>NC_136870.1:671529-1271529 GCF_951799975.1 Gobius niger
ACACACGCAGTCACACACACGCAGTCACACACGCAGTCACACACGCAGTCACACACACAGTCACACACACGCAGTCACACACACACGCAGTCACACACACACGCAGTCACACACACGCAGTCACACACGCAGTCACACACGCAGTCACACACGCAGTCACACATGCATTCACACACGCAGTCACACACACAGTCACACACACAGTCACACACACACAGTCACACACACAGTCACACACGCAGTCACACACGCAGTCACACACGCAGTCACACACGCAGTCACACACACACGCAGTCACACACACGCAGTCACACACACGCAGTCACACACACGCAGTCACACACGCAGTCACACACGCAGTCACACACGCAGTCGCACACGCAGTCACACACGCAGTCACACACACACGCAGTCACACACATGCAGTCACACACGCAGTCACACACGCAGTCACACACACAGTCACACACACGCAGTCACACACGCAGTCACACACACGCAGTCACACACGCAGTCACACACGCAGTCACACACGCAGTCACACACGCAGTCACACACGCAGTCACACACACGCAGTCACACACACACGCAGTCACACACGCAGTCACACACACGCAGTCACACACGCAGTCACACACGCAGTCACACACACACGCAGTCACACACACGCAGTCACACACACAGTCGCACACGCAGTCACACACACACGCAGTCACACACACGCAGTCACACACGCAGTCACACACGCAGTCACACACACACGCAGTCACACACACGCAGTCACACACGCAGTCACACACGCAGTCACACACACGCAGTCACACACACACGCAGTCACACACGCAGTCACACACACAGTCACACACACAGTCACACACGCAGTCACACACGCAGTCACACACGCAGTCACACACGCAGTCACACACGCAGTCACACACGCAGTCACACACGCAGTAACACACGCAGTAACACACGCAGTCACACACACGCAGTCACACACGCAGTCACACACACAGTCACACACACACGCAGTCACACACACACGCAGTCACACACGCAGTCACACACGCAGTAACACACGCAGTCACACACACGCAGTCACACACGCAGTAACACACGCAGTCACACACACACGCAGTCACACACACACGCAGTCACACACGCAGTCACACACACGCAGTCACACACACACAGTCACACACACGCAGTCACACACACGCAGTCACACACGCAGTCACACACGCAGTCACACACGCAGTCGCACACGCAGTCACACACGCAGTCACACACACACGCAGTCACACACATGCAGTCGCACACGCAGTCACACACGCAGTCACACACACACGCAGTCACACACACGCAGTCACACACGCAGTCACACACGCAGTCACACACACAGTCACACACGCAGTCACACACACAGTCACACACACGCAGTCACACACGCAGTCACACACACGCAGTCACACACGCAGTCGCACACGCAGTCACACACGCAGTCACACACGCAGTCGCACACGCAGTCACACACGCAGTCACACACGCAGTCACACACGCAGTCACACACGCAGTCACACACACACGCAGTCACACACATGCAGTCACACACGCAGTCACACACGCAGTCACACACGCAGTCACACACGCAGTCACACACGCAGTCACACACGCAGTCACACACACACGCAGTCACACACATGCAGTCACACACGCAGTCACACACGCAGTCACACACGCAGTCACACACGCAGTCACACACGCAGTCACACACGCAGTCACACACACACGCAGTCACACACATGCAGTCACACACGCAGTCACACACGCAGTCACACACGCAGTCACACACGCAGTCACACACGCAGTCACACACGCAGTCACACACGCAGTCACACACGCAGTCACACACACACGCAGTCACACACATGCAGTCACACACGCAGTCACACACGCAGTCACACACACGCAGTCACACACACAGTCACACACACGCAGTCACACACGCAGTCACACACACGCAGTCACACACGCAGTCACACACACGCAGTAACACACGCAGTCACACACACAGTCACACACACACAGTCACACACGCAGTCACACACACGCAGTCACACACACGCAGTCACACACACGCAGTCACACACGCAGTCACACACGCAGTCACACACACGCAGTCACACACGCAGTCACACACACGCAGTCACACACACGCAGTCACACACGCAGTCACACACACGCAGTCACACACACGCAGTCACACACACAGTCACACACACAGTCACACACACGCAGTCACACACGCAGTCACACACACGCAGTCACACACACGCAGTCACACACGCAGTCACACACACGCAGTCACACACACGCAGTCACACACACGCAGTCACACACGCAGTCACACACGCAGTCACACACACGCAGTCACACACGCAGTCACACACACGCAGTCACACACACGCAGTCACACACACAGTCACACACACAGTCACACACGCAGTCACACACGCAGTCACACACACGCAGTCACACACGCAGTCACACACACGCAGTCACACACACGCAGTCACACACACAGTCACACACGCAGTCACACACGCAGTCACACACGCAGTCACACACACGCAGTCACACACGCAGTCACACACGCAGTCACACACGCAGTCACACACACGCAGTAACACACGCAGTCACACACACGCAGTCACACACACGCAGTCGCACACGCAGTCACACACGCAGTCACACACGCAGTCACACACACGCAGTCACACACACAGTCACACACACGCAGTCACACACGCAGTCACACACACGCAGTCACACACACGCAGTCACACACGCAGTCACACACACAGTCACACACACAGTCACACACACAGTCACACACACGCAGTCACACACACGCAGTCACACACGCAGTCACACACACAGTCACACACACGCAGTCACACACGCAGTCACACACACGCAGTCACACACGCAGTCACACACGCAGTCACACACGCGCAGTCACACACGCAGTCACACACGCAGTCACACACACACGCAGTCACACACACACGCAGTCACACACGCAGTCACACACACAGTCACACACACAGTCACACACGCAGTCACACACGCAGTCACACACGCAGTCACACACGCAGTCACACACGCAGTCACACACGCAGTAACACACGCAGTAACACACGCAGTAACACACGCAGTAACACACGCAGTCACACACACACGCAGTCACACACACACGCAGTCACACACGCAGTCACACACACACAGTCACACACACGCAGTCACACACACGCAGTCACACACGCAGTCACACACGCAGTCACACACGCAGTCGCACACGCAGTCACACACGCAGTCACACACACACGCAGTCACACACATGCAGTCGCACACGCAGTCACACACGCAGTCACACACACACGCAGTCACACACACGCAGTCACACACGCAGTCACACACGCAGTCACACACACAGTCACACACGCAGTCACACACACAGTCACACACACGCAGTCACACACGCAGTCACACACACGCAGTCACACACGCAGTCGCACACGCAGTCACACACGCAGTCACACACGCAGTCGCACACGCAGTCACACACGCAGTCACACACGCAGTCACACACGCAGTCACACACGCAGTCACACACACACGCAGTCACACACATGCAGTCACACACGCAGTCACACACGCAGTCACACACGCAGTCACACACGCAGTCACACACGCAGTCACACACGCAGTCACACACACACGCAGTCACACACATGCAGTCACACACGCAGTCACACACGCAGTCACACACGCAGTCACACACGCAGTCACACACGCAGTCACACACGCAGTCACACACACACGCAGTCACACACATGCAGTCACACACGCAGTCACACACGCAGTCACACACGCAGTCACACACGCAGTCACACACGCAGTCACACACGCAGTCACACACGCAGTCACACACGCAGTCACACACATGCAGTCACACACACACGCAGTCACACACATGCAGTCACACACACGCAGTCACACACACACGCAGTCACACACATGCAGTCACACACGCAGTCACACACGCAGTCACACACACGCAGTCACACACACAGTCACACACACGCAGTCACACACGCAGTCACACACACGCAGTCACACACGCAGTCACACACACGCAGTAACACACGCAGTCACACACACAGTCACACACACACAGTCACACACGCAGTCACACACACGCAGTCACACACACGCAGTCACACACGCAGTCACACACACGCAGTCACACACACGCAGTCACACACGCAGTCACACACACGCAGTCACACACACGCAGTCACACACACGCAGTCACACACGCAGTCACACACGCAGTCACACACACGCAGTCACACACGCAGTCACACACACGCAGTCACACACACGCAGTCACACACACAGTCACACACACAGTCACACACGCAGTCACACACGCAGTCACACACACGCAGTCACACACGCAGTCACACACGCAGTCACACACACGCAGTCACACACACGCAGTCACACACACAGTCACACACGCAGTCACACACGCAGTCACACACGCAGTCACACACACAGTCACACACACAGTCACACACACAGTCACACACGCAGTCACACACGCAGTCACACACGCAGTCACACACGCAGTCACACACACGCAGTAACACACGCAGTCACACACACGCAGTCACACACACGCAGTCGCACACGCAGTCACACACGCAGTCACACACGCAGTCACACACACGCAGTCACACACACAGTCACACACACGCAGTCACACACGCAGTCACACACACGCAGTCACACACACGCAGTCACACACGCAGTCACACACACAGTCACACACACAGTCACACACACAGTCACACACACGCAGTCACACACACGCAGTCACACACACGCAGTCACACACACGCAGTCACACACGCAGTCACACACGCAGTCACACACGCAGTCACACACACGCAGTAACACACGCAGTCACACACACGCAGTCACACACACGCAGTCGCACACGCAGTCACACACGCAGTCACACACGCAGTCACACACACGCAGTCACACACACAGTCACACACACGCAGTCACACACGCAGTCACACACACGCAGTCACACACACGCAGTCACACACGCAGTCACACACACGCAGTCACACACACGCAGTCACACACGCAGTCACACACACGCAGTAACACACATGCAGTCACACACGCAGTCACACACGCAGTCACACACACACGCAGTCACACACACGCAGTCACACACGCAGTCACACACACGCAGTCACACACACACGCAGTCACACACACGCAGTCACACACGCAGTCACACACACACGCAGTCACACACGCAGTCACACACGCAGTCACACACACGCAGTCACACACACGCAGTCACACACGCAGTCACACACGCAGTCACACACACGCAGTCACACACACACGCAGTCACACACGCAGTCACACACGCAGTCACACACACGCAGTCACACACACACGCAGTCACACACACGCAGTCACACACGCAGTCACACACACGCAGTCACACACGCAGTCACACACACACGCAGTCACACACACACGCAGTCACACACACGCAGTCACACACGCAGTCACACACACGCAGTCACACACGCAGTCACACACACGCAGTCACACACACGCAGTCACACACGCAGTCACACACACACGCAGTCACACACACGCAGTCACACACGCAGTCACACACACACGCAGTCACACACACGCAGTCACACACGCAGTCACACACACGCAGTCACACACACACGCAGTCACACACACACGCAGTCACACACACGCAGTCACACACACGCAGTCACACACGCAGTCACACACGCAGTCACACACACAGTCACACACACGCAGTCACACACACACGCAGTCACACACACACGCAGTCACACACACGCAGTCACACACGCAGTCACACACGCAGTCACACACGCAGTCACACATGCAGTCACACACGCAGTCACACACACAGTCACACACACAGTCACACACACACAGTCACACACACAGTCACACACACAGTCACACACACAGTCACACACACAGTCACACACACACGCAGTCACACACACAGTCACACACACAGTCACACACACACAGTCACACACACAGTCACACACACACGCAGTCACACACACGCAGTCACACACACGCAGTCACACACACAGTCACACACACAGTCACACACACACAGTCACACACACAGTCACACACACAGTCACACACACACAGTCACACACACAGTCACACACACACACAGTCACACACACAGTCACACACACACGCAGTCACACACACGCAGTCACACACACGCAGTCACACACGCAGTCACACACGCAGTCACACACACGCAGTCACACACGCAGTCACACACGCAGTCACACACGCAGTCACACACGCAGTAACACACACACAGTCACACACACGCAGTCACACACGCAGTCACACACACATGCAGTCACACACACACGCAGTCACACACACGCAGTCACACACGCAGTCACACACACAGTCACACACACAGTCACACACACAGTCACACACACAGTCACACACACACAGTCACACACACAGTCACACACACAGTCACACACACAGTCACACACACACAGTCACACACACACGCAGTCACACACGCAGTCACACACACGCAGTCACACACGCAGTCACACACGCAGTCACACACACGCAGTCACACACACACGCAGTCACACACACGCAGTCACACACGCAGTCACACACGCAGTCACACACACAGTCACACACACACGCAGTCACACACACGCAGTCACACACACGCAGTCACACACGCAGTCACACACACACAGTCACACACACAGTCACACACACAGTCACACACACGCAGTCACACACATGCAGTCACACACACGCAGTCACACACGCAGTCACACACACACGCAGTCACACACACAGTCACACACACAGTCACACACGCAGTCACACACGCAGTCACACACACACAGTCACACACACAGTCACACACGCAGTCACACACACAGTCACACACACACAGTCACACACACACGCAGTCACACACGCAGTCACACACACGCAGTCACACACGCAGTCACACACGCAGTCACACACGCAGTCACACACGCAGTCACACACGCAGTCACACACGCAGTAACACACACACAGTCACACACACGCAGTCACACACGCAGTCACACACACATGCAGTCACACACACACGCAGTCACACACACGCAGTCACACACGCAGTCACACACACAGTCACACACACAGTCACACACACAGTCACACACACAGTCACACACACACAGTCACACACACAGTCACACACACAGTCACACACACAGTCACACACACACAGTCACACACACACGCAGTCACACACACGCAGTCACACACACGCAGTCACACACGCAGTCACACACGCAGTCACACACACGCAGTCACACACGCAGTCACACACGCAGTCACACACGCAGTCACACACGCAGTAACACACACACAGTCACACACGCAGTCACACACACGCAGTCACACACGCAGTCACACACACGCAGTCACACACGCAGTAACACACACGCAGTCACACACGCAGTAACACACACGCAGTAACACACGCAGTAACACACGCAGTCACACACACGCAGTCACATACGTAACACACACATTTGTTGTTGTTAGATGTGAACTAAAAGGGCTGAAGCCCCGCCCTGGAGCGTTACCATGGAGCTCCTGTTACAAAAAACACTCAAATCACATTTGAAGGGCAACAGATGAAGACATAATAAGTCTCAATTGACATTTATTTTGGACCATATGAGCCATCTGTGATGTTTAGTCCAGGCCCTTCAGTCCATACACAAATCAGCCACATTGATGATAAATTATGACAGAATATGGTAGAATGTGTGGCCTTGTCACAAATAATTGTTTGTAATAAGTGATCAAGTTTAATATTCTTGTCTTTTCGTTAATTATGTTGTATTATGCATTATAGTTACATATTATTGAAGAGGCAATTCCAATAGCTTTTCATTTGAAAACAATATTAACCCTGATCAAATAAAATAAAAAACCCTCCTCTCCAGGCCTTGCTGTCTTTGAATGTAGCTCGCAAGGGGTTCAGTGAGTCATCACAAATCATATGTGATAACTCGCCCCGCTTGGCCATCATTGGCTGCAGGTGATCACGTTAAGAAGTGTTCGGTGAATGTTCATATGAAACTGGTGGGGTTCAGTACCTCCAACAAGGTTAAGAACCATTTTTTAATCTGTATCTCGCACTTTGTTGATAAGGAAAAGCCATATTGATCTAAAACAGCATAAACAAAATATCCAGTATTTTTATTTCCTGATCCTACATGCAATCTCCAAATAAGCCCCTCCCACTATATTTGTTTCTTTGGAATGCACTCACCAGGATTAACCTAAGCAAGGGATGGAGAGGTGAGGAAAGCATTTCCTGGACACACATGACCTCAGGAGGAGCATTTTGGGAGCTGCCGCCACAGAGCGAAGGACAGTCACTGGTGAAGATCCAAAGGTTACTCAAAGATGTGCTCGCTGCTTGGAAACACAGCTCCGGGTTTGTTTTTGATGAGAAAACAAAGTTGTAACATGTAATTAAGGGTAATAAAAGTTAGCATTTTCACAATGGCTAGTGCTTAATAAAACCTACAATATCAAAATACTTGCCATTATGCATCACCTCTATTGGCAGTGTGAATTGGACCTCAGTATTTGTAAACCTTTCTGTAATGTCTCATCTTTACTTCAAATGTCCTTGAGAACATTCTGCCGAGTCAGTTTTTCCCGCATGTCCTCGAGTTCCCCTCACGATCTCTTGCGTGGCTCTGATGAGGAGGTTTTGGACCGCTCACGGCTGATTGAGAAGCCTGTTGCCGTGGAGCGCACCTGTACTGTGAGGGACGCGCTTCGGGAGAGCTGCTCTTTTTTGGTGTGCGTATCCTCGGTTTGTCCGAAGCAGCTGTCCCGCTCCACTCCAGGCCCCTCTCGTGCGGCGCTCTCACTGAGGTAATGTCATTAACAGGTCTGCCGAACATCTGGGTCCGCCGCTTCCAGAGGTCGAGCGGGGATGCGTCCGCTGAGGGCCTCTCCTGCTGCGGCTGCCGAGTCACCAGGGCAGACAGCCAAACCTCATCCAAACTTTGAAAGAGTTTTTTTTACCACACTGTGTTTGAGAGGTCACAGGAATATAGTTATTTCAGCTTATTTTATGACGTTTTGTTCGCAAGGGAGCTGGACATATCCCCGGACGTAACTCCAACATCGCGCCGCAAAGGCCGGGTTCTCACGATACAAAACTTTAGTTTTCTCAAAATGAGGTTTTCTTTCCACTCCTTCAACATCTCCACTTCAGTTGCTCCTACTGACTCCAAACTCCCCAGACTTGGACCTAACAATATTGTGAAGTTTTCCTCTTAGGGATCTTTGTGTGTCTAATTCCCAGCCTGAGTTAGCCACATTTTGTAATAACTGTTGAAAATGTAAAGACATTTTAGCTTCAATCTCAGACTTTAGTGATGCTGCGATATGTTGTGGCCTCTTGAGATACGGATATCGCGATATGATATGTGGCCAGGCACGAGAACCAGGGACACAAGTCGGCCGCCCAAGTTTCGAGAAAGAAGTTTTCTTTTTTTTTTTAATTGTTGATTTTCGTTTTTTTGACGAATTGTTCAGTTGAAGTCATGAAGAAGCCTCTCCATGTTTAAGCTGCAGTATCGGTATATTTAAAAGTGTAAACTTTTAGGTTCAGACCAGCTTATTTAGGGAGATTTGGGGGCGTGCAGTCGGGGCGTGACTTTGTCTGTGTGTATTTACATACTGAGTATACACCGGGTCGTGTTGGAGACGCTGCTAAGATTGAATCGTGGACGTTACAACGAACATGTCTGGAAGTGGATTTATTAATCACGGATTATGCGGCGCCGCTTCCTCATGAAGAGCCTTGAGAGCAAAGCAGCGGAAAAAAAGTGAACAAGTGAACAAATGTCACAGTTTAATACAGACGCCTGTTGTGGATCAGTTTCTGTGTGTTTGAGTGAGTGAACTCTGAAACCCCACACACATGACACCACCGGGGGCGGGGCTTTACAGCGGGATGGCTTTATGTAAATGAGATGTAAATGAGCCTGGTGGAGCCAATACAGGTAGAGGGCGCTCTGGGAGTGGCTCTAACCCACAAAGGTTAAAGGGTGCGCCAATCCAGCACCAGGTGTGGTGCAACAGAGGCCAATGGTTTTGACCGTGCGTGTGCTGTGTGTGTTACATCAATAACCCAAACTGTAAGTTCTATTCTTATCATCATTTTTTTACCAACAATAAATGGATTGGCATATCCGACTGGACATCTGCAATACTCCTTACCTTTATTTTTTCTCACAGTAATCACCTGCACATAGCCAGCACGTATTCTTCCAACTTTTAAATGTGCTACAGCAGAGCCCTATTGTCACTCCCAGAGCGGTGAGAACAGCCCAAAGGTTTAGAGGCCGATTCCTCTCTTTGACATATTTCCAGTTCCTAAATTCAGTTTGCCACATCTTCTCCAAATATGATCAGATTTCCACGTGTTACACATTGTTGGAAACTTTGGAGACGACACTTTCACAAGCTCTGTCCCGCTCAAAATGCCCCAAAACCCAGTTGTGTCCCTCGTTCTCAGGATGGGTCATGTATTTTATTGCAGCCCCAATACCAAGTATTTTCTACTACTACGCATAATCCTTTCCAATTAGTGGCACCCTTACATAAGCACATACCCTCTGATATTATGCAATTCTAAAAGCCGCACACTTGTAAACGACCTCTGCCGGTATAGCCGGGCCCCGTTACAGTGCGGGCCCCCGGGCGGCCGTCGGTGCTTTTGAATCATTTGCTCTATTGATTACCCATCTCCCTCCGCCTCGTGCCTCTTACTTCAGGTAGAAAAACGGCCTCCATAACCTTGTCCGTCGGCGGCCGGCGCTCCTCATACCTCCTCCGCTCTCTGGTTTTTCATTACCGATCCGTTGAAAAAAAGAAAAAGAAAAAGGCCGGTATTGATAAAAGCGGCGCATAAAGCGGCCGTGTTTGTGTGTCGGCAGATAGCAGCGCTCGCTTCTTCTCACGCGCACGTCGGGCTACACAAAGAGGCATCCTGAATTGATCGGGAGATAATAAGGGAGGTCTGGGAGAGCTCGGATCGATGGCGCGGAGACCCGTCTTTTTTTTTTTTTGGTGAGCCAGACCCTGGATGATTCACTCACCAGAAAAAAAAACTCCGGAGCTCCTTTCCTTGCATTGAGTCTGATCATAAATAACGCGTTTGAGACGTAATAGGTTTAGCACCGTAAGCCTCCGATAATGTGCCTCTCAGAATGTATTTACTTCACAGTATTTCTCCGCACTGAGCGAAGGTTTCCTCGCAGAGATATAGAGGCCCCCGATGGCACGCAAAGCCCATTTTTTGAGAGTTGTACAATCTCCCTGTTGTGCTGAGCAAAATGAATGAAATAAGCAAGGATACAAAAAAACTATTTAATGCTCCCTCTTTAGAGTCGCTTTTCATGATGCATGCACTTTCCTTGTAATGCGATTAAGTCTACCAGGAAAACGTGAAACAGATGGAAACTGCTTTTAAAGGTTATCAGTACATTAGGATTGAAATGATTATAAAATGACAAATGGACACTGTCAAACCAAAACAAGTGTCCTTTACCTGGAATGAACGGTTTGATCTGCTGTAGTTGGTCAGGTCTAAGTTCAGAAACACTCAACTGACAACCTGAACATCCCGAATGACCAGATTATTCCATCCATGTACTTCTTTCCATGGGCGTATTTCAAGATGGCGGAATGTCAGGATTCGCCAGGCTTTCGTTGTGAAAGAGAGTCCAGACCTTCACCCCACTGGGAGAGGGCTTTGTTTCTCTATCATTGTCATAATGATAGAGAAGATGCTATTGAATGGCCATTGGGTGTGTATCTGATCCCACAAACCGGGCCTTAGGAGGAACACTGCTGTGGGAAGTACGGTCCACTGAGCTCTATCCTCTTCTTCTTACTGCAGACTTTGTCTAATTATGACACTATATTTCTTTTATCTGTAGCCAGTTCATTACTATTCACATGGTGTCTCCTGTCCCCTCCCCCTCGGGAGTGCCTGTCTAGAACGAATGGAGGACCTCGGCTGAACGGAGGAACCCTGTCTACTGGAACTGGACACCAAGGACTGGACGGTCTGTGATCTTGGCCCGTCTGCTGAGGGACTCCCATCAGCCCTGGGTCTATAGCCTGTCTGTCCATGGGAGTGGATCTCTCCTTCTGTGGTTCTCCCCAAGGTTTGTCTTTTCTCCCCCTGGGTGTTTGAGTTTTTCCTCGCCGTGCTGGAGAGTCTAAAGACAGGAGACGCCTGCGCCGCTCGTCGCCACCTGCTGCCCACGCTTGTTTGGACATTATGTTTGCCTGGATACTTCATTCGCCTGAACTTTACATTGTCATATCCTGCTGTGATATTGGGCTATACAAAACCATTGATTGATTGATTGTTTGACAAAAAGCTGGATATCATAGAGCTCAGAGGACACTTTCACACACTAATTCTTATCTTAAGTAAAATATAAAAATGAATGATTTCTAACTGGTCTTTGACATCGCCTTAATGTGATCGAAGGTTGACAACAGCTAAAAACACCTGAATCTTTCTGAATTTGCTATCGACTAAAAAGTTTCCAGGACTTGCTAACTGTCTGTATACATTAGGATCGGGCACCGCTTCTCCTTTCCATTTCTAAGGGCTGGAGTCTAATCTGCCTGTTTATCCGTAAACTCTCTGCATGCACAGTGACAAAAGGTGAGTAGACTCTTCAAATGACCCCATCAAACGATCGCAGCCTCGTCGCTGTTCTTGGGCAATCATCGGCAAACGCTCCACTTGAAGTCATTCTCTTCATGAACGATTTCAAGGGGAGCAATTCCAGACCGATGCTCCAGTGTTATGTTAGATCAACCTGGCCTTTTCAGGTTGCAGACTTACAATAGGTGTTATTGAAATCAATAACAGAACCTGCAAGAATGCCTATGAAAACCTGAAGGGACTGGTCAGTTTGCGCTGGCGTTTTGCTGGTGTTGCTCAGAAAACGGCGTTGCTTTGACCGTGAGGATCCTTACCTTGTGAATCCCATTATGATTACAATTATACTTTTCGACACATTTAATATGGAAAGGTACATAACGAAAACAGAACATTTGACCCAGCTTGTGGCGTAGTCAGACATCCACAGTCCACTTTCCAGACACATTTATTGGGCTGATAACATTACTCAAACACAGTGTATGACCATTGTAAACAAGAAAACAGAAAAAGGCATCAGCTCTCCGGAATTCAAAGTGCGCCAAGCTTTTTAAAACTCTTCTTTTTTTGTTGTTAAATCCTCTTTAAATATCTTTTTCTTACATTGTTACTTCTCTTTACATTTGTATGCAGTATTCATAATTATAATATGTACAAATGAGGCCAAGACACTGGTTAACTCCAAGGCTGTTTAAAAAGCCGGTAAATATTCCGCCCCTTTACGTGACATTGTTTATTTGTACTTTTTTTGTTTTTTTAAGGAAAATGGACTAGGTAAGGCCGTGTCGTCTCGCTAGCATGCCTCGTCGAGAATGAACCATCGTGTTGAAACCGTCTTGAAACCGTTGAAAAGGAGGGGCAGTGACTTTGAAGTTCCCGATAGCTCTATGTACAAAGTTCCAGCATTGTCCATTAGCACAGCTGGGCTATCAAATAAATGCTAGCTCTTTTGATTTTTTTATTTAGCCTCCTGGGAAAAAAAAACGGAAAAAAAAAACGTATCAAAATGTCCGTACGGGTATTTACGTGGGAAAGAGGGCTGTTAGCAGGTGAAGCATCAAGGGGGCGGGGTTCTTCTTCATGTATGAAAACAGTTGTCCGTCTTTGCGTCCAATGCAAAGTTCATTGGAGTCAAGTTTTTGTTATTTTTATTTTTTGTGTCTTTCTATACAATGGAGATTTGTGGTTGCGATGGCAGCTCCGTGGGCCAGTCCAGTTGCTTTGTGACGACTCTCCTCCTGGCTGGCTCGCCGGCGGCGGCTGATCGGCGAGACGCTACTTCAACAACCATTCGTTCACTGCAAGAGAGGAGAACGGAGAGATTTGTGAACTGAGGTCAAATTACACAGTGAGCAGTATAAATACTAAAACTCATTTACTATTTTGAATAACCGTTTTGCTATATATCGGCTGTATATTGAGGGCCATACCGCCTTTGCTCTGCCCAATCCCGTCAGACCTTGGAAGCTCAGCAGGAAGGGCCTGGTCGGTACTTGGATGGGAGACCGTTTGGTAACACCAGGAAGCCTAGTGAATGTAGTGAGTGAGTGCGTGGGTGGTGGTGGTCGGAGGGGCCGATGGCGCAGACTGGTTGCCTCGCTTCCGTCAGTCTACCCCAGGGCAGCTGTGGCTACAATAGTAGCTTACCACCACCGAGTCTGGAGTGAACGAATAGTGCAATGTAAAGCGTCTTTGAGTGTCCAGAAAAGCGCTATATAAAACCAATGCATTATTATTATCATTATTATTATATTGATGATTTGTAGTGATGGGAAAAATACCGGCCAGGGTTTCCGAGCGGCATTAAAAGTCATTCGATTAATTATGCCAAAATGAAGGCCTTAAAAGTCTTTAGATTTGGATTCATTGGATTCAAACTGGCATTAAAGTGATAGTTTGTTTGTTTGCAAGGTGAGGTGAGCAGGAACAGAAATTTCTAAATTAAAAACGATCAAGCTCCTCCCCCTCTCTCCTGATTGGACCTGACAAGCTGGTTCACAGAAGGATACTACCGGTCAAAAGTCTGGGGACTTTTTTTTTTAGGAAGTGGTATTCTTTTATTTTGACCATTTACTTTGTAGATCCTCACTGAAGGTATTAATTTGTGAATGATACATATGGAATTATGTTTTAAACAAAAAAACATGTTTGACTTTTTCTCAATGGGCTTCACGATGTCGTCATCACAAATGGTTTCCACTTCACAGACTGTTCAACTATTTCAGGTGACGACCTTATTATATATATATTACCTATATATATTATATTATTGAGAAAATGCCAAGAATAAAGGGTGGCAACTTTCAAGAATATAAATTTAAAACATGTTTTGAGTTATTTCACCCTTTTTTGTTTCCAACGTAATCCCATGTGTTTAGTTATAGTTTAATGTCTTCAATGAGAATCACACAAAGTAAATAGTCTTGGAAATTAAGTGCATATTTATCATTACTTACTTCACATCAAAATGCAAGACCAGGTGGTCCATTTTGCTAATTTTAGAAAATTTGTAAAACATTTAGACTTCCAGAATAAATTCTAAAGTCTTCCAAATGTGAATTTTTGCATTTGTGGCATTAAATATCTAGTTTTTAGGCATTGCACTCTACACTACGTACTACTGGTTGGGCGAGCTTTTCCACACCCGAGGCCAGGGCCAACCTGGTCTGACCAGGTAGAAGTTTAGGAGCGACCTCTGGCTGTGGCCAAAGCGCTAAACAGTGACTAACGTGACGTGAACAGACGCTGGCCTCTGATTGGCCAACGAGAGAGACGAGCCCTCATTATTAACATGCAGGTCATAAACATACAGATTTAATATTTCACAACATCATACCGATGTTCTAAAAGGGGATTTTGCCGGTATATAACTTTAGCTGGTGCTAGCATACCATTTGCGTGTTGCTTACCTTCACAGTTTATATTTTCGCTACTTCTTTCCTGTAGCATTAGCATTACTGGTGCCTCCTGAATGATTCCATGAACCCCAGTAGAAGGCAGCGTTACAAACTGAATGACGCGCTGTACAGCGTGTGCATCTGCGCTTGTGTCGTGTAGTGGAAACTGAAGCGTGTACTGGCTAGAGTTGATCTGTGACAATGCGAGCACAAAGACCGTGCGCAGTAGAACCGTCTTCAGTGGAAAGACGGCTTAAAGGGACTATACAGAGTTTAACACTTTCAAAAATAATAGTTTCCTCCCCCTGTTACATGTGACAGCCATGTCCTGATGTGTAGAATGAGCTCATACCTATTCAAAACAACTGCCGGGTCTGAAGGGCCGTCATGCACCAGCTTAATACAGAGACTGCAGTTACGCGTAAGACCTGAGGGGGCAGTAGTGAGCATAAAGTGACCAACTTGCATCTAGTCTCTTTAAATACAGCTCCAAAAGCTTTCTGAGTTTGTTGGAAGCATTAAAATCACCTTAAAAGCATGAATAGGATTACTTTATTTGTTTGTGCTGAAAGAGCTGCTCACACGAGGAAAAGGAGGCCTCTGATCTGTCTGCTCTGACAGGAGGATGATTCCTGTGGCCCGTTCTTTGGAAGTACACCTTCCTTTGCACCCAACATCATTTTCTGACTTAGGGCTGGGTACCATTAAACAATGCTCGTATGGTATTGAACTTTTTTTTTAGGTAATATTGAAAAAATTCAAGTATCGAAAGCAGGTACTGAGAAAAAAGATCATTCAGGTATCGTTAAAGTACTGGTATACTTTTTTTGCTGTTGTACTGTACCCAGTCCTTTTCTCACCTGCTTTGTTTCCCCGACCTGGGGGGAAGTGAGTCTTTATTTGTAATCTTTTCAGATTTTGAGAAGGTTCTGGGTGCAGCTCATGGAGCTCCACTTCTCCACAGAAAATGACGTCACCTTCACAGGACAACGCTCGCTCAAACTGCTCTAAACTAACCCTAATCCAAAGTTTAAGGATTAAGTCTATTAAAGGCATTTTATTGAGATAAATTTGAATAAATGTTGCATGGGAATAAAAGTGTCCATTGGCTGTGTTAAGAAAAAAGCAATAGAAGAAGCATATAATACTTTTGTGCTGCTACTATAAGTGAATTTTAATGATGCCTTTAAGTAAGAGGCTTGAATTTGAGAGTGTTACAGCTTCATTTTAACACATCACTGCTAAATACCAAATTGTTCCCCAGACAAACACCACTTCACTTTTCAGTAATTACTTGTTGCTCCGATCTGCATTTCCTGCACTTTGCTGTGCCAAAGAGGCAACAGGAAACTGTCCTTCACATTTTTAAAGCCCTCTTCCAGTCCCATGTCACTTTTGTTGCAGTTCAGGTCTCAGGTGTTTGTTTTTTCCCAAAACCGCACGGCCCTATCTGACAGAGAATCACAAAAGTTCGCTCAGGCCTTCGGGTTATAAAGTCTCCGCAACTGAGTTACCTCACCACTGGTTTTATCAAAGGCGAAGAGCGGTTGAATAAATAACCTGTTTTTCTTTCTTTCGAGTTAGGCTGATGGAAAAAAAAAGGAAAAAAAGACTGTGGAGTTTGGATGATGAAACCCAAGGCAAGGTTAAAGGTCCTCTATTATGTTTTATGTAGGCATTTTAAAGTAGACACGAAGCCTTAGTGTTCCACACTTTCAAACTCAAAGCCTCAGAACATTTGTGTTTGTTCAGGTTTGACAGTGGTTCAGTTGTTGTGGAAGTCACTTTACTTACATTTCGTGACCTAAACCTAAACGAAGTACAACAAAATAATAGTGTCCAGGCAGTGTATGTCATCAGTTTGAACCTATGAATCAGCCACATTTGGAATATTCCAAGGTATAAAGCAAAATCATGAAGAAATCAAGTAAAGTAAGTGGAATGGTGCACTGATGAGTTTAAATTAGTATTGTGTAGTTTTTTGAAGGAGTTGTTGTTCCAGTGCAAGCCGTCAATTTGCATATGCCAAGAACAAATTCTGCATATGCAAGACCAAGCCACTGAATTTGGTATCATATTAAAGCAGACTTTCTTGAGTTCCATTTAAAGCAGTACTACCTCAATAAATTCTTTCCCTCGTCCCTCTGGGGGTAATACAAGTGTTAATGGGATGATTGGGGGGTCTTTCACCTCCCCCTGGTGTCTCTGGCCAGAAAACCATGCTTGCAACTTACACACGAATAGAATCACAAAGAAGCTAACGTTGGCGCTAGCCCAAAGCTACTCCGGGCTAGCGCCACTTAAACAGTATTTCCAGCCAAGTTTGAGTGGAAAAAAAAGATCTCCATTGTGTAATTGGATGAACAATATCCCTCTGTCCCTTTGTCTTTTCTGTCAGTGTAGGATTTACTCTCATGGACAATTTATAAGTAAAAACATGCTACAACACCTTTGTGTTAATTCTGACATGCTAATTGTGTAAATTGTAAATATTAAATTTATGGCACAATAAAGTAACACAAATAAAAAACTTGCTACGACACCTGCAGTGGCGCTTATGGCCTCTAGGGGCATGAGTTACTTAGAACTGCTTTAAATGTACTACTCTGTGACTAATGCTGAGTTAAGACCAAACGCGGCCGGCGCCTCCAAAGCGTCAGGTTTACATTGAAAATACATGGGGGACGCGCCTCGGGGAGCGTCATGTGATCCCGCAGTGCGTCCCGCGCCTCCTGTGCAGCGCGTTTTGAAGATTTTCGCGTGCACGTCCAGTGCCTTGAAAGCGGCTGACGCTAGAGGAGCTTTCCCCAACAGTGACGTGCGTTGTAGCTGAGCCACCGGGGCAGACCCTATGCCGGCCCACAGATGTAAACAGTCAGAGTCCCCGAGGTTAACTTCACCGTGTTGTGAACCAGAGCTACAGCAGCTCTAGGACTTTTACAAAGACACACATCAGTGTTTCTTTTACCTACACACCCAGGATTAAAAGGAAACTGACAAGGTGACAAGAAAACTTATTGGAAGGGGCTGGATCTGCGCTGGATGATGCCCTGAGCATATCCAAAGCAAATGCTATGAGCTAAAGCTCCAATCGATGTGAATACGAGAAATATGCACAAATAAAGTCAATTAAGCCCCATGTACATAAAGCAACCATTTAACAACGATCACACGCTGAGCCGGGCTTGTGGAGTTTTCATCTACAACGGGTCGTAGTCGATCTGTTCTCTCCCGGAGCTAGCTGCGCATAGATATAATTATTTCTCCGCTAGCCGCAAAACAGCTAACTCGCATTGACCCTGTAAAAACAAATATTATGCACTAATAACATCAATAAATGTAACCACATGAAGCAGCCTTTCTGATGATCACACTCTGAGCTGGGCTGGACACATTTGTGGTTTATTGCAGACTTTTTATCAACAATAAGCTGTAGGCGATTGTGACAAGCTAACCGGGCTAACCTAGCCTAGCCACTTGCCACCAGCACAAATGTCCAGCGTATGTGTTGGATATAGGCTTACATACTGGGGAGATCCTGGTGTAGTCCATGGGGGTATAGTTAAAGATCCAGAGGATACGGCAGGAGCAAAGGATGGAGAGTAGTTAGCCTCCAAACAACTGTAGTTTTCAGGCAAGAGCTATTTCCAAGTAGCCTGGCTAACACCAGACTAAAATCACAAGTGATATTTAGTCTGGGGACCACCAACTCATTTTCTCGTAGGAGAGGTGTGGTTTACGATCGTCCATACTCGTTTATTGGGCGATACGAAAAAAAAAAAAAAAGTCTGTCATGCGTCTGCACGTAGCCATGGCCAATCGTATCATCGTATGAGATGACGTATGACGTACCCGCTGTAAACTTTTGAGCTAAATTATTTAGAACATGGTCTAAAGCTTGATCGAAAAATACCATCGTGTCTGCTGCTGTCATGTTGGATCCGTAAATAAACTTTTTTTTAAATTATCCGTAAATAAACTACAAGCTTCCATATATCGAATAGCGCGTCATCGTCTTGCCGTCCCTCCTCGCTCTGTGATTGGTTCCCAAATCCACCGGAAAATTTGGGCCATGGTCCCCAGGCTGTTGTGCAGTTCGAAATAATTTGAGCGCACACAGCAGCATGGCGTTAGCCAGGTTAATTTCCAAGATGGCTACGAACACACTCTGAGCTGACACTTGGCCAAGAAGTCCGAGAAGCGTGTGGTCTGAACACAGCATAACTTTGTTTGTAGTTTTGACATTCATACTGTATATACTTCAGTTATAAGCATTGACTCTAAAAGTTATCGTCTAAAACAGCCATTCCCAAAGTCCGGGACATCATCGCGGCCCCCATATTGATCAGAAAATCTCTCAGGGCCCCCCAAATCATAATAATTTGTTATTATTTTACAGCTAAAATGACATTAAAAGTAATATCTAGCTATGACAGTAGGTTAAATAGTGGTTAAACTGGTGCATTTGGCCAGATAACTGTACTGTAACTTTTTCCTTTCAAAATTGACTTTTTTTCATTGTACAGACAAGTTTTGGCACTACAGCCCCCCTGTAGTGCCTCTGAGGCCCCCCAAAGCAATAATGGAAAGCTGCAGACCCGGAGCCGAGACAAATCTACCGTGAAAAGCGAATCCACCGTGATAGTGCGCCCTCTGCTGGTAAAGACGGATATATGACGGTATTTAGTTCATGTTTTACAGTTGTATCGTTGGGATTATTTTGTGTAATTTAGAATGTGTTGACATGTAACTTAGTTTAGGCCACATGTACTATTATTTGGGTTATTTTATGAAATTAAAACTGTATGTTTTACTCTTTTCATTGTCTTTTGTAGGACAATGCCTTCATTTGTTCAATAAGGGACAGAGACAATATTATGGAACAAAATCACATTTTTATTGTGGTTACAGGCCATTGCTGTAATCAGTAAAGAAAGGAGAGAAATCGGGTTATTAATGTTAGCTTGCAGATGCAATAACAAAGTAAAAAACAACATACCGTCAGGGTCTTCCCTGTTTCCTAAATTCAGCAGCTCTTTCTGTCAACTTCACTAAAACAAAAGATCAACACTGACGTCAATAATGTGTAAAAATCAAATGTTGTAATTCTGGGCTAATAATGATAATAATAATGATAATAATAATAATAATAATAATAATAATACTACGGTCAAAACTAGTCTGGAATGACATATACATGCAACAATGTGCCATTAATAATGGTGCCAAAACTTTTTATTTTTTTTATTTGTCCTTTATTTATCCAGGATAAAACTCGTTGAGATTAAAAATCTCAAGTGTCCTGGCCAAGATTCTTTTCAAATTAAAATATGCAATAATTTGCCACAGAAAGTAAGTACCCGTAATACATAATTATGAATAAATTATATATTTACTTAGCCTGCAGTTGCATTTTTTGGGTAGCATGTAGGCCTAATTAGGATTATTTATTGTTTTTACTCATTTACAACTAGCATAAACGCTATCTGAAGCAGAAAATTAATGTGTCATGTTATCTTTATCAAACAACATTAATGTGTCATGTTATCTTTATCAAACAACATTAATGTGTCATGTTATCTTTATCAAACAACAGTAATGTGTCATGTTATCTTTATAAACAACATTAATGTGTCATGTTATCTTTAAAACAACATTAATGTGTCATGTTATCTTTATCAAACAACATTAATGTGTCATGTTATCTTTATCAAACAACATTAATATGTCATGTTAGCTTTATCAAACAACATTAATGTGTCATGTTATCTTTATCAAACAACATTAATGTGTCATGTTATCTTTATAAACAACATTAATGTGTCATGTTATCTTTATAAACAACATTAATGTGTCACGTTAGCTTTATCAAACAACATTAATGTGTCATGTTTTCTTTATCAAACAACATTAATGTGTCATGTTATCTTTATCAAACAACATTAATGTGTCATGTTATCTTTATCAAACAACATTAATGTGTCATGTTATCTTTAAAACAACATTAATGTGTCATGTTATCTTTATCAAACAACATTAATGTGTCATGTTATCTTTATCAAACAACATTAATGTGTCATGTTATCTTTAAAACAACATTAATGTGTCATGTTATCTTTATCAAACAACATTAATGTGTCATGTTATCTTTATCAAACAACATTAATGTGTCATGTTATCTTTAAAACAACATTAATGTGTCATGTTATCTTTATCAAACAACATTAATGTGTCATGTTATCTTTAAAACAACATTAATGTGTCATGTTATCTTTATCAAACAACATTAATGTGTCATGTTATCTTTATCACACAACATTAATGTGTCATGTTATCTTTATCAAACAACATTAATGTGTCATGTTATCTTTATCAGACAACAGAAGCATCTACGATTTCAAAACTGGTTCATAAGAAATCAAAAAATGAAATAACTCGGTTAAAGTCTCACGTTCGTTGAGTTGATCAAATCAATCTTCCCCAGACCTAATACCGTCGTATATCCGTCTTTACCAGGAGAGGGCGCACTGTCACGGTGGATTCGCTTCACGGTATTTCTGTCTGGGCTCCGGGTCTGCAGCTTTCCCCTACTCCCCCAGAGGGCCCCGGACCCCACTTTGAGAACCACTGGTCTAAAATATACCAGAATGTTAAAATCATCCATGGTTATGTGTCACCTGTTACCCGATATGCACGGCGATAACAGTTCCAAAAGTAGCATTAGGGTCCTCACACATTGGATAAACAGTGGTGGAGTGGGGGCGGTCGCGCTGGAGTAAACCTGACCAGGCGTGGACATGAAACCGAGCGGGCTCCCTCTCCGGACAGCCTTGTTTTATGCTTCTTTCAGCAGCTTGTGCCTCGTCAGCCCGAATGCATCATCTGAGACGGGGGAGATGACAGACGGAACGCGCTAATTCCTCCCACTTGTACAATGGACCAGATCTGCGCAGACGCCGCAAAACGTCCACGCAAATTGGGGTTTTCTCAAGTGGAATAAGGGGGAGACACGAGAGCGCAGACCTCAGCAAAGGCTAAGTTATGATGTTAAAGAGGATGTAGAATGCATAATTGTGTCTTTTAAAGTGGCTTTTGGGCGCATCAGCATTGATAATTCACTCTTTATGGCTTAAAGGTCTGAAATCATGCTTCATTAAGGCTTTTACAACTCCTTTATAGCAGTTTTTTTAAGCATAACTTAAAATAATGTAGAGTGTATAAATGAATAAGCGTTTCTTTTATTATATGATACAATGCAATTATACTTCAGGCCAGAAGAGAGCACACTTCCTCAAAAATGTACAACAGTGACCAGAAACTGCAGGAAAAAAAGTAATCATGATTTAAAAAAATAAAAATAATAATCAACTGATAAGGAAGACAAAAAGTACCCCATTTCTCTGATATAATATATGTCTCCTTTGTTCTGTGTTTTGTCACTTGTGTAATTGTGCTGCACTCGTGCAAATGTATTATCACACCTTATAATTGACTATTACGAAGGATACAACAGGCGACTGGCTAAAGCATGCAGACATAAAGTAAATACTGCAGGATGCTAGTTATGCTGACACAGAGAGCGGCAGAGGGGAAGAGGTAGCTAGAAACGAGCTACTTTCTAATCCACAAGCAAATTGATGATCTTGCGACTTTCCATCCTGATGGCCTGTAGGACGCTCTAGGATCAATGTTTCTTTTTTTAGGTTTTCACTGCAGATTGATCCATGGTTACATATGGGAGCCATCGGGATGGAAAGCGAAGGTGCCATGGTAACCACACATACAGTCACTGGATCACTGAAAGGGCAAATACACACTAATATCAACTTTTTTAACATACAAATTGCATAGTGCGCCTTTAAAATAATGTCTATCTATGGAAAAGACAGTTCCTAAGAAAAGCCCTGCTCGAGGCATCTCATTTCCTTTGTGGAGCGCCCTCTACTGGCAGCAGTTGTAACCTGCACTCTCAAATAAGCTCATGTTTTTCAGGTCCACCACTTCCTCAGGGCTAGCCTGGCCTTAGCCGCCCGTAAACTCCAGTCAATGATCATTTCCCCACATGTACGTCTGGGTCTGATCTCAGTGGCCGCGTTACATCGGTTGAATTTTTGCGCCGCATTTGCTGGTTGTAGTTCGGCAATGGCGGCGGATACGAAAGTAATAGAAGCTCTTCAATCTGTTCTGGCTCAGCTCCAAATATCCAGAAATTTAAATTGAGTTATGACAGAGTTATGACAGAGTGATGATATAGTTATGATAGAGTTATGATAGAGTTATGATAGAGTTATGATAGTTTTGATAGTTATGATAGTTATGATAGAGCTATGATAAAGTCATGATAGAATTATGATAGTTTTGATAGTTATGATAGTTATGATAGAGTTATGATAGAGTTATGATAGAGTCATGATAGAGTTATGATAGAGTTATGATAGAGTTATGATAGAGCTATGATAAAGTCATGATAGAATTATGATAGTTTTGATAGTTATGATAGAGTTATGATAGAGTTATGATAGAGTTATGATAGAGTCATGATAGAGTTATGATAGAGTTATGATAGAGTTATGATAGAGTTATGATAGAGTCATGATAGAATTATGATAGTTTTGATAGTTATGATAGAGCTATGATAAAGTCATGATAGAATTATGATAGTTTTGATAGTTATGATAGAGTTATGATAGAGTTATGATAGAGCTATGATAGAGTTATGATAGAGTTATGATAGAGTTATGATAGTTATGATAGAGTTATGATAGTTTTGATAGTTATGATAGAGTTATGATAGAGTTATGATAGAGTTATGATAGAGTCATGATAGAGTTATGATAGAGTTATGATAGAGTTATGATAGAGTCATGATAGAGTTATGATAGAGTTATGATAGAGTTATGATAGAGTCATGATAGAGCTATGATAGAGTTATGATAGAGTTATGATAGAGTCATGATAGAGCTATGATAGAGTTATGATAGAGTTATGATAGAGTTATGATAGAGTTATGATAGAGCTATGATAGAGTTATGATAGAGTTATGATAGAGTTATGATAGAGTTATGATAGAGTTATGATAGAGTTATGATAGAGTCATGATAGAGTTATGATAGAGTTATGATAGAGTTATGATAGAGTCATGATAGAGCTATGATAGAGTTATGATAGAGTTATGATAGAGTTATGATAGAGTTATGATAGAGTTATGATAGAGTCATGATAGAGTTATGATAGAGTTATGATAGAGTTATGATAGAGTCATGATAGAGCTATGATAGAGTTATGATAGAGTTATGATAGAGCTATGATAGAGTTATGATAGAGCTATGATAAAGTCATGATATAATTATGATAGTTTTGATAGTTATGATAGTTATGATAGAGCTATGATAAAGTCATGATAGAATTATGATAGTTTTGATAGTTATGATAGAGTTATGATAGAGTCATGATAGAGTTATGATAGAGTTATGATAGAGCTATGATAGAGCTATGATAAAGTCATGATAGAATTATGATAGTTTTGATAGTTATGATAGAGTTATGATAGAGTCATGATAGAGCTATGATAGAGTTATGATAGAGTTATGATAGAGTCATGATAGAGCTATGATAGAGTTATGATAGAGTTATGATAGTTATGATAGAGTTATGATAGAGTCATGATAGAGCTATGATAGAGTTATGATAGAGTTATGATAGAGTTATGATAGTTATGATAGAGTTATGATAGTTTTGATAGTTATGATAGAGTTATGATAGAGTTATGATAGAGTTATGATAGAGTCATGATAGAGTTATGATAGAGTTATGATAGAGTTATGATAGAGTCATGATAGAGTCATGATAGAGCTATGATAGAGCTATGATAGAGCTATGATAGAGTTATGATAGAGCTATGATAGAGTTATGATAGAGCTATGATAAAGTCATGATATAATTATGATAGTTTTGATAGTTATGATAGTTATGATAGAGCTATGATAAAGTCATGATAGAATTATGATAGTTTTGATAGTTATGATAGAGTTATGATAGAGTCATGATAGAGTTATGATAGAGCTATGATAGAGCTATGATAAAGTCATGATAGAATTATGATAGTTTTGATAGTTATGATAGAGTTATGATAGAGTCATGATAGAGCTATGATAGAGTTATGATAGAGTTATGATAGAGTCATGATAGAGCTATGATAGAGTTATGATAGAGTTATGATAGTTATGATAGAGTTATGATAGAGTCATGATAGAGCTATGATAGAGTTATGATAGAGTTATGATAGAGTCATGATAGAGTTATGATAGAGTTATGATAGAGTCATGATAGAGCTATGATAGAGTTATGATAGAGTTATGATAGAGTTATGATAGAGCTATGATAGAGTTATGATAGAGCTATGATAAAGTCATGATAGAATTATGATAGTTTTGATAGTTATGATAGAGTTATGATAGAGTCATGATAGAGTTATGATAGAGTTATGATAGAGCTATGATAGAGCTATGATAAAGTCATGATAGAATTATGATAGTTATGATAGTTATGATAGAGTTATGATAGTTATGATAGAGTTATGATAGAGTTATGATTATGATAGAGTTATGATAGAATTATGATAGTTATGATAGTTATGATAGAGTTATGATAGTTATGAAAGAGTTATGATAGTTATGATAGAGCTATGATAAAGTCATGATAGAATTATGATAGTTATGATAGTTATGATAGAGTTATGATAGTTATGATAGAGTTATGATAGTTATGATAGAGTTATGATAGAGTTATGATAGAATTATGATAGTTTTGATAGTTATGATAGAGTTATGATAGTTATGATAGAGTTATGATAGAGTTATGATAGAGTTATGATAGAGCTATGATAAAGTCATGATAGAATTATGATAGTTTTGATAGAGTTATGATAGTTTTGATAGAGTTATGATAGTTTTGATAGTTATGATAGAGTTATGATAGTTTTGATAGTTATGATAGTTATGATAGAGTTATGATAGAGTTATGATAGTTTTGATAGTTATGATAGAGTTATGATAGAGTTATGATAGAGTTATGATAGAGCTATGATAAAGTCATGATAGAATTATGATAGTTTTGATAGTTATGATAGAGTTTTGATAGTTATGATAGTTATGATAGTTATGATAGTTATGATAGTTATGATAGAGTTATGATAGAGCTGTGATAGTTATGATAGTTATGATAGAGTTTTGATAGTTATGATAGAGTTATGATAGAGCTGTGATAGTTATGATAGTTATGATAGAGTTATGATAGTTTTGATAGTTATGATAGTTATGATAGTTATGATAGTTATGATAGAGCTATGATAGTTTTGATAGTTATGATAGTTATGATAGTTATGATAGAGCTATGATAGTTTTGATAGTTAGAGGAAGATTTACAGACTTTGACAATGTAAGCGACACCTCCGAGGGTTGGTCCATTACGCTACAAAATCCAGGTGATACAGATGACTGCTTCAGAAGTAGAAGATGCCAACAGAAGTGAACAGGATTACTCTAAAGCAAATGACGACACCAGGGATGCTTCTGACCAGGGACAAATGTTTGAACCAGAAGTAAAAGCTCAAAAAGAGTCATGTCCCCTTTGGAATTATGGCTCCAGCAGCCCCAGTAAACCCTTGAATTATATGGTTTACCAGAAGTTGACAAGACTTTCCCCGTTCATTTCCTCATCACAATTCTGCATGTTGATGTTCTCTTGCCTCGCCCCCGTCGCCTGTTATCTTGAGGTGAGATTATTGGCCCTGCTATAATTTGTTTTAGATAGGACATCCAATAAATTGCGCAGGATTTATTGCCCAATCTTCGCGCGCCATGGTAATTAATAAACCGGAATTAGAATACGGGGAGTCGTCGTGGCTGATGAAACAAGGCAAACGGGCAAAGTGAGGCGGGAGGACTGCGAGGGAACGCTCATGGATCATATTCCAAAGTAAAAACGTAAAGTACGTATGCTGTAGAAATGTTGGTCGCTTCTAACTTCACCCCTGTTTGGAGCTGTAGGAATATACTGGGAGAGGCCAAATGCAAACCACATCTTCTTGGTCTCTGGTCTTTTTGCGTGACTGAGCGCACGCACAAAAACCAGACAGGTACGCATCAACTCGTCTAAGCTCAGGTAAGAACATATCTCAGTATGGAAAAACGGTGTCCTGTTCCTTTAAACATCTAATGAAGTAGCCCTTTGTTGTAAAATGCTGCTGACCGTTAATGAGGTAATGTGGGTAGGGCTGCGTGACTTTTAACAAAAAACCCAATTGCGATTTTTCAGATATTGCGGTTGTGATTCGATTTGCGATTTTAATATTTTATGTACAGCCTATATTTTATTCTATCATGCAATTGTGCATCAAGCTGCATATAAACTTCCAAAACTGCTGTTATGGTGCTAAGTTTTTGCACTTCAGCTTAGCAACAAGATACAAATCTACAAGAGGCAAAGAGGCCTTTTATGGAGTTGTCAGAAAAACATTCTATAATAAACACGACGCTCTCACACTCTTTCTCCACATTCAGCTATGAATGCATTATCCGCTTCAAAAGCTGTTGTTTTATGAAAATCCGCCTGATAATAACGTCAACAACCTGCAGTAAAAAATGTTACATTTACAGGAAGTTTAACACATTGAGTGCCAAAAATGGAAAATCTCGTTTTTGTGTTGTTGTTTTTTTAATTACAAAATGAGACACTCTAATACGCCTTCTGTGTGACTGTGTTAGCTCTGTGATGAACAGAAGTGAAATAAATGACCATCAAAAACTTGTCAAAAGTTACAATCTGGACATTTCATGCGTTTCTTTTGATAGAGTCGATCCAAGGACGACTGAGAAGCATCCTGTTAAAGTCTTCAATCAGAGAACCACGCTGTTGCCGTTGAAAATTGACTTGAAACAGAGATATTTAGGCCTTTGCCTCTTCACATAACGTTAGTGTCTGTCCAGAGAGGAGGAGAGAGGACTTAATCAGAAAGAAGAGTGTTTCATAAAAGCCCCATTTCTAGAAAAAAATCTGTGATTTTGACCAAAACTAGCCTCTGTTTAGCTTTGGATTTCTCAGGAACCGAGGCACATACAATTCAACAGTTTTCACCTACGGAGAGCTTAGATTCTCGTCCTTCAAACGAGCCACAGCATGTGTCCATGGCTATAACATATAATGCACTGTGGTGCTACATATATCATGAAAAATGGTCTGGATTGTTGGCACTCAGCTAAATCCCCAAAACAGCGCGGCACTCAGTGTGTTAATACAATGCTATACGCACTACGGCGATCTGCTTTTTTTGACCATCTCAACCCGCTCCGCGAACAAACGATGATTCGAAGACCCAACCCGTCCCGCTCGTCGTGAAACACTTGTTTGTGCAGTGGGAATAGTTTGCAGTTTGTGCGAGACGCACGACTGCAGCCACTTCTGATTGGCGGCAGTCAAAGGAGGCCAAACTCGATCATTCTGATTGGCGAACATGTCTATTACCCAACCAGAGGAGGGGCAAGGCAGGGAAAAAAACAAAAACTCTGCGCCTTGAGGTTAGGTAATCACAGTAGCTAAAACCTCAATTTCAATTTGATAAAGGTTAATCGTGCAGCCCTAAATGTGGGTGGAATAACTGTTAGCTAACAGCATGCTAACAAATCAATCACAATGCTACGAGCACACTTTGGTCACAGAACAACGCAGATCAGGTGTTTTGGAAAATGTGGAGGACACTTCTGGGTCCTATCTATTATGCAATAAAATCCAGGGAATACAGATCGGACCGCTTCAGAAGTTGAAAAAGAATCCACCAATGTGAACAGGATTGCTCAAAACAGCGTGAGTGATTCAAATTGCAAGTTCAGGTATGTTTTTTTTTGCCGTGGTTAAAAGCTTAAACAGATTAGATTTAGCTAGAGTTGGTCCACTCTTGTGTGCTAGCGGCTCTCACCCCGGTACTGGAGCTTCTGGGCCCTGTTGTTGGGACAGTCCTTCCCTTGCATGCTGAAGTTGATGTTGGTTCGGATGCAGCGGTTGTTGAGGGGCTGGACGGGGCGCACGTTGTCGCTCATGCTCAGGAAGATCTGAGATGGCTGGTTCTGGCTCAGCAGCCTCAGCGAGTGCATCTGGACATGGAGGAGAGGGGATACAAGTGTAACTTATCACATTAAGGACACCAATCGAAGACAGAAGGACGAGAACGGTTTCAAATGCGACCTAAATTTGGATGAAAGCATACCGAAATGTGTATGATGTATTTGTACTTTTCCTCACCTGAACCAGCTCCTCCTGCTGGTAGCTATAGGAATACAGTAACTTTCTTCAACAATAACTTCCATGTGGTTAGCAGCTCCAGCAGTGCGTGATAAACACACATCGAGCACAGAACGGCTCAGAGTCAGAGTTCTGGGGCTAATAAAGGTTATCTTATCTTAATCAGGAAGTACAGAACAAGGCGCTGACACCGTAGAAGAAGAAACAGCTACATTCAACAGCCTTTTTTGGCCCGAGGATTAACTCCAAACTGTGTGAATGTTGTGAAACACTACTCCAGAAGCTGGCCTACTCTGTAAACTTGGCTTATTTGGCCAAGTCTGGTTTATTTTGTTGTGTTTTCGGTTTCATAAACCAGGCTCACTCTGAGTGTGGCTCAGTTACTATGGAAATATAGTCAGAGAACTTAGCCTGGTCCGGACCCGGCTAAGAGCACACTGAGCACAAGCTATGTTTCTTCTTCGTGGAATCCAACACCAAAGGGCAATGTCAATTACACAAGCAGGGTATTAGCGCCATCATCTGGCCATTGTGAAAAAGAAAACATGACATCACAAAATCAATTACTTTATGCAATACATTATAAATATACACCAACATTGTCTTTGTCTCTCATCAGTGAAATACAAAGTTGTGTGACATATTAATGACTTCATGTGTCCAATAAAAGGAACCTTATCCCAAAGGCCCCGCCCTCATGACCTGTGTCCTGTGTCAACAGTGTTTTCCTTTTTTTCTGTCATTCATGGCCGCTGATTTATGTTCTTCCCAGTTGGTGCCCAGTCCAAAAAGTTAAAAAAAAGTCCAAGCTGGGATAAGTGCCACACAAAAACATAAAGTTCCTCTCTCCCACCGCCTCAATCCTAGCACCTGGAACCAACTCAGTGACTAAACTCTGGAGGATCTTAGCTTTCTCCATTTCAAAGTGTACAGCATTCCTTAACACACCTTATTATACGGCTCTTCACAACGTAAGTAGAACGCTCCGTTGATTTGAATGGGATTTCCCAACGTTCTACCGGTCATTATTTTCTGATAAAGGACCTCTGAAAAAAATAATGACCGCTGCCAATGGCAACGGAGTTGGTGCTTTCATATCACTCCGCGCGTACGTAGTAGCGGACACTCTCTCTGTCCCCGTCACTGAGAGAGAAGTTGGGGGAATTGCTCGTGAAGTTAGCGTGAGTCTGACTTTCAATTTACCCAAAGATTCACCACCATTCCTCCAACTGCGCCTTCAACTAAGTAGCTAGGCTAGCTGCTAGCCTTGCTGCTTCTAGCCTAGCCAAACGCTGCAGCGCAACGCGCAAACTTTTGGGAACTATTTGTCGCGGAAGTCATTAATAAACCTTTGGACCTTCATAAAAGCGTACGAAGTTTATGTTGTGTGTGTTCATTTGGCAAATGGCCGTATAATAAGCTTCGCGTCGGGGTCCGGTTCGCCCTGTCGGTACTTATTTTCCCGATAATGACCAGCGTTCTATACATTATCCCTTACTTCAAGTTCGACTTTACCCAAATCTAAAAGCTTCTTGAAAAGAAAACCCATGAAATTAGGGACATAAACGTGAATGAGGATGAGAACGTGTCATAAAAAGCATCAAAAAAGTGAAAAAATGTCACAAAAATGCAACAAAACACGCAACAAAGACGCGATGAAGAAGTGGTAAAAACACAACAAAAAAGCAACAAAAATGCAACAAGAAAGCATCACAAACACAGCACAACAAAACAGTCGACAAAAAAGTTCAAACGAGGCGTTACACTGGCCTTTAGACCGTGAGCTCTCCAGAAGCTTTTAGATTTGGGTAAAACTGAACATGAGAAAATGTGCTCGGCTAAAGTCGAGGTTAAAGGAACAGGCCACCGTTTTCCATACTGAGATCTGTTCTTGCCTGAGCTTAGACGAGTGGATGTGTACCCGTCTGGTCTTTGTGCGTGCCCTCAGTCACGCTAAACGACCAAAGATGTTGTTAACAATTGGCCTCTCCCAGTATATTCTTCCACGGGCAAAAAGACCAGACAGGTACGGATCAACTCGTCTAAGCTCAGGTAAGAACAGATCTCAGCATGGAAAAACGGTGGCCTGTTCCTTCAAGGGGTTCATGGATCTTGTGCTTGTGTCCTTATACTGTATTGAGCTTAAGGCAACCCAACCCCACTGCTCGACAAAAGCGAGACCAAATCCCGCCAGGGCCAGAGGGAATGACGGGGGAAGTGGGAGTTGCTCTTACCTGCATGCGCGTGAGGTACACGGGCTTGTTCATGAGGATCCAGGTGGCCGTCTCGAAGCATGGAGGGATGGTCATGGAGCCGTCATACGTGATGAAGCTGTTGGTCTCCGGGTAGATCTCCTCGATGTTCAGGCCTGCCAGCAGGTACGCGTCATCTGCCACGATTCAAGAGGAAGTAGTGAGTACAAAGTAAAAGTAGTACATGAGAAAGTAAGTATTGGCAGTCAGTACAGTAAGTCAGTTAGGAAGTAAGTGCGAGTGAGTGAGTATTGGTTGCAAGTTGGTAAATAAGCAAATAAAGGTAGTGGAATGGTATTTCTATTAGCGTATAATGATGAAGACTTTTGAAAAGAAAAAAGAAACAGGGTGACACTGTGAAAGGCGCTTAAATCCTTTAGAATAATTGGGGCGTTGAAATGTGTTCGGATAATTGGAAAAGACTAAAACTAACAATCGATGCAGACTTAACAACAGGGGGGTGAGAGGCAATAAGCTTTCAGAAAGTCATTCATGACTATGTTACAACAGTCAATCGCTGTTAACGTGTGACTTTTCCATTTTCGCTTTGCTGCTGTGAAAGTCCTCTTGTTTGGTTGTTAAAAACAGTGAACGCACACTGAGACATGCTATAAAGCTTTAAAAACCTTTTCCCAAAAAAATAAAGTGATTCATATTCTTGTAATCTGATTTTTTTTTTTTAAATACAATTGTCTCTGTAATTGTCTTTCTGCAAACTGCATTTGTGGTTTCTGTGTTCCACATTGTTTTACTGGATTCTTTTGTACATCTGAGTTTTTGAGGAGGTTTAGTGAATTCTTTAAGATAAGATAAACCTTTATTGATCTCACAAAGGAGACATTCACTTGTTACAGTCGGCGTTCAAGAAGAAGAGTTAATAAAGTGCAGCTGATGCAGAGATGATTGCACATGTTTCTTTACTGCAGAGTCAATGCTAGCCATGAAGAGTTTTTAAACAGCGACACCAGCTTATGAGCGAAAGACATTTGAGACCTTCATCTGAAACACTGAAGAGGCACCAAGAGCCCCCACACCTGCAGCACAAAGGAGGCGTCACAAGGCGCAACAGGAAACAAAAAAGGGACAAACGAGGAGGTATCAGGGCAAGACTCACAGCTAAGCCACACATGTCTTCTGTCTCTACTATTGTTCTGGCTAATGGACGTTCACTGGGGAATCAAACAGATGAACTGGTGAGCTCTTCCCTGAAGATGGTGACAGACTGTTGTGGAGAGGAGGGAGCTGAGCAGGAGGAAGAGGAAGGAGGAGGAGCTGACCAGTGCAGGACACCACGCTCTGAAACAGGGACAAACCCAGGAGGCGCTGCACCGTTTCAGATATGTATACAACATACATCTGCGATTGGATGTATGTTGTATACATATGCTGCCTATGTTTAGCCATAGGCCGTTATGACAGCTTCCTGTGATGCAGCAGGCCACGCCCTATTTAAGGATGGCTTCTCATTCACAAAAAACATTTGCCTGACGAAGGCCACTGGCCAAAACGTTGCATTAATAAAAAGAACACTGGTGTTGCAATTATACAGTGTGCGAGAGATTTTTCCTTTTCTACAAAGTATTTGTTTAAAATATGACAACTTAATGCTCTAGCCTTTGGCTCTAAAAAGGTTGGTGATCCCTGCTAAAGAGACAAGTAAAAGACTGCTTTTTAAATATGTTTCATTAAATGTGTTCGTAGTTGACCAGAATCACGATAACTAGATGACCTCCTCCATATCTGTGCTTGTTGTAAATGTAGACATTAGGACTGTCTCTTCAGCCCTCGCCCAGTTGGGTTACTGTGAAAACCGGAGAAGGGAAGGTTGGAAGGTTGAGTGGTAGAAAAGAGGATTGGGCTTTTGACAAAAATGTCATTTAGTTTCAGTCACACAATTCTTAGTTTTCGTCAACAAACATTTCATATGTATTTACTCAACCAAATCTAAAATGAATGTAGTAAACTTTGCATTTCTGTCACTGTGATTCAAACATGTTTAAAGATATTCTGTGCTACATGTTTCCTTTCGCACATGGACAAAGCCTGTTCTTTTAATATGAGGCACTTTTGGAGTTCACATGTTTTTAGTCCCATCTCTTCAAACTATATAAAAATATATAGTTTTCTTTTAGTCGACAAAGATATCTGGAGATTTCAGTGATAGTTTTAGTCTCATGAACTAGTTTGAATGTCTTTTTAATTGAGCATAAATACTACTTTGACTAAAACTATGACAGAATACAGATGAGTCCTCATGAGAATGTCCTCCTGAATGACCTGCTCTCTCTCCAGCCCCTCACACACTTCTGTTTGACTGACAGACTGTGCCTGTCAAACCCATTATTAGCCTTGACTCTGCGCACCACTCCAACATCTCCAGACCGCCGTTAAACTGGCTCTCTCTGTGAGACGGGCAGTGTCAGGCGTTACGCTGCGATGCCCTTTGAATACTTAAAGACAAGGGCCCAAAGAATGGTAAATCACCTCCAATAATACAGCGCTTTTCTCCACGTATACGTTAGTACCACCTGAGTAAACCACATCAAAAAATGCTTGTTAGGAGCGTTTTGGAGCATTTGCAGATACTGGCCTGTCTCCTGTACTTCGAGCAGAGGAGGCTTCAAGTGGAGGAAAATAAAAAAAATCTTTGAGAGAACCACTTTATGAAACCATAAAGCGCATGTACGCAAATGCTGAATCCCCCCTCTCTCATATGAAGCGTAATGACCACAGATTAAGTTGACATCGGCCCATAGTGAAGCGCACGCAGCCTCCGCCGCCCTGCGCAGAGCTGGCCTTTGATGAATAATTCCCTTTGCTCGCCCTGGTTCTGTGGATGGAGGAGAGGCGAGAGCGCGGCTGTAGCCCGGGGCCCCGAACCCTCCGGTGGGGGTTATCCTTACCCACATCTGAAGCCTCTGACAGGCCTTTCTGAGCACCTCGCTCAAGTCTGCCCTCTGAATGGCCACCAGGGGGCAGTCTGGTTTACTTGATTATTAAATATTTTTTTAGCCTTGGTATGAGCCTCTTTGCCATTAAAGCAATTACTCTGGTCTTTTTTCAGCCAGACGCTTTAGCCTCCGGAGCACGGCTGTCTACAGCTCACCTCCTCGGCCCCTCGGCCCCTGGAGTTTAAAGAACATGCCGGCGGTGAGGTGATGGAGGCTATAGGGCTCAGAGCGCAGGTCTATAAGAAAACTCTACATGGGATCTCGTTCCACTGCAGCTAATGCCCAGTGTCTGGTGGTTATGTTGTGACTGTCCAGTCCACTCAAAATGTAACCTAAGCATCATCTAAGCTTCTTCCTGGTTATGATAGTCACATTTTTGTCCTTTTTGGTTGGATTTGCATCACGTAAAAAATGTACGTAAAAACAAAATGGCGTTTTTGACATGATACGCAACTGTTCCCTAAATTTTCACTCTCTGGTCCCTGACCTACAGTTTGAGAACCACTGGTTTCAAACTACCTGAATACCTGCACCTGACTGCTTATTCTTACCATACAGTCTGACGGTAAAAAGCCTTATGATGGTAACTTTTGAATAAGCCTGATGGTAATACGTTTTAATAGGGCTGTGTTAAACAATACCAGTATGGTGTCAAAAAAAACAAAAACAAAAAAAAAGTTGACAAAAACACAATGTACAAATGTAAAAAAAAAAGTGACAACAACACAGTAGCGATGTGAGAAAAAGATCAGTTTTGTTCATGGGGGAGAGAGTGGCTACGTGGCATGTGATAACGATAACCTCACGATATGATGATATGCGATAGTCGATGTCAATTTTTAACCTTTTTCCTGATTTACAGGTGCCACTAAATGGTCCCTGACTTATAATTAAAGGTGCATTATGCAACTTTTATGCAAGAAAAAATAAAGATGATATTTGTGTGTATTTTATTTTCAGTGACCCAGCGGCTGTATGGCACCTTTACTTTCAATTAGGGCTGGGCGATAAATCAAATCAATTCAGCAGCGTTTTAGACACTCTTTTGCGAAATGACTCCAGTGGAGAAGCACGATCTCTGCTGAGTCACAAAGGCCGCGTGTTGTGTTTTAAAAGGACTCGGTGGAGTTTTCTTTTCCACTTTCCTCCGGTCTGTGCCTTTCTCTCACGAGACGAAAAAACTAAAAACTTTTGAAAACTCCATGGCTTATTAAGAGGTTTTACTTTTGAGAGCAGACAAGGAATATCTATAACAGAAATAACCATTTTTAAATAAAGGGTTATGTTGTCTTAATGGGCCTAATTGTATGGTATATTATGAAATATTAATGAGCAGGACTCTGAGCAGTTTTCTTCATATGATTAAAATTGTAATTAAAAAAATGTAGAGATTTGATTTTTTGGCCATATCGCCCAGCCCTACTTTCGATCACGGTGGTCTCTTAAACGCTCCAGGATCAATTGTTTTGTAGGTTTTGTGGTGAGAGGCTGATCCTGGAGTGTTGTAGAGGCTGCCGTGAGGAAAAGTAAAGGCTTCATGCTGACCACTCATACAGCCACTGGGTCACAAGGTCAAATACACACAGATATCAACTTTTTTTTCCTCATGAATAGTTACATAATGCACCTTTAAATGTGTTCATAGATCAATATCGGAATAAAAAGCATTGGTATTGTGGCGTGCTGCAAAGTATCACAATATATCACAAAGCCGATATATTGTCACATCCCTAATGAAGATTAGCTTCGAGCTGGGGCCCACACTTCTTTGGCTCGTGAGCTACATTCAAAGTCAGCAAGGCCTGGAGATCTACCTATATTTTTTGTATTATTATTATTTTTTTTATGAGGATTATTATTGATTTAAAATGAATGTATCTGTTCAACAATGTGTAACTATAATGCATAATACTGCATAATAAAACAATGTTAAACAATGCCATATTCTGTCATCACTTCTCATTAAAGGGACTTTACAGAGTTTAGAAATGTTATGTATTACGTTATGTATTTTCCTCCTCCAGACCTGTCCTAATGTGTAGAATGAGCTCAGACCTGTTCACCACAACTAAATCCTGCACTGTCGCTCAAAAGTTGTTAATTCGGGTCCATCACAAGCTTAATATAGAGACGGCAGCTACGCGTAAAACCTGAGGTGGCAGTAGTGAGGATAAAAATGACCAACAGCTCTTTTATCTGGTTTTCATAGTTTTTTGGTCATGTTTATTTTATTTTTTTTGCTTTCTTTGCTTTGCCTTCTTCTTTCTTGTTTTTTGTCACTTTTGAATTGCGTTATCGTTGTGTTTCTGGCACGTTTTTGTGCTCTTTCCCCAGTGGTGGTACTTAATCTTACAAACTCCACATTGCCCTCTTTACTCCCCCTGCTGGTGAGGAGGAGGAGTAAGACGCCCATTCTGATAATCCCACATTTCAAATCGAGACTTACTTTTGTACGTTATTCTTGTGATGGTGTCTCTGTTCAGCATCCGATTGAGGAAGGAGTTGGACGATTCAGCAATCTGCAAAAAAAACACCAAAAAAGTCAAAATAACAATAATTAAACAAAAGCATTTTCAGAAGCGATGAGTGCAAGGCTATATTTAAACCGCATTACATCCACTCCAGCGGGCTCTTTTGAAAGCTATATCGAGTCCCGTCACCTTTGCCCCGCGCCCTGCCGCTTCCCTTTTCTGCTGTCTGAAGAAACAGAAACCATTAAGACGTGCTCTCAGACGCGCCGCTGTCATGACACAACAACACGCCGCGTTTTAAATAGCAAAAACCTGCGGTATTTTTATCCACAATGGATCAGAAATAGGGTTATTATGTCCGAGGCCCTGTTGTGATTAGAGGAGGCTCAGTCTTTCTCAGCGTGAGTCCACTGCTCAAACGTTCATACATGTGACGCTGGGACAAAGGCAGATCAATGATTTTTGTTGTTTTTGTGACCTACATGCGATCACTGAGTCAGTTATTCACAACTCACCATTTCTCACGCATGAGGCACAGCTGGCTATTTTCAGCTGTTATATATCCATGTGCCTTTATTTCCAGCACACAGCACATACTAGTACATTATGAAGAAAAAAAACAGGTAGTTGGTCTGTATCAGTCAATCACCCTTTATATGAAAGTTTTAGCCCTTTCACTGCCTACCTTCTGTCAAAAACACACACAAATTAATTATTTTTGATATTTCATGTAAAATGGGTCATTTCTGGTCAGGTTGATAGAGTGCAATTGTGGCTAAGAGGTTAGCACTCATGCCTTAAAGCAAGAAGGTTCCAGTTTGGCTCCCCAGGCCGGACGGGGCCTTTCTGTTTGTGGAGTTTGTGTTCCCCACACATCTAAGAGTGAGTTTACTTCGTGTTCCAGTTTCGGGGGCTTGGTGCCCCTGGTAGGGTCTCCCAGGGCAAACAGGTCCTATAGGTGACGGGTCAGACAAAGAGCGGTTCAGAAGCCCCTTATGAGAGACCAACAGGCCCGGTTAGAACCATGAGGCCGTCCTTCCGTGGACCCACCACCTGCAGGGGGAGCCATAGAGGGCTGGTGCAATGGGATTTGGCCAGCTCCAACACGACCCGGGATCAGACAAGTGGAAAACAATGGATGGATGGATGGATGCCCTTTACATGGTTAACACCACAGGTTGATGTTCAGTTATTCATTGTATTTTTCACAAATTTAACATTTTCACCTCAACAGGTTGCACAAACTACAAAACAATCATGTGTTCTATACATAAAGGAGGAATATAGTGCTTCAGATTGCAAGTTAAAAGTCATAGAAAGACGCTTTTCTGCTAGATGCTAATGATTAGCTGTGACAGTCAATAATAGCTGATGCCTGTGCGTTTGTAAAGGGAGGAGGCACAGAATTTTCTTTAACACCAATGTCACTACAAACATGTACAATAGATTAATCCTCCAGTCAGATTCTGTACTGCTTCCCTAAAGTGTCCATTAAAGCTGCACTAAGCTGTGTCAGTTTGAATTGTTTTGTCAGTAGTGAACCCCACTCTGCTGACACCCCGCTACAGGGGAGACTGGATTATAAAACAAACGGACATCTCAGGACTTGCTTCTACACATGTTTGTGTGTACATGGTGAGGGGCAGGTGAGGGGTGAGGCATGTGGCGGGGGGTGTGCCACGAGGTGAGGGAGGTGCGGCGCCGGTCTCCTTCTGCGGTACAAAGTTGCATCGCTGTTTGGAACATCTAGCGATGCAATGTGGGAATGCAACCATGCCAGTCCGGCAAAACTTGTTGAAAATGAAAGCTTGTCATGCCCTGTGTAGCCAGCAGAGGGCGCTCCAGGCCACAGACACTGAGTCGCTGATATTCTACGGTGTTACTCTCCCATGTCAAAGCACAGATTGTCTGATTCCGGCGGTTTCCTTGATACGAGCGGTGATGAGTGAATAAAGTGTTTTCCTCTGGATCTGACACATGTTTATTCGCTCACATGTAAACTGCACCTTATCCTGTCAGAAAATAGGCCATGGCCGCCACGTGACAAAGGAGCATCCACATCTGTTCAATTTGTATATATATATAGATGGCGCATACGCTGCTCCAGCTGATGCCCGCTTGACAATCCAGAATTTGCCGTTAGTTGCCCCGGAAACCTTTGTTTGGTAAATAGAATGCAACGTGTACAGTAACCTGGTTTCACAGCAAAAACATGGGGCAAAAGAGATACCGCCATGGTGACGAGCTGAACGGTTTATTGATTTAATGGACTGTGTGCATAACTTCAAATCATAACAATGCCGCCAAAGAAGAAGTGACTTCCTGTTTCGATCCAGCACGCCAGAATAAAAGCACACAGCTCGTCTCATTGACTAGTTCAAGCAGGTGCTTGCAATATTACAAGAATATAATTAAATACACACATTTTAAGTGTTTTGTCTGTTAATAGTTAGGAAGAAAGAAAGTTGAACTAATGAATAAGATGTTGCTTTTATTTTGGCGTGCTGGATCAAAGCAGGAAGTCACTGCTTGGGCGGCGTTGTTGTGATCTGAAGTTACGCACAGAGTCAATTTACTCTCTCTACACCATGTTGGTCACATGGATTCTATTCCTAAATAATGACAAGACGCTTTTTCTAGTTTTGAGGCCTTTACTGCTGCCTTCATCATAGATATAACAGATAATAACGGCCCTGGAATAGGTTATTACTGATGGGGCAAAAAGACCTAAATGGCTTCAAGATTTGCAGGGCTTTTTTCAAATGTTTTCAAACTTTTAAGTACATACACAACATTGCGACATATACAACATAGCTTTGATTGATTTCCCCCATTTTCTGTGGATTGGGAATCCAACAGCAAAACACACACCACAACCCAGTCATTCTCACAGACTTAGTGCTATTTACTCTGGGTACAGCTTTGGTTTGATTTTAGCCAAGACTTAAAGTGCAAATGACACATTTTTAACACTATTATATTGAAGATTTTGCTAAAGACTGTACCCAGCTTTCTATATTTTGACCATTTTTGAAATGTTTATAGTTTCACTTCCTGATTGGACACCGATAGATGAAGGCAAACAATTTTAAACTGTTGCCGTGCCAACCATATTAAGTCAATGAGAAATGAGTCAAAGTGCCATGGAAATGTACCTTTATCCATGTCACTTCATGTCAGCAGCTAAAACAAATCTAATCAAAAGAACTTTTCTGCCCAACATTTCTTCTTCAAACCGCTGCTTCACTGAAATAAAATGATAATTATGCAGCTAATGAACTTGCAGCAGATGTTATCCTTCTAAATATTTTCCAAAGCATGAAAAGCTGTCACTTTAACCCTTGAGGTGAACATTTGAAACTCAGATGTCTTGAGTTCTGTGGGTAATGAGTTCCACAGCTTTGGGCCTTTGTACGGAATGGCAGACTGACCAAAGGAAGTCCTGCAGAGTGGGAGCGTACAGTCGTGATTGACGGAGCCTCTGGTGACTCTGTTATTGTTTTGTCTCTGTAAAAATGAACAGAGCGGCTCAGGTACAAGATGTTGATACATTTGAATACTAGTTTGAGAAGGCACAACTTGCCGCAGTTTTCAAAGCTTAGCAGTTAATGTGTCTAGAATATCACATTGGTGGTGCGGATCGGCTTCTTGTCCATGATCTTTATAGTTTGTTTGTATAATGACCTAAATGGACTGAACTTATATAGCGCTTTTCTACCTTTATCAGGCCCAAAGTGCTTTACAGTAAGGAACCAGTCACCCATTCACTCTCTCATTCATACACCCGTGTATGCAGACACTGAGGGAGCGGCCTGGGACCATGCGCTCATGCAGTATGATATATGTGACAATATCATAGCGTGCCTTTACAGGCTTCCTTTGGGATGCAGTGTCGGATTAACTTAAAGGATCTGTATCTGCTATTTTAGCCATTTCAAAGTAAAGTAGTGGTATATATTGTACCACTACCACTATGGAGTACTCATTTTTGTGATAAATATAAGTATTTTCTGGAGGTATTTTTCCAACCCAGAAGACAAAACGCTTGGATTCAGTAAACTCCGCCCCCTCTCTCCGCTTATACAACTTTTGCAGTAGTAGAAATATAAATACCACAGCAAAAAGTGAAGTTACTTCACGATGCAGTTATCTGCAACACAGCTTCATAAATGACACACACGCTAACACACAAGCTAACATGTGTTTTGATTGACCACCGCTCTGTCCTGGCCGCTCCATTGTGTGTTTACCACTTTAATCCACTTTGATTCTGGTGAAGGTTCACCAAACATCCATCAGAGACGGTCACAGAAAAACACGATTATGGCTGATAGTCGCCGAATCCCGGAGAGAAATTCCAACTTCTGGCGAGTGAACTCTTCTTTAGGAAGGTTGAATAAAGTCCTGCACCTCTCGTAGCCAACATGCTTTTCTCCATAGGTGAGTAAAAAGAACAGGTGTTCAGAGTAGGCTAGAAAGAGCTCCTTCTTCACAGCTTTCGGTGCAAACATGACATCTGTTCAGACGCTCAGGGGGTGCGTCTGTTTTCTATGCAGGGACAGCGCTTCAGACACTTCCTTTTTTAATTTATTTATTTTATTTCTTGCAACAGGAATAATGAAAACGCTGTTTTACAAATTAAAATCAGGCTGCAAGCATAGAATTAAGACATTACATTACAGACGTCGAGCACTTCCGTTCCACTCTGACAACACAACTGAGCTAGTCAGTCCAGACCAGCAGGGGGCGGAGCAGCTGCTCAGAGAGCAGGATTCAGGAGGATTGCTGAGAACTGCATGAATGAAGCCCAAAACCACTCTGGGGGTGTTTTTGATAAGGAAATAGCATAACAACATTAAAATTAAAACGTAAGTATTTTCCTCCCTCTACATGTTCCAGCCATGTCCATGTGTAGAATGAGCTCAGACCTGTTCACCACAACTGCCTCTGCAGTTACGCATAAGACCTGAGGTGGCAGTAGTGAGTTTAAAAATGATCAAATTGCATCTAGTGCCTTTAAAGCATTTTACACTTCTTTGTATTGCTTGTGAGATTTTCTTATGTCAAAGACTCGACACATTCCAAAAAGAATGACATTGTGTTTTTTGTTTTTTTAATCCCACACCTGTGACCAGGGGTTAAAGTGATATTGATTGCAACTTTGTCATTTTCACACAAATACAAAACTCTGCCTGTGCGATAAATCAATGCAATAAAAATAGTAGGTCGGGCCTACTAATTATCCGCCCCAGGGGCCAAACTATCAAATCTGATCCGTGCCTCATTTTTCTTAAAAATATATATTTTTTCAGCATTATCCGCGGCGAGTTGGCAGTGCTTTGCGCAGCAGTGTGCCTGGGCTCCTGTACCATCATCTCCTACAGCAAAGGCTCAAATGAAAACATGGCTCTGTAAAACGGTGTAAGACACAAGGACAGTGTGGATCGCGTTTTTTGCTCGGTTTATACACTGTGTTCCAAATTAATATGCAAACTGGATTTCTGTGTCAAAAAGGTAAAATAATGAAACTCATGGATGGTATTGTGTCTTGGGGCTCTATGATTCACTGACATTAATCTCAGAGACCTGGGATGATTAGTTTTCAGGTTAAGCCCAGTTAAGGGAAAAACTACTGAAAAAGGATGTTCCACTTTATTAAGCAGATCATCATTTTCAAGCAATAAGGGAAAGAAAAAGGGTCTTTCTGCTGATGAAAAGCGTGAAATAGTTGAATGCCTTGGTCTAGGTATGAAAACCTTCGATATTTCAGGAAAGATTAAGCGTAATCATCGAACTGATAAGAGATTTGTGGATGATTCAGTGCAGATAAAGGCACAATATGGACGGTTTCTGCCAGACAAACACATCAGATTAAGAGAACAGATGCTACAAAGCAGCAGACAGGTATTTGAAGCTGCTGGTGCCTCTGGAGTCTCCTGAACATCAAGGTGTAGGACCCTCCAGAGGCTGCAGTTGTGCATAAACCTTCTATCCGGCCTCCCCTAAACGGTTAATTGAAGCTGATGAACAGAAACGGCTGCAGTGGCTCAGAAATACATGAGACTCATTTTCAAACAGTCTTGTTCACTGATGTGTGACCCTGCATGGTCAAATCAATGGAGTAGTGGATAGTTGGTGAATGACCACAATGTCCCAACAAGGCTGTGACGTCAGTAAGGAGGGGGCGGAGTCATGTTTTGGGCCAGAATCATGGGGAGAGAGCTGGTCGGCCCCTTTAGGCCCTTTTAGGCTCCCTGAAGGTGTGAAAATGACCTTTGAAAAATATGTGGAGTTTCTGACTGACCACTGTCTTCTATGCTACAAAAAGAAGAGCCGTGTTTTCCCTAATAAGATCATCTTCATCATGACAACGCACCATGTCCTGCTGTAAAGAAAACCTCTGCATCACTGGCTGCTATGGGCATAAAAGGAGAGAAGCTCATGATGTGGACCCCCTCCTCCCCTGATCTCAGCCCTATTGAGAACCTTTGGAGCCTCAACAAAAAAAACATCTATGAGGGTGGGAGGCAGTTTTCCTCCAAACAGCAGCTCTGGGAGGCTATTCTGACATCCTGCAAAGAAATCCAAGCAGAAACTGTCCAAAAACTCACAAATTTAATGGATTTAAGAATTTTGAAGCTGCTTCACACAAGGGCTCCTTTGGTAAAATATAACTTGACCTGTTAATACTTTTTTTTAACTTTTTATTGAAATAGCTTTTGATTTCAGTAAATATGACCTCCTAATGCTACAAATTCAAAAAATGACCATTTTCAGTTAATTACAAGCTTTAAAATGTATTGAAACGATGAGTTGCACAATCATTTGGAACAGTGGATTTTGAGGTTTTTACTATATTTATTTTTGAAAAAAATACTGTTATCACTAGGAGATTTTTTTCAACCACATTTAAATGATCCTCTACCAGTTAAAGACTTTAAAATTAAGCTGATTCTCATTTGAGTTGACAATTTAGAAAATATTAGAAAAATGTCATTTGCATAATCATTTGGAACGCAGTGTAATCATCGTGGTCCGCGGAAGATGCAGCGTGTGTTCTTAGCTTCACCGGTGCAAAGGGCTGGACCAGCTACGTTAAGGTAAGGAGACTCCAGTTCAGTTGTGGATGTTTATAAAGCGGAAGATGAAGCTGATGGTGCTTGAGTTTTGGAAAACTGTACTGCACCTGCAGCACTCGTGTTTAACCGGTCAACACGCTGAACCTCGCTCTATGGGCTCTAATTTAGCCAAACAACATCCGAATCATGAATCTGTGCATTTTTGCTTCCTTTCTCCCCTGACTTCATTCGATACGTCTTTGTGGGAAATGTACAAGTGCTGACATGCTCTTTGCAAAGTTAATAACAGGTATAAAAGAGAGGCTGAATCCGTGGATGAGCGCGTCATCTCCACTGAGTTTTTTTCATGAAGCGCAAGGTCTGGACAGAACAGCGGCTCAGGTGTTTGGTCAACCCTTAATAGTATGTCTATGGTCAGCCCTTTGCCCGCTCAGCTGAGAGGAGCAGTGGTGGAGCAGGAGATAGTCATGTTGTTTTGAGACGTGGTCTTGGTTCAGTTGGTCCTCACATGTAGCTCTCTCATTAGGCCTTTGGCCTGTATAGTCCTGATATTGCATGTTTTTGCCCTGGCTTAATCCTGGTTTAGTTCTGAGTTGTCCTAGTTTATTATTAGGCTCTTTATTATTCTGTATTAATCTATGGCTGTGTGTGTTTTTTTTTCTTTTTCTTTTTTTCTACAAAGCCTTAAATTGCTGGAATATAATATAACTTTTTATATTTAGACCCTATTCTATTCAAGCAGTGATGATAATGATATTTTTATTAATTTATCCCAAAAATATGAATATGTGTGGTGGTGGGAGGCTCACCCCTGACCGGCCCAGTGGCCAATGACAAACCACAAATCTCCCCTAGTGTAAAAAGTATTGCAAGAGCCCTGCTGTGAGCACCACTGACTGTGAAAGAGGATTTTCTCAGATGAACAACATAATAACAAGCCAACATGGTTAATAAGTAATGCTTCAGCACTCATGTTCATTTCTTTGGTTGAAGAAGAAATGGGTTCTTCTTAGACGTAGGATTGCAGACCACATGCCTGCCCAGAGAGGAGCTTAATGTATTATAGAAACAAATAAAATAAGTGGATCTGGCAAAAGCAGAATTTGTTCATTTAGTAAATCACACAAACCCCCAATCATATATGATTGCTAAAACCTGCTAAAGGATGTCTAAAAATAACTCAAGGCCTTAAAAATATTGGAAAATATAATAATTACAGTATCAAATACCTTGTATTGTGCAGTATGAATACTATATACTATTCAGAACCAATGACTACATGTTAGTACATAAGTACATAAATATAAAATGTATCCTACTGCTTGTTAAAGGTTAGAGTTCCCTCACCTCCCAAATCCCACTTTAACCAGTGCCTGTGACTTACTTACTTACTTTTGTGTCTCTCAAAATCCCCATCTGATAAAATAGGGAAATGGTCAAATTTGTAGCCTTTTTTTTAGAATAAAACATTTTAAAAGTCATGACCTGAATTTCACATTCTGTATTGTAAAGGGTGAGTGTGAATATTTCTCCGAGGCTGAGTAAATAGTGTATATATATATATATATTTTTCACTTCTGACTACTGAAAATACATTTCATTAGGCATGTCTTCACCAAATATAAGAAACCCCCAAAGTTACAACAAAAAGAGATGATCCCTTGTTTCTTTACCTCATGATCTCTTGCAAAGCTTATCCTTCCATTCGAGGTGCACCAGCATGCACCAAAGCTTCACTAACAGCCTGCTCTATTTCTTTATCGGTTTTCGATCTTTGAAGAATTTTCAAACCAACACAGTGTAAGAGAATGACCTAGATGTGTGTGAGATGATTATCGAATACCTGCACCCGACTTTAAACAGTTAACTCTGCACAATGAATCCTTTAAAATTCAAAATCTAAATACACATATTATCTCCAGGAAAAAAGGCAAGCTATGATCAAGTGAAAGCCAAGCCATCATGCAACCTGTTGACCTTCTGTCCGAGTTCTGCGCTCCTCCTCGGACAGGTTGGCATACGACTAATTTGTGTAAATTACACTCTTTCCTTTGTCTGGAACTTTTCCCTCCATTCTATATTAACCTCAGGCGAGCTGCCAAAAGCGACAGCAGAGAAACAGCTTTTACCAGTTATGAATAAATTAGGCCACTAAATAAATATGTAAATTCATTTTGTTGGGAAAAAAAAAAAAAACAATGTCCTAAACAGACCAGAACAAATGAGGTTGCCAGTTCCATTGTTACATGCAGTATATTATCAGCATAATACATTTAGGCATCTGGCTGCTGTTATTTATGCTACTATAAAAATGTGTTAAGGAGAGGAAAATTATAATCCATATAATTAATTGTTCGGTGCAACTTTCAGGTTTGGAGACAGTTTTCTCTCTAGGCATGGGGCTTTCACTAATCCTCACATTTAAGGTGCATTATGCAACTTTTTATGCAAAAATAAAAAATGGTTATTTCTGCTGAATTGACATTTTTTGTGACCCAATGGCTGTATGAGTGGTCAGCATGACGCCTTTACTTTCGGGGATCAATTGTTTTCAAGGTGTTCTGGTGAGAGCAGTGAAAACCTAACAGAAAGTCCACAAACGATTGGTCCTGGAGCATCATAGAGGCCACTGTGTTGGAAAGTAAAGGCGTCATACATACTTTGAGTCACAAACGGTCAAATACGCGCAAATATAAAGTTTTTTCTTTCACATAAAAAAGTTGCATAATGCAGCTTTAAGCAGAATGACCTTCACCTACAGGGGACTCACCAGACGACTTCTCTCACAATGCAAGAAGTTCAGTCGTAAAGACGGAGAGTATCAACGAAAGGGAAATGGACACTTTAAACTCAAGCCTATTAGTAAAACAAGGAAAGGTTTTGGTGTGTCTGTGTGCGGTGTCAAACTGCGGAACCGTCTGCAGGATAAGCACAAGCAATCGAAAAGTATTCACACATTCAAGTCAATGCATAAACAACTCGTAATAAGATAAGATAATAAGATAATCCTTTTATTGATCTCATAAAGGAGAAATTCACTTGTTACAGTCGGCGTTCAAGAAGATCACTCAGAGTTAATAAAGTGCAGCTGATACAGAGATTATTGCACATGTTACTTCACAGTCTTATTGCACAGTCTGACAGCAGTGGGGATGAAGGCTTTGCGGTAGCGCTCCGTCCTGCACTGAGGGTGTCTCAGTCTGCCACTGAGAGAGCTGCTCAGCTCTTCTACAGTCCCGTGCAGTGGGTGGGAGGTGTTGTCCATGATGGAGGTGAGCTTGGCTAACACCCTCCTGTCCCTCACCTCCTCCACAGAGTCCAGGGGGCAGCCCAGGACGGAGCTGGCCCTCCTGACCAGCTTGTTCAGTCTGTTCTTGTCCCGCTCTGTGCTGCCCGGGGCCCAGCACACGGCAGCGTAGTGGAGAGCAGAGGCGACCACAGAGTCATAAAAAGTCCTGACTCTGAAGGACCTCAGTCTCCTCAGAAGGTGGAGGCGACTTTGGCCCTTCTTGTACAGGGCGTTGGTGTTGTGGGACCAGTCCAGTTTATTGTTGAGGTGAACACCCAGGTACTTGAAACTGTCCACCTCCTCAATGTCCTCCCCCTGGATGTTCAGCGGTGTGTGCGGTAGTGGCTTCCTCGTGAAGTCGATCACCATCTCCTTCGTCTTACTGATGTTCAAGCACAGGTGGCTGCGCTCACACCAGTCCACAAAGTCCATGATGACTGACCGGTTCTCCAGGTCGTTCCCCTTAGACACACAGCCCACGATGGCGGAGTCGTTGAAGAACTTCTGGAGATGACAGCTGTCCGTGTTGTATGTGAAGTCCGATGTGTAGATGGTGAAGAGAAACGGTGAGAGGACGGTGCCCTGTGGGGCCCCGGTGCTGCAGACGACCACCTCAGACTCACAGCTGCGCAGCCGCACATACTGTGGTCGGTCCGTGAGGTAGTCGATGGTCCATGCGGTGAGATGTTCATCCACTCCCGCGTCCTCCAGCTTCCCCCGCAGCAGTAATTGCAAAGTATGAAATTGAGGAAGAAATGTAAAAGCTCATATGGATTATTGTCATTGAATTTTGTGCATACTGTATGTTTTCGTCTATTCTGGGTGTAGACTGTTTATAATTGATACAAAAAAAGATTCATTGGAAAGACTCAGGAACGCAAGCAGGAATTACAATTTGCATCCAATTACATATATATATATATATATATATATATATATATATAGGTATATATATGTATATATATATATATATATATATATATATATATATATATATATATATATATATATATATATATATATACGTATATATATATATATATATATATATATATATATATATATATATATATATATATATATATGTTTTTTTTTCTGTGTATTTCTCAAGCCGGAACACCCGAGCCAGAACCTTTCTGTTTCTGGTACGCCCGTATATCTGACGCACATCCTCCCACAACAGCAAAGGAAGGATACTCTTCACTCAGCCCGTTGGGGACTCAGTTTAGTTTTAAAAAAACGTCCTGATGGGACGATAGACAGCTGTACTGCTGTGTGCAGGTTGTGTTCAAAAGAGTTCTCCTTCCACTGCAGTTACTCTGAAATACCATCTCAATGTAAAACATGTTGGACAAACACAGAGACGTCCTCCATGCTAGTGTTAGCGTTCAGCCTCAAATACAGAGACGTCCTCGATGCTAATGTTAGCATTAGCCTTAAACACAGAGACGTCCTCGATGCTAATGTTAGCGTTCAGCCTCAAACACAGAGACGTCCTCGATGCTAATGTTAGCGTTCAGCCTCAAACACAGAGACGTCCTCGATGCTAATGTTAGCATTAGCCTTAAACACAGAGACGTCCTCGATGCTAATGTTAGCGTTCAGCCTCAAACACAGAGACGTCCTCCATGCTAATGTTAGCGTTCAGCCTCAAACACAGACACGTCCTCCATGCTAATGTTAGCGTTTGCCTCAAACACAGAGACGTCCTCCATGCTAATGTTAGCGTTAGCCTCAAACACAGAGACGTCCTCCATGCTAATGTTAGCGTTCAGCCTCAAACACAGAGACGTCCTCCATGCTAATGTTAGCGTTCAGCCTCAAACACAGAGACGTCCTCCATGCTAATGTTAGCCTTCAGCCTCAAATACAGAGACGTCCTCGATGCTAATGTTAGCATTAGCCTTAAACACAGAGACGTCCTCGATGCTAATGTTAGCGTTCAGCCTCAAACACAGAGACGTCCTCCATGCTAATGTTAGCGTTCAGCCTCAAACACAGAGACGTCCTCCATGCTAATGTTAGCGTTCAGCCTCAAACACAGACACGTCCTCCATGCTAATGTTAGCGTTTGCCTCAAACACAGAGACGTCCTCCATGCTAATGTTAGCGTTAGCCTCAAACACAGAGACGTCCTCCATGCTAATATTAGCGTTAGCCTCAAACACAGACACGTCCTCCATGCTAATGTTAGCGTTAGCCTCAAACACAGAGACGTCCTCCATGCTAGTGTTAGCGTTAGCCTCAAACACAGAGACGTCCTCCATGCTAATGTTAGCGTTAGCCTCAAACACAGAGACGTCCTCCATGCTAATATTAGCGTTAGCCTCAAACACAGACACGTCCTCCATGCTAATGTTAGCGTTTGCCTCAAACACAGAGGAGTGATTATCTCCCCATATTTACCACTTACAATGCAGATTGCCAAAGTAGGAAATCAAACAATAATTCTTACTGGAAGAGAGTCAAGACAATTGATGCCTTAAATGCACTCAAAAATGACTTGGTGAATCATAATTGGAATGATCTTTATAGTACCAATGATGTTGATACAGCTTATCAGTTATTTCTGAGTTACTTAATTTTTTTTTACGACAAAAATTGCCCTTTGAAACAAATGAATTACAATGCAAAACGTAGAAATGATCCATGGATTACTAACGGAATAAAAAATGCTTGTAAGAAAAAAAATAAGCTATATCGTGACAAGATCAACGGAGGCCGAAAGCAGGTATAAAAAATACAAAAGTAAATAAACATTTATAATTCGGGATGCTAAGAAAGAACATTACTATAAAATACTTGCAAAGAGTAGAAATAATGTACAGAGTATGTGGGGTATTTTAAATAATATAATAAAAAATCAGGCTACCTGTAAGAAAAATGTACCTCAGTAATGTCAAAGTTAATGAGGAAAGTCTTGATGACATGGATGATGTCGTAAATAAATTCAATGAGTACTTTGTAAACATTGGTCCGCAGCTAGCCTCTAAAATATCTTGTGCTGAAACTCCTGATAATACTTTGATTAATAGAAACCAGAGTTCCATGTTTCTCTCGTGTAAACGAGAATGAGGTCATTAGTACAGGTTTGAAATGTCAAACAAAAGTATCAACCGATTGTGATGAATTAGATATGAAAACACTCAAATGGGTTATTTCTGCAATTTCAAAACCTTTAACTTATATTTGTAATTTGTCATTCGAATCTGGTGTATTTCCAAATAACATGAAAACAGCCAAGGTTATTCCTATATTTAAACATGGTAACAAACACCTCTTCACAAACTACTGACCCATCTCACTCCTCCCACAGTTCTCAAAAATCATAGAAAAACTATTTGATACAAGACTGGACTTATTCCTACAAAAGCACACTACAATTACTGACAATCAATATGGTTTCAGGAAAAACCGATCGACATCCCTGGCAATAATTGATACAGTTGAAGACATAACAAATTCCATTGACTCCAAAAAACATGTAGCCGGGTTATTTATTGATTTGACAAAAGCTTTTGACACTATAGATCATCATATTTTAGTAAATAAATTAGAGAGATACGGTATCAGAGGAGTTGCTTTAAATTGGATCAAAAGTTATTTATGTAATCGTCAACAGTTTGTGAAGATGGGTAATCATACATCTGCACGCTTGAACGTTGCTTGTGGTGTCCCCCAGGGGTCAGTGTTGGGCCCTAAACTGTTTAACTTGTACATCAATGATTTATGTTGGTCCTCTTCACAGATGACACCAACATGTTTTGTTCTGGTGATAACCTTGATCAACTAATAGAAGTAATAAGCGTAGAATAAAAAAAAAAAAAATAATCATGATTTGATTCTAACAAACTCACCCTAAATTTAAGTAAAACTAAATTAATGATATTTGGTCGGCGAAGTAAGAAATTAAACGCACAATTGCAAATAAATGGATCAGTTATTGAAATTGTGAAAAAAAAAAAATTCTTGGAGTAATAATTGATGATGAAATTCGATGGAAAGGTCATATAGAACATATTGGGAACAAGATATCAAGAAACATTTCTATAATGCAGAAGTCAAAGTACCTTTTAGATCATAAATCACTTCATATATTGTATTGTTCCCTGGTATTACCCTATCTAAGCTATTGTGCTGAGAGTTGGGGAAATAATTACAAAAGTTCACTGATTTCATTAATTTGTCTACAAAAAAGAGCCATGAGAATTATCAACAAATCTGGAATAAAAAGTCATTAAACTCACTGACCTTGTAGATTATCAAACAGCCCAAATAATGTTCAGAGTACAGCAGAATACTTTACCAAACAACATACAAACACATTTTCTCACACAACAAAATGTGTACAGCCTCAGGAGTGCTGATGACCATAAATGTACAAACGTTCAAATCAACTATGAAAAAGTTTTTGTGATTCCATTACTGGTGCCAAATTATGGAATGATTTCAGCTCAGATCTAAAACTGTGCTCAAGCATGAATAAGTTTAAGAAGAAATATAAAGAAAACATTTTTTTGAAATATGAGACAACAGAACTTACAGATTACAAGTGATTCTTCTCATGTATGTGCCTTGTTACTATTGCTACTTAGCAATAGTACTCAAACAGTTTTGAGTAACTATGTAGGAACAGGAAAATTATGTTATCAATCAATCAATCTGTTATAATAGGGGGTGGGGTTAAATAAGTTTAACTTCTCCTCTTTGGGAGATGTTATTTTGACTCTAATATAGTAATTTATTCATCTTAACACACTTTAAGACTTTACTTATGTCTTCACAACCCCAGGGTCTAAAACAGTATTTAATTCAACGCTAGTGCTTATCACATTCTGCACTGCTTTCCCAGAGCTGTGTTGAGTAACAGTTTTCTCCTCAGTTGACAAGTCGCTGTTTCCGAAAACAAGCGCTCATTTCCTTAAACACAGCTCAACATTTTCTTTATTAAGACTCCGTTTTCAAAGTGCTGCGCTCTTTGCTATTAAAAGGGGAGGCTGTTGTTAAAACTTGCAAACGTAAGACACTAAATACTGTTCTGTCAGTGTGTTTGATGTGAAACTCCAGAGACACAAATGAAGATACAAGAGAATAACTCTTCTAAAGACACAAAGCAAATTTCTTTCTCAGTGTCATTAATATGAAAGACGAGGAATAACATGATTCTACAGCACAATATACTGTAAATATACAATATACTGTAATCTGTCTCTTCTGTCAGCGTATTTACTCTCACGGACAATTAATAAGTAAAAAAAACAACTCCCAGGCCTCTGTTAGAGGAAAAAGAGACCACCCGCGGAGGGTGAAGAAGAGTATATATATATATATATATATATATATAAAAATTAGTGGTGGGCCGTTATCGGCGTTAACGTGCTTGTGTTAACGCGAGACTCTTATCGGGCGATAAAGAAAATATCGCCGTTAATCTATTCTCAAAGCTGGGTTGGGAGCTGGGTCTATACTCTGCTATGATGACATTCACGTGATATTTTATGGTCAGCACACATTACACGACTTTTACACAGGAGAAATGTGAGTGAATATAGCGTCTCCAAAGCAACACACAGAAGCAGCGGCCAATGACAGAGTGAAAAAAGACAGAAAAACACAGCAGCGCCTCCCTCTTTCAAAACAGCGACATAAACAACTCATTTCACGAAACAGCGCAACTTTATCACCAAGAGTTCACGAGAGCCTTTTCCAGTGACATTTCAACCGTGAGCAGAGTTTAACCGCAGCACTTACGGAGTTTGGAGACGAACTTTCCTTTTCTCCGAGTCCGTTAGCTTCTCTTTCTCCGCCCGTCTCCTTTTCTTATCAAATCCAAAGAAATACGTCCCACATCTTCGTGTTGTCGACGTTTATCTCCATTTTGACAGAACTATCTCCAGGTTGAAGCTCGTAGTAGCTGCAGCTGCTGTAGCAGCATGAGCTGTGTTGTTGTGTTGTGATCACGTGACACTGTTGACACTGTTGACCAATCAGGAGACGCGCACATGTTTCCCACGCTCACAAACAGAGGCCTGTATTTTCTGATCTGGTAAGATGGCCCACATTACCCGTAAATAAATACTTGGGGACTCCTGCCACAACTGCCCCATGTTCTTTAGCAGGTCATAGTTGCAGAAGAGGAGATTTAGTTTGTCACAAAGCTACTGACTGTAAACAGTTCATCAGGACCTCTTATGTAGTCGGCCTACACTTCAAAATGAATGTTTAACTGAATAAACAGTTAGTAAACACAACCTCTACCGTTGGCCTGGGAGCTTGAGGGTTCTGCGCAGTATCTTTGCAGTTCCTAGAACTGCACTTTTCTGGACCAAGATGTCTGATGTATTTCCTGGGATCTGCTGGAGCCACTCCTCCAGTTTGGGGGTCACTGCCCCGAGTGCCCCAACGACCACGGGCACCACTGATGCCTTCACCCTCCAGGTTTTCTCCAGCTCTTCTCTGAGCCCCTGGTATTTCTCTAGTTTCTCGTGTTTCTTTTTCCTGATGTTGAAGTCTTGGTATTGCTATGTCGACCACAACGGCTCCTCTGCTCTTTGTCACCACCACAATGTCCGGTTGGTTCATCACCATTCTGTCCGTCTGTATCTGGAAGTCCCACAGGATCTTGGCTCGGTCATTCTCGACCACCTTTGGAGGTGTTTCCCACTTTTTGTAGAGGAGGTGACTGATGGTGGCCCCGTTCCTGAGTCGGTATCCATAGCCAGTCTTGTTGATTATTTGGCTGAGGGGGTTCAGACCTATGCAGAACAGCAGTGGGGACAGGGCGTCTCCTTGTGGCTTGCCATTGGCTTCAAGGGTGGTTTTCCACAACCTCATCGAGTTTGCAATGAAGGCTCTTAGAGTCCTGTTGATGTTGTATAGCTCCAGGCATTCAATGATCCAAGTATGTGGCATTGAGTCGTAGGCTTTCTTGTAATCAATCCAGGCAGTGCTCAGGTTAGTGTGTCGGGTTCTGCAGTCTCGAGCGACTGTTCTGTCTACCAGGAGCTGGTGTTTGGCACCTCTGGTATCTTTACCGATTCCCTTCTGAGCTGTGCTCATGTATTGATCCATGTGCCTGCTTATCTTAGCCGCTATGGTGCCGGACATGAGCTTCCACGTTGTGGAGAGGCAGGTTATTGGGCGATAGTTGGATGGGACTGTACCTTTTGAGGGATCCTTCAGGATCAGGATTGTGCGCCCTTCGTTTAACTATTCAGGGTGATTCCCATCCCTCAGAAGCTGGTTCATTTGTGCTGCCAAGCGCTCATGGAGAGCCGTGAGTTTCTTAAGCCAGTAGGCGTGTATCATGTCAGGGCCTGGTGCTGTCCAGTTTTTCATACCTGAAGCTCTTTCTTGGACGTCTGCCACTGTGATGGTAACTGGATTCTGTTCAGGGAGGTTGCTGCGGTCCTCTCTGTGGTCCTTTCTGTGGTCCTCTCTGTGGTCCTCTCTGTGGTCCTCTCTCAGAGCCACCAGCCACTGTGCATCACTGTTGTGTGCTGCCTCCTTCTCCCATATGCCTTTCCGGTACTGTTCAGTTTCCAGCCTTGGTGGGTCTGCTCTGTTATTGTTACACTTTCGCTGGTTGAGTTGCGAACAGACGATTTACTCATCTGGCTTCGTTGTCTCTCTCTCTCAGAGACAGAATGGTAATGGCGTTAGTTTTTAGTTTTTTTTAAACTAAAAATCACACCAGACTAAAAATCACACCAGACAAGAGCCCAGGTGTAGACTGTGCCAAGAGGCCAATGAGACAATCCAGCTTTACATAACTGCAGGGTGTAAGATGCTGGCAGGGAAAGCTTACATGGAGCGCCAAAACCAAGTGGCTGGTATAGTGTACAGGAACATCTGTGCAGAGTATGGGCTGGAAACCCCAAGGTCAAAGTGGGAAACACCTCCAAAGGTGGTGGAGAATGACCGAGCCAAGATCCTGTGGGACGTCCAGATCCAGACGGACAGAATGGTAATGAACCAACCGGACATTGTGGTGGTGACAAAGAGCAGAGGAGCCGCTGTGGTCGACATAGCAATACCAAGACTTCAACATCAGGAAAAAGGAACACGAGACACTAGAGAAATACCAGGGGCTCAGAGAAGAGCTGGAGAAAACCTGGAGGGTGAAGGCATCAGTGGTGCCCGTGGTCGTTGGGGCACTCGGGGCAGTGACCCCCAAACTGGAGGAGTGGCTCCAGCAGATCCCAGGAAATACATCAGACATCTCAGTCCAGAAAAGTGCAGTTCTAGGAACTGCAAAGATACTGCGCAGAACCCTCAAGCTCCCAGGCCGACGGTAGAGGACCCGAGCAGGAGGAGAAAGAGACCACCCGCAGAGAGTTATTATTATTTTATTTTTTTATATATATATATATTTCGCCTTGTTTTTTGGGGTGTTCAAAGCTCAATAAACCAGGCTGGTAATTAGATATAAACAATTTATTGAAGGTTCTTTCGGATGTTTTTTTTTTTACTCCATGAATGTAAAGTCTGGTGTCAAGATGTAATTGCAAGACTGCAATGAAAACCTACTTTTGAAAAAAACAGGCCATACAATTTTGAGAGAAAACCAATTGCTCTGCTTTAGGACCGCGACGCTAGAGGCCGACATTGCTGCAGTACCTCGATATGTGGGTGGAAAAACAAGCTAGCTTTCCATTAGAAAGCATTGCACTTTACACACGTTTTAAGGAACTCGAAAACCTGGTTTCTATTTTAGTTTTAACTTTCTACAGCTAGATTGTGCTCCTGTGATAACACTGGGTTAGTTACAATTAAAGAAACCAGGCTGTTTTTTGTAAGAAACATTTTAGAAATCTTAAATTAATGAGGGCCGGACTTTGACTGACAGCCGTTAGCATTAGAGCTAACGGCGCGGACGCAGGTACAACCAAACTATGTGCCCCACGAGGGCTGAGTCTACGGTGACGATCCCGCCCTTATGCCCTTTTTAGGAACATGCTCCGTCACAGCAGGGTGGGAGGAGTCTGTAAATTCGCCATGATTTCCCTTTTGAACGTGGTCATTTTGGTAAAAGGGGAGGAGTGAGGAGAAGCTGTCTATTAATTCTACAGTATATGGAGAAAACGAGCGAAAAATCTCAACGTTGACCACAGCATGAAAAATCAATGTTTTCACCTGCCGTGTCTGACTGAAACAACATTGTGAGTTTAGAAAGCAAGTTGATGAACTAATGTGCCGGTACCACGGTTCACAATGATAACACTGCCTATTGTGGTGGAATCTGTCTGTGAAAAGCTTGACTCAACCTGTCCACCTTCATCCCAACTTTTCGACATAAATCAATTTATTGAAACACTAATACTTTATTTAACATGACACTTGACTAAAACCTTTTTGAGTTTTCAACTACACCTGGACTAAAACTATTGCGTATTGAAATGACTCATATGTGACAAAGACTAAAAAGCATTTTCTAGAGTAGACTAAAACTAAGGGAGCTGCCAAAAGACATCACCGCTAATAAGAGGCTGTCCACCTACTCATTCCATCCACGTTTGTTTGAGCTCCATCCCCCCCTCGACCAAACAGAAACTCTTTTTCTCCGTCCAGGAGAAAAAGGACTTATTTCAGCCGCTGGTCGCCCTCTTGCATCAGAAAATGACTGGAAAATTAGCGACAAAACAAGCTATCAGAAGAGACAAGTTGAGGCCATTCTCTGCCAAACTGTCTTCTTTGAGCTTTTAACCATGTTGGAATGTTGTTCTCTCATGAAAAACACTGCTCCAGTTAAGTTTTGTTTCAAGCATATTTGGTCTGTCTTCTTCTCGTAACACTTGCCCCTTTCCTGCTTTCTTTGTAGCAGAACCAGAGGTGGACATTAACAAAGTAAATTTACTCAAAATTACAGTTTTTGTACCTTGCTTGAGTAGCATTTGTCAAGAAATTTTACTTTGAATCCACTACATTTGAAAGATAAATATAATACTGAGACTGAGATATAGCCTCTTAGTTGGCTCTGTGGCAGTTGGACGAATTTGTCTGGGTAGCCAGCACAGACCAATTGGGACCATGCATCTGCCGGAAAGATTACCTGGACAGAACTATGGAAGTCTGAACCCGCAAGATTTAAGTTCCTGATCCAGTCGTGTATGATGTCCTTCCAAGTCCATGGTTCCCTAGAGCACATCCTGAGCTGCTGCCCTGAAGCACTAGGAGGGTGGAGGTACACGTGGCATCATAACCAGGTATTGAAGGCAGTAGTGGACACCATCTGCACCGGAATACGGCAGTCGAAACATCAGTTCCCAGTGAGGCACAACATCTCCTTTGTCAGGGCAGGGGAGAAACCCCGGGGGGAACCTGAGGCCACAACTGGACTGCTAGCCATGGCCCGCAACTGGCAGTTGCATGTGGACCTTGGGAGGCAGTTAAAGTTCCCAGAGCACATCGCAAGGACGTCACTGAGGCCAGATCTGGTCTTAACATCTGACTCAACAAAGGAAGTATTGGAGCTTACAGTCCCCTGGGAGGACAGGATGGAGGTGGCTTATGAAAGGAAGAAGGCGAAATATCTTGAGCTGGTTGAAGCATGAAGAAGGAGTGGATGGAGGGCCCACTGTGAACCAATAGAAGTGGACTGCAGGGGCTTTCTAAGTCAAACTGTGCCTCGGGCATTCTCGCTCCTTGGTATCAGAGGGTTGCTTGAGAGAAGAACCACAAGAAACATCAATGAGGCCGCGGAAAAAGCCTCTAGGTGGCTGTGGATCAACAGGGGAGGCACATGGAGTAGCATGCTGCTTGGACACAAACCGGGACCTGATCAACCCCGGTTGGATCGCCCAGGTGAGGGTGTCTGAAGATCAAAGACCCGAAAAACCCTATGACACTGGGTCCTTCACTGAAGATGTGTCTACTTTCTTCTCCACTACGTTAGACTACAAACTAAAACGTAAAGTGTTGTCTCATGATGCACACTCCACAACAATAGGTGGCGCTGTGCAGCTGTGCAGTCATTAGTCATTATGACACAGACTAATGACAACAAAAAAAGGTTTGTCCTTGACGTGTTGCAGTACAGGTGGCGGATTCTGGTGCGGTCTTTATATTACTGAAGCCACAAAAGACTTATTTTAACTTATTTGCAATTTGAATAGTAGCATTAATAGCATGAATAAGTACTAATTAGCATTATTAAGTAACATTTACTTATATTGAGTGGTATTTGAGCAGTAGTATCTGTGCTTCTATGCAAGTAATGAATGAAATCAAGTATTCCGGGGAAAAAAGTTAGCTCAAAACGAAAGCTAAAAACACAGGTAGCTATTGCCAAACATGCTAACAGTTTGTTTTCATTGCAAGTTGGAATTCATATTATTATTTGGGTCACGGCTTGTTTTTCAAGTGGGTTCTGAAGTTGCGGCAATTGAAAACTGGTGATGCAGCAGCAACAGTTTGAAAAAGAAAGAAAGAATATATATATGGCGAGACTGCAGATGAATAGGGACTTTTTCTCTTTTGAGATATCAATTTGAAACTTTTACAGTGACATATATATGGATTTCATACAACCTAATATTAACATGGATAGAAGAAAGTTTTTGTGGTACAAAGCTCAATAAATCAATCAAGGAAATAGATACTGAAGAGCCTCTAGAAAAACAACCTTCAAAATATTGAGGCTAGAAAGTTTGGAGTCAGTAGGTGCTACTAAAGTGGACATTTGTGGGGTGATTTAGTAAGAAAGTAAAAAGCGAGTGCAACCTGGGAAATAGCATATAGCAGCTAATTTACCATTTGACATTGCGTGTATTGCAGCACCAGGGCTACAAACCTGATTTGAGAATGCTGCGTGAGAAAGAAATGGGCAAATGACTCGCCTGCTGATTCACTTTTGCACGTGCTACTCATTTTGCACATGAGCCCCTTGGTTGCAAGAGTGTAAGCAAATGACCATATTTGGATTACAGAGGCTGCGTCCGAAACCATCAAATTATAGCCTCTATGTCCTAACCCTAGCTCCTGATACTTAACCTTGCATGGGGTCAACTGTTAGATCTCTATGCAGTTAGTGAACCTTTGCTTCAGCAGCATTTGCTCAATTCGACCGTCCTTACCCAGGGGAAGGGGAAGTGACATCACCAACAACATTGTGTTCAAATAAAGACATTTAAGGAAAGAAAAAAAGAAAAGTACTGATGAGCCATCACATTTGGCTAAACCTTTGGTTAAAGTGGCTATGATTGAGGCTCCTTTTCCTAACTCCTTCCTAACTGACCGCCCAATTCGGAAGCATCTTGTCATGGTGGACGCTGATGCACATGCGGTTCGGCGTAAGACCTCTTACCAATCTGCTTGTTTCGGAAGGGGCCAGAGGCTTGGGATTTCCTGACAAAAAACATAGCACATGTCGACAAAACATCTTTACATTAAAACTAAGATGTTAAGGGAGAAGACTAGCCAAAAATCATCAACACTAACCACTTCATGTCTCGCCTAATTGTGACAACTGCAAAACCATCCCATTGTTTTACATCATAAATAAGTCAATTCCATGAATTCCCCATAACTCATAAAGTGGACATTGTTAATGATTTTGAATGTTTTCCCTATCGGACTTGAGCATGACAAGAGCGATATGAATACACAATAAGGCACGTGCTAACTTTTCCACCAAAACGGCACTTCGGAGCTTCATCTCTGTCTTGTGTTCTTAATGGGCGGCAGCGTAGAGTGCTTGTTTACAGAGAGCATTGCATCATGGGCTTTTCCTTTTAGCCACAGTTTGTTTGTAGGATTACATTTTTCAAAAGGCAGTCCCCCTGTTTCGAGTGACTCGGGAATTTGTCACGGCTAAAAGCTATCATTTGTAAAGTCGCCCAAGAGGAAAGTGCTGCACTCTTGTTAAATCTACTTCCCTGTCCGTCCAGTCAAAAGGCACTTTGAGTTTTCTTTCCCATGTAATTATATCAACCAAAGATAATGTCTGTCTTTCATAGCAAGATACTGATTAGTGTAACAGTGTCGAACGGCAAAAAAATGTTTTCATTGTATGTTGGAATTGTTATTTTTAATTGCGTTGAATAAGAAACAACAGTAATATCAACTTTGTTTAATATACAAGACGGGGTAGAGGAGGGAGGGATGGGGAGAGTTCAGCTTTCTGAATAATAATATTTCCCCAATGTTTTCAGTCTCACAATAAATCCATCTTGAAAGGCTTGAGCTGTTCGGTTTGGGCTCAAATCCATCGGTGGATCAGAGATTTGGACCAATCACGTGGCTGTATTGTCATGAGTGGGCGGGTTTTATAATTGCCGATATACAGCAAGCTCTTTTATAGATATCAAATAACAACACGGCGACGACAGGAAAACTCCAGGTGCTGCTACAGACTTGAGACTTTGCTGTGATTGGCTAAAACGAGGTGTGCTTGATCCAATCAGCAGCGAATACCCCAATGAAAGGCTGTCTCTGTCCTATCTCTTCCAGAACAATTTAAAAATAATGATTGATAATGATAATGAATAATAAACAGGTAATAGAATATTATCATTAGCCATATCTAATGGATTACAATTGGTGTGAAGGTTTTGTAAGGGATAATGTATAAAACGCTGGTCATTATAATAAGCACCGACAGGGCGAACTTGTCTTGTTTCGCCCTGAAGGTGCTTATTTTCCCGATAATGACCAGCGTTCTATACATTATCCGCTTATTATACGGCCATTTGCCAACTGAACATACACAACATAAACTTCGTACGCTTTTATGAAGGTCCAAAGGTTTATTTAATGACTTCCACGACAAATTGTTCCCAAAAGTTTGCGCGTTGCTCGGCAACATTTGGCTAGGCTAGAAGCAGCAAGGCTAGTAGCTAGCCTAGCTACTTAGTTGAAGGTGCAGTTGGAGAGGAGGAATGGTGACTTCATGAGCGATTCCCCAACTTCTCTCGCAGTGACGGGACAGAGATAGTGTCGCTACTACGTACGCGCGGAGTGATATGAAAGCACCAACTCCGTTGCCATGGGCAGCGGTCATTATTTTTTTCAGAGGTCCTTTATCAGAAAATAATGACCGGTAGAACGTTGGAAAATCCCATTCAAATCAATGGAGCTTCTACTTACGTTGTGAAGAGCCGTATAATAACAAGAGATAATTTATAATAAAATAATCCCTCTGATCTGTGTCTCAGGGATTGACTATAATTACAAAAGAGTGACCTAAACAAAATGCACAAGGATGTTTTGGGACTCTTCCTTTGGCAGAGTTATGCAATTGCCATGCGAGAACACATTGATATACATTGATCGAAGCAAGGATTAATAATAATAATAATAATAATAATAATAATAATAATAATAATAATAATAATAATAATAATAATAATAATAATAATAATAATAATAATAATAAAGCATCGGTTTTATATAGCGCTTTTCTGGACACTCAAAGACGCTTTACATTGCATTATTCATTCACTCCATACTTGGTGGTAGTAAGCTACTATTGTAGCCACAGCTGCCCTGGGGTAGAGTGACGGAAGCGAGGCAACCAGTCTGTGCCATCGGCCCCTCCGACCACCACCAACCACTCACTCACAAACGGTCTCCCATCCAAGTACCGACCAGGCCCTTCCTGCTTAGCTTCCAAGGTCTGACGGGATTGGGCATCACAAAGGCGGTCTGACCACTTTAAACTGGCCTATCTTACATCTTTCAGACTCCAAATGTTTTTTGGAACTGTGTTATATATCAAATGTATACGTGATCTGTTGAGCTTCTCCTGCTAGCTCTCACCATCAGTCTGACAATGTTTTTCTGCTGCCGAACACATGTTCAGAATGTGTTGACATTACAGTCACAATGATAAACCCATTTCCTCTCACTGCTGTCATTCTCACATATGTTGTCTGCCAGAATAAGAATGCTAGTGGTGGTGGAGCCATTTGGAAATTTCCATTATGAGTAGTCAGTGTATCATATTTCAATGCTTGTATGTCTATCCATCTATCTATCAGAGCTGGTGCCAGCCTTTCTCAGAATCAGAATAGTTTTTATTGCCATTGTTTGTAAACAGTTTCACAAACTAGGATTTTTTCTTGGTGAGACGTGCAATATTAAACAAAAACACATAACACAGAGTTTAGATAAAAATAAGCTATAAACTTTAAACTATAAGGCTTCTGGGGCCAAAAGCAATTTTGCTAAAGGGCCCTACTGTAGCATCCCAAGGCTAATCGACTGAGGGTCAACCTATTTAGTGTGAAAAACAGTTAGTAACTAGAACATTTACTGCGGAATTGTAGGCTACTGCTGCAGAAATTACAAAAATTGCAAAACATTGTCATAAAAATCCGTATTTAGTTGTATCACATTGCATTTATAGTGAGAATCCCCAATCAGTTGTATTCTTCTGCCTTTATTCTGAAAATCCCTACTAAGTTGCATTATACGGCTTTACATGCAAAAATCCCTATTAAGTTGTGTTATAGTGCTCTTATTGTGAAAATCCCTATTAACTTGCATAATTGTTTTGTAATTGCAAAAATCCCTATTTTGTAGCAGAAAGTGTAGAAACTGTTGAAATTGCATAAAACTCTTCACATTGTATAAACTGTTTAAATCACTGACAGACTTCACTGTATCAGAAATCCTATTTAAATGAATGGGGAGCCTTCCCCATACAAATGAATGGTAGAATTCCCAAGCCCGTAGAAAAAAACTGGAAAACTGCAGAACCCTATGTTTTTCTGAAAACTGACAAGTTGCAGAACCTGAAAATGCACAAACTGCAGAAATTGCAAAAGAATAGAAAAAGTTGTAGAAAACCATCAATTTGTGGAAGCCCTATTATAAAGTCAAAGGGAAACATGCGTAACGTTTAGATGTATAACTTGTGGAAATCGCTGAAACTGTGAAAGTTTTGAAAGTTGCAGAAAATTTGGAAAAAAATATAATAATAATAATGAATAAAGTAAAATGCCGTTCTTGCCAAGGCCTCCCCACCTAATTTCTGCAGTGTCTTTTCAACCAGAAATGGAAAAAGTGGTGGTAGGACTGCCTCCATATGCATAAACACTCTTGCCACCAAACCTATTTTATTTGATCAATACACCATGCAATTATTTTTAGTAACACCCCGATTTTATGCGTCACTATCTATAGACCGCCCAAAAGATGTCCCCTCTTTATTAATGAATTCTCAGAGTTTCTATCAATTTTACATAGCTCTTTTAATATGATCATTCAAACCGGTGATTTTAACCTACACTTAGACAACCTCTTAGACCCCATTTCAACCGAGTTTCTGAATGTTCTTAATTTTATGGACTTCACACAACACGTCACGCAGCCAACTCACGAGAAAGGACACAGTCTGGACCTGGTCATCACGTATGACCTGTCCACTACTGTGTCCTCTGTCTCTGACCATTACTGCGTGTTTTTTAATGTCACCGCTTTGATTCAGCGAAAGTCCTCGGCGAAAATTGTGAGGAAACGTAATTTCACCCCTGAAGTGGCTGCAATATTTATTGATGCTTTCAGCAAACTCCTCCAGTGACTTTACCTGCTAACTGTGATTTTATTGTTGACAATTTTAACAGTAAACTACTCACTGCCCTCGATACAGTTGCACCATTCAAACTTAAAAAGATTAATCCTAAACCCCTCCCCCCTGGAGAAACGAGGAGCTAAAACAATTTAAGATAACGATAAATTATCAAATATTCTGTGCTCAACAAAAGACCTACAATACAGCAATAAGAAATGCAAGAAACAACTTCTTTTCCACAATAATCACCAATCATAAAAATAACCCAAGAGTCTTATTCTCAATGATAGAAAATGCTTTAAAGCCTAATTTAAACAAAACTCCTTTTAACCCCACAGACGCCCTCTGTGAGGAGTTTGCAGACACTTCAGAGGGAAGATAGACACTATCAGATGTAATATTGTATCTACCCAAAGTATCACGGTTCTAAATACATCAGAGGGTCTCCTTGTTCCAGAGGAAACACTGGACAGTTTTGTCCTGGTTAATGCTGAGATGCTTGATAAAGTTTTCTCCTCAGTGAGGCCCACCACATGTCTTTTAGACCCGGTCCCAACGCCGTTTTTTAAAAAACATTTTATGGATCTTTTAGAGACGAGCTTCTAAACATGATGAACTGCTCTCTTCAGACGGGGGCCTTCCCTGCTGCCTTTAAAGGAATAGGCCACCGTTTTTACATACAGAGATATGCTCTTACCTCACTTTAGCCGAGTTAATATATCCCCGTCTGGTCTTTGTCCGTGCGCTCACACATACGCAGCCTCTCCCACATGTCACATAGCTCCAAAAAAGCTCACGATAGAAGCTACCAAGCTCTTCCACGTGTTCCCTATTTAAATAAAGTTACGTGAAGCGTTTTCATGCGAAGTATATTTACACAGAAATGTAACGTGTCGATTTTATAAGCAGATAAAAAGGGGGACTATATTGTGAGGCGTAATGATACGAGGAGTAAAACGTCCGTGCAGTAACTCCTAAAGGTTATTGACGGAAGTGAGCGGGGAAGTCTTTAGGAGTTACTGCGCGGTAACCGTGCCACGATAACAACGGCCACACAACATTTTGAGCTGTAAAAAGTGAATGCTAACACTGAGCTGTCCGAAACACCTAAACAGTGGGACTTTTGAGTTGCCCCCACGCTCTCAGTCTTTGTGTTGGCACAACTCCCTTCCATCACCCTCCCGTCTCCGGCGCTAACAGGTCCCTCTGTCCGTCTGGGAGCTAATTAGCAGTTAGCGCGCGCCCCCTCTCCCGTCCTCACCCTCTGATCTGTGGGCCGTTTCATTTTTCAAGATGGCTGCCTCCTCGCGCTCCCCTCGGGCGAGTGGGCGCGCCCGTTGTTTTGGCGGAGGGCTCGGTGGAAGCGGTCCCCTAATTGAGCGCTGGAAGTGCGGCGGTTCTGGCGCGGCGCGGGAGGAAGCCACTCCAGATCTGAGGCGGGAGGGGGAGCAGATGGGGCTCGCGGACCAATTTGCGCAACAAGATTCAGTGGCTGAGGATAAATGGCGAGTGAAGGGGCACTAAAGAAATGTTCTCAGCCAAAAAAAAATAAAAAATAAAAAAAAAGGATACAGAAAGTGAAAAATAAGTGAATCTAATGGATGGCTGATTTTCTCTCATCAAAACAACAAGGGCTGAACTTGTCAATCGTGGCCCATATCCCAGTGCTATGTGAAAGTCTGGGGCACGTACCCTGAGAAATCGTAAAGGAATTGTCAGTATTTTTCAGAGTACTGCAAAGTGGACAACTGGACAGCATGTGTTTGGGATGTAAAAAAAAAGACTTAAAACATTATTTTGGGGTCTCAGCATTGACATACAAATGTCTCTGATAATGATTCTCTAAACATTCTTCATCTGCGCTCATCTGTTCTGCTCATGTGTATTATCTGTCTGCCCATGGTCGGTTGGTTGATCGTGTTTTTTGCTTTTTAAATGTTTTCATTTATTTCACTTCATATCAATGTGCACTAATTGTCTCTGTCTTACATGTTGTCAGCTGCACCTGCACTATGTGCCCAGAACACATTTCCCCAAGAGGGACAATAAAGTTTTGTTCATTCATTTTAATCGGCTTTTCTTTATTTTCAACACTATTTGCCTTGTGTGATTCTCATGGGATTATGTAGGAAACAAAAAGAGGTGAAATAACTCCAAATGTTCTTCCAAATTGCCTCCCTTTATTCTTGGCATTTTCCTCCCTGAGCTTCATAAGGCTGTCACTTGAAATGGTCTAACCGCCCATGTCAAAATGTCAGAAGTAGTTATCAAAGCAAAAGGCGGAATGTATGTGTTCATTCATATATATGGATGACTTCCATGAGAATCTATCAAGTAAAAGTATTGAAATAAAAGAAAAAAACAACATATAAAAAAGCATTTCCGAAGCATTGGAACCATAGAAGAAGAAACAGCTAAATTAAACAGGAATAACCAAAGATTACTCCAAACTGTGTGAATGCAGTGAAACACCTTAACCTGAGCATGATACCTCGAGAGCAAATCTGTGGTGAGTTGTAGATACAGTGAAGGCCAGCTGAAGACGTGACACAGCAGGCATCGTGGCGCGATGGGGAATGTACGGATTAGCATTCCGATAGCGCCCCCGTATATAAGCCATTACTGGATGTAATCACAGCAGCTGTGGGGTCACGACACGCCGAGGAAAAATTCAATCCCAAGGTGCATTAGACATCCCTGTGCCGCGGCGTATTAGGCAAACGTATGGATGAGGCGTACCTTCATGAATATGGAGACGATGACCAGGCCGTTGGGACTCTTGGCGGCTTCGGTGTAGTTTGTGTACAGCTCGTGGTTGTAGTGGATCAGCTGAACCTGGAAGAGAAGAAGAAGAAAATGCTTTAACACATTGAGTGCCGCTCTGTTTTGGGGATTTTTCATGATATTTGTAGCACCACAGCATATGCTATGTCATAGCTATGTATAGCATACTGTTTAATTCTACATGCCTTAGTTCCTGAGAAATCTTAAGCTAAACAAAGGCTAGGTTTGATCAAAATCACAGATTTCTTTCTAGATAATGCGTGTTTTATGCAACACTCTCCTTTCTGACTAACTCCTCTCCTCCTCTCTCCTCTCTGGACGGACACTAATGTTATGTGATGAGGCTAAATGCGTAAATATCTCTGTTTCAAGTCAATTGTCAACGACAACATTGAGTGTTGCCACAGATCGAACATGTGCATTTAAACAGCCTGGCTCTTGGATTGAAGACTTTCACAGGATTTCTCAGCCGTCCTTGGACCAATTTTGACCATTTAAAAACTCAGAGAAATGTTAAAATGTCAACTGTTTTGATCTTTCCATGGGGCTCTTTTTTGTCAAACGTGCTCCAGAGAGCGAGAGAGAAGTGTTGGCTCTATAGCTGTTCGCTAAGCAACATCACGCCCCCTTGAACTAAAAAAGTTAAGAAAAGAAACGCAATAATATATATATAAAATGTCCAGATTGTGACTTTTCACAAGTTTTTGATCTCCAATTATTTCACTTCTGTCAATCACAGAGCTACCAAAATCACACATAAGGTGTATTAGAGTGTCTAGTTTCATCATTTAAAAAAGCAATCCAAAAAGCAAGTTTTTTATGTTTTTGGCACTCAATGTGTTAAATGAACTGTAGTAAAGTCTCTCCCTTTGCTGATCTCGGACACTAATCAGAATCCCACTGCCATCACTTTGACTTGGTTCACGCTCTTCTTATTTTGCAAACTAAGAGTGGCTTTCAGGTTCAATAAGGAGGGGGTGGGGTTTTGATGGTTTACCCTCAAATTTCACTCTCACTCTCTCTTCATTCTGCCTGAGAGCTCGTCGTCTCATTCGAACCCCCGAAACGGCCATCATCACAACGTTCACCTGCAATCGTCATCTTTGCTGGTTTAATAAAGTTTTATTTCCTTCTGTTTTGTGGTTGTGGTCCTTGTGAGTAAATAGTTCTCGTTGCTAATGCATGCTGTGTGGTCAAGTAGAGTAATCAGACAGATGGATGGAGGAGAAGAGGGTCACCTCGTCATTTCGTCAGGTAGCCGACATGAGGTGGTATACAGCTCAGTGTCCACATAATAAAAGCACTACGCGAACATTGTGGTCCGCCTGGCACGCGCAAGTCAGCGAGTTTCTGAAATAAAACTCCTTGCAATTGAACTGATCACTCTTCATAAGCATACACGCTCTTAAACTTTAGAAGCATACAAGCTCTGTCTGCTTATACAAACATATCGCTATCAGATTTGGGAGAGGAGCCGAACTTCCTTTCCCTGACGTAAGCAGAAGAAGACTACTCAACCCAGGCCAACTGTAAAAACCTCTACATTTAAGATAAGATAATCCTTTATTGATCTCACAATGGAGAAATTCACTATGTTACACACTGATTCATGTTTTTGTAGCTTGTTCTGCTGTAGCGAGTCACAGATTCCGCCATTGTAATCTTAGGTGCCGGATCTTCTTTCTCTGCTCTTGTCAGGCGATCCGTGTGGCATCTTCACCTGTCACGGCGGTCCTGCCGTGCCTGCTGAGAGCTGGGGCCATGTAAGCCACTCCAGCCCCTTCCACTTAATCCCTCCGCGAGTGAGAACTGCAGACGCACTTCTGATCCCGCATCGATTCTCGCGGTCCTAAATTGCCGACACGCTGTAGTGAGATGAGGGATTAGATGTGTTGAGAGCTTGTGACATGAGACCGCTGTGTTAGGTATTGATTTGTGATATGTTACTCCCGATTGGCCCACATGGGTTTGAAAATGCATCCTTTTTGCTGCATGTTTCATTCGGTTCGGAAATTGATAGTGCACGTCAATGAGCAGGTCAGGTAGCTTAAGACGTAGCAAGCGCAACCATGACAGTATCTCTTATTAAAGGACAGGCCACCGTTTTCCCATTCTGAGATATGTCCTGACCTGAGTTTAGACGAGTTTATACATACCTGTCTGGTCTTTGTGCGTGCCCTCAGTCACGCAAAAAGACCAAAGATGTTAGCATTTCGCCTCTCCCGATGTATTCCTATGGCTCCAAACGGGTGTGAAGTTGGAAGCGACCACGCTCTTCCATGGGCACAAAGACCAGACAGGTACGTATCAACTCGTCTAAACTCAGATAAGAACAGATCTCAGTATGGAAGAACTGTGTGCCCTCAGTCGCGCAAAACAACCAAAGATGTTGTTAGCATTTGGCCTCTCCCAGCATATTCCTATAGCTCCAAACGGTGTGAAGCTGGAAGCGACCACGCTCTTCCAGGGGCACAAAGACCAAAAAGATACCTGTTACTGACAGGAAATGGGGCAGGCTCTGAAAGTCCATCGCTGTAATGGACTTTCCATTTAAACTTTTTTGCCCTTCTTTAAGTCACTATTGAACACAGACTTGTCATTCTTACCGTCACTCAACATCGTCCTATGTTTTTCCTTATGTTATTTTCATTTCCCCTTATTCTAAATTGATATAGCATGGTATCAATCGTGTGTAATGATAGGCGTCCTCCTCATTGGCGATGTGTTTTCTTCTCGACACAATAGGAGCTGACTCTAAAAGCTCAGCCAGATTGCGAGCACCCCCCACGCAGAACGCGATGGGGGGAAGCCATTGCTCACTTAGTCCACATCCATCCATCTGACGTCCCGATCCATGCACACCTCCTCCTGCTGTTCTAGGGGGACCCCGAGGCGACACCAGGCCAGCTCGGAGACATAGTCCCACCAGCGTGTCCTGGGTCTTCCATGAGGCGACCAGGAGGCACTCAGAATAAATGCCCTAGCCACCTCAGCTGCTCCTTTCGACGTGAAGGAGCAGCGAGCCCCTCAGGGTTAACTGAGCTCTTCACCCGGTCTCGAAGGGTGCGCCCAGCCACCCTGCGAAGGAAACTGCTTTCAGCCGCTTGTATTCGCGATCCTGTCCTTTCGGTCATGACCCAAATCTCATGACCATAGGTGAGAGTGGGAACGTAGATCGATCGGGAAATCGAGAGCTTTGCCCCGACTCAGCTCCCTCTTCACCACGACAGACCGATACAGCGACCGCATCACTGCTGACGCCGCACCGATCCGTCTGTGGATGAACGCAGCATTAAAGCATTAAAATTCTGGCGAAAATGAGCCTTATAACAACCCAACAACTTAATTTGTTAGAAGCACGAGATGTTCATTTTACCCGTCTGAACAATCAGCCTCAAATGACAAGCCAATAAAACACTTGCTCCCCCCAAAAATACTTTTACATCTATCAACACCCCATCTCCACTCTCTCTTTCTCCACAATTGGCTTCGGCACTTATTCCGCATATAAATAAACAAACACGCAAGGAGACTAATTATGAAATGCTCGATGGAGGGGACAGAACGTCTATAGATGCAATCAGGCCGGCAATGGAGGCTATTAGGGGGTGTGATTAGATTGGAGCTGGGAAGGGGGCAGAGGCACTCATCGCCACTGCCCCGCTTGACAAATGGGCGCGGAGTTTGCAGTCTCTCCGTAAAAAAAAAGGCCGGGGGAGGGCAAGCTAACGCTGGATGCAGGGATTTAAGAGAGAAAAGTGAAGGACGGGTAATTAGATAGAGATAGAGACACAGACCAAACTGAGGATTGGTCGGAGAGTTAAGTCGCCATCGCTTGGTTTGGTTATAATGGAGACGTTTGTGCAATTGAAATGGCAGGCCATGCAGAGGTTTACTTGGCGGTTGGAGGACTTGGTTAAAAGTCTCATTGCGGAACATTCCAGGTCGTGAGATCAACTTAATGGTTTCGAAACGTTGGTACAGAAGCACACATGCCAGTGATCCGTGCACACAGTGAACAGATACATGCTGACAATGCTGTTTTAGATAAAGCATGTAGTAGAGGTTCTGATGTATCTACCATACCATACCACCAATGCCATTGCTCTGCTGATCCCGTCAGGACTCAGAAGCTAAGCAGGAAGGGCATGGTTTGTGCTTGGATGGGAGACAGTTTGGGAACACCAGGAAGCCATGGGTGAATGTAGTGCGTGAGTGGTAGTGGGAGGGGCCGACTGATAGCCTTGCTTCTGTCAGTCTTCCCCAGGGCAGCTGTGGCAATAATTGTAGCTTACCACCACCAAGTATGTAGTGAATGAATAATGCAATGTAAAGAGTCTCTGAGTGTCCAGAAAAGCGCCATATAAAACTGATGCATTATTATTTAAAGCTCATGTTCGGTTAAATGTACTGAATGCAAACATCTCCACTGTGACGAGCCAGGTCTGAAAAGAAGCCAGCTCGTTTACAGCAAAGACACACTCATTTGATGGACATTTGAACGCCAATAATGAAATGGATGCCTCTAGTTAAACATTTACTATTATAATAAAGGTTTCCATCATAGAAATATATCCTATAGAGGTCACCCGGGTTTTTCTTAGGCTGATGCCAATATGCACCGCTGATACTTTTGGCCAAAAATCGATTTAAAAAATATCTATATACTGTATTTGAAAATGTCTTCTCTATAATCCTGTGATGCTTCTGAACGGGTCAGTGTTGAACTGTGAGAGCAGGGGGTGCTGTAAATTCATGTTTAGTAGGTACTTCAGAGGGATCTTGACAAAAATCAGTAGATTCCAAAACAAAAATCTCTCATGGCTCTGAAATTATAAGCAAAAGTCGGCAACATAAAATATATAAGATAGATGTACAAACTTGACCTAGTTTCACCGCGATGTTTCTTCGCTCCCTGAGGCAGAGGAAGTTGTGGGAGGCTCATTTCAAAGCTCTGACTGAGCTCTTTCTGTCACTTTCTGTTCCGGAATATATCTGCTTTTTTTATCGGGCGATATTGGCCGATAGCAGATACTGGAAATACCCAAATATCGGGCCGATATGTATAGGGAAAGTCTACACACCCCTACACTTTATCCACATTTTGTTGTGTTACATCATCATTCCAAAATGGATTCAATTTGTTCTTTTTCTCAAAAACCTACACACAATGCTCTTTTATGTTTTGCAAATGTATTAAAAATAAAACTCGAGGTCCTGGTGGTTCTGAACTTCTTCTATTTACAAATTATGAATGCCACTGTGCTCACAGTTTTTTCTGTACCTTTCCCAGATCTGTGCCTCGATACAAACCTGTCTCAGAGTCTACAGGCAGTTCCTTTGACTTAGTTAGTTAGTTAGTTAGTTAGTTAGTTGACTGTCAGCTGTGGGACCTTATAAAGAAGTGAAAGTCTTTCCAAATCAAGTCCACTGTACTTTAATCTACCACAGGTGGACTCTGGTCACTTTGTAGAAGCATTTCAAGGTCGACCAGAGGAACAGTTCTGAGCATCATAGCAAACGGTGTCAATACTTAGGTACATGCAATATTTCAGAGTTTTGTTCTTAATACATTTGTTAAACATCCTTATTTGGGCCTGATAAAGGTAGAAAAGCGCTATATAAGTTGAGTCCATTTAAATTAGTCTTAAATTTAGTTGAATGAAAATGACGCGCGTTTCTCCACCTACAGAACAAACTTAAGGGTGCCTTGGCCGTGAGACAGGGCAAAGCTACGTTTGCATAAAATCTCACATAATACACTGAAGAACAAGTCAAAGACTTTGCCACAAGATCAGAAACAATCATATTCTTTGGAGCCTTGCTTCTAAATTGATTTAGTAAAGTCTGGATCATAGACAAAATAAACAGTAGACTCCTTCTGCTCCACGTTTACGTTAATGACAATCGTGCGAGTGGGATTTACAGACTCCTCTTACCCTGCTCCTAAAAAGAGTTTTATTCTTAAAGGAACAGGCCACCGTTTTTCCATACTGAGATATGTTCTTACCTAAGCTTAGACAAGTTGATGTGTACCCGGTCTTTGGGTGTGCCCTCAGCAAAATGACCAAAGATGTTGTTAGCTTTTGGCCTCTCCCAGTATATCCCTATAGCTCCAAACGGGGTGAAGCTCCCGGGGCACAAAGACCAGACAGGTACATATCAACTCGTCTAAACTCAGGCAGGAACATATCTCAGTATGGAAAACGGTGGCCTGTTCCTTTAATACATTTGTTAAACATTCTAAAAAAAAAACTTTTCTCACTTTGTCATTATGGGGTATTGTGTGTAGATTGATGAGAAAAAAACAACACACATCTAATCCATTTTGGAATGAGGCTGTAACATAATGCAAGAAAAGTGTAGGGGTATGTAGACTTTCCCTTAGGCATTTCCCAACTTTAAAGGGACTATACGGAGTTTAAAAATGTTAAAATTGCGTATTTTCCTCCCCCACACGCTCCAGTAATGTCCTAATATGTAGAATGAGCCCAGACTTATTCACCACAACTGCCTCTAAAACCCTGCACTGACACTTAAAAAGTTGTTAATTCCAGTCTGAAGTGCCGTCATGCACGAGCTAACTATAGAGACTGACCTGAGGTGGCAGTAGTGAGTATATAATAAGCACTTCACATCAAGATCTTTAAAATGGACTGAGAGATTGTGTTCGAGTTTCGCATCCACAGAGAAGACAGCAGAGACTTGATCCGTGCCAGGTCCAACTCAATGGAGGACAGTTCCAATCCAACCCACGATGAAACTACTATGAAGCTTTACTTTTACCATGCCATGGACAACTCCTTCCAACAAAAACAAAACCGTTAGAAGCGGTTGTCTTATTTCATCTGTGGTTTGCTTCTTGCATGGAACTGCCCCACCCAACTGTAAGCATGTGTAAAACACAGTCTACTTTGATTGGCATTTATGATAAGAATGCCCATTTTATGTCGATGTCAGCAGATATTGAGAGTAGCACAGTTTTGTTTCTCTGTATGTGCTTTAGAAGTGACAGTAGAGTCAGCTCCAATGACGGTGAAACGCAATGGCCATTATGAAGTTGACGGATGATCTCCAGGCCTCAAAAATGCCACGCTTATGGACCTCACACCACGGGGAATTCATTATAAGTGGCGCTTTGACACACGGGCGGATTTACCCCGTTAGCCTGGGGAGTCATGGGGCGAACTGTATGTGGATGTGAGGGTCATAACAGCCTCTTTATGTTGTGATGGCTGACCTGGCCCTAGGGAGAGGGATCTATGAAGACAGCAAATCAATACAGGAGGAGCGTTAAGAGGCGAGGCCGAGGAGCTCCGAGGGCACTGCTGTGGAAATGAAGCACGCCGTAAGTCCCACCGCCACGGCTTCGGACAATGACTATCCCAAAGTATATCTGCCCTGGTTGCATTATTTTTTGCTCTCATACAAACTCTCTTCCGTTGGCAGATTAGCATTAGAATCAGCTAATTAGAGTTTGCTAATGCTAATCTGCAAAAGACTTACCGAAGACTCCCCTCCTGCGTCGACGACTGCTTTTGGCAAAGAATTCGCAATCTCATTTCCCGCTACAAAGTCTTTGTTTTACTTTTGTGACCTATTCGTGATGCTGAGTCGGCGGAATCTAAAGCTGCAGCGAAGAAATTCTGAAACCTCGCAACAACAAAGTCTGAGAGCATTAGCGGCTCATTCGGAACACTTTTGCTCTTTTGCTTGACGTACATTCGAATGTTGATGCTCTTCTTCATTTTCATCCGATCATTTTTGTATATCTTCCTCCAACCCTGCGACAGTCCCTTCTTAGCGTTTTGTTGCAGTTGTAGTTCTAATCCGTTACCCTGTGGTTGTAGTTCTCCCTGTTTTGCCCCGTGCTGACTATTGAGAGTGTGAAAGTTAGGAAAGTCATTGAGGAATCTGACATTTGCTTGATGCCAACAAAGCGATTTAAACTCAGACCATTTACCATTTCATATGATTGTAACAGCAGCCAACAAACGCAGTTGGCTTCCCTCATCTACATCTCGGCACTGGACTATTTTCAGCCTTATCTAGAATGACACGCTGGTAGTAATCCCGGAGCACAGCCAGCAGATGTGGGAGACGAGGGGGCGGAATGTGCCGCTTAATAATGATTAATGATAATTCATGACAAATGGGATAAATGTGAACATGCATTTTCATCTTAACGCCCAGCTCACTGTGATGTATCTATCCCTGGTACATTAGCAGCAGATGACAGAGTGTCTGCACGGTGAGCCTGTTTTACATCTCTAATCCTTTTTTAAATATAGCCTCTCTTGTCTGCTATATTCAGGGCTGTTCATCATTTTAGCTTGATTCATGACAAAAACATACAAGTATTTGATGAGTTCTGTTCACTTTGGTCGCTTCAAAGCCATGCACTGAGGCTGGGTCAGTTCCGAGCACAAGAGTTGTTCCAGTGACATTTCAATGAAATAATATGGGGCTCAGATATTTTAGTCCCTTTGTTTACTTTCATTTACATCAGGCTCATATACTGAACTGCTTTTGCACAGTTTTCCTGCAAACTGTCACTTGCATTGAGAACAGTTTTGCGTGCGGTGTGTGTACAACAGTGGCGTGCGGTGACTTTTTGAGTTAGGCAAGCAGTGGCCTGGGACTTAAGGAGGGAGACCCCCCCCCCAATTTTTTTGAAAAATCATATTTTATTTACTGTATTCTGATGCATTTTAAGTGCACCCGCGGGAAAATGAAAACAATACACTGTTTAGATGATGCGATCATTATGCCCGAGAATCAGTGTAAAACACACAAGTTATTAATTAATATTCTAGTAAAGTGATGCAAAAAAAAATGAAAAACTGTATTTATGGGTTATGGGCGCTATGACCAAAATACTCACTGATGCGTATGTGCTACTGCATCGACCACCCAGACACATACCGATAACGCAACATACACTATGACGTGAACTACTGTAGGTCTATGTTGGTTTACTTTCCAAAATACTAAGACATCCCATCAATGTGTCTCCAGTCCCTAAAGATTTATATTATTGCTGGACATTTGGACTCTATGCTGCTTCATGGCACGTCACGTACACACATTCACTCACTCAACAGCCTCGCCCACACTCACCTTCAGCGAAGCCACAAACCGGCACTTTGAATGTCCACTCGGTGTAATAGTCCGTACTTTCCGTTTTCTGCCCCTGCTCTAGCTGTGTCATGGACCCTCACAAACCTGTCCTAACCTATAATTATTACTCAAACATTTTCTTCAGGAAACACTACACTGGAGTTTGGCGGGATCCTCCGGTGCCTCCGCTCAGTCACGCATGCGCAGAGAGGCCATAACCGGGACAACGCTCCGCTTACTCATGACCTTAAAAAAGCTGCTCTTGAACATAGATGAGTCCTCAGAGCGCACTGGTGACTCCGCTTACCTAAGACACTCACACATTACAGAAGGAAGCCGCCTGGGCCAGAATCATGGGGAGAGAGCTGGTCGGCCCCTTTAGGCCTTTTTAGGCTCCCGGAAGATGTGAAAATGACCTTTGAAAAATATGTGGAGTTTCTGACTGACCACTGTCTTCTATGCTACAATAAGAAGAGCCGTGTTTTCCCGAACAAGATCATCTTCATCATGACAACGCACCATGTCATACTGCAAAGAAAACCTCTGCATCACTGGCTGCTATGGGGATAAAAGGAGAGAAACTCATGATGTGGACCCCCTCCTCCCCTGACCTCAACCCTATTGAGAACCTTTGGAGCCTCAGCAAGCAAAACTTCTATGAGGGTGGGAGGCAGTTTTCCTCCAAACAGCAGCTCTGGGAGGCTATTCTGACATCCTGCAAACAAATCCAAGCAGAAACTGTCCAAAAACTCACAAGTCTAATGGATTTAAGAATTTTGAAGCTGCTATCACACAAGGGCTCCTATGGTAAAATATAACTTGAACACTCATGAACAAAAAACAAGTCTCTATAGCTTAGTTACAGACTCATAGATGTAATCTGGACTTGCACTGTGTGGTGTTTCCACACTTAGATCTGCTGCTGTCACACTATATGACTTTACATCACTTTATACGCCTACACATCTGTAAATACAATCCAGCTGTTGTTCAATGTCAAATTCAAAACCTATTCTGATCCGGTTATGTGTTTCATTCAGGCAGAAACAGACAGTATTTTAACATGATGGTCATGGGTCAAATCACTTCAGTAAATAGTTTATGTTGTAGGTTATAGCCTGGTACAGTAGGCTGGAAGCAATTGACTATGACTATTGCAGCTGCAGGCCTTTTATTACATGTTCAAACCAAACAAACTAATATAGAGCATTCTGGCTAGTAAATAAAAAGAGACAAACAAAATAGTCAATATTTAAAGGGATTTTTTTCCATATCAAGTTCTATTTTTACAGTATCGAGATAGTTTGAATTTTTGGAATCGTGACTATCGTGCACAAGTGTCCTCGTCCTCCGTGTATTGTATTGTTTACTTTGGACAAGTTGCTAGACTGTAGCTGATAGTATTCGGAAATTGAATGGATTTACCTCCCTGGCTGGTGCCTGACTTACTGTTTGGTCCGTGTAATTCCCTGGGATTATGGGCCTTAAATATATCTACACTGCGTTCCAAATGATTATGCAAATGACATTTTTCTAAGATTTTCTAAATTGTCAACTCAAATGAGAGTCAGCATAATTTTTAAGTCTTTAACTGGTCGAGGATCATTTAAATGTGGTGGAAAAAATCTCCCAGTGATAACAGTATTTTTTTCAAAAATAAATATAGTAAAAACCTCAAAATCCACTGTTCCAAATTATTATGAAACTCATCGTTTCAATACATTTTAAAGCTTGTAATTAACTGAAAATTGTCATTTGTTGAATTTGTAGCATTAGGAGGTCATATTTACTGAAATCAAAAGCTATTTCAATCAAAAAAATATTAACAGGTCAAGTTATATTTTACCATAGGAGCCCTTGTGTGAAGCAGCTTCAAAATTCTTAAATCCATTAAAATTATGAGTTTTTGGACAGTTTCTGCTTGGATTTCTTTGCAGGATGTCAGAATAGCCTCCCAGAGCTGCCGTTTGGATGAAAACTGCCTCCCACCCTCATAGATGTTTTTTTTGTTGAGACTCCAAAGGTTCTCAATAGGGCTGAGGTCAGGGGAGGAGGGGGTCCACATCATGAGTTTCTCTCCTTTTATGCCCATAGCAGCCAGTGATGCAGAGGTTTTCTTTACAGCAGGACATGGTGCGTTGTCATGATGAAGAGGATTTTGTTCGGGAAAACACGGCTCTTCTTTTGTAGCATAGAAGACAGTGATCAGTCAGAAACTCCACATATTTTTCAAAGGTCATTTTCACACCTTCAGGGAGCCTAAAAGGGCCTAAAGGGGACGACCAGCTCTCTCCCCATGATTCTGGCCCAAAACATGACTCCGCCCCCTCCTTACTGACGTCACATCCTTGTTGGGACATTGTGGCCATTCACCAACATTTACTACTCCATTGATCTGACCATCCAGGGTCACACGGCCTCATCAGTGAACAAGACTGTCTGAAAATGAGTCTCATGTATTTCTGAGCCACTGCAGCCGTTTCTGCTTCAGCTTCAATGAACAGTTTAGGGGAGGCCGGATAGAAGGTTTATGCACAACTGCAGCCTCTGGAGGGTCCTACACCTTGATGTTCGGGAGACTCCAGAGGCACCACCAGCTTCAAATACCTGTCTGCTGCTTTGTAGCATCTGTTCTCCTAATCTGATGTGTTTGTCTGGCAGAAACCGTCCATATTGTGCCTTTATCGGCACAAAACGGAGTGTGCTCTGAATCATCCACAAATCTCCTATCAGTATGATGATTACGCTTAATCTTTCATGAAATATTGAAGGTTTTCATACCTAGACCAAGGCACTCAACTATTTCACGCTTTTCATCAGCAGAGAGACCCTTTTTCTTTCCCATATTGCTTGAAAATGATGATCTGCTTAAGTAGTAGTTTTTCCCTTAACTGGGCTTAACCTGAAAACTAATCATCCCAGGTCTGTGAGATTAATGTCAGTGATTCATAGAGCCCCAAGACACGATACCATCCATGAGTTTCATTATTGTTATTATTTTTTTTTACCTTTTTGACACAAAAATCCAATTTGCATAATAATTTGGAACGCAGTCTATTACGCAACAGAATCCAGGAAGTACCGTCTTTGTCCTTTTAAGGGCTTTTCCTGGGCGTGTCCAAATGCATTAAACACTAGAGCTAATGTCATGGTGGTAGACACATGGGAGGGATGCGCGAGGGCTCGTTTTCATAAATATGTCTGCGGATGATTACAGGCGTGAAAAGGTCGGCGGGATCAATTGGACATTTCATTATGGATTTGTGGGGGGAACGTGGCTCCATCCATCCATCCATTTTCTTCCACTTGTCCGTTTCCGTGTCGTAATCATATTGCACCAGCCCTTATGGCTCCTCCTGCAGGTGGTGAGTCCACAGGAGGATGGCCTCACGATTAAACGGGTCTGTTGGTCTCTCATAAGGAGCTTCTGAACCGCTCTTTGTCTGACCCGTCACCTATAAGACCTGTTTGCCCTGGGAGACCCTAAAGGGGCACGAAGCCCCCGACAACAGAGCCCCCAGGATCATTCAGGTGCTCAAACCCCTCCACCACGTTAAGGTGGCGGTTCCAGGAGGGGACAACATCTTTGTGCGTGCCCTAAGTCACGCAGAACGGCCAAAGACCAGACAGGTACGCATCAACTCATCTAAGCTCAGGCAAGGCAACTTTATTTATACCGCGCATTTCGTACACAAGGCAACTCAATGCGCCCAAGAACATATCTCAGTATGTAGAAATGGTGGCCTGTTCCTTGAGGACATCTCTGATTGGATGATGAATGTACTGTACACCGTGTACCAACTATCCTTGGGAAAATGTGCACCTGGTTACACGGCAGCCCCTCAAAAGAGTCACGTGATTGAACGTGAGGTCAAGACCCCGCGGCATCAGCAGCCAGTTTCATAGACGACTGCGACTGTCACTACTGTCACTGAACTTGCTTTGTAAATTCCTCACTCTACCTTATCGTCCTTGTAAATAGAAACAGACCAATGCACGTTGTATATGAATATTTACTTCTCCAGAATTCTCCCCCAAATAGGCCGCTCAGTGAGCCTGCGTCTTCCCTTCACAGAAAAGAGAATAAGTTTGCATTCATTTGCATGGCCCAGCGCTGTAATTAAACGCAGAGGGACGTGCGGAATAGTAAACGTCTATAAGGGCAGAGGAGCAGATTAATTGCGAGAGAGCGAAACCGGGCGGGTGTTTCGGGAGGGCGCGCCATATTGGCTCCTGCGGTGCATTGCGGTACCTTCGGGCGGGGTGGCGCGTAAAGCATTATGCAGTCGTCGAATCTCTCCGGAGCGGCTTTAGTGGAATCTGAAAATGAAACACCTTGGATAGCTAATAAGTGCTAAAATATTCGGCATAAACAAGCACGCGGTGTTAGCACGGTGCATCCAGGCGCGACAATGTGACGGTAATACAATGTGCAGCGAGCTCACAGAGCGACAGCCGGGATAGAGCAGTCACTTCACGCAGACCCGGGGATGCAAAAGTAAACCAGGGCAACGCTGTTGATCTTGTTTTGCAGCAAGTGTCACTTAATTGAAAGGTCGTGTTGAAGCTTTACGACTGCTTTTCTGCATCCTCAGATTATGGCTGCCAATTTCCGTTTACTGTGTTTTAGATTCAAAATCACACTTGTAGGATTGGTTAAAGCTGAAATAATGTTTAGGCTGTATGTGCTTGAGTAAAGGAAGGTCGTAAAACGATTCCACTCTCAAGCAAAACCAAAGAATCAGAACATGTGCCCAGTCACTAGAACAGGGGTGCCTATTTGGCCCACGGGAACAATTCTAAGGAAGTTTATTCATTTGAGAGGATAACCTCTTGAGATGCATCATCTCGTTTTCGAGAGGATCCTCAAAAATCACCAAAGAAAGCAAAACACAGAGACAGATACAGCAGTACAGGCAAAAAAACAAAACATACAACACAAAAACAAACATACAAGTAAATCCCAACAAACACAAACATGAATATGAGGAACAACAAAAAAGATTTGATTTGCGTGCCTTAAATTATAAGAAGTACTAAATGGTGTTAAATATTGTCTCAAATAATCAGGATAACTGAGATTAATTCACTTGAATATAAATAATAACCAATGAAATTGGCGTCTGGGGGATGGAGTGAGCCAAGAGAGTTGCTTATACAACAAACAGTGATGAGTTCTGAAGGGACAACGGAGAATGAACCTGCACAAACTATTATAGATTATATTAAGTGGCTGAAGATTATTGCCAGTAGTATTTTGATGGACGACATCACAGTAATCGAGAATAGGGAGCAGCAATTGAGTGACTATCCTTTTTCTCACTGAGAAACTAAAGCAATTCATTGACTGGTAAAGGACTTTCAAATGATATGCAATTTTATTGACAACCGACTGTATGTGAGAGTTAAAAGAAAGGTTTGAGTCAAGCCATAAACCCAGATATTTATACGTCTCAACTGGTGCGATTGGCGCTGCGTCCAGAAATACAACATCAAGTGCACCAGCTATTGTACGTTTAGTTTTGTCCTGGAATACCATTGAGTGTGATTTGGTTTAATTAAGAAGCAACTTGTTAGCTTGAAACCAAAGTTGTACTGTATCAAAGTCATGTTAAAGAGAGTGCTGAATATCAATAATATTGGGTTTTGAACAGTAAATAATAGTATAGTTGGCATAAAGTTGAGTATTGCAGTCTGTGCAGGTGAGGCCCGCCAGAAAGTGACCTACTTTTGCGGCGCATATGATTAATACCAACTCTCTCCCAATCATTCTCAATGGTAGATATGGATGCAGTACACTGTTTGGCCACTAGGGCTGGGTATTGCCAACCACCTCACGATACGATACGTATCGCGATACACATACATTTCGATACAGAGCCCTAAAGGCGATACGTATCGCGATCCACTTTAAGTAAAGAAGACTTATACACTGCGTTCCAAATTATGATGCAAATTACATTTTTCTCTGATTTTCTAAATTGTCAACTCAAATGAGAGTCAGCATCATTTTCAAGTCTTTAACTTGTAGAGGATCATTTAAATGTGGTTGAAAAAATCTCCCAGTGATAACAGTATTTTTTTCAAAAATGAATGTAGTAAAAAGCTCAAAATCCACTGTTCCAAATTATTATGCAACTCATCGTTTCAATACATTTTAAAGCTTGTAATTAACTGAAAATGGTCATTTGTTGAATTTGTAGCATTAGGAGGTCATATTTACTGAAATCAAAAGCTATTTCAATTAAAAAAATATTAACAGGTCAAGTTATATTTTACCAAAGGAGCCCTTGTGTGAGAGCAGCTTCAAAATTCTTAAATCCATTAAACTTGTGAGTTTTTGGACAGTTTCTGCTTGGATTTCTTTGCAGGATGTTAGAATAGCCTCCCAGAGCTGCTGTTTGGATGAAAACTGCCTCCCACCGTCATAGAAGTTTTTTTTGTTGAGGCTCCAAATGTTCTCAATAGGGTTGAGGTCAGGGGAGGAGGGGGTCCACATCATGAGTTTCTCTCCTTTTATGCCCATAGCAGCCAGTGATGCAGAGGTTTTCTTTACAGCAGGACATGGTGCGTTGTCATGATGAAGAGGATCTTGTTCGGGAAAACACGGCTCTTCTTTTTGTAGCATAGAAGACAGTTGTCAGTTAGAAACTCCACATATTTTTCAAAGGTCATTTTCACACCTTCAGGGAGCCTAAAAGGGCCTAAAGGGGCCGACCAGCTCTCCCACCATGATTCTGGCCCAAAACATGACTCCGCCCCCTCCTTACTGACGTCACAGCCTTGTTGGGACATTGTGGTCATTCACCAACCATTCACTACTCCATTGATTTGACCATCCAGGGTCACACGGCCTCATCAGTGAACAAGACTGTTTGAAAATTATTCCTCATGTATTTCTGATCCACTGCAGCCGTTTCTGCTTCAGCTTCAATGAACAGTTTAGGGGAGGCCGGATAGAAGGTTTATGCACAACTGCAGCCTCTGGAGGGTCCTACACCTTGATGTTCAGGAGACTCCAGAGGCACCAGCAGCTTCAAATACCTGTCTGCTGCTTTGTAGCATCTGTTCTCTTAATCTGATGCGTTTGTCTGGCAGAAACCGTCCTCATTGTGCCTTTATCTGCACAAACCCGAGTGTGTCTGAATCATCCACAAATCTCTTATCTGTATGATGATTACGCTTCATCTTTCATGAAATATTGAAGGTTTTCATACCTAGACCAAGACATTCAACTATTTCATGCCTTTCATCAGCAGAAAGTCCCTTTTTCTTTCCCATATTGCTTGAAAATTATGATCTGCTTAATAAAGTGGAACATCCTTTTTCAGTAGTTTTTCCCTTAAAGGAATAGGCCACCGTTTTTACATACTAAAATATGTTCTTACCTCACTTTAGTCGAGTTAATATATCCCCGTCTGGTCTTTGTCCGTGCGCTCACACATACGCAGCCTCTCCCACATGTCACATAGCTCCGAAAAAGCTCACGATAGAAGCTACCAAGCTCTTCCACGTGTTCCCTATTTAAATAAAGTTACGTGAAGTGTTTTCATGCGAAGTATATTTACACAGAAATGTAACATGTCGATTTTATAAGCAAATAAAAAGGGGGACTATATTGTGAGGCGTAATGATACGAGGAGTAAAACGTCCGCGCAGTAACTCCTAAAGGTTATTGACGGAAGTGAGCGGGGGGAAGTCTTTAGGAGTTACTACGCGGACGCTGTGCTCCTCGTATCATTACGCCTCACAATATAGTCCCCCTTTTTATTTGCTTATAAAATCCACATGCTACATTTCTGGGTAAATATACTTCGCATGAAAACACTTCACGTAACTTTATTTAAATAGGGAACACGTGGAAGAGCTTGGTAGCTTCTATCGTGAGCTTTTTCGGAGCTATGTGACATGTGGGAGAGGCTGCGTATGTGTGAGCGCACGGACAAAGACCAGACGGGGATATATTAACACGTCTAAAGTGAGGTAAGAACATATTTTAGTATGTAAAAACGGTGGCCTATTCCTTTAACTGGGCTTAACCTGAAAACTAATCATCCCAGGTCTCTGAGATTAATGTCAGTGATTCATAGAGCCCCAAGACACGATACCATCCATGAGTTTCATTATTATTATATATATTTTTTTTTACTTTTTTGACACAAAAATCTAATTTGCATAATAATTTGGAACGCAGTGTAAATAAACCAAATCACTGTTTTGCTGTGGGCTAAAAGCATTAAAATACCAAATACCACCTTATTTCATTCAGTCTGATTAATTGGAAACATAAATGAGTCCTGGTGTTTTTTGATGATTATTTCTGTCCATGTGATCTGCTAAGGCTCAGGAGGAGGATCTGCAGGCTGCTCCTCTTAGTCTCTGAAAATAAAGTAGGCTATATGCAAATTAAAAGTATTATTCCATTTTCAATTCCAATTATTTTATCCTGGCATTTATTCTTAATAGTAACAGTATGACTGTGCACTTTTGTATATTTGTTATTGTTTGTAAACTTTATTGTCCGCGTAGGGAAATTAGTCCTCTGCATTTAACCCATCCTTCGATGCCGCTGGGGCAACCCGTAAGGAGCAGTGGTCGACGGCCGTGCCGCGCCCGGGGACCCGTCTCCATGATGTGGAGCCAGGCTGATGGTCAGAATCACCTGGCTGGAGGATTCACCTATTGCACATGTTTTTAGTGGTAGGGGAAACCGGAGTACCCGTCCTGGTGGGAATTGAACCCGGGACCTTCTAGCTGTGAAACAGAGGCGCTAACAGCTGCGCTACCGTGCCGCCTATTCAGTACCTTATTCAGGCTTTGAGTAACAGTTACCTATTCTCTTTTACAGCACTGTGATTTTATTTGTGAAAAGCACTTTATAAATAAACTTGACTTACTTACTTACTAGTAACACAAAAACCCTCACCTCTGACATCATGCTGCCTTTACTACTATGGTTCTCTCCCTCTTAGGGAGGGGCACAAACACAGGACACTTTGCATCTCTCACTCCACAGACTTTTGAATGTCATCTGTGTCATCTGAGCACGTAACAGCTACAGCTACTGTTTTTCACCCACAGTATTTATTTGAAGTCTTACTGAGAACTAGTTTTTTTTTTTTAACCTGTGTTAGTAGCTCAATCTTGTCACGTGAAGAGAGACAGATTTGCAGCGATGCTGGATGTGTGACTCCCTAAACCTTTTCAAATATGTGCTCCAATATTTTTCCTCAAATTTGTCTCGAGGCACAGCACAGCAGTAAAAGTTTGTTGGAAGTTTGTCTTCCTGCTTTGCGTCGGCCTCTCTACTTCTCCACTTCTCCTAGCAGCATGTGCAGTTTACCGCCACCGCTGGCGGAAATGTGTACTGCACCATAAGGGAACGCCTTCAAGGCGCCCGTTTCGGCAAATTACAATGTATTAACGCCGTTTAAAAAGAGCCAGATCAAGTATCGATACTACGGCTCCTGTATCGATACGTGTATTGTCTAGAAGCCCGCAACGATATATTGCTGTATCGCTTTTTTGAGCACACCCCTATTGGCCACCAGCATCAAATTAGGGGCACTTCACTCCTCCTATCAATCACACAGCGTTGTTGCATCTAGCCCTTTTAAATGAATGAGGTCAAATCACTGTTGATACAGGCTTCTGCCATAGTGAACATTTGTTTTAATGTAGCATGTTATTTGCATAGATAGAATATGCAAATGCAAATATATACCGAAAAATGTAATAAAGTAACAATTAGCATTTGCAGTTATATGTGGTTCACGCTTGACATCGCCATGTTTGGCCCGCGACTCTCAGGCACTTTTTCATTTGGCCTCGGACAGCCCAAGTTTCGAGAAAAATGCAAAAGAAGTTTTTGGGGGGGGAAAATTGTTGATTTTCGCTTTTTTTGACGAATTGTTCAGTTGAAGTCATGAAGAAGCCTCTCCATGTTTAAGCTGCAGTGTTGGTATATTTAAAAGTGTAAACTTTTAGGTTCAGACCGGCTTATTTAGGGAGATTTGGGAGCGTGCAGTCGGGGCGTGACTTTGTGTGTATTTACATACTAAGTTAACACCGGGTCGTGTTGGATGGACAAAGATTGTATCAGACGAGCTGAGACGTGAACATGTTTGGAAGTGGATTTATTAATCACGGATTATGCGGCGCCGCTTCCTCATGAAGAGCCTTGAGAGCAAAGCAGCGACAGCGGGACAGAGACGCTGCTTTGCTCTCAGACAGGACCACACTTTGGCCACGCAGGGTTAAAAAAAGTAAGTTTAGAATCTTTTTGCGTTTTTCGTTGATGTCTGACGTCTCGCTCTGTTTCCACGTTAGAAAACGCTCGTCTCCTGTTTCCTGTTGTTGTTTGGGGAGGAGGCTCCGCTGCTCTGGTTTGTGTTGTTGACACATCCTTTAGTGAACAAATGTCACAGTTTAATACAGACGCCTATTGTGGATCAGTTTCTGTGTGTTTGAGTGAGTGACTCTGAAACCCCACACACATGACACCACAGGGGGAGCTTTACAGCGGGATGGCTTTATGTAAATGAGATGTAAATGAGCCCTATTGTCACTCCCAGAGAGGTGAGAACAGCCCAAAAGTTTAGAGGCCGATTCCTCTCTTTGACATATTTCCACTTCCTAAATTCAACTTGCCACATCTTCTCCAAATCTGATCAGATTTCCACGTGTTGCACATTGGGAGTGGTCTCCTGCTGGTTCTAAACATGGTGAAGTTTCAGTTTTATGCAGCTAAAATCTGGAACAGACTTCCAGAGAAGATGCAAGACAGGCCTCAACTCCATTCCAGGTCTGTTTAGCTGTGCATGACACTGAAACACTGAAAGGATTGTATGCTTAAAATTGCAGTTATATTTGCAAACCCTAACACAAGGGTGGGGGAGACAGCAGAGTTCCCATCAGAAATATTTAAAAAAGAATAGAAAAAAGGGTGATGTGGAAGCAAGGAAAGAGCAGAAGCGAGGACACCTGGAATTGTGTTTGGGGCGCACACATTGACAGTATAGAGCCCATCTGTGCACTTAACCGGGTGACAAGCTGCCGGGAGGGGGGGGGGGGGGTCTCGTACTTATTTTGGGGAGTCATTTCAATCCACCAAACTCCCTCATTACGTCTTTCCTTCTCCCCCACGACTTCAGCGTTTTTTTGCGGATATAGAAACCGTGCTCTGGATGAGTTCAAACACTCACTTTAATCTACTGTGGGTCAGTTGCTCTCCAAAGGTCTCGTTGGCTGAAAATGAGTTGCGGGGCTGCTGCTGTGGAAGTAGCGGTGTGTGCAGATGAAATGTTAATTTGCCTGTCGCCGCTCGTACTCACTTTGCTAATGTGCTAAGTGCAGTGTGATATATTTAAAGCCGGCAGGTTAGAGAGAGGTTAGCGCTCTTCGGGGGAATTTAAACTCACAGCTGCATATACACAGTGCTCATGCAAATGTGTCCTCTGCTCCATCGGGGGAATGGCACAGGATGTAATTGGGTCGATTTGTTTTAATTGAACGTTATTAGAATGACATTTGGGTCCTTAAGCAATTATTACTTCTAAATGACAGAGTTTTATTATTGTAAATGATTTTGTTTTTTGGTGGGGGTTTGGGTGCGTGATTAGATTATGGGTCACGTTCCTAAAGCATGGAGCGCAGCCTTTGATGGCAGTGCCACAGCGGGACCGTGGTGTATTCGCTCTTCTCTCACCACTGTTCAGCTCACAGTGGGATGGACACAGCTCTCTGTCCTGTGAGAGCAGGAAAGGATGTAAATGAAAAATAAAAGTTGTGAGGCTGCTGCACGATGGAGTTTTGGAGAAATGTGCGCGAGCTGAGGGAGAACACGAGAGGTAGAGAGCAGATCGAGCATAGCGATGGTAGACCATGTGGCCATTCCACCTTGCAAAAAGTCATAGAAATATGTTACATGTTCTTTAAATAATGAAATTAGTCCTTGATTTGATTCATTTATTTGAAGAAATCTGTCCATGGGGCACTTAAATGAAGAAAAAAGATCTCATCGCATTTTTTCATGAAATAAAGTTGTTTTTTTCTTACTTTAATAAAACCCTGCCTCATGGACAGAGTTCTTGAAATGACTGATCCAAGTCAAGGGCAAAATGACTTATTATTAATTGTACTCATTTCTAGATGATACATTTGCAGTGGCAGAAGCCCGGGTGAACAGTGAGGGTCGGTGGTGTCAGTGCTGCTGCAGCCATGATTCTGTCACGTGTACTCCAGAGTAGCTGCGGTTACTACTGGAGTAGTACAAGAGTTCAGCCACATTTGGCCTTTTCAAAACAAACAAACAAACAAATAATCATTATGGGCACATAATATATACATCAAACACACTGTGGTGTCCAAGTGTTTTAATGTGAACAATAACTCCAGTATTTTAACTTTTAAAATCTCCATTAGTTTATAATTGCTGCTAATCCCATAATGCTTAGCGATATGACGTCACATTCCCAAACTCTATAAATTAGTGCTGGACGATGCCTGGCATTTTGGTGTCAGTTAATACCAAGTAACCACTGGAGCCAGTATTGCCCATTACATCACATATATAAGTATATATAAGTACTTTTGTTTATGCACTTCTGTGTCATTTATGAATAATACATGCAGTAAAGCACATCATTTATGGAAGCTTATCTGTAAAGAGCTTTCACAGGACTCAAGTCGCCCAGAGCTTCACACGGTATGGTTCTTCACTCTCTCATACACAGTGGTGGTAAGCTACATATGAAGCCACGGTTTCCCCTGGGACACACATCTGACCACCACCATCATCTATTGTACATGTTTTTAGGGGTAGGGGAAACCTCCACAGACACGGGGAGAGCACGCAAACTCCACACAGAAAGGCCCCGTCCAAGTGGGAATCGAACCTTAGACCTTCTAGCCGTGAAGCACCAGTGCTAGCCACTGGGCTACTGTGCCATCACAATATTTGACTGTTGGCCGTTGGAAGTGAACCACCCACAATCAGCTGAACATTACATTCTTTATTTGTTCATTTTATTATTAACTTATTCATTTATTCTTTATTATAAACCTTTGACTTCATCTAAATGAGGTTAATGGGTTGACAACAGCTGGAAACATCTGCATTGTTCATAATTTGCGATGTTTAGTGTAAAATGTAAAAGCTACGAAGCCTCAAAGCTGCATCATAGCCAACGAGGAACTGCCTTATTAACCAGTCTTCATCAGCTAGCTTAAAAAACAACTTTCAACCAGGAGAGTCCCACTGACATTCAGAATCTCTGTTTCAGGGAAGTCCTGGCTCCAGATGGAACCCTAGTGTACATGTTTTAGCGGTAGGGGAAATTGTCGCACCTGGAGGAAACCTACACAGAGGCAGAGAGAATATGCAAACTCCACATTATAAAAAACGAGCCAATTTAAGGCCCATATCGCAGGCATGCACCGTGTATACGAGTGTGCGGCGCGTTCTCGGACTTCTATAGGAGTCATTTATGGATATGCACTTTGGAGTGGTAATGCGCTCATCCGTATCCATCTGGCCGCATTTCAGAAGGATCCTTGCCTTTCAGATATCAAAAAATATCCCAGTCTTTGTTAGCATCTCAAGGACTTGCTGAAACTGCCGATATCTGTTTTTTTCCCCCTTTGAGCCTTATTGCGTTTCTGTTGAGGAAATGGGAGTCGGGTGCTTGGATTTGCGGCGAAGTGGAGTGTACAAGGTTGCTTTCTGTTTCCCCAAGAAAAAAAAAAAAAAAAAGGGTTCCTATAAAGGAAAGGGAGAATCCGTCAGCAGTCTCGGATGGCTTTGTTAGATAGAGTTGTCAGTCAATCAGGCGGAGAGAGTCGGGCCACGCGACGGTAGAAAAATAACCAATCGCACGCAACAATATGAAAAACATGATGGATGTTCCGAAGGAGAACAAAAGCAACTGGCGGATTTAGCGATCTGGAGGATTATGATTTTGAAATACATTTGTGAATTAGAATGTACAGTGTTTCTCGCTCCAAAGCCAGGGTTCAATCAGGGACCAGCTGGAACCTTTCTGTTTGGACTTTGCATGTTCTCCGTGTCTGCGTCGGTTTCCCCTACCACCAAAAACATGTACAATGGGTATAGATATTCTGGTAGTACATTTTGGTTCTTTAGTCAAAAAACCCCTCACACTTAAAGCCTATAATGTCACAAAAAACAATAAAATATGTCCATTCAGGTGCAGTTTCAGAACAAATCTATCTGAACATTATCTTGTGACCAAGCGTTCTGCTCCTAAACATTCAGTTTCCCTTGGGTGGGGTTAGGTTTGGGGTTAGGTTTGGGGTTAGGTTTGGGGTTAAGGTTAAGGTTAAGGTTAAGGTTAAGGTTAAGGTTAAGGTTAAGGTTAAGGTTAGGGGTTAGGGTTAGGGGCAAGGGTTAAGGTTGGGGTTAGGGGCTTTGTTTGGGGTTTAGGGTTATGGTTAGGGATTAGGTTAGAGTTAGGGGTTAGGTTTATAGCTAAGGGTTTGGGGTTAGGGGTTCGGTTTAGAGTTAAGGGTTAGGGACTAGGGGTTAGGTTTAGAGTTAGGGGTTAGGGTTAGGGGGTTGGTTTAGAGTTAAGGGTTAGGTTTAGAGCTAAGGGTCAGGGTTAGAGTTAGGGGTTAGGTTTAGAGTTAGGGGTTAGGGTTAGGGGGTTGGTTTAGAGTTAAGGGTTAGGTTTAGAGTTAGGGGTTTGGAATTAGGGTTAGGGGTTAGGTTTAGAGCTAAGGGTCAGGGTTAGAGTTAGGGGTTAGGTTTAGAGTTAGGGGTTAGGAATTAGGGTTAGGGGTTAGGTTTAGAGCTAAGGGTCAGGGTTAGAGTTAGGGGTTAGGTTTAGAGCTAAGGGTTAGGTTTAGAGCTAAGGGTTAGGTTTAGAGTTAGGGGTTAGGTTTAGAGCTAAGGGTTAGGGGTTAGGGTTAGGTTTAGAGCTAAGGGTCAGGGTTAGAGTTAGGGGTTAGGTTTAGAGCTAAGGGTTAGGTTTAGAGTTAGGGGTTAGGTTTAGAGCTAAGGGTTAGGTTTAGAGTTAGGGGTTAGGGTTAGGGGGTTGGTTTAGAGTTAAGGGTTAGGTTTAGAGTTAGGGGTTAGGTTTAGAGCTAAGGGTTAGGTTTAGAGTTAGGGGTTAGGTTTAGAGCTAAGGGTTAGGTTTAGAGCTAAGGGTTAGGTTTAGAGTTAGGGTTTAGGGTTAGGGGGTTGGTTTAGAGTTAAGGGTTAGGTTTAGAGTTAGGGGTTAGGGTTAGGGGTTAGGTTTAGAGCTAAGGGTCAGGTTTAGAGTTAGGGGTTAGGGTTAGGGGTTAGGTTTAGAGCTAAGGGTTAGGTTTAGAGTTAGGGGTTAGGGTTAGGGGTTAGGTTTAGAGCTAAGGGTCAGGTTTAGAGTTAGGGGTTAGGGTTAGGGGTTAGGTTTAGAGCTAAGGGTCAGGGTTAGAGTTAGGGGTTAGGGTTAGGGGGTTGGTTTAGAGTTAAGGGTTAGGTTTAGAGCTAAGGGTTAGGGGTTAGGGTTAGGGGTTAGGTTTAGAGCTAAGGGTCAGGGTTAGAGTTAGGGGTTAGGTTTAGAGCTAAGGGTTAGGTTTAGAGTTAGGGGTTAGGGTTAGGGGGTTGGTTTAGAGTTAAGGGTTAGGTTTAGAGTTAGGGGTTAGGGTTAGGGGTTAGGTTTAGAGCTAAGGGTCAGGTTTAGAGTTAGGGGTTAGGGTTAGGGGTTAGGTTTAGAGCTAAGGGTCAGGGTTAGAGTTAGGGGTTAGGGTTAGGGGGTTGGTTTAGAGTTAAGGGTTAGGTTTAGAGTTAGGGGTTCTGGTTAGGGATGTTCTCTTTGTTGAATTTTTCACGATGAACTCCTTCTTACAAAATGATTTTTTGATAGAAGCCTTCTATCTGATCTCCCTGAAACAGAGTGTAAACTGGCTTGCGTTCTCGCCTGATTTAGTTGTGATTTTTTTCCAGTGGGGTTATCTCCCTGGTTTATACTGATCGTCCACAGATCGTGGAAGCAGTGTTTCCCCTACAGCGCCCTGTCACTACCTTTTATGCAGCGCTAATCACTCGTTAATTCGAGTGTCTTTACCAAATCTGTTTCGCTAATCCATTAGAAACTAATATATTCTTTGATATCCGGTTTTGTTTTAAAACATACTATGCCTGCTCAGTCCAGTCTGAATCCATGTTTTTAATGAATCTGTGCCAGAAAACTGGAGAAAGAAGACAGGAGCTGCCGTACTACTCAGTTACATTTTCTCAACTTCAGGTACTTGAGTAACTTTTTGTTACTTGTTATTTAGTTATTAAGTTATTGTACTTTTGCGATTAGTTTTTTCATAGAGTACTTTTTACCTCTGGCCAGACTGCCTTTTCTCTGCCCAACCCCGTCAGACCTCTGAAGCAAAGCAGGAAGGGCCTGGTCGGTACTTGGATGGAAGACCAGGAAGCCGAGTGAGTGAGTGAGTGAGTGAGTGAGTGAGTGAGTGGTCGGAGGGGCCCATGGCACAGACTGGTAGCCTCGCTTCCGTCAGTCTACCCCAGGGCAGCTGTGGCTACAATAGTAGCTTACCACCACCGAGTATGGAGTGAATGAATAATGACGACAGTGTAGCGCTTTGAGAAACTTGGTAATACAGGCTTGTAAAGCGCAATACAAGTGTAAGGCATTATTAATATTACTTCCACTTGAGTAATATTAAGTAAAGTATCTGTACTCTTACTACTAACTAGTGCCTCTTGAAGGTTACAATCTTCATTTTGAATGTAAAATAGATGTATTTTGTGTTTTCTTACTTAATTCTTCATAATGATTTATTTGTATATGTTTTAATGGAATTTTCTTTAAAAATATCAACATTTTCACATTATTTTACATTTTCTTTCTCATTATTTATGTCACGACTGCATCGTAAATCCAATCCAACTCTTTATTCTCTACCGCCTCTGCGATTAGATGACTGTAACATTAACATTGAATACTTTTGGCACTTTGTTTTATGCACACCTATTACATGTTTAGTTTTTTTAGACAGACACTAGGTAAAACAAAAAGCTTGTTTGAATAGGAACAAGCTAACAAGTAATTTCTACTTCCGTCTTCATCGAGGAATTTTGGGAGACGCCTCTGATGAAGACGGAAGTAGAAATTCCTTGTTAGCTTGTTCCTATTTAAACAAGCTTTTTGTTTTACCTGGTGTCTTTCTAAAAGAACATTAACAAGTAAATTTGTCATCAAGAAGACATAATGAATGTAATAATAGAACCTATTACATGTGTCATGTTAGATCATAAACTGTGGAGCTCCCTGATCAATATTAAACATGAATATGAGGGAAACACCCATGGGAAAAATAAATAATGGTAGCATACATTAATCTAATAAAAATATATTACATACTTGAACTTTCTAAAAGTCTTGTTTCCTACATGGGTGGGGGGGAGCCTGAGTTTGTGTGGGAGGTTGAGAGATACCGACTAGATATAGTCGGGCTCACCTCCACACACAGTTTGGGTTCCGGAGCCCAACTCCTGGAAAGAGGCTGGACTCTCCATGTTTCTGGAGAGGCGGCGGGCCGGGGTGGGTTTGCTTGTAGCCCCCCAGCTCAGCCGTCACATGTTGGAGTTCACCCCGGTGAACGAGAGGGTCGCGTCCCTACACCTTCGGGTCGGGGACAGGTCTCTCACCGTTGTCTCGGCCTACGGGCCCAACATCGGTGCAGAGTACTCGGCCATCTTGGAGTCCCTGGGAGGGGTACTAGATGGTGCTCCGACTGGGGACTCCAGAACGGCCTGGAGTCCCCAGTCGGTGGTCTGTTATTGGACTTCTGTGCTCGTCACGGCCGTCTGGATCAGTGCATTGACAACGGAGGCCGACGTGTGAAATGAAATCGGAAATGTGTCGAAGAAAGGAGAGTTTTGAAACGTGTACAGTTTTTAAATTCATTTCCAAAAAACATAACGCCCCACCCTGTACAACTTCTGACCTCGAGCTCCATCTTGGAAGTTTCGATGCTGAGCTCTTTAATGTGTCTTTGTTTGGCTCCGACCTCAGTACAAACCGCTCTGGCTGTTAAGTGCGTGGTTTTAATAAAATGGCGCCCTCTCCTCTTGACCTCACTTCCCTCCCGGACGCGGCGCTGACACCGGGGCCACCGCTGCCTCGACCTCTCCCACACAAAAGCGCTGTTTCCCGTCTGAAAAGCGCCCTGTCACAAAGGCGCGAATTCCAGACCGAGGCGAAGGCGTGCGCCGCAGATCCGTCGTTACCGTTAATTAGAATGAATTTGCCTGTCAAGAGCGCAATTATTTTGTTGCCACACAAATTGGTTATTGGTCTAATTGCGGAATGCGGCAGAGTGAGTGACTCATGGCTGTGTCGAAACAACGGGCGACACGCGGGGCTGATGCTTAAAGCTCATTACGCGTCTGAGTAACCCAAAGAGCGGGCGCCGCGTGGGATTCTTGGACGACCGCCGTTAAATGTCAGCGATGGGCGCTCTTTGTTCCCCACGAGAGACTTCCAAGAAACGGTTTTCGAAGAATAGGGGGTTAGACGGTTCAAACTGGGCCTTGATGCTGCTGAGCTTCACAGAGATGACTGAAAACCTGTCCATTATAAAAACTCATGACGATTATTCAGATTGACCAGTCAAGATTGCGATTTCGATTACATTTTCGAGTTATTGTCCAACAAAACCCAGTGTCCTTGTTCTATGATGTGTTTCATGTTTTTTTCTTTTGCAGTGGTATTTTGCCATTGTTATCGAGAATCATGATATCTTCCTTAAATCAGTGTTCATTTTGACAACATATTTTAATTTACTTTTAGTCTTTTGATGAAAATGTAATCAGGGTTCCAGACTAACTTTTATTTTAGTAGCGCTGGTGCTACCAACTTTTTCATGTGGTCGCACAGACAATATTTTGGTCGCACAGACTCGAGACACAATATCAAAATTCACCATTTTAATAAATGAAAACAAGGACAGTTATAAACATGTTCAAAATCACTAATAATTGATCTTAATAATGATTAAAATAATGTTAAAACTTTTTAAAATTGAGTTTTTCATATTAATATTAGTGATTTTATATAATTTTTTTTCAATCCATTATTATTCATCTTCCTTGACAATTGTTTGTCTCTTTCTTTCCAAATCTGCAATATCACTGTCACTTGCAGGATATTCACTTAGAAAATTATGTATTACTGCCAATTAAGACCGTGTTAATCACAGGCAAAAAGTATCTGTTTTAGCCTGAATAAAATACAGGAGCTCAATCTGCTGCGACTGAGGGAGGGCGGGCCATAACAGCAGCTGTTAGCTTTACGTTAGCTCTCCGTTAGCTTTACGTTTGCGCTCTGTTAGCTTTACGTTAGCTCTCCGTTAGCTTTACGTTAGCTCTCCGTTAGCTTTACATTTGCGCTCTAAAACAAGCTTTTTCTGACCGTGAGGAGATCAGCGCGAGCTCAGGTAGGAACATAAACCGCTGAGCTCTTTCTGCTCCTGACTCTCCTCTGGAGCTCGTGCTTCTCTCTGACCGGCGCTCGTGAGCTCGCCGCTCGGCTGCAGCGCTACCGCCCCTAAAGGCGAACATAAAAGTGAAAGTAGATACTTCTTTGGGGAATAAACTGTGGGAAAGTGCGCATTGGCAGAAAGTAATAGAAGGTTAATTCATGTCGGGACACGTGGCTTCTGTTGCTGTCTGTATCTCACCTGTCCCTCGGACAAACAGGGAGAGCGGGACACTTGCCTGGACAAAACGTTTAGCCTAAACTACCAGCTGACTTCTTCAATAATAGTAGAAGCTTGGGTGTGTGTGTGTGTGTGTGTGTGCTCAGAGGAGTGCTCTGAAGAGGCTTTATAAGGTTATTTGCAGCACTCCTCATAAAGCCTATTACACTTTCTTTCTTTTTTTTGCTCGCACAGGTGCTACCACTTATTTTTTTTACTCGCACATTCTCTAAAAATAGCCGCATATGTGAGCATTTTTGTCGCAGTCTAGAGCCCTTTTAGTCGAGATTTAGTCAAAAAAACATCTTCAATTTTAGTCGACTAAAATTGCAAGAAAAGACAAGTTAGTCGACTTTGCATTTATAATATTCATTATAATCACATTTAGTTCCTCTGCTCCACATGAACAAAGCTCAGAGCTGATCCTTTGGCAGATCATTTACATGATCTGAGGCTCTTTCAGACTGACAATAGAAGTTTGGATGATTTTTGTCTCTCCTTTTCATTTTTGTTTAGTCTTATTTTAGTCGACTAAAATATCTGGACATTTTAGTCATAGTTTTAGTCTCATGGAAAACTTTTCATTTAGTTTTAGTCCAATTTCAGTCGTCAAAAACATCACTTTGGCTAAAATTAAGACTAAATATTTTAGCCGACAAAATTAACACTGCCTTAAATGCAACAGCACCGCCTTGTGGACCAGTCGTGCTCTTGCACTGCCCGGTAAGCACTCTCTGACGGTTTAGCATTTCTAAAAATAGGAACATCTCTCCAGTGCATTTCTCCAGTGCGCTACAGTTAGCCAACGCTGGCTAAACCTCCAGGTGCCACAGTGACAATCAGCTACAGTCACTGATCAGGACCGAGACAAAATACACAGTACTTTTATCATAAAGGGAAACGAAATACACAGTACTTTTATCATAAAGGGAGACAAAATACACAGTACTTTTATCATAAAGGGAGACGAAATACACAGTACTTTTATCATAAAGGGAGACAAAAACACGTGGGACTGTAGGCTTGTAAAAGTTCACCGCTACAGTTAAAGTTACAGCTCCAGTGCCAGTTTGTATAATGTTATGTGACTGTCAGTAGCTAGATGTTAGCATGCTAAGGTGTTAGCCTAGCAGCTAGGCCCCAGTCTAACCTTAGAACAGACGTATGCTTGTTTATTTGGAGACATTTAGCTGGTAGGGTTTTTGGTGGTTAGCAGTAAAAAAAAAGGGCTCGGCGAAAGGTCAGTTACAAAAGAGCATTGGCCAATGTCTTGGGGCAGATCCCCCTCATATATATCTGTGTGTGGATGTAAATACCTCTCCGGAGAACGCCTGCCCATTGAGCTGGTGTTCCGAGCCCTGTCCGTCCTCGCTGCCGAAGTGTAGCCGGATCTCCTCCAAGCGGTGGCTGTACGTCATTGGTCCTCCCGAGATGTTCACCAGGTGCTCCTTGTCCAGTCGCAGGGACACGTGCCGGCCCGTGTTGTACATGGTCCCGCCCACCTGGACAAGAGAATGCAAAGATGTCAAAGGGTTAGCGACGCAACAATGTCCCGACGTGAGCAATTGAGCGGTTAAGTTACTATGCAAAGCAAATATTGCTGGAGTCATTGCCTACTCTCTAGGCCACTGTACAATGATAATAGGCTCTGCACATGGAACGTTTTTGGCTAACAGGAAGTTAGCCAGTGTAGGGTAAAGGCTACTTCCTGTCCACATGTTTTAAGTCAATCTAAAATAAAATGAGGCTTGTAGGACTTGAATAATCATCAAGTCGAGTGTGTTTCATGAAAAAAATTCAGATTGTGGAGCTATTTTGCCATTTGCTCGCATCAAATTAGCATTAGCCTTTAGCTTGAAAAAACTCCCACATTTCTAAAGAGAAGTCCAGATGGCTTTACTTTATACTGGTTCAGGAGGATATGTTGGATCATTTGACACTGTCTTCACTTGTCTTTGTTGACTGTAGATATTATATGTTGTTTTTGTTTAGTTTTTGAATTAGTCTTTAATCATGTTTTTGTTCCCTTGTCAAAAACATTCCTGGTGTAGCATTTGGCCTCAGAAACGTGCGTTTGAGCACTGCACCATGCATAATCTGTAGCTTTACGTGCCTATCCTTAAGTCCACAGTGCTATGCTGGCAGCACTGTTTTACTGTCATCCCTGAGCATCTTCTGAAATGTAACTTCCAGCGTATAATTCCACACCGAAGACACATTGTGCCTTTGCTATCTAACTACCTTATTGCACTCGGCTGAATCTTCACCATTATAAGTGAAACCTGAAAAAGGAATTTATTGCCCCTTTGTGAAGCTTTAACACCTTTTATTTCCCTTTTGTTGACAGTTGTGGAACATTCCTCTGTTTTTTTATTCTTTTCTTTAATTAGCCCCCTCACTTCAGTTCTTCAAACAGCGTCGACAGGGCAGGTGATGAAAGGCCAGTACTGTGTTTGCACGTAACCATCTCCATTGTGTTCCATTATTTAGAATTGTTAAAAAGTATTTGACTTTATCTGCTCTCATCTTCACGTTTTAAAGCTGCACTGCGTAACATTAAAGCGCAAGCATTTATTTCATTACGGACGTTTTTAATCTGTGAAAAATACCGAGCGGGACGTCAGCAGCTCTGCTTTGACGATGGGTAGGTCCAAACTCTGGCTCTGATTTAAAGAGCTGTGCTAGCCTTTCTGGGGCTCTATAAACAAAATATTGCAAATGCACCCATTTATTGTCAAAAAGAGTAATGTGCAGTTTCCAGAGCAGGGCACAAGTGTAACATAATGACCTCAATATGGGCCCAGCCCCATTGTTTGAGAACCACTGGCCTTATTCCTTTCCTAGCGCCGGGTTATAAGAATCATGTTTTCTCACCTCTGAAACCTGCACCTGACCGGCTATTTTTATCCTACCTCTGAGATTTGGACGGATGACGATGAGTTTTAAACCATGTACACTCAAAGAACTTAAGGAACAGTTACTGAACGTAACTATGCTGCTCTCATCTCAGAGTCACAGGATCAACTCCTCTTTGAGACAATTACAGCTGCTTTGCTCACTTCTATCAGCCACACTCCTGTCCACATGGGACTGTCACAACGAGGAGAGAGTTTAATCAGTGTGTCGTCGATTCAGTTTAAATACCAGTGCTTAAACGCTGCTTTGTTTACGACACAGGAAGATAAAGTTCATGCATTCCACCACAAAGATTTATTTTTACCAAAAGGTTCTGTAATATTTTCAGGCTGGAACAACCAAGTAACTGCCAGTAACTTCATGATAAACTTCACTTCTTGAAACAGTGCCAAATAAGACTGGATCTAAGAGCGTCTTCAGCATTTGGGGGTCGTCTTACAAATTTGCATCAGCAATTAGCTGCAAGAGCAGGAGGAGGAGACACGCAGGCGAACACAGAGCGCAGAGGTGAGCAAGGGCTAAACCTGCTGGTAACGTCCTCCTGAACAGATCACTGCACACACCAGTCTGCTAACGCTCATTTAAGCTAGGCTACTTGTCATTTGTTGCTGTAGTTGGCATTGCTAACATTATTTAATTGCTGTTTGGGTGATAAACACGCTGTTTGAAGGGACGATATGACAGACAGTGCTTTGATAATAGATACAACCCCGATCCTACCGTAGGACTGCTACACATTTTCAAAGCCGTCAACAAAGTCTGCACCCACAATGCATTAATCACAGCGCCATCCATTTGTTAGCATGTAGCTGGCGAACAAACAGAACTTATTTTATTTCTTTATTATTTGCTGTGAGGCGAGAGTGCTAACCATCCTGCCGCTGTTTCCCCGTGCAAATGCAGAGACGTTCCCCCCGTGGAGGACGCCTCTCCAGCTGGCGAAAGCAGACGCGTCGGGGGAACAGAGGAACAAATTCCGCTGCCACAAAAAGTGGAATCAAAAGTTGCTCCCGTCATCAGTCATGTTTCCTCCTTCCGCGATTACCCGACAAAGTCAATGCGGTGGAAATGCTGCAAACAACGCAAAGACGCGAGATTGCAATGTGGCGTCTCATTTTTCTGTGGGGCGGCCCGGCGCCTGTGCAGCGAGTAATTATTACAAGAGAGATCGGATTCTTATTCTGGGAGAGAGAAATGGTAAGATTTATGCGCCATTCGAGAAACTTATCTTCAGCCTGTCGCATTAGAGCAAATAACACTTTTCCTTTAAACTTCTATTATCGGCCAATAGATGCATTACAAAGTGAGTATGAATTATTACTTTTGTAATGTAACTGTTCTGATCTGCAGTTTGTCAGATAGATTCAGCGACACTATGGGCCCAAGGAATGAGATCAGCTGATTCTACCTGAACTTTCTGAATGAGAAAAGAAATGACAACCTTACAGAGCTTATCTGACATTTTAAAAAAGCAATTTCAAAAACACCTGTACTGGGTCTATCCAGAAACACAAGGGCAGCAGAGACACACAGAAAAGTTCTTCACGTTGATCCTGAGTGGTCGGTGCTTCCTGAAGTTGGAGGGAATCGTTGAAACAAAGCAGATGTTTTGTTGTATAACTGAAAAGAACATACTCATAGGTTTGATTATATTATACTACTGTATAAAAGTGCCAATACTGGTGGAGAAGGACGTTTGACCACTGACAGGATCAGAGGTTCTAAAGTGCACACATCCAGCATATGGTGCTTAAAAACAGGCGTAAAAGCATGTTTTGGGTGCCTCTGCATTGATATTTTACATTTTCCATCCATCCATCCATCCCTTTTCTTCCACTTTTCCGTTGCAGGGTTGTGGGGGCAGCAAATCACATTGCACCAGCCCCTTATGGCGCCCCCTCTGAACCGCTCTTTGTCTGACCTGCCAACCAGGACCTGTTTGCCCTGGGAGACCAGGGGCACCAAGCCCCCGACAACAGAGCTCCAGGATCATTCAGGCGCTCAAACCCCTCCACCACGTTAAGGTAGCAGTTCCATGAGGAGTATTTTACATTTTGTAATTTGAAATTATGTCTCTGTAAGAATTAAAGAGCAATATTTGCCCGGGGCTCCTCCTGCTGGCAGCTGTAGGGAAACTTCCAGTTTCATTTTACAGCAGGGTTTATAGCTTCAGTACAGCCTGATGAACAAACTTAGAACGCAGAACAGCTCATAAACGATTTGGTCTTTAATAATGTGGAGGACAGCAAATGACAATTGTATTAGCAGGAAGGATGAGGATTACTCAAAACTGCCTGAATGTAGTGAAATATTACTCCCATCACAGCCTTGTTGGGACATTGTGGTCATTCACCAACTATCCACTACTCCATTGATTTGACCATCCAGGGCTACACGGCCTCATCAGTGAACAAGACTGTTTGAAAATGAGTCTCATGTATTTCTGAGCCACTGCAGCCGTTTCTGCTTCAGCTTCAGTGAACAGTTTAGGGGAGGCCCGGATAGAAGGTTTATGCACAACTGCAGCCTCTGGAGGGTCCTACACCTTGATGTTCAAGAGACTCCAGAGGCACCAGCAGCTTCAAATACCTGTCTGCTGCTTTGTAGCATCTGGTCTCTTAATCTGATGTGTTTGTCTGGCAGAAATCGTCCTCATTGTGCCTTTATCTGCACAAACCGGAGTGTGTCTGAATCATCCACAAATCTCTTATCAGTCCGATGATTACGCTTCATCTTTCATGAAATATCGAAGGTTTTCACACCTAGACCAAGGCATTCAACTATTTCACGCTTTTCATCAGCAGAGAGACCCTTTTTCTTTCCCATATTGCTTGAAAATGATGATCTGCATAATAAAGTGGAACATCCTTTTCAGTAGTTTTTCCCTTAACTGGGCTTAACCTGAAAACTAATCATCCCAGGTCTCTGAGATTAATGTCAGTAATTCTTTTTTACCTTTTTGACACAAAAATACAATATCTGCAAACTGAAGCATAGTTTTACATTTTACTTTTGGTTGTAAATCCACAAAGGTTATCCAAGTACTTTGGATACTCCTACTTTGGTTCCTCACTTCTCTAGATCTTCTTCATCAGGCTTTCCTTGGAAGAGATAGAATAAGTGCATGTTGCTGAATTATGGAGTTTAACATTTGTCCATCAGAGTAAAATGGGACATTCTGGTCATCGCCACGGCAACACCATGAAAAATATGGCATAGGTGTGATTGACTTTTCTGGTCAGAACGACCAAATAGAATTTTCTGCCAAATTATTTTAATTTTCGTAAAACTAAAATTTTTACTCACCATATAATTCCTATAGGGGGCGCTATCGCGCCAAATGAGAATTTTGCCTAATGAGAGTGTTAAAGACTTTAACAACTGATGACAAAATGATCAAAACCGGGCTTCACATGTGCGAATGGGAGCCATTTAATTTGGGAGCAAAAAATTGCAAAATACTTCGTCCAGTTTGTGGCTTCGCCGCATAAAAACCGTAAAACTTAGAGAAGTAATTTGGATAACTTTTAAAGTTCTAGATTATTTTCCACCCAAAATTAGCTTGTTCCCATAAACGCTCTTGGAGGAGATAGATTTTGTACGAGTTTGAATTTTGGGCCAAAATCTGTGACTTTTCGTCGATGTTCACCAGGTGAAAGAAAGAATAATATTCTCACACGAGAACAGTGTTCCCGCTTACGCGGGCGCCAGAAACTATATATTTTTGGAAAGTGCTCGCGCATTCCTACTTCATGGTAGAGGTCCTGCGGTCTCCCATTAACCTTTATGGGCTCTGTACAATTACAATGTTGATTTTTGCATTATATATGTATGTGCACGTCAACAAGAGCGCGTTAGTGAGTGTTTGAGAGGAGGCGCGCACTTCGCACTCGTTTTGCGCGCTCCGCGCACTTTGGGGCGCACTCTTGTATACGATTACAAGAGGCCCTTCGCCAGCCCTGATGAAACAAACCACTTCTCACGATACGTACGTCTTTGACCAGGTTTTAACATGACAACACGGTGAAAAGCTCCAAAAAGTCAATTTCGCTTGATCTAGGACCTTGAAATTGATGTTGAAACAGGCTAGCCCCAAAATACACGTACCCAGCTATAGATACTTGAGATATGTCAGCGCAGCACTTGGGTCTGATTGTCCCTCCGTGTATACTGTCTGACAGGCCCATCACGGAGCGCATCAAACAAACACAACACGCTGCCAACGGGGCTCCATTTAACTTCACTCACACTGCAACAATTGTTAGCTTGACGCCTGTCACAACATTGCATTGATACCACTCCAGCAATTAGACAGCGCCGAGATGACAGCAGACAGTGAACACTGCATAAACAACATGGGCTTTAAAGGTGATAATAGCTTGTTTTTCACTTTGGTATTTTCTGTTTAAATTGCTATTACATAGCCATTTTCACAGTAAAGTCAAATCCAGTAACGTTTTTGAGAATCTGAAGTATTTCTGGTGAGAACTTACTACTTTTGCTCAACTACATTTGAGAGATAAATATAACACTTTCTACTATATACAAGAGATAACCGGTGTTCCATTCAGCCCCATTAATCGAAACGATGAGTCTTACGTAGTCTGTTCCTTAAAAAGCAGTCGGTCCGACCAAAAAGCTCCAGAGCCTGTCAATCATAAATGTAGGCTTCCACTTCGCTGATGTACAAAAACCAGCGGGCTAAAAATATTTTTTAGAGAACACGGGCTAGGCTTTTAAGCAGTACAAAAGCTACATTGGAATCCTCCAGCAAATGTCTTTGGTGTCGCCCCTGGCCACCAGGGGGTGGTATTACAGCTCCCCGCCATGAGGACCTAAGAGAAGGGCTTTCGTTGCCCATTGTTTCTAGACCACAACATTTTTTATAGAAGTTCCAATGTAAAGGTGTAAAGCTGGCTGTGCATGTTTTCTCTCATTTAAGAGTCAAGTGACACTCACTAAAGAACAGTAGGTGTTCTTTCACTGTCACTGGCTCACCACAAGGGAACGTTTTTGTCCTCATATTGTTGCTGTACAAGTGGTGAATTTCTTTTCACTGGAGTAATTTCTAAAACTTCAGCAAAAAAAAAAGAATGAAAAATGCACTGTTGCCAGTGTCTTGTGCAAGTTAGCTGTTGTTAACATTACTCCATGAAAGTCTCATCTTCGGGAAGAATTGGAATGTTAAAAATGAGTGTTGATCTGAAGACTGACAATTTGCACTTAACTAGCAGAAAAAGATTGCCACACGCACCAAAAAAATAATAATAATAATAATAATGTAGCCATTTGTAGCCAATGTTCGTTTACGAGTTTGCCATCAGACTGGACTTGCCGTTTGTTAGCTATTAGCTGGTGTGTTTTGAAATGATTAGGAATGACATTATTATTATTTCTTCCACAGTATTGATTACTTTTTTCCAGCATCATTTCTGACTGTTGTTACGTATACATCGTGCCCTAATCTTGCTACAACTGTATGTTTCTATGTGCACAGGTACTTATGCATACATGACTGACTTGGCTCCACCCACTGCTGCCCCGAAGCCTCCCCTGAGCTAAAACAGTAAAAGAACCTCCAATGCTTTACTTAATTGTTATATTACATTCATTATGGCTTCTTGTTTACACATGAGTTTTAAAGGTTCTTTTAGAAAGACACTAGGTAAAACAAAATTCTACTTCCGCCTTCATCAAAAGAACTTTTAAAACCAATTTGCTTTTCTTAACTCTTCACCACAACATATGCGCCTCCTAGTCATGTCTTCATCAAAATCTCGGTTTTCTAACTGATGTAAGCCTGTTAAAGCATGAAAGAGCGCTTCCTGGACATCAGCAGGTGGTAACAAAGTATTTTTGGATTCTGAACACGGTGCACAAAAAGAAACACACGCTTCAGGTATGTTATCCGTGATGAAAGGAAGAGGGATAATGTCGCAGCACAAGAAGTCAACCCTTTAACAAACTGCACATTAGCGGAAATATCTTGGCCAGCGCAAACAAGCCATTAATGGAAGGAGTTTTCGAATGGAGGGGGTGGGTGTAGGTGGGGAGTGCGGTGGTGGTGGCGGTGGCGGAGGGGGGGTCAGGTAGTGCCGATAATAGAAGGCGTCCGTATTGCATGGGCATGGGTAATGGGAAAACACCGGGGTCATCATCATCATTATTGGAGCGCGGTCGATCAATGGAGCAAATTAGACTTGTTACAGCAAGATGTCTGAGCGAACGACTGTACGCGCTCACTCATTAGGCCGCACGTACACGGAACCCATTAGGGGGGAAAACAGTGGTAGTACAAGATAAAAAGGCAATTAGGGGCAGAAAGGAACAGCTTGGGATATTAAAGGCAACACAAATGATTGTATTAGCAAAAGCTCGAACTGGAAAGGCAGCACGCTGAGCTTGACCTTTTTTTGGGGTGTAATTTCAAAGCCTGGAAGTCATCTCTGGACCTTTTCTCAAACCACCGCTATCACTTTGAGATGGGCGGTACTCGGGGTGGGCACCACTTTTTTGTGAACCATGTGGTCCATCCTCACCTCCTCCATCTTCACCTCCTCCATCACCATGTGGTCCATCCTTACCTCCTCCATCACCATGTGGTTCCCCGGCGCTACAGACCGGGACAAGCAGTCGGTAAACAGCAGTCTGTCATTCTAATGCCGCACACGTTCATTTAACATGTAAACATGCTGCTGTTGCCCCAAAAAGCAAGTTCTGGAGCCTCCAAATGTAACATTTTCCATTGCGTGCCTTTATGACTTTGAAACATGAAGCACGGCCCGGCTGTATGTTTCTGAAAAACCCGAGCGCTGGCAGGGACGGCACTCCGGAGAATGTGTGGGCTGCGCTGTTTAGTTGGTAGAAGCGCATTTAAGGGGCTGGAGCCGTTTTATCAAGAGGCAGAGAGATCTGAGGGAGATTTCAAACGATCTCGGCGTGTCCTCATAAGACACGAGCCCAGCAGGAGTCTGAGAAACATCAAGAGGCGATGAGCGCCTCGGAATAAATGTGAGGACGTCGCCGTAAAGAGACGTGTCGGCGACAAACAGCGGCGCAGTCGACGGGGAAGAAGCGGTTTAAAGGTGCAGCGTCGTGCTTTGTTCAGGTCTGTACGGCCACATGAGGCGCTGGAGCTTTGGAACACAGCTGAAAATGAACCTAGTCATACATGAAGACCGAGCGACACAAACACCAGCCGGGGGCACACTTCAACCCCCCCTTGTGCTCCGGTGACCATGCAGGGAGGCAATGCAAAAGTGAAACTTTGGAGAATGTTTGCGAGGAGATGCCTAATCCAGGGATCTCAGAAGCAACTTTAACCCCTTAACCCCCACCTTAACCGAGTTGACTTGCTCCACTTTTAGTCAAACCTAAAGCTTCTCGACTGGAGGGCTCACAGGCCAGTGAAATGCCTTTTGTTTTTTTGTGTAATGTAACTGATCAAGTGACAAAAATGAGACCAAAAAAAAAAAAAGCAACAAAAAAGGTGACACGTGACAATTCAATTATTACTGTGAAGGTCTTAGCTTTCAAATGAGGCGTTACACTGGCCCAATCCAGAAGCCTTTAAATTTGAGTTAAGCCGAACTGGAGAAAATGCGAGACTGTCCTCCAATAGAAAATGACACAAGTGGTCACAATTATTACGACCATATAAGACGTCTACTAAAACAGTGCCCCCAAGCTCCCATTGAGGGTATGTACATCACATTTAACCCAATTCACAAACCACTTTAATTTACGTAGTTTATCTGAACAACTTTGACGACGATTCCAAAAGTCAAACGCAAAGAAATGAATCACAAACTTGCAAAATTAGCCCCAATTGCAATATATGTTTGGGGAAATAACAGCCCCAGGTCTTCAGCCCTGACACATCTGTGGAGGAACTGAACGTCCAGCTGTGCCAAAGGCTCTCCAAGCGCAGCAGCGTCACAATTTACCGCTCTTATATTATATATTATATATTACATTACATTACATTACATTACATTATATATTATATTATATTATATTATATTATATCATATTATATTATATTATATCATATCATATTATATTATATTATATTATATATTACATTACATTATATATTATATTATATTATATTATATTATATTATATTATATTATATTATATTATATCATATTATATTATATTATATCATATTATATTATATTATATCATATCATATTATATTATATTATATTATATATTACATTACATTACATTACATTATATATTATATTATATTATATTATATTATATTATATTATATCATATTATATTATATTATATCATATCATATTATATTATATTATATTATATATTACATTACATTACATTACATTATATATTATATTATATTATATTATATTATATTATATTATATTATATTATATCATATTATATTATATTATATTATATATTATATTACATTATATTACGTTATATTACGTTATGTTACGTTACGTTACGTTATATGTTACGTTACGTTACATTATATGTTATGTTATGTTATGTTATATTATATTATATTATATTATATATTATATTATCTTATATATTGTATATTATCTTATATATTGTATTGTATTGTATTGTATTGTATTGTATTACATTACATTACATTACATTACATTATTATATTTTTGAACTAGATTTGACGGAAACTCGCTCCGTCCAATGAAAACACGTGAATCAGCTCGAGGGCGTTTGGGAAGGTGAGCCTGCGCTCTGATTGGCTGAAGGGTCAGCTACGTCATATCCAGTAGTATTTCTTATCTTCATTATATCATAAATAAACTGAAATAAACTTTGTAAAGCATTTCCTCTGATGTCTGTGATTTATATGGACAATGTTACACATTTTATTATTTTTCTATTCAAAATAAATGTCTTGGTCATAATAATCATTCTGCCCATATGTGTTTCCATGACATAATGGGCTAAACACATGATGCAGATTAAAGGTTAAGATCATTTATGTGTCATTACAAAATGTGTCTCTGCATTTGGCCGCTCCTTCGACTGAGGCGACCTGTCAGGAGCAGTGGGCAGGAGCGTGGAGCATCTGGGGACCATCTCCAGATGTGGAGCCAGGCTGATGGTCAGAATCACCTGCTGGAGGATTCACCTAATGCACATGTTTTATGTTTTCAACAAATGTAATAGAGACACTGCAGATGTGGCACTTTGTGTTCAGTGTGATTGTTTTGTCATGTCTGATTGTATGAACTGTGTGTGTGCGTGTGCGTGCACGTGCGTGCGTGCGCGTGCGTGTGCGTGCGCGTGCGTGTGTGCGCGTGCGTGTGTGTGTGTGTGTCTGTAGCACAAGACTAACCCCCTCTGGGGCTAATAACGTTTATCTTATCTTATGTTGAGGTTCAGGTGAACTCCACACTTAAAGGGAATTGAACCCAGGACCCTCTTGCTGTGAGGCCAGAGCACTAACCACTCAGCCACATGTGCCGCCGTCATGTAAATCATACAGGTGACTGCCACGTGTGTTTTAATACATTTAATAAATTGTTTATAATATAATGATGATATTTTTTTTATTTTTTTATTTACATTGAATCATTTGTACATATATACATTATTTACAACTTATATTATTTAACATTCATCCTTACTTTACTTATACGGCACTTTATAATTTATAATGATGATAATTATTAACAAAAACTACTGGATATGACGTAGCTGACCCTTCAGCCAATCAGAGCGCAGGCTCAGCTGCCCAAACGCCCTCGAGTTGATTCACGTGTTTTCATTGGATGGAGCGAGTTTCCGTCAAATCTAGTTCAAAAACCCGCGAGCTAAACACAGCTGTGATGTTTTATATGTTTTATCCTTAAATGACGAAACTGTGGAGAAATGAAGGAGCTCAGTTTGATCAGGACATTTGGAGCTCGTTCTCCAGAGGAACTCTGACAGAGACGCAGGACTTTGTGGAGAACAGCAGCGGAGCCGAGGCCACACTTTGCCGGGATGATGAGAGGAGTTTACCCGCATCATACGCTCTGGAACCCGGCGCGGATCCGAGGCTCGCCGAGTAAAATGGTGATAACCTATAGCCACACATATGATATAAGAGCGGTAAACTGTGACGCTGCTGCGGTTGGCGAGGTGTGATGCGTAAAGGCGCAGAGCGCGCTTGGAGAGCCTTTGGCACAGCTGGACGTTCAGGTCCTCCACAGGTGGGGCAGGGCTGAAGACCTGGGACTGATTTACTTTTATACTTATTGCATGTGGGGCTAATTTTGCAAGTTTGTGATTTATTTCTTGCGTTTGAGTTTTGGAATCGTCATCGCAAGTGGTCAAAAACACTACGTAAAATAAAGTTGTTTGTGAATTGGGTTAAATGTAATGTACATCCCCTCAATGGGAGCTTGGTATGTAATGTTTTGGTGTCGCTGTTGTGAGTAAAATGGCGATAACCTAGCTTACCCATATAATATAATATAATATAATATAATATAATATAATATAATATAATATAATATAATATAATATAATATAATATAATATAATATAATATAATATAATATAATATAATAATATAATATAATATAATATAATATAATATAATATAATATAATATAATATAATATTAATTTTGCACGTTTGTGATTCATTTCTTTGCGTTTGACTTTGGGAATCGTCGTCAAAGTTGGTCAGATGCACTACCTAAAATAAAGTTGTTTCTGAATTGGGTTAAATGTGATGTACATCCCCTCAATGGGAGCTTGGGGGCGCTGTTTTAGTAGACGTCTTATATGGTCGTAATTTAGGGACAAGACAAACGAGCACTTGTGTCGTTTGGATTTGGAGGACTTGTTGGAAAATGCACTAGGTTACGGCAGGGCTTAAGGGTTTGTCGCTCTAAGATGGCAGCTGCATCAGAGGCAAGCGGAATTTTTATGATTTTGTGTTTATAAAATTATTTCTACATTTATCTATAAATTGACATGAAAGAAATGACACATTCAGTTAAAACCACAAAGTAAAAAGCCATTTACTAAGGATTCATCAGTAACTTTATCAAGCGATCACCGATTAACTGCTGACCGCAGATTTGTGCTCATTTGCACCTCGATTATACAGTATTTTGCTCTAACATACAGCATCATGATTAATTGTTAATATACTTTTTAATCGATTAAGCCCTTGATGATGATTAATAGATTAACTGATTAATCATGGATGTTCCTACACTACACCTTTACAATGTACGTGTTTCTACTTTTTGTAAGGTAAAAGCCCCATAAAAGTCATGATCTGTGAAAGAAATAAGCCTGATGTGTGAAGTTTGCATTGCATTATGATGTGTTGATGTGTATTGTCAACCCAAAAAGTCAATATGTGACCAAAAGGGTTTGACCTTTTTCATCACAGTTTGAATTTAAAAAAAAAAATACATTTTATATATATTGTACTTGTTAACCATTCTCACAAAATGGGTCCAAATGAGGTATAGTGGCTTTAACCTTCATTTGATTTAATTAACCACAACATCCATCCATCCATCCATTTTCTTCCACTTGTCCGTTTCTGGGTCCTGGAAGCAGCCATTGGAGCTGCCCAGATCACACCAGCCCCTTATGGCGCCTCCTGCAGGTGGTGGGTCCACGTAAGGACGGCCTCACGATTCGTGACTCCGCCACCTCCTTACTGACGTCACAGACTTGTTGGGACATTGTGGCCATTCACCAACCATCCACTACTCCATTGAGTTAACCATCCAGGGCTACACGGCCTCATCAGTGAACAAGACTGTTTGAAAATGAGTCCTCATGTATTTCTGAGCCACTGCAGCCGTTTCTGTTCATGAACATTCAATTAACAGTTTAGGGGAGGCCTGGATAGAAGGTTTATGCACAACTGCAGCCTCTGGAGGATCCTACACCTTGATGTTCGGGAGACTCCAGAGGCACCAGCAGCTTCAAATACCTGTATGCTGCTTTGTGGCATCTGTTCTCCTAATCTGATGTGTTTGTCTGGCAGAAACCGTCCATATTGTGCCTTTATCTGCACAAACCCGAGTGTGCTCAGAATCATCCACAAATCTCTTATCAGTTCGATGATTAAGTTTAATCTTTCATGAAATATCGAAGGTTTTCATACCTAGACCAAGGCATTCAACTATTTCACGCTTTTCAGCAGCAGACAGACCCTTTTTCTTTACCATATTGCTTGAAAATGATGATCTGCATAATAAAGTGGAACACCCTTTTCAGCAGTTTTTCCCTTAACTGGGCTTAACCTGAAAATTAATAATCCCAGGTCTCTGAGATCAATGTCAGTGATTCATAGAGCCCCAAGACACGACACCATCCATGAGTTTCATTATTATTGTTTTTTTTTTACCTTTTTGACACAAAAATCCAATTTGCATAATAATTTGGAACGCAGTGTAAAGCTTTTCTATCTGCATGAGGCCTTGGCCAAGTCGTCCCTCACAAGCTTCACTGGCTCTTAGCTTTCTTCTGACGCCACCTGTAGGACTACTTGATCCTTTGTCTGTGGCAGCGCTTGAATAGGTTTGTGTCTTGGGGTCCCGAACTGGTGGTAAATAAACATATATATATATATATATATTGTTTTATAACTAACAAATGTAAAATAGCGATGAAGGTTTGTCACCAAATACCAGACAAAGAGGTATTGTGGTCATCCTGCCTTTGCTCTGCCCAATCCCGTCAGACCTTGGAAGCTCAGCAGGAAGGGCCTGGTCAGTGCTTGGATGGGAGACCGTTTGGTAACATCAGGAAGCCTGGCGAATATAGTGAGTGAGTGAGTGGGTGGTGGGGGGAGTGGGTCAGAGGGGCCGATGGCGCAGACTGGTTGCCTCGCTTCCGTCAGTCTACCCCAGGGCAGCTGTGGCTACAATAGTAGCTTACCACCACCGAGTATGGAGTGAACGAATAATGCAATGTAAAGCGTCTTTGAGTGTCCAGAAAAGCGCTGTATAAAACCAATGCTTTATTATTATTATTATTATTATTATTATTATTATTATTATTATTATTATAAAACTTCAGTCGTGAAGTATAAGGGTATAATGTTAAAGTATCCATTGTCTCCCGTCTTTGTGAATGAATCCCGCCTGCTAGTCATGGTTGGATATCAGAGTGCGAGAAAATCCCACCCTTCCTCGCTCTGTCTGTATGCCTGAAATGAGCTGTTAGACTCAACGACTGTAAGCAGCAGCGAGCAATTAATTACATGCTGTAGAACATTAGCAATCCAATCAGGCCGCGGATACGCCGGGGACCTCATTTATAAATCTGTTCTGTTTGGATCTACTCTGAGAAGGAGCAACAGATGTACTTGTAATGCAAGTTTTAGAGACTGTAATTTTAGTATTTCGGTTTAAAAGTCATTTATTTTCCTTTGGAGCTTGAGATTGTTGCAGAAAAATGTCTTAAATTTCAAGTACATTTCGAATATTCTGTAAAAATAGACTGAAAATTGGAGTTATCGTCATCAGTAGTTGTTCCATGGCTCTCGCGTTTTACTCTTTTCTGTCGCTTTGACGACTATAAGTCAATTGGTAATGGGATTTATGAGCTGCATCTTTGGGATCAGTTCCTTTTTGAGAGCAGTTCAAAAGACAGTGTCATTTCTAAGCTTCTTTTTTTTTCAAAACATCAGCCAGAAAAGTCATATTATCCAACCTAACTATTGAGATGAGATGTTCTGATTGAGGCGAGACGCTGCGGGTGAATAGGGGGGGAAGTAAATACATTTAGAGATATCTTTTTGAAACTTTTGCTGTAGATTATTCACATAAATATGAGGAAGAAAATAAGAAATTGTATTCATAAAAATGGCCAAAATTGCTTATGTTTTCAGCGACAAAATCTAAATAATGGATAGACCCAGGTTTAAATGTATGGTTTTATTTTGCTGATTGTGATACCAAGCTTTAAGATAGAAAAATATGTAAAAGTTCAAAGTTCAATTCAACCTGGATAGACTCAAACAGACAAAAGCAGCGATGAGGAAGATTTATTGACATGTATATTAGTTTTGGCGATCAGACCCCGGCGGTAACATCGATGTATGAAAGTCAGTGTGGATGAACAGCTTGTAGTTAGGGATGTCTTCCCCGGGGCCTGGACACTGGTGGTGGTATGGAAGACCCGTGAAGATGCAGCAGGGAGAAGCCGTGGACAGAAGAGGCGGAGGCGGGTCGCAGCACAGTTGGGAAGCGAACAAACCATGATTACAAACAAACCAGGTGCAGCTCTTACGCTGATGGCTGAGGTGGAGGTGTGGCCCTCTCGGAAGAGATCATATAACGCCTAGGCTTCATTAAATCAGGATAGAAATTAGATTTTGGAATTCATAAAAGAAACCTGTAAAGTTTGAGGTCTGTAGGAGCTGCTAAAGTGGAGATGTTGTTGCAAGAGTGGAATGAAAACCTCATTTTGAGAAAGAGTAGCACTTGTTAAGTGATGATGTCATCGCTCCACTTCTTGGTCCAATCAAACTTGAGTCCTATTGACTATAAAGGGATTTAGCTGATTTTAACCTGCTGTAGAGCCGACGACAGGCTCTTTTTACACATCTGATCTGATTTCCTTTCGTGATGCTTTTCGGACATTAATTATTAAGGGATTATAGGCAATGAAGATTAGGTGTGAAACAGTGTTTTGTCCTTTTATCTGATATTTCAACAGAAGATTCAAATAAAGTTGTGCTGTGTTGTCTTTGGAACTGTACACCGTTTGTACCCAGAAGTAGCTTATTATTATTATCTGTGATGTCACACGTAACAGCCCTTTTGTTCTCCTGTATTCAGTCGTTGGATTACAGTGTCATCTCGTTTGCCTTTCGCTGTAAAACCATGCTTAGGACTACTACAAGAACCCTGCATCTCTTATGTGTCCTGTAAGGCATTTGCTCCTTGTCTTATAACAATCCATCTTCTGAAATCATAAAGCCGAGGAGGAAACTCCTTTGTTTTCCGCCAAACCGGACTCTCTCGCTCGACCTTGTGTTGTCCTCCACCCATTTTCAGGAGTTATTTGGAGGCCCTGGAGCTATTTCTCTCTGTCCGTCTGCTGATCGTGTTTGAACTAGTGAGAACACAGCAATCACGCCGCTGTACTCCCAATCTATCGCAGCGTGCACTCATTGATGAGAGCTTGTGGATGTTTTTTTTCTTCTAAAGCCAACTGCTGCATTTCCAACGTGACCCAACAGACCTATTCAGACATTTAATTATATTTCTTTACCTTATTTCTCCACAAACTCTTGACATGGATGACAGGAACTTTACTGTTTTTCATGGGGAAAGGTGGGCACAGAGTAGTATTATGCTTTATTCCTTCAGTTTTTACTCTTCCTCTTTGCTTTGATAATTTTTTTAAAATTTGTATTTCCACAATTTTGTTGCGAAATAGATTTAAAATGTGGAGACCACCTTGTTCAAAGACCATACGTCAAACTGTGTGCCATTGACTTGTGAGCACGCTCTTAGGTGAAAACGATGACTTGCGTCTTGTACCCTGCTACCAGCAGAGGGCGCTCCAAGCAACATGTTTTATGCTTTAACGTCAGGCTGCATGAGTTAAAAAACATAATTTAGATTGTTTTAGGCATAATTGAAGTCACGATTATTGAATAGATTCTATATGATTTTGCAAAATAACATGAAATACACTAGATATTTATAATGCCCAAGGAAGAAAGAAATGAAAGAAATACATTCTTGGAAAAAAATGCACCGCCGGTATTTTTGGGCAATTACAAAAAAAGGTCTTGTCTATAATCTTGTGTATGATGCTTCTAATCTGTGAAATCGGTCAGTATTGAACTGTGACAGCTGGGGGCGCTTTATTAGCAGATTCCAAAACAGAAAGTCTCTATCTCTTATGGTTTAGAAATTAAAAGCAAAAGTCTGCAACATAAAACATATACAGTAAACCGCGATCCGAGGTGTACAAACCTGTGACCGATGTTAAGGCTCATGTTAAGGCTCATGTTAAGGCTCATGTTAAGGCTCTGAGCTCGTTTCAATGCAAAACAGGATGACACTTTTGGAGATATCGGCTTTTTATCGGCGTGATATTGGCTGAAAACCGATATTGTAAAACACTCATATATATCGTCCAGATATACTATACATAGTACAATAGTCGGTCAACCTCTGCAAAATATATACTCACACAAAAATATCCATGGTTAACTTATGCAAACAAATAGGCTGCAGCTGCCACACAAGGGGCGCTGTGATTGGCTGCCTGCTCCATTCACAAAATCCCACGGTTCTCTTCATCAATAAAATCCAGAGGTTGAGTGGCACAGAATGTATTTTCAAGGGCCGCATACTGTAGTTTCGGCTGTTATCTGCGTTGAAGTGAAATGACACCCCAAATATATTTGGGGTGTCAGATATTTCCCCAGATATTTCTCCATCTGTGAGATCAATAAAGTACCATCTTATCTTATCTTATCTTAAATCTTCGGGGATCCTGGGGACAAGCAGGTACCTTGGCAACTGGTGGCCCAAGGACAGACCCCTGTGGCACACCACAGCACCACCTGTCTGTCGAGTGGGACCGGACATTGTACCACAGGCAACATAAGATTTATGTTTGATATTATTTTTATTGTAAAGCAATCCTGTGTGTATCATGCATGTGTGCGCCAGAGGTTGCATTAACCGAAAATTCATTTACGGAATATTTTTTACTTTGATGGAAAATTTCAAAGGCCGTCCATCATTTTAAAGTGTCACACCGCGTCTTATCTTGGATGAGCTCTTACAAGTTGTATCACTGCCTTGCTCGCTAACTTTCCTGACCCGGACGCTAACAACAACACGGGGAAGAAAACCACGAGGCTAATAATATCCTTCCCTCTGGAGCCGCTCTTCTTCTCACGTAAGTCTCAGGACGAGCTCATCTATGTCCCCCCCTCTCTCTCTCGTTCCCTCCCCGTGCGCAGTGCAGTGATGCAACTGGTAAACATTGTCCCGTTCACCCACCGTTTCTTACATTCTGTTAAAATTGAAAAAATGCAAATAATAAGCTCCACTTTACATTTGTCTGAGCGTAATCTGACCTTGATGTTGATGAGCAGGTGACTCTGAAAGTCGTCTCCTCTCAGACTTTTACGCACGAGTTTATACACATTTCTGTGGCAAAATGTACCATGACTCTTCAGATCAGGTTTAGTTTAGCTCCATTTATCCTGCAGTCTCACATTTTTACTAACATAAATAATGTGCAGCCTATATATATATACATTTATTTAAAAAAAACAAAAAAAGAGATTAATTCATGAAGGATAAAAATTGCTCATGACAGATTTTTTTCAACCCTGTCCTTAAAAATGAAGGAGAGAAATTATCCCGTGCAGAACCAGTGGTGTGCGCGGCCTCGCTGCCCGTCACACGGCACCGGCCTCACCACAGCCCGGGTCTGAAGTGGATTCCCGACTCTGAAGGACTTCGACTTTCTGGACACTGCTCAACAGGACCGGTGAGAGCATTTGTTTTCGGGTTGCGTAGTGGGCATGCGCTGCAGGTACGGCCTCATGCTAATAGTCTATGTGCCTTTTACAGGGCTTTCTTTTTTGGGGACCAAGAGACAGCATAAAGCGGGACCTACCTCGGATACAAATGGGATCTCACTCACAAAAAAAAAGACTCTTAAAGTGCACTCGACACGGATCAATGAACTCTTGACCAATATTAAAGGGGGCTGTGTTTTTTTGTTTCGTTTTGCATCCATAAAATACTGTCTAAGTCCTATTTTTGTTTCTATTTTGTCTGATTTAGTCCTGGTTTAAGCACCACTTATAATAACATTGTAAAATAATCACAAATTTTGATTATCAACTGCTTGCACTGAGCGGAGATGTTACAACATGCCCCGAAGGTTTACTGAGTTTTCAAGATGACGCAGGAGAATTTCATGACTGTTTTCGAACGCAGCGGTCACGTCCAACCAGGTCCAAGTGGTAAACTTCAACAACAATCCGCTAAATCGTAACAGTTAATGAGATAAGATTTGTAAAATGTTTTGCTTTGGCTCAAAGTTCAATGTTTACCAAATTAAAAAAACGTTTTCGACTTACCACTAGCCCCATCTGCTGTTGCAGGACATTATTACGCTTAGAACAGGCCAGTCTCACTCTCAGCTGTGTTTCTAAAAAGAGGAAACGCGAGGAGACAAGACGAAACGAGAAGAGACTGAAGGTCGCCGTGCCTTAAATAGGTTTGTAAGCCACAATTACGTGTGATATGTCCATCTTAAGCAACAACTAGCAGTTTCTTGTTCTTGCACCCGTGCGAAACAATGAAATATAGCTGTGATCACCCAGGACAGGGCGTAGTAGAATCCCAGATCCTTGCATAAAACCTTGACATTCCTTCTCTTTTCCCACTCCAATCTACATCGGACGGCCATGTTCTTAGTATTCAAACAGTGTTCCCGCGCTCTCTCGACATCGGCAAGGTCAGACACACCAACCGAGTGTGCAAGAACCGAACGCTCGGATTAAAATAATAGACTTTTCTTTTCTTTTTTTCTCCTCCACTCCTGACATTGTAGTGCTTACCTCAAGGCGAGCGCTTTGATGGAAGACCGGTACCGTGATAAATATTTGATGGTATTGATGCATTCTTCTGCTCTGAAAGTAAGTTATGGCCCTGGAGATTTGAAAATAATAATAATAATAAAAAAAGGTAGAATTTCAGACATTGCTCACCAGCTGGAGTGGATGGAGAAATTGTAACTGGAAAAGGGGTTGCATTTGTACTACAAAACAACGGCCATCAATAAGAAGTAGTCAGTATTGTTTGGCCTTTTTTAGCCCACTTTGGGGTGTAAGTGTTTCTGGTTGGTGGTAGCACTTCCTCTGAGTGACGACGATCAAATGGGAATTAACAGCAAACCAACAAACTGGCAGGAAATAGGTTTGCATGGCTTCAGGCTGACAGCTTAAAACATTGTGTGCTTCCTGTTGTGACTCTGAAACTCTGTGATAATGCACTTCAGAAAGTGTCAATAGGCATTTGGTTTTTCACTTTTGGGCACATCACTGTTCTCTTTCACCAAACACTTACTGTATTGCAGCGTCGTGGTGTTCTTGACTCCGCGTCCTGCATTATAACCGTCTAATGCACGGCTCCTCGTTGTTTAATCCTTACATAACGACCACGCCATAATAAAATGCAGTACCAAACTATTTTAGTTACTCCTGTTCAGTTTGAATGATGATATCATGAGCGATTATGGCCTTGCTAATTTCATCACTTTTGAAGCGTGTTTTCTTTTTTGTTTTAATGAAAATACATATTAAGATCGGTGTTAGATTGATATTAATTGTCTAATGGCGCGTTCCAAGCAGCTGGTAACTGATAAATTTCCCACCTCCCACTTGGAAAAAAGTGGGAGGTTACAGCTTGTAAACTCGGAGATGTCCAGTCTGCTACGAGTTCGGATACATAAGAGATGAAGACTGTAATGGCGCCCCCCAGTGGAGGAGCAGCTCGTGGTAAAACTGTAAAAAAAGTGAAGTTACTTTTGGTCACAGCTTTCAACATAACGTTATGTTGCATGTTTTTTAATTATATCTGGTTTGAAGAAATATAACGTTAGCATCTTATGAGCTAACTGTTGTAAAAATAATTAAAACTGTTGCAAAGTTAACCGGCAAAGCAACCGGCACATTTTCAAAAATCTACTGCTGAGAAACGGTGTGAATATTCAAAACAAAATTGTGCTGAAAAGTGGCGCGTGTAAAAGCCTGATTGTGAAATAAGAGTGGCAAGCTTTAATCAATGCTAATTTGTTTTGGCAAGAGAAAGTTCATGGTGAAAGTGTGATGCGCTAACTGTGTTTTACAAACAAGAGGCTCAAAGCTAATGTTTAAAAGTTGGAAAACAGAAAATTGCTGCATTTAAGGAAAGTCATGACAACCTGCTCTTCTCTCATGCAAATGCTGCCATTATGCCTAATTTATGATAACAAAAAAATAATCCTGCCTCCCTTTATGGGGAAGTGCCATGATGTGATTTGTTGAGAATTTGAATACTTTGTTAAACTTTTTCCTCAGTGTTTTTTTATATATATCATAATACACCCTACCTCAAGGCTGTTGCAATTCATTAAAAAACAATCACTTAACACATTGAGTGCCAACAATCCAGACCATTTTTCATGATATTTGTAGCAACACAGCGTATCCTGTCTTATAGCTATGGACACATGCTGTGGCTCGTTTGAAAGGGGAGACTCAAAGCTCTTCGTAGGTGAAAACAAAAAAAAGGTGGACAGACACTAGCGTTATGGAAAGAGGCAAATGCCTGCATGTATTAGCTTCAAGTCAATTTTCAACGTCAACATTGTTGACACGTTTTGAAACACCACGTGTTATCGCATTTAAACAGCCTGGTTCTTGGATTGACGACTTTAACAGGATGTTTCTCAGCCGTCCTTGGATCGATTTTGACCATTTAAAAGAAGAGAAATGTTGAAATCTAAACTGTTTTGATCTTTGTCAAAATGTTATACTTTCCAGAGAGCGAGAGAGAAATGTCGGGTTTAATTGCAACACACTCGCTAATGCTAACACGACTAGTGCTGAGGTCTACAGCAGCTTAATACACTCATGCGCCTTCATGTAGCTTTTAGAGCAGAGTCAGAAATCTGGTCGAATCGAGCTCAGCAGCTGTAATCTGTAGCACAAAAGGGCATGCTTTTTTTTGCACATATTGAGTAGCCATGTACTCCGGGTGCGTACTTAGTCAGGTCTTCACAGTGATAGAACAGAACTAGGAAGGCCTTTAGATGCCAACAGGACTTAACTAGCATGTGAGTGTGTCACCCAGTGGGAGTGTCACCCACTGGGTTCCCCGCTGTATCGGGGAAATGTCCAGCTGTATCGATTCACCCCAGTGTTCATTTTGTCATCATTTTAATCAAAGTGATATTTTTGCAGACTTAAAGTGGACTGAAACTACATTTTCATGAGACTAAAACTGTGACTAAAATGTCCAGATATTTTCGTCGACTAGATAAAAATGAAAAGAAGCAACTAAAATCATTCAAACTTCCACGGACTGTTTGAAAGAGCCTCATATCATTTCAATTCTCTGCCGAAGGAACAGCTCTGAGCTTTGTTCATGTGGGAGACGCTCCATGAAGCAGAGGACCTTGACTAAATATGATTATATTAAATATTATAAATACAAAGTCGACTAAATTTGTCTTAATTTGAGTCGACTAAATTTACTCCAATGGCCAACAGTGTAGGACAGGGAACAGTAGACAATGCTATAAACAAACAACTAGAAACCCTCATTACAGTTCTTTTGCAGAAAAAAGTTGGTTTGGTGCTGAGTTTCTCTTTAAGTGCTTTGGCACGGCTCTCCATATAACCCGAGCTCAACTTTTCCGACACGCTAAAATGATGATGCAGTTTTATATAACTTACTTGTGACTATCCAACACCACAGCATTCTCTGGAGACAATTTCCTCCGGGCTCGGCTCAATCCCAGTGGACAAATGGAGAAACCAGGTCAACATTAGCTCTCATTACCCACATACGCCCGTCTCTCTCTCTCTCTGTGTAGCCGTATCTTCATTAGCATGCGGAGTCGGCTAGCTATCGGCCTATTATCACCGTTAGCGGCTGCGGCGGTTGGCGGTTCTGTGCAGCTGTGCCACTGTATCTTATCTCCCAACGCTTGGATCTTGGCTGTGTGGAGGCAAAGTCATTTGTCAAAGCGCCTGTTTGTTCTGCACAGTCATGGTTTTGAGAGCGGGGCGGGGCGAAGGCAGAATCGGCGAGGACAGGTAGGGGATCGTGAACACTGAGGTACATTGAGCAAAGGCCGTGAACTGTTAAGCTTACAGGCATTGGTTTAAAGACTTTAAAGCCTTAAGGGACGTTTCTCGCACTCAGTTATTTTGTCAATATAGCGGACAGGGGAACGAGTAGAGAGACAGGACTTGACACAGAAAAGTTTCCAAGCTGTGTTAATGTTAACTATAGTGGATCAATTGCCGCGTGTCAAATTAGCGATGGATTGGGTGCGTTGTATGCCATCAGATCACTTCAGTCACGAAAAAATACAATTAATGTATGTGTCAAATCTATGCGGATCTACTTGAAAAGGCTCATGGTCTGGCCACAGGCTCCCTATTGACTTATTTTTCACATTAAAATGCCAATATTTCCGCTAACGCTACATATTAAGGTGTGCGCGTTAAGTATTAATAAGGTATGAATAAGCATTTATAATATGCTTGTAAAGTATTAACACACTGGTTATTATTCCTAAATATTATAATCTGTTAACATACTAATAGGCCATTAATAATACACTTATTCTTAGCCAACCCTTAACCTAATGTTTTCATACCTGAGCTTAGACGAGTTGATGCGTACCTGTCTGGTCTTTGTGTGTGCGCTCAGTCACGCAAACGAGATGTTGTTAGCATCTGTCCTCTCCCAATGCATTCCTATAGCTCCAAATGGGGGTGAAGTTGGAAGCTACCACACTCTTCCACGGGCACGGACCACGAGCAGACAGTTACTTATCAACTCGTCTAAGCTCAGGTAAGAAAATATCACAGTATGGAAGAACTATGTGCCCTCAGTCACGCGAAAAGACCAAAGATGTTGTTCGCATTTGGCTTCTCCCAGTATGTTCCTATGGCTCCAAACGGGTGAAGTTTGGACAGATCAACTCGTCTAAACTCAGGTAAGAACATATCTCAGTATGAAAAAACAGTGGCCTGTTCCTTTAACCCTAACCCTAAAATGACCCTAAAGCAACACCATATTTCCTCCCTCGCTTGACAGCATCTATCCTCGCTCTTCGTTTGGTTTCTGTCTATCGCCGTATGCACACCTGTTTGTAACAAGAAATCCACGGCAACTTCAAAGAAATCATCAACATGCCAGCAATTGAAATGGTCCAGATCAGAGCTCTCTTCATTTCTATCTCGCTGTCTGTGAATGTTTCAGCCAAAATATGTACCTTACCCATAATGCACTGCGTGGCCCAAGATGTGCAATTCGCTCATGAACAATCCCTTTTATTTCAGAACATGTTTGTAGAGGTCTTAACAAGTGGTTCTTGGGACTCGCCATATATGTTTTTGGATGTCTATTAAAGGGCCTATATCATGCAAAATCAACTTTTTGGAGCTTTTAGCCATGTTGTTTTGCTATTTTCTTATCAAAAACACCCCCAGAGTGGTTTTGGGCTTCATTCACACAGTTCTCAGCAATCCTCCTGAATCCTGCTCTCTGAGCAGCTGCTCCGCCCTCTGCTGGTGAACCACTGAGTTGTGACACTCTGACGTTTTTTACGTCATAGTGTCAAACAGGAAGAGCACAACTTCTGTAATGTAATGCCTTAAAGCCTGATTTTAATTTATAAAACAGCTTAAAAAAAAAGAAAAAAAAAAAGGAAGCGCTTCAGGGTTCCCCTGAGCGTCTGAACAGATGTCATGTTTGCACTGAGGGTTGTGAAGAAGGAGCTCTTTCTAACCTACTCTGTTCTTTTTTCTTACGATAATGTCGCGGAGAAAAGCGCGTTTGGCTACGAGAGGTGCAGGACTTTTTTCAACCTTCCTAAAGAAGAGGACACTCACCACAGTTTGGAATTTAAATAGTGTTTTTCTGTGACTGTCTCTTGATGGATGTTTGGTGAACCTTCTCAAAGTGGATTCACTTTTTATAACCAACGCGAGTCCCCAATGTGATGGAGCGGCCGGGACAGAGCGGTGGTGAGTTCATTGTCTGTAATGAACTTGCAGTACATGCATTTTGTTTTATGTTTTGTAAACGAATAAACCTTCATTCAGTCAAAAAAACGTCTGTTAGCGTGTGGGTTAGCGTGTGTGTTAGTGTGTGTGTGTTAGCATGTGTGTTAGCTTGTGTGTTAGCGTGTGTGTGTTAGCGAATGTGTTAGCGTGTGTGTGTTAGCGTGTGTGTTAGCATGTGTGTTAGCTTGTGTGTTAGCCATGTATGAAGTTGTGTTGCAGATGTCAATCCTTTTAACTGTATTGTGAAGTAACTTCACTTATTGCTGTGATATTTATATTTATTTTACTGCTAACAATGCATGGGCAGATCTGCTCGGAGAGAGGGGGCGGAGTTAACTTTGTACAATACCCCCAGAAAAATGGGGTTTTCATTATGATAGACTGATTGATCCCCTATGGAGGAAATGAAACAAATGCCATAGATAACAACCCATTGCAATGGACAGACAGCAATACAACATAATAATAATGGACTCTGACTGCTATAGGCCCATCCATCCATTTTCTTCTGCTTTATCTAAGGCTGAGTCGCTGAGGCGGCAGTTGATGCCCTGACACTCCCATCACGCACACTTCCTCCCAGGCCAGCTCAGAGACCTAGGCTACATCTGCTCCTTCTGCGTCAGGACATTCTGAACCTTCCTAACCCAGCGGAGGAACTACCAGGAAGTTACATTGCCAACAGCTGATTCATAAAAACTACAAAACCCACACAATGGACTACAATATAGGCTCTGTGTTCTCCTGCACTATAACTATTTCAACGACAATAACCAACCAAACAAATGCAATATGAAGTTACACAGACTGGTGATGAACAAGGGTCTGTTCTTTCGTTCTTTATGCAAATGAACCTGTGGGATTGTTCTTAGCTGCTTATGGGAACATCCCGAGGTTCCTTTGCTGAAGGAGGGTTTATAGGAACCATGCTCTCCTTTCCTAACTCTCCCCCTAACTGCACTGACGCCTTTGGATGCTCCTTGTCACGGCTGACGATGAGGAGAAGAAGGTTCCTAAGCTTATTTACACTTTTCAGCGGCAGACATAGTCCCTCCCACATGCCCTATGTCTTCCCTGGGGCCTCCTCTCAATGGGACGTGCACAGAACACCTCCCCAGGCCTACAAGGGTGCGCCCAGCCACTCATTTCGAACACTTGTGTCCACGATCTCATCCGTTCAGACCCAGATCCCATGAGCGTTAGGGTTGGAATGTATACTGACGGGCATTGCTGCAGCTCATCAGTGCAACAGTGCAGTATTTCAGCAGTCCGGCTCCAGTAACGTTGTCATTGTAGAAGCTGCAGCCACAGGAATGAAAAACCTCACAAAACATTCAGTAGAAGCCAGACCATCATGATCTGTTTACTCAAGGAGCTTTTAAATTTACTCAAAACACTGCATAGAAGATGGTCCTTTAAGGAGAAAACATTTTTTATTTTGGTTTTGTGATAAACAAGGCTCATGCCAACAACTGGACCAGCATTTTTACTCAGTCTGCTCGTGATGCTCCAGCACAGACACAAAACAGCAATAAAACACACACCAGCCACAAAAAGATCTGAACTTTCTCAGAAAAACAGAAAACTCTCTGGACTGGGCTTTTTATGACACAGCATCACTGTTTCACTTCCAATTCAAGTACAGAGAAGAAGACGGTCGTCTCACCAGCACAGAGGTGCAGCGCTTCTCATTATGGGTTTATTTTGTGACATATTATTTAGAAAGATTTTCACAGAGGGGGTTTATTTTTATATAAATTGAAAATTATGTACGCGGACCAGGTCATGGAGGCGCCTGCCTTTGACTGCCACCCAGGCCTCGTCTAATCGATCTACGTTCCCGCCCTCACCTATGGTCATGAGATTTCGGTCATGACCGAAAGGACAAGATCGCGAATACAAGCGGCCGAAATGAGTTTCCTTCGCAGGGTGTCTGAGGGTGAGGAGCTCAGTTACCCGGGAGGAGCTCGGAGTAGAGTCGCTGCTCCTTCATGTCGAAAGGAGCAGCTGAGGTGGCTCAGGCATCTGTTCCGGATGCCTCCTGGTCGCCTCCCACGGGAGGTGTTCCAGGCATGTCCTAGTGGGACAAGGCCTTGTGGAAGACCCAGGACACGCTGGTGGGACTATGTCTCCGAGCTGGCCTGGTGTCGCCTCGGGGTCCCCCCAGAACAGCTGGAGGAGGTGTGTGTGGATCGGGAAGTTTGGGCATCTCTGCTGAGACTGCTGCCCCCGCGACCCGGCCCCGGATAAAGAGGAAGCAAATGGATGGATGGAAAAATATGTAAATATAACATTGAAAGTTACAAACATTTCAACTGGACAACATAGTTGCCCGACGTTTCGAGAACCACCCTTTATTTAAGTGCTTTATTGTCAGGGAAATAGTGTTCAGGTCTCAGTCCTGAGCTGCTGTGACTGAGCCGCTGCCACTGTGTGGAACCCTGTCCCGCATGACCTTGGAGGACGGGGAAACTGTAGCCTCCGGAAGAAACCTGACTGGTTGCTTTCAGTCTCCTTTGCTTCTTTGAAACTGTGCAGCGCCCCCTGGGTTTGTCCCTGTTTCAGAGTGTGGTGTCCTGCACAGGTCCAGCTCTCTTCTTCCATTGGCCAAAGATGTTACGTCCCATCAAATGTTAGACTGGGTGTGGTGACATACTGTAGATTGTACAGTCACCAGGCAAGACTTTCCAAACTCTGACTCAAAGGCAACTGATCTCATCCAGGTAGAAACAAATAACAAAGATAACATTTCGCTTAAGCTAAATAAATCAGGCTTGTGAATAGATATCAACAAATCCCTCAGAAAAAAGATATTGTTGAGTACAAGACTGGAAAATGAGGTGTCTGTACGTGCTACTAAAGTGAAGAATTTGTGCATTTGGAGAAAATGTCCTTCGAAGTTACAATTTCCTATAAATCAAGTGCAATAATTGAACCCCTTCTTGTGAAGATTACACACGTGTTTCCAGATGGAAAACCTGAAATGCCAATGTCCAAGGACATCATAAAACCCACAGACTGCACATTGCTTGGTTTTCTAAGTGAGTCAAGACAAGGATGCAAAAAAAAACACCCCACTACTACCTTGTAATGCACTTAAAAACATGGCTGTTCGCCCACGCACCGGTGCAGGCCCTCTAACTTATTTATTTAGAAGGCAGCGTGGAGCGCTCGTACTGGGACCGCAGAGGGGGAAGCCCGGTGCACACCCGGAGGCTCCGGCCGCGCTCGCAACAAGGAAGCAGCTAAAATTAAACCCAGCATTTTCACATCATTATCGCCGCGAAGCCGACGCTGCACGGGGAGAGAGGGCGATGGAGTGGGACCGGCGAGGCAGGCACGACTGCACTTTGGCGGGAAGAGGATGGTAAAGCAGAGAGGAGAGCCCCAGGACGGATTATGACTGATGGAGAGCGAGAGCGAGAGGCACTTCATAGTCTAGTGGTGGATGAAGCTAAACGGAAGCACACGGGGCAAAATCCACTCTGCAGTAGTACACGAAAGATAATTATTTGGGTTTGTCACGTAGAGTAAATTGACTTAATACAGTACTTTGGTTGAGTTGTGAACTTACTGAAAGAGAAATATAATACTTTGTACTCCATGGCAGGGCCCGACCGCTGTGGATTTTTGGGATCCGATATCAATATGAAGGGGATTGGTCGATAGCCGATATATATATAAATTATCCCGATGCTTCTAAACGTGTCAGTGTTTGCGGGTAACAGCAGGGGGCGCTGTATGAGGGGCATTGGGCCGATTTATTTAGTCATCTCTGGTTTTTCATTCCAAAAGCACACACTGCCGAGAGCCACACACGCTGAACAAACAACAACAAAACTCACTGGGGATTTTCCACCGGCGTTTCTCACCCAGGCCCCCGCGCTTTTACAGCAGCCGGATCTAAAAGCGTCACTCCGAGAAAAAAAACAACAACAACAACAACCTGTTATCGCAGTCTCCTCCTACACTCCTGACATTGTATTGTTCCATATCATCGTCCGATATCGTCTACAGAGGCGAGGATTTCTAAGAGCGCGCTGGTTAGTGGGTTAGCGAGTGGAACAGGAGAGGATCATTTGGAAATCAAAGCTGTTTGATAGACTGGAGGCGTCCTTAGATAAAACAGGTCGAATGTAAGGCCTCCCTTGTACCTGATATGTTCCCCGGTAATGAAATGACTTTGTTTTGTCCTCCTTCAGTAAGTTGTCGTTAGTGTTATTGTGAAAGGGTCGTGGCATTTCTAATCGACTTTAGATTAGCTATCGTGAAGTAAAGTAAAGAGAGTCTGAATCAAGAGTGCTCTTTTATCCAGAATGTGCACATGGAGAGCATGTCAGAGTTGTGGTTAACTTTGACAAGGTCTGGGTATTTATACTGCACTATCTGAATGAATCCAGCCGTTACAGCGAGACAGAGTTCAGACGTGAAGTGAGTGGACCGCTAATGCTAACACCGTGCTAATTCAGCTTCTGACCTCCTGGTTGGCGCTGGAGGAAAATGCACTGGATTATGAAAGTCATGATTATTGTGAGAGAAAATACTTTGCTTTTATGATTATTCATGATTTTTGACCAAATGAGAAGAAACAACTGATGCATTTAGTTTTTGCATCTAAAATGTTTTTTTTTTTTTTTTTTACTTCAACTTGTCAACATTCACTCTTTCTAAAATGAAGAAAAGGCATAAAAAACACTTTGCTTTACTACTTATTAAAAACAATTATTATTATTATATTAGGCCACAATCTAGGCAAGGTTTTATTTTCTGCTGCCACTTCATTATTCATCAGATGTTTTGATGAACAGACGAAGGAAACGTGTTTCTAAAGTGCACTAATGGGACTCACTAACAGCTGATTATCGTGTGTGTGTGTGTGTGTGTGTGTGTGTGTGTGTGTGTGTGTGTGTGTGTGTGTGTGTGTGTGTGTGTGTGTGTGTGTGTGTGTGTGTGTGTGTGTGTGTGTGTGTGTGTGTGTGTGTGTGTGTGTGTGTGTGTGTGTTCTTATACTCACGACATTGTCAGGACCAGTTTGAGTTTTTAACCAACAGAGTGACATTTTGGGTGGTCCTCACTTATTTGAAGGACTGTTTGAGGATAAAGATGTGATTTTAGGGTCTGGGTAATAATAATAAGGAGAGGAGAAACTCAATTCTTTACTTTCAAATTCCACCCTCACTCTCTACTCACATTGCAATCTTACAGACTATCGCTTTAATATTCGGGGAAAAAATTGTAGCCAAAGCAACCAATCTTCTTGATGCAAAACTATTTATAGTCACTGGTGTCAATCCATAAAAGTTGCATTTAGTAAAATAGTTCAAGTAGTCAAAAGTTCTCACTTTGATTTATTGTAGCACATTTACAAAGACCAACGGAGCCCAGAATACAGGCGTGTGAGGAGCCAATCCGTGACCATCAAACCTGCCTGTGTTTGTTCACATACAAAAAGACACATGAGCTCCGTTTGAATCGCCCCAGAGCCCTTCCTAAGGTCCTATTTGGATGGGATCTAAGTAGACGTTAACATGGTCTCGTCCTCGCCAGCTTGGATACTACTGGCATTTATGTAATCCGAGAAAAAAAAAAAAGTATCCAGGAAAGTAAACATTTGGCATTGACTTCAGTACACCACACGAGACATCTCCTTCATCTTGATCCAACTGCCGACAGAGTTTGAGAGAGAGAGAGTTGGCATCATTATGTCAACCAACTCTCCATGAACAACAAGACTCTCATGTGCTCTGATGGATTAGTGGACATTCTTCCGACATCGGCGTTGTGCGTTTGAATCTGGGCTTCGACAATATGCTGAATGCTCTTCGCTCGCTTTCACCATATGGGTCATATAGCATAGCACATGTGTCAAAAACCTTTGAAAAACTACAACTTATATCTCATTTCAAAGAGCTGTTCAAAACTGGCAAAACAAACAGAAAGATATTTTTCTTTTACAAATGAGTTTTGTTTGTTCCATGCTCAAGAGCCACCCCAAAAATCAGTTTGGATAATGACTGGCACATCACGAGCTATAGCATCATTAAAGGATCTGCATCATGCTATTTTAGCCATTTCAACTTTAGCAGTATAGTACAAATATAAATATCACAGCAAAAAGTGAAGTTAATTCACGATGCAAGGAAGTGACATCTGCAACACAGCTTCATAAATGGCTAACACACAAGCTAACACACAAGCTAACGCACAAGCTAACACGGGTTTTCATTGACTCACCGAACATCTGGCCGCTCCATCGTCGCTGGTTATAAGAGTTTAATCCACTTTGGTTTTGGCCAAGGTTCATCAAGCATCCATCAGTGACGGTCACAGAAAAACACTATTTTAGCTGCTGAATCTTTCTTTCTTTCTTTCTTTCTTTCTTTCTTTCTTTCTTTCTTTCTTTCTTTCTTTCTTTCTTTCTTTCTTTCTTTCTTTCTTTCTTTCTTTCTAATGAAAGATGACAGAAACAATGAAAAAGCTGTTTTATAAATTAAAATCAGGCCGTAAGGCATAACATTACAGATGTTGAGCAGTTCTGTTCTGACAACACATGGGAACAAGCCAGTGGTTTTCCAGCAGAGGGCGGAGCAGCTGCTCAGAGAGCAGGATTCAGGAGGATTACACAGACATGTGTGAATGAAGCCAAAACATAAGTGAATAGCATAACAACATGGCTAAGAGCTCCAAAAAGACCATTTAGCATGATATAGGACCTTTAAGTCAAGGGTCTTTTGTTCTTCCAACGTTGTTTCGCTATGGCCCCACCCTACAAGAATTCTTATTGGACGCTACTATTGCAGCGTCCTTGGCAACCAGCCTGCTAATGCTAACCACAGAAATGCCGTTAGCTACCTGAGCCTATTCCTGCAAATGCATACATCTGTTTGCCAACAGCTTCCCGGATCTGTTTGAATTGAGCGTCCTATCCCCATGCAAATGAACGGAGAAGCCAGTCCTTATGATAGAGTATGTCATGTCCGTTTTATGGCATTTATATATGTCATGTGGTTTCCATAATGTTTAGTGGCCACTGTATCTGACCCCACAAAAAGCAGAAACCTGACTGAATATGTATTTAGCTCAGAGGGCACTTTTTTTTACATTTGATGTGGTTGATGAGTGGACAACAGAAGAAGAAGAAGAAGATCTTTATTTATATAGCGCCTTTCACAGACATGGTCACAAAGCGCTTTACATGAGACAATTGTACATTCACTCCATACTCGGTGTAAACTACATTTGTAGCTTCAGTTTCCCCTGGGGGAGACTGACAGAAGCGCTTTCACGACTACACACGTCTGCGCCAACGGACCCTCTGACACCACCATACACTCACTCACACATCATTCATCCTGGCCTATTGTGCATGTTTTTTTTAGTGGTGGGGAAACCGGAGTACCCGGAGGAAACCTACGCAGACACGGGGAGAACATGCAAACTCCATGAACCCGGACCTTCTAGCTGTGAAGCGAGAGCGCTAACTGCTGCGCTACCGTGCCGCCCTGAAAACATCTGGGATGTTCATAATTTTCTATGTGTGATGGTTGTATTGCAACAGATATAGGAAAATACATTTAGGAGACTAACGTACGCTGAAATGTTTCCCGGACTAGCCAGCTTGCTGACTGCTACATACGTTAATATCTATATTTATAGACGTTTTATTTCTATGATCTTAACCATATCCCTTTTCCTAACCCTGCTAGTCGGAAGTCGGAAATTTACCAGTTACCGGTTGCCTGGAGCACATCATTATTTAAAACTTAAACGCTGATTAGTGCTTACTAAAGGAGACTACTACCCGTGCCATCCAATAAGATCGTGTTGAAAAAAAGAATGAAGCTTATGTCAACCCACTCATAGCAAATAACAAGCTCCCTCTCATATTCACCCCTAACTGAAAACGCTATCGAGCCACAGTTCTGTGCTGGTCCTCTCAAATCCATTAAGATAAAACGAACTCAGTCTATTGGCATTCTGATGGAGCATCCTTTTTAGTACATACTTTTTTTTCTTCACTGTGGAAACTAAAACATCAATGCCTTGTCTTTGGGGAGAGAAAGAGCTTTGAACCCGAAAAATCTGTTAAAAACAGGCGAGAGAAGCAGTAGAATAGACACCTTGGCAAGTCTATCTGATGATACAAATTGCAATGTTTTCAATTCGATAATTGTAGCCTCCAGGGAACATCTGTGGCTGCGGTTTTTAAGTTAGTTTTTGCATTTGGAGTCCTGTGTGAAGAGGAGGGATATTGATTTATGGGATTGATTTTGTTTTCAAAGCAAACTCTGATGTCTTTCCATGAGAATTGTTCATGGAAAGAACAGAAATGTCCCAGCAGGGCTACTGTAGGTTTTGAATAGCAGGGAGTGATTGTGAAATGTCGATATAGAAAAGCATTTCCGGGAGTTGCATTGATGAATTTCCTATTTTGCTTTTTACTTTTCAGGTTTGTCAGAATGTCCTAGGAAACAAGAAGACGAAAACATTGGACGACTAATTACTACAACTGTTAAACAATATTTAGATTTGTGTGAGATCTCAGTCATCCTGGAGTTCTCTATTGGTCTGCCGAGATGCACAAGTAATTATCATCAAAACATATTATATGTTACATGTTATATCCACACGAAGACGCAATACTAAAAAATTCCAAAAGAGTGCATGAATCCAGCATGAATACCCTTTGGATGACTTTGAAAGTCAACCAAAACGAAGAAGGCCATAGATAGTGCATGCGCTGTACACTTTCTGGAAGGAAAACAATGACATCGGCATGAAATGACCAGAACGTCAGCACAAGTTGATGAAGTATTTTTCATTTATTCCTTCCTAGACTAAACTACAAGGTTAGCCGGTTTTAGTATATCATAACAAGACTCCATTGGGATTTTTCATTCTTTGCACGGGAAAGTGTGTTCCTTGTACACAAGAGAAGCCTTTGCCTTTTGCTAATTGCAGTTGTTCAAATGACAAAATCTGATTCCGTTGCACGAAACCTTTCAACCCTGAATGGTTCCTTACATGCTCTATATAGCCTCAATTGATTACATCCCTCTTACTGCGGAGGAACAAGCAAAGAATACAAGCTCTAATGTACAAGTCTCTCCCTAAGTGCTCCTACCTGTGGAATTTAAACACTGATTACCGTATCCGTGCTCGACGGCCGCATTAGCAATTCTCAAAGATGCACTCACTGGAGATTTGACTGAATTGCTGAAAGAATTCGCGGAAGTCTGTTTTTTCCTTTCTGTTCCTTTTAAGAATCCGTACATAGCTACTCCCCGGTACGTACGCCGACTTCGGGGAGTTGAAAAGTTCATGCGTGATCAAAGCAATCAAACACGCATCGACCTGCACAATGACCCTTTTAGCGCCTCTTGACGGGATACAGCAAAGATGGCGCCTCCGAGGACCAGGCAGGTCAATGGCACGTACATGCACTCTACATTTAGCGAGCTGCCACATGCATTATGGATATAGGGAAAGTGTGAATCCCCGGTTAATGAACAGACATTTGACACACAACAATAATATGTTCTCTCACGTAGACGATATGCACACAAGTAGTGCATGACTTCCCGTTGAACGGTCAAACAGCACCCGTTCTTCCACCGTAAAGCTATGGTTCTCCTGTTCTTCAGTCGTCGGCGTGTAGACTCCGCGATCTCTTCCGCAAAGGCAGTGTACTGAAGAGACTAGGTGATGGATGCGTGGGATCACTCGCGCTAATGTGTTTGTGGGGTTGACAAACAATGACATTTTGCTGTGTTTGGATTTGAAGCAGCCAGTGCAGCCAGTGCTTTTAATGATGCTGGACCTGACTGCGGCGTTTGACACCGTGGACCACGCAGTTCTCCTCTCCCGGCTCGCGGAGCATGTTGGTGTTCAGGGCACGGCCCTGCAGTGGTTCAGGTCTTACCTGACTGACCGGAGCTTTGCTGTGATGGTCGACGATTATTCCTCCTCTTCTGCCCCGCTGTCATCTGGGGTGCCTCAGGGTTCCATCCTTGGCCCGGTCCTATTCTCACTGTACATGCTTCCGCTCGGGTCCATCATTTCTAAACATAATTTGTCCTTCCACCTTTATGCTGATGACGTCCAGATCTATTTACCGGTGCTTCCCAACACTGCCTCTGCTCTCGAATCACTCCATAGCTGCCTTTTGGACATTAAACTATGGCTTGCTCAGAACTTTCTCCACCTGAACGAAGCCAAATCTGAATTTGTTCTTTTTGGTTCCGGGGATGTCCTTCAATTTCATTCCAGGGTCATGGGTCCAGTTCGCGATGCAGTTCGGAACCTGGGAGTCATCTTTGACCGCGAGCTGAATTTTAAACAACAAATAAATGCTGTTGTCAAAGCCAGTTTTTTCCAGCTGCGCCTTTTGAGCAAAGTTAAACCCTTTCTCTCGCGCCAAGACCTGGAGAAGGCAACGCACGCGTTCATCAGTTCTCGGTTGGACTATTGCAACACTCTCTACTCTGGCCTCCCACAGTCGTCACTCCACCGGTTACAGTTAGTACAGAATGCAGCAGCCCGTCTTCTCACCGGTTCATCCAGACACAGCCACATCACTCCCGTCCTCTCCTCCCTGCACTGGCTCCCGGTCCGTTTTCGGATTGATTTCAAAATTTTAATGTTTGTTTTTAAAGCCCTTCATGGTCTCGCTCCGTTATATCTGACTGAGTTGGTGACCGTACATCGCCCCAGCAGAGCTCTCCGGTCTGCCGATCAAATGGTTCTGGACGTGCCCAGGTCCCGGTACAAACAGTGGGGCGATCGTTCTTTCAGGGTTGTAGCGCCAAAACTGTGGAACAGCCTGCCCCTCAGTCTGCGTGTTCTCACTGAGCTGTCCCTCTTTAAGTCTAGATTGAAGACACATCTTTTCAAACTAGCTTTTAAGACTTAGATCGCACTTGTTTTATTGATTGATTTTTTAATATTGTTTTATCTGTCTGTGAAGCACTTTGGTCTTCCTTGTGTTGTTGTAAGGTGCTATACAAATAAACTTTGATTGATTGATTGATTGAAACAGCTGAAAACATCTGGATCGTTCATAATTTGCGATGTTTGACGGCTACTGCTAACAGCTATAGGAAAAATACATGGACAATTCTGACATGTTTCCCACCAGTTGAGCGGACAGTTAGCAAGCTGAATTGGTTAGCCTACTCAATGTATTTTCGCTATAGCCGTTAGCTTTACCCATCAAACATCACAAATAACCAACAATCCAGGTGTTTTAAGTTTTTTGTTGACCCATTTAGGTGATGTCAAAGCCATGCTAGAAATCATCAATGAATGTTCAGATGTTTGAAATGTGTTACTTTAGATAAGAATTAGCATGTAAGAGTGGCCTCTGAGCTAAATGCTAAATGATATTCAGTCAAGTGTCTGTTTTTGTGGGTTGGAAGTGTTGTGGATTTTCTTACTCAATCTAAAGGAAAAGCTGAAGAAGTATTGTCTTATCAAGTGAGATTTATTACGCCTGCGGAGAAATACAACACAGAGAAGTCCATGGGTAATTCTGGGGAGCAAGCTCTCTGACCCAGCTTTATAGGTAAAGGCGACACAGCGGGACAGCAGGTACAGTGATACAATGTATGCAGATGACCACAGACTGGGATGGTAATGCACTAGGAGGTTGGTGGAAGGAGCAGACCTTTTGGCCCGAGAGGAGCCTAGAAGAGAAGAAGGAGGAAGCCGGTCTTCTGGGCATTGATTAAAAGTCCAGTGGACACCAGACGGCAGAAGCTAGTCTGTGTATTCTCACTACTGCAGCTTGCTTTCATGGTAACTAGTTAGCTAGCTAAACCTGTCACAACAGAAGCACAACCAATGGGCACCAAACACCATCATTTATTATGTTAATGATAGAGAAAACAAAACATATATAAATGCCATGATATGGACAAAGCCTCGCTGATGGCAGCCATGAAATCATTATTCCTTTAAATGTGGCGAGAATCCACATAATGATGAAGCTACAATTACAGATAGCAAACATGCGCATTTGTAGCGACAGGCGAAGACATCCAAGACCGTTTCTACGATTTCCACGCTTGCGTGTGTTTGTTGTGGAGCAGAAAAGTTCAAAGCCATTACAATAATAATAACACATGGTAGCATACTGACACATTGTGACAACCTGTTTACTGGTATTGTTGCGGAAAAAATACCAGTAAACAAAACCAAAAAGTGAATCAGTCATTCGTCTTTATAACATATGTATCTGGCATTAAGGGTTTCTCTGTGCCAGGGCTATAAGATTGCCATGTTACCTTTTCACCTTTGCTTGCCCCAGATAGCCTATTAACACTTTTCACACCAGCGTCTGCACCACATGCATTATGGAAGCCACTTGAACAAATATATCCTTGTGAATATGTATGAGCGTGCTGCATCAGTGTATCTACATGTAGGCGTGCACTGTTGCTGTTGGAACGTACATTTCTAATGCAACTCAAGCACCAGAGGAGAAGCAAGAAAAGGACCCACGTAATAGTACATCCATTTTTCTCAAGTACAAAACAAGACTCGTCCTTATAAAAGGTTGTTGCGGGTTAGGGCCAGGGCCAGGGATATGATTAACCTTGAGGTCTTTCAAGAAACTAACTCCTAGATCTATACAAAATCACAGCAGATCGTCCCTCCCGAGCCGACTATCGAGCAACAACCCTTATAAAACTAGCCCAAGCGGTCTCGGAAATATGTCCCAAATGGTCCGTGAAGTCCCTGTGTGGTTCTTCGATGTCGGTACGTCTTCGGAATATGTTTTCAGCTTGTTCTAAACGGTCTTACTTTGCAAATGGAGTCAAGAGAGGTAGTTTGTCTTGTAGTCAAGTAGAAGATCATTTTGGCCAAATGTTTTACTTCGCGATACAGGAAATGTAGACCAGTGCCTTGTGTTTGGAAAAAAAACCCACACAATTCAGTTTGGCACCATTTTCCGAGACAATTTCCTATGATGTAAAAAAAAAACAGGTGTAAGATTGCCAATTATAGTTTTGTCTCCCTTTTAAACTATTTTTAGTTCATAATCTTTTGTTCCAACTTAAAGCAGAACTAAGCAACTTTTGCCCCAGAGGCCATACACACCACTGCAGCTGTCGTGGTATGTTGTGTTTTTCCTACTCATTAATTGTCTGTGAGAGTAAATAGTACACTGAGAGAAGACCAAGTGAGAGAGGGATATTGTTCATTGTGCCACAAGTTAGCTTTGCCCATTAGCCTGTTAGCTTTTTCTGATCGTGATAAGCCAAATAACAGCGTGTTGCAAAATGTTCATCAACAAACCAAAAGCTGTAGACAGAATTCAGTCAGGACTTATCTGTCCGCCATGCTATAAACCTCAGAAATGTGAGCCAAAAGTGATTTTGTCGATAACTGACAGCAGCGAGGGAGATGTTTTACATTAGTGTGAATTGGGGCTGCTGGGTCGGAGGCACCCCTCCTGCAACCGCCACCTTAACGTGGTGGAGGGGTTTGAGCACCCGCATGATCCTGGGGGCTCTGTTGTCGGGGGCTTCGTGCCCCTGGTAGGGTCTCCCAGGGCAAACAGGTCCAAGGTGACGGGTCAGACAAAGAGCGGTTCAGAAGCCTCTTATGAGAGACCAACAGGCCCGGTTTAATCGTGAGGCCGTCCTCCTGTGGACCCACCACCTGCAGGAGGAGCCATAGGGGCTGGGGCAGTGTGATTTGGGCAACTCCAACAGTTGTCCCCACGACCCGGCAACGGACAAGTGGAAGAAGATGGATGGATGGGTGGATGGGTCGGAGGCAAGGAAAGTTGCAAGTGTGGTTTTCTGGCCAGACACCAGGGGAGATGAAAGACCCCCAATCATCACATTAACACTGGTATTACCCTCAGAGGGACTACGAAAAGGATGTATTAAATTTGAGCATACTTGGATATGTTCTTACCTGAGCTTAGACTTAGAGGTGATATGTTCCGGTCTGGTCTTTGTGCGTGCGTAACTTCACCCCATTTGGAGCTATAGGTATATGCTGGGAGAGGCCAAACGCTAACAACATCTTTGGCTGTTTTGCGTAACTGAGCGCACTGACAAAGACCAGACAGGTACGTATCAACTCGTCTAAGCTCAGGCAAGAACATATCGCAGTATGTAAACATGGTGGCCTGTTCTCTTAAAGGTAAAAAAGTGACTTAGTTCTGCTTTAACACACACACACACACACACACACACACACACACACACACACACACACACACACACACACACACACACACACACACACACACACACACACACACACAACACACAACACACAACACACAACACACAACACACACACACACACATACTTTATGACAACATGACTGTATGCCAGGAGGATAAAGAAACAACATTATTTCTTAGGAGATTTCACCTTGTCATCACAATCAGTTTATACCGGCTAACAAACTTGATACTTTTGAAATGGCCAGTAGCTGTGACATGGAGTTCTGGAAAACTAACAAGGTTGGGCCTGAGAATATTAGCTAGCCGTCGATGGTGGTTAGTATTAATAGCATAATGTTTCACTGTGCAGCTACCATAGATAAGGATGTAAGGGGTGGCAAAGATTGCAGCATAAGCACTCTCTGAGTTTGACACCGAGACGCAGACCGGCTGATGCTGGAGGAGCGGCCAGGCTGGATTTGTAAAAGGAGACAGCCCTCACTGGTCGGGCGAGGCAGACTGCAATGTAATCCTGTTATCTAAGTGCATCTGTAGAGACGGAATTTCATTATCGCAAGACTTTCTACAGACACCAGGGTCGAAATGAACAGGAGATACTTCCAGAGTGGAGTTATCAGACCGCGATGGAGAACAGCGGGCAGTCGTGGAATTACTGACTTTATTTCTATTGATGAATGGAAGGAATGGAAATAGAGTGGCACGGGGTAGAGTTCCAAAAAAGCATCCCGGGCTGCTTTGTGTGGAGTTACCTTGATGTCTATCCTGTATGTCTGGGTGGGTTTCAGGCCGTTGTGAGACTTACACAGTGGGCTTGGATCAAGGTCAAGATCAAGGTCTGAAGAGAAGCGCCCAAATGCAGAAGACAAGTTTTCCTGCGCAAGTTCTACAATATTCAGCCTCCCAGACCATTTTGAGAAACACACAACAGAATGCAAACAGTTTTATCGAGTTTGATGCTCATTAGTAAATTCACATTTCTAGTTTTCCGTCCTCTTTGGTGTTATCGCCGCAAGTTTGGGATTGACAGGCAGACAAACCAATCTAGGGATGTCATGATTCTAAATTTTAGAGTCATGATTATGCTGAGGAAGAATTGTGTGATTGTAAGATTTAACCTATTGAACATCCAGCGAATGTCATCTTTTATCTTTATAAATGCTTTTACCGTAAACATTTTTTTTAAAGTTAGGTGGGGAGTCCTTGCCTCAAGTGGAGGAGTTCAAGTAACTCTGGGTCTTGTTCACGAGTGAGGACAGGGATCGATCGATAGACAGATCGGTGCGGCATCAGCAGTGACGCGTTCCCACCCTCACCTATGGTCATGAGATTTGGGTAATGACCGAAAGGACAAGATCGCGGATACAAGTGGCCAAAATGAGTTTCCTTGGCAGGGTGGCTGGGGCACCCTTCGAGATCGGGTGAGGAGCTCAGTTACCCGAGAGGAGCTCGGAGTAGAGTCGCTGCTCCTTCACGTCGAAAGGAGCAGCTGAGGTGGCTCGGGCATCTGTTCCGGATACCTCCTGGTCGCCTCCCGCGGGAGGTGTTCCAGGCATGTCCTAGTGGGACAAGGCCTTGTGGAAGACCCAGGACACGGTGGTGGGACTATGTCTCTGAGCTGGCCTGGTGTGGCCTCGGGGTCCCCCCAGAACAGCTGGAGGAGGTGTGTGTGGATCGGGAAGTCTGGGCATCTCTGCTGAGACTGCTGCCCCCGCGACCCGGCCCCGGATAAAGCGGAAGAAGATGAATGGATGGGAAATGAAAGTTAGTTTTAATTATGTTTTTCACTAAAATGTTTGAGAGTATTTTAAGATAAGAGAAGACTTTATTTATATTTAAATCTCTACTACAGACTGAATAATCTATGTTTAGTTGCTCACTTGTTAAAAGTGACTCCAGGATTCTGGAGTTAGGTACGTGGGAATATCATTTAATTTCTCAAGGGGCTTAGCTCTTGTTAGAGGATAACATTAAATCACTATTTATCGTACTGGGTCAAGCTGCACAGTTGTACTATCTCTGTGGTGCTCAGGCACCCACTCTCAGCCACTGAATGTTTGCGCATCAGTCTGACGCTCTGAGAGGGGATTTATCCCTTTTCTGTGGAAACATAGACAGACTTGAATGGTAGGACCAGCGCAATGTCTCGAGTTCATGTCTCCGGGTCCGGCACCAATGGTAAATAAACTTCTCCTGTATAAGACATCCAGACTGCTGCCTGTTCATCTCGAACACCATTGTTAATTCTCTAACAACCCTCACCTGAACCGGACACATTTTCTCCAGTTTGGCTTTACTCAAATCAAAAAGGTTCAAAATAACGAATAATAATAATAATGAAAAGGCAACAAAAGTCACAAAAGAGCGACAGAAAAAAGCAACAAAGAAGCAACAGAAGAGGAACAAAAACGTGCCGGAAATGCAACAATTCTACGACATAAAAGTGAAAGAGTTTTGCTTTAAAATGAGACATTACACTGTTGCTCTCCGGTCCAGAAGCTTTTAGATTGGGGTAGTTCTGAACTAGAGAAAATTCACTTGGTTAAGGCGGGGAAGCAAATCTGTGTGGATGGTTTCAACGGATATTCTATAATAAGACGTTCCCTCTGATTTGTTGTCTCATGGATTCACTATAGATACAAAAGGGTGACCGAGACAAATAACAAACCCAGTGTGCGAAATACGGGGCCCGTGGTATAGGCTGAAGCAGTGTATGTTAGTGATGGGTCAGTCGGTACTAGAGCCGGCTCTTTTCACTCACCTGCGAGATGCTTTCTTTTCTAAGGTTGCATGCTGCATGTTTATCAAGCTCCACATGTGCCGCTCTGTGCTACATTCGAGAAAAACAGAGAAAGGCAAAGACTAAATGAGCAAAGAGAATGGGCTCGGGGAGCGAGGGAGAAAGGAGAACTCTGCAGGCGCAGCCCGTCCACGAGGAATGAACCTGCTGTTTACACAAAATCAACATCTCTACAAACTTAAACTCATCCATAAATGTAGTCAGCGTGTCCCTAGCTTTCAGCCACTTCGTATTTGAGAGAGATCCGCTTCATATTTGTGGTTTTATAGTTAGATAAAGTTACACTGAGTTTGTTTCAGAAGACAGAGAAACAGCGCCACCTTCTGCCAAATACACAAAGTTCAAATCTGGACGATGCGTGATTTGTGAGACTGATACAGATGCTCCTGATTCCATTATCCTGCTTTGTTTTAGTGTTGCACCATTTCGTTTGAGAATCGCTTTCGACGTCAACGGCCATCAAACGACTTCTGATTCTACGGCATTCTTAAAACATGTTCGCAAAGGCCAACGCTTCCTTCTATCATTCCGACAATTTACCTCACTTCAATCTAACAATGCGGCAAAATGATTGTTGAAAAGCATCACATTCAAGCATCTCATTCAACGCCTCCAATAAATTGCACGACTCCAGTCCATTCTCTCCCCCGAACACATGCTTGCATCAAAGCTTTTAAGTACATAAAGCCGTTTTGTGTCGTCTTCTGTGAGGAATGAGCCGCTCATAGATATTCCACTCTCATGCCCACCCACCCATCGCGACCTTCGCTTCACAATGGCCGCCTCTCTTCGCTCGGAAAAAAAGGGATATTTGTCATTTAATACGTGTCCATTATGTAAATAACAAAAAAAAGACAGCACGATCTGTTCCCCGGCTCGTTATGCAGTCGAGGAAGGAAGAAAAGAACCCATGGACTGAATTCCCATGGACATATTCTTTGTCTCCACGGGGGCTTCTTCCTGTTAGAGCTTTATTAAAATACTCCTTGTCGTAGTTACGTGAGACGTGAGCTTATTGTGCCGCGAGCCGTCAAACAGAGAGGTGACTTTTAGAGAAACTAAACTCGACAAGGCCTGTGAGTGAGTACGTTTTTTATTTTATTTAGAGTGATTGGTAGCACTTAAATAATGCCAGGCGGTTAGATAATTACACCTTGTCAAGGCTTTGGAGTTTGATTCCCGCGACTGAAAGTTCGACGATGACCTGTGAAGTCGAGGTCTGCAGCGATGACTCTTGCCAGACTGTATACTAAACTTTTTTGAATCATTTCGCGCCAAGCGAATAAGTTTGGGTTCAACAGCGGAAGTTTGCAAGGAAAGTCATCCTGCAAATCTTTATTCAAATTCAAACGCTCTGTGCTCAGTGGGGTGGCCAAAGTGCTTGATTTGGCCAAAGTGCTTGATTTCATTACTGCGAATGGTCAAATATTACTCCGATTTTTCACGCAGTGGTCGCAGCACCGCCAGCTGTTCGTAGAGTGAGTTATTAGGCTTCTAAAATGAACCAAAAAATGAGTAGATGATGCAAAGTGAAATGCAGTGAGTGGGTCAGTTTAGTGTCTGATGCTGACGGATGTGACAATGGGTGGGGCTTAAAGGGCCTATAATGTAAAATCGACTTTTTGGAGCTTTTAGCCATGTTGTAAAGCTACTTCCTCATCACAAACACCCCCAGAGTGGTATTTGGCTTCATTCACGCAGATGATGTCATGAACCGATGTCATGTTTGCATCGAAAGTTGTTTTTCTGCTGATAAACTTTATCTGATTGTTTATATGTGATGGTTTTAGAGTGTTATCTGCTGTTCCCACTTCTGGCTTTTTGGCATTTTTGCGTAAACAAGTATATTGTGTGCTTATATGGTCCAAAACCTTCTAAAACCGTGTGTGTACTGCCCCCTCAAGGCAAAAACGTCATTTGGAGTTTCTGTCACAGTTAAAGTAAAGTAACAAAACAGGCGGCAAAATGGACTTTGGTCTGGAGCCTTAATAGAAATGTAGTGGGGTAGAAAGTATTACATGTATCTTTCAAATATAGTAGAGTAAAGGTTTCTCAAGCTTTTGAACAGAAAGTTGCTGACTGGCCAGTATTCATGAGTATTCACTCTATATTGCACTACAAAATGAACTGCAGCTTACCAACAGAATAAATATTTCAATAAATGAATCGTGCAATCAGGAAAAGCTGCGAGCTGGGAAAGTTACTTGCGTGTGATTTCCTGCCAACAACGGCGAATGTGGCAACACTCACTTTGATGCCCTTTATATCACAGTATATGTTATCAAATCACACACATCCTCTTATGAATATGGCATAATCCGTTTCTTTCAACTCTATCATCAAACCCACAGTGTTCCCTTCGGTGCTTTCATGAAAACACGTATTCTTTTTTTCTTCTTTCAGGTCTACGGAGGAACGCCAGCTCAAGCGCCGTCCCCACGGGGCAGTTCCATTGTGGCAGATCGTGGGTAAGTCTCTTTTAGCAGGGACTACGGAGTGGGTCGCAAATATGATTAAGGACTTCTCTGATACTGGCCACTGGGGGGCAGCAGCGAGAGGAGGAGGAGGACTATATGTGCAGTATGTAGGGCCATGACTGTAGAGGAGGAGGAAAGTTGGAAATACTTGGAGTGATGCTGTTTTGAAGGCCCTTTCTCCACTTCGAGAGAAACATTTGGTACGGTCCCTTAAAAAATTAGGTTACGCAGAGAAGGCAATTTGAGTGCTGAAGATATGTGGACTTGAAAGCCAATACACTGGAGAGGTAGGTAGGTAGGTACACAACGTTTAAAGGCCCTCTACCTGTACCCTTTTATTTCCCTCAGCTGGTTCTGTTCTTCCCCAGTAAAGTGAAAAGGTAGTGTTTGAAAATGATAAAGTATTCCTTATCAATTGTGACCTCTCAGGCTAGCTTTGCTGAGACAGTGACCCCGCCCCGAATGCCAGTTCATTCTGCCGATTGTTGTGCAGACATAGCCTACCAAAATACTCAGTGTGCACATCCATTAAACCATTAAATACTGTTTAATACCCTTAATACCCAATATAGGCCAAAATGGCCTATATTGTGGGCAACGAAAGATAATAATGGATTGAGTCAGATTAAAATGAACGGTTTTATTTTATTGACATATTAGTAACTAAGATTTTTTCAGAGGGGATTTTGGATATCTTTAGTTTTTCAACTATTAGGGCTCACCCGATGCCCGAGTGGGGCTTTATCCTCATTCAGAGAAAACAAGCCCTGAATAGGGGCTCTTGTACCGAGTGTGCGCATGTGCGGCCCCTTGCGCTGCTCTTCTGTATTTTGCGGCTCCCAGAAGGAAAAACACCATATTTGGATTATAGCATCATCACGGGGACCCTTCACAGGTCCTGTGGATATTATATATATAATATTTGTGAATGAATATCCGTGATATAGACGGCCTTTTGTAGCCGCAGAGTTGCTACTTAATGGTTATGTGATATGGTCATATGGAAAAACATCATAAAATCAGCATCGTGCGGGGTGAGTTTTGTCATTTTTATACTCTGACATAAAAACGAAGATGTAAAGGGAGGAAAATAGATAAACCTGTCCACATCGACCACTGCGTGAAAAATCAATGCTTTTACCTGCCGTGTCTGGCCTTAAATGTCCCTATAGAACACATCACTGTATTTTACAATCAACCTAACTGGCTACAGCCCCACAAAAGACCACTCTGTTACTGGTTGCAATTCATTTTCAAATGTGTTTATTTCAATGTACCTCCATGTTGACAATGTTTTCCAACAACCTACTCCTTTAGACAATATCTTTCCTTTACTATTCCTTCTATGCGTGAAGAGGCCGGCCGGAGGTCTTTCTCCTTCAAAGCCCCTGACGACTGGAACCATCTATAGTATTAGTACCATCTCTTCATAGAAACATCAAAACAGACTGTCTCTGTTTGTAACGCCATTCTCTTTTTAGCTGACTGTCTCTGACTCAGATCATGACAAACTGTGACCAAAACTGTAGGAGGAGTGGGCGGGGCCTATGTCTCCAGAGCTGGATCAACCAGAACACTACAGAAATACTGCATACACTTGATACATATGCACAAGATGGAACGTGGAGGGAGTCTGTTCCATTTCCAAAAGCTCTTCTGTGTATCAGACAAACTAAAACTCTCTTCAAACCCCGGTGTCAGACATCACAAAAATGATTTCTTTTCATCTCTGCAGTGATAGATATTTCCGTGTATAACTGTCAAATAAGATTTTCATGCTTGAGTTGATATCTGTCTGTAAAGAAGCATCCTTCTGGTGTGTTAATTCCCTCTTTATTTCCATATGTTCCTGTTAATTCCCATACATTTCCATTAATTCCCTTGGAAAATGTCTAGCATTGAAAATTCCTGGAATTTTTGCAACCCTAGTTTGGACACAAGAGTTTGAACTTTCTGTCAGTCTTGTAACGGCTCACACTAAACTCAAAAAGTGTTACTAAAAAGCTCACATTAGACGATAAAAGAACAAATCAGCTGATTTCCGCATCAGGCGATGAAGTCGGGAAGATCGTCCGATCCGAGTTTCCCAGTCGTTTTCCCCAGTTGAGCGAGCGTTCATGTGCATTTCCCAACTGGGATAAATGTTTTCCCCAGTTCCAGAGAACCACATGAACGCGATATATGAGCTTTAATCTCTCAGACAGAATATGAAAGATGACTCAACATGCACCTCCAAGTCTATTTATGAAAGGAGAACAATATCTCAACACGATTTACTGTGAATCTGAAGGACTTTTACCTCAATTTCCTTTTGTTCATATTGTGACAAACAGGCTTTTTGACAACAAATAAGTTTTCATCAAAATCTGACAAAAGTTATATTTTTTCCGTTAGTTGTGCTTCAAGGAACAGGCCACCGTTTTCCCATACTGTTCTTACCTGAGCTTAGACGAGTTGATACGTACCTGTCTGGTCTTTGTGCGTGCCCTCAGTCACGCAAAATGACCAAAGATGCTGTTAGCATTTGGCTTCTCCCAATGTATTCCTATAGCTTCAAACGGGGTGAAGTTGGAACACAGACAGGTACGCATCAACTCCAAGCTCAGGTAAGAACAGATCTCAGTGTGGAAAAATGGTGGCCTGTTCCTTTAATCTTAATGTGATGAACTTGGTCCGTCTCATTATTTCCAGGAAGTACAGCATATTATATAAGGTGTAAAGGGTGTAAAAGTCTGATATAGGACCTTTAAAACACAAATAAACATACATTTAGAGTAATATGGGATTGTGTTTTTGGTACACTTCTATGTAAGTCACTTGTTTATCTCACACTTACATTTCTATACATCATCCTGTTGCTGAAAGCCTTTTTTCCCTCCACTTTAAAGTCTTGACAGACTGGAGCTGCTCTACCTGCTGCAGACATGTTCCCCGAGCTCCTCTCTTCCGGGGTTTTTGTTTGGTTTCTTTTCAACGTCGTGCTGTTTTCTGGCAGCTGGCGTTGTGGCTTTGTAAACAGTGCTCGCCGTTAGCCGCTCTCGACTCTCCGCGCCAGTGCGAAATAATAACAGGGTTTCGGAGTGTGCCAGTGGCTTTCTCGTACCGAGGGGAGCACAATACAAGAGGTGGGAGTCTGCTGTGGGGAGGTTACGTAATTCTGGTCCTGCATGTGTTTTGAACAAGGAAATAAAAACCACAATTTCAAGAAATACATATGTGTGTGCGAAATGCCAGGTGACACCAGCTGGAGCAGAGAGGGGTGTCGTCCGTGGCAGTGACCTGTCCTCTCGTGGGGAAATTGGATGTGTGGCTGCTTGTTTCAGACTGATTCTGCTTCAGGGAAGGCTCAGGATGTTTCTTCGGACAAAGACGAACAGAAAGGGGCTTGTTTTGTGTCTTGAATGAGAGGTGAGTGTTACCCAGGCGGCTCTAGACCTTTTCAAACCAGTGCTCTGTTGTATTCTGTGATCAATGGGAAAGCCTTACGTGCACTATGAATGTGAACAATGAAGCAAGGGGAAGATGAAATGATCTCCAAAAGGCATGAGGTTACAGATGAGACATTCTCAAAATGTTTTAGCCAAAAGAGCTGTATATTAACCTCAAAATGGCCTAAACATTTGCATCCAACTGTGGAACATTTTCTACATTCATGAAGAGAACATCTGTCCAACTGTTAAACCATCATCCTTTAGGGATGTATTGCAGTCAGTGGAATGGGGTCGCGGGGGCAGCAGTCTCAGCAGACATGCCCAGACTTCCCGATCCACACACACCTCCTCCAGCTGTTCTGGGGGGACCCCGAGGCGACACCAGGCCAGCTCGGAGACATCTTGTCCCGACTCAGCTCCCTCTTCACCACGACAGACCGATACAGACGAAGAGCAGTTCAAAAGACTCCTATGGACAATGAAAGAGCAAGGACCGTGACGTCGCCCGGCATGGCGCAGCCGGGGCCCCACCCTGGAGCCAGACCTGGGGTTGGGACCCGAACGCGAGCGTCTGGTGGCCGGGCCTCTGCCCACGGGGCCCGGCCGGGCACAGCCCGAAGGGATGACGTGGGCCCGCCCTCCTGTGGACCCACTACCCGCAGAGGGATCCGTAGGGGTCGGGTGCGGAGAGGACTGGGTGGCAGTCAGAGGCAGGTGCCTCGACGACCTGGTCCACATACGAAGAATTTCTTCAAGTAATTTCCAACAATTTCAGGAGGTAACACCATCTGTGAAAAGGCAAATGGCTTCTACAAATGGGTAATGATCCTAAACTGCATCTCTGATATCAAAACCTAGATGGACAATAACTTTATCAAACTCAACAGCAATAAAACAGAACTCCTCATCACCGGCCCCAAATCTCTCCTCCCCTCTGTCCAGAACTTTACCCTCCTCATCGACGGTCACAATGTCACCCCCTCCCCATCTGTATGCAACCCTGGCATCATAATGGACTCCACCCTCTCATACCAAACACACATCAACAACATCACTAAGTCGCCATATTTAGGGGCTACGAGGCATGAACTCTGCCCAAACATTTGCTGTGCTGTTCCTGGATCCAACAGCATCAAAACTTGGATCTAGAGATATATGATTTTTTTTTAACGGTACCTGCTTTCATTTATTCGATATCGGGAATACCTAAACTTTTTTCCCAACACCGGATTGGCATAGTTTAACTGTACCCAGCCCTATGCACATCTAACATCTCTGTTTTAGGCCGTGCTCGCCTTGATCTCCATGTAATCCTCCATTTATCTCGAAGTGAATAGCCCGATCTGAAACCTAAGCCCATCGGAAACCTCAATGCCTCTCCTACGCCGCCTCTAGTCTTGTTTCATATTGTTATCTTGCCAGCTCTGTTTTGGACTATTTTCGATCCAAAGAAAAAAAAAAGCAGTCTTCACACGGATTAGCAGTGTGTTCTCGGGATCTTGTCTTTCCTCTTTGGCGATAAGGTTTCCCGGGACAAAGCTGGGATGTACTGTAGTGTAGGTTTGCTGTACAGTGGCTGCAGCAGCGAGCATGCTAAATTGAGTTAAAGAGGATTAGGCTAAGCTCGGCCCCGGGGGGGTGGGGGGGGATAAGATATCGTTGTGTTTTGTCTGCGCTCTCCGCTGACATGGGAATGACATGTGTTTGTTTTGTGGTGAGGTGGAAACGTCCCCAGTGTCAGATTTGGAGATTCTGGGAAGTCAATTTCAGCTGTGGGCAGAGCCGTCACCGCGGGGCAGGCAAACCGGGCAGTGGCAAAGGGGCCCAAGCTACTTGGGGCCCCAAGCTAAAGGGACCCTAGAAATGTCGGCCGAACTAACCAACAGGCTTGTAAATTAAATGTATTCATATCAAGCAAGATCTAGTCCTTGAAGAAAAGGCGTCACCACAGTGAACAATTGTAGAAAGATTTGTAAAGCACTGGTAAATAATTCATCCATGACGTATGCAATATTTATAAAACAATCTCGTCCTTTGTTTATAATTTATAAACACAATCATAGTGAATAACATGACTGCTGCGACTTATGTTTAGACCTTATAACAATACATTAACACTGATTAAGAACAACATATGAGTCACTATTTTAAGCTAACAGCATGCTAACAAATCACAAACTCCCTGAATGCCTTAGGACCGGCTCTTGCATCTCTTGCCAACCAAAATCAACAAAGTAACAGGGATTACTCTTGCCTGCAACCTGAACTCTCGTGTTGTTTGTAGGCTCACAAACACGGTGCCTCTAGCCAATCACGTGGCAGTAATGCCCTGAGGCGGGCGTGACATTTGCCGACACAAACAAGCGTTTTTTTATGGTTAAAAGTGAAATATTTAATGGATTTGTTAAAACAACGTTTCTTGTTTTGACACGTGGCTGTGATTGGCTGAAATGAGGCACTTGATGCAATCAGTAGCAAATGCTGAGCCATTCTCTACTCAAATGTTATAAACCAGAGCAATCCCAGACACTGTAATATCTGGATTTTGTGAATGAAGCCAAAACCTTTGACGTGTTTGGTTTTGATCAAAGCTCACAAAAAGGTAGAAAGCTCAAAAAGGGTGAGGTTTTGCATATGTTACCTTTAATATTCACGTAACACACTGCAGTGACCAGCTAAACTCATTCAAAACTGAAATCATTGCCCACAACAACAAAGAGAAAGTGTTTTCAGTCATCAAGAGTCTCTCTCTCTAAAACCTAAAAATCAGGTTAGAAATGGAGGAGTAATCATGGACTCAGACCTGAACTTAAACAGCCACATCAAAGCAATAACATCAGCAGCTTTTTACCATCTGAAAAACATTGATCAGAGGAATAGTGTCAAAACTGGACTTGGAGAGACTCATACATGTGTTTATCTCCAGCAGGTTTAATGTAAGGGCTGCTCACTGTCAAACAGCTGCAGTACATCCAGAACGCTGCTGCTCAAGTCCTGACTAGAACCAGGAAGTACAAACATATTAGTCCAGTGCTCAGGTCTCTGTCACTCAAAGAATAGACTTTAAAACAGCTCTGCTTGTTGTACAGTCTCGCACTAAAGTACATCTCTGACATGTTAGAGCCATATGACCCGTCTCCGTCTCCTAGAAGGTGCAAGACAGGCCTCAAATCCGGGATGAAAACTGTGTACTTTTACTGTAATTAATGAAAAAATATATTGATTTTGACTTCCTCTTTGTCATTTTCTGTAACTGTGAGGCACTTTGAATTGCCTTGTGTACAAATTGCTCTCTACAGATAAACCCGCCTTTGCCTTCAGGCTTCGTTAACGTCTTGATTTTGTCGCTTTTTAGCAAACAAAAATGTTTTCAGTCGTAATTGAATTGTTTCCGTTTTCTCTCACAGACTTGCGGATACAAGGTCGGCATACACCAAAAGCTGTTGCGTCGCTAACATTTACTCGTCTCTCGGCACAAAAGTTACCACAAACAAGCTTCATTTCCGCGCGCTATTGTGAAAGAGTCTGAATCATCCGCACATTTTCCGCCACACAACACAACGCACCGATGAATGAAATTAACAATCATTTTTGCAACTTGCTGCATTGGTGATAAAGTGTCGTCGCTTTGGGGAAAGGAAATAAATAAATAACACACGCAAAAAGACTTTAAAGCACATACTGTTTTTCAGTTCAATCACAAGACCGAGTGAGGTGCTATGAATAGTTTATCAAATGGATAAACTCGGCACGAAGATATTGGAAGAAAAAAAGACTTGATTAGTTTGCTCTCTCACAAGGATCTCAGTAAACTATTAATCAATCAAAGATGACTATTTGAATCTGAACGTTTTGGAGCTTTGGAGGAGACGTTACCTGCCACCTTAGACAATTATGTATATCCAAAGTGTGCTTGGGTGTGTGCAAATTAGCCAAGGCGACGATCCAGTGTGGTGTGTTCATTAACATGCACTGTCCCAACCAAATAAACCAATGTCAGTATTTGTGAATGACTATGTGGGAAACCGGCCAGTGTGTCACAATGTTGGTTTGATTCCCTGGAAATCTCCGGCTTGTTTACTTCGAGTCCACAGTTTTTACCTTGGACTCGGAGTATTTGTTATCTTGTGTAAAAGACAAGTGTATGGAGCGTTTGTGTTTGTGATCGACCATAAAACGGACCCGAGAGAAGCTCCACTCTGCAGCGTTCCCTCGGCCTGCGCTCCACTTGTTTACATCTTGCACGAGTGATATCATTTATTCCGGTATGACACAAATTACTATCATGGGGAAGATCTCTATAGTTGTACCGGTAGAGTTCAATTATCGGCCAACCCAAGCAGGCACACAATGCAAAAGCTGCGCCCAGTGCCCTGTATCCCATGTCAACAAGACAAAGTCCTTATTTTAAACCTGGCTCTATCCGTTCGTCATATTTAAATAAAGTCTATTCCTTGAAAATAGATATTTGTTCCCCATTGTCCAGCCCTAAGTGGTGCATTTGTGAATGAAAAGGCATTAGTATGCAGCCATCCTCTTCTTCCCGCTCCCTCTTGAGCCTCAGTCCACTGTCCGACGCGAGAATGGTAATAATGGCGCTGCTGTGGCTTTGTCCTCGGCGCACGGCTCCATTCCAAGAGCCCGCGGCGGTCACGTGACGGCCCGCACTCACTGGCAGAGGGTGGGGTGGAAAACCGATGGGCGGGAAAGGTCTGGCGTCAGCGGAATCCCGAGTTTATTAGCTTCTGAGCTCATAATTCCCAGTGCTTTCCGTTTCAAACGCCCAGGAGATGAAGTGCCGCGGCCAAAACGGCGTGTTGACGGAAGAGCTCATTTGAATGGGCAATTAACGCAGGAGTTTGCAGTGGGAAAGCAATAGCCAGGGCCCGCTCATAAGGGCTTGTATTTATGGACTAGGAATTTATTTGGTACTTTACATGGAGATAAAAACCAAATGTTGACTATTTATTAATATGGTGCTATTTGTGAAAAGTATATTTAACCAGGAAAGTCCCACGATAATTCAGTCTGGGCACTAGTTGGAAACCTATTCAGCCATGGAGTGAGACAAAGCAGACAACAGGAAATATGTCTGGCATAAATTTGTTTTGTAGACTGTCTTTGGCGGCCCTCTAAGACAACACTTTAGGAACAACTATAATAAACTATCATCCAATTGAAAGGGAATATAGTAAAAGTTCAATTTGATGAGATTTAACAATGGTAGAATCTTGTTCCTTTGCCGAGACCAGCCCTTGTGAGACCAGCCCTTACCTTGATGGGCACCAATGCTGAGCTGGACCAAATGCAGGTTTAAATGCCACAATTATAGTAGTAGTAGTTTATTCGGTCAGTTCATTCATTCCTTTAAACGTAAAAACATTTCCAATTCTTTGTGTACAACACGACCGAAAGGGTTTAGGCTGAAGTGAAAACTTATAACGCCTAACCCAGTTTACAGACTTCCACGAGAGAAAAACAAAAACAATTTTTTTGTTTTTGCAGATGATGTTTACTTTAAGGCGAGACAAGTACATATTTTTAGCTAGTTTTCTCCATTAACATCTTCGTTTTAATGTCAGAGTAGAAAACAGACCAAACTCACCCTTTACGATGCTTATTTTATGGCACTTTCCAGTAAATAACTACAACAGCGGGGTGCTGCCTCGACCTTCCCAAACAGATTCATTCACAAGTATTGATATGTTTGGCATCCACGTGTAGCAGGAAAGGCGACAGAAATGATGATTCCGATATGGTCATTTCCTTTCTGGGGGACAGCCGCAGCTAGACTTAAAGACTGAGACTGTGATCTGTTCTTACCTGAGCTTAGACGAGTTGATGCGTACCTGTCTGGCCTCTGTGCGTGCCCTCAGTCACGCAAAATGACCAAAGATGTTGTTAGCATTTGGCCTCTCCCAATCTATTCCTATAGCTCCAAATGGGGTGAAGTTAGAAGCGACCACGCTCTTTCACGGACACGCACAAAGAACAGACAGGTACACATCAACTCGTCTAAGTTCAGGTAAGAACAGATCTTTGTATCTTATGAGCAACAAAATAAAACCTTAAATTTAAACTTAGCTCAATCTATCATATTGGTTTTGTTTCTGAAAATATTGGCAATTTCAGCCATTTTTATGCATAAAATGTCATAAATCACAGAAAAGTTTGAATAGATCTACACCAACAGTTGCAAATTGATGTTTCTCCACGTATGTTTTATTCCATGTGCCCTCGGGAGATGTTTTTGGCGACAGTCATCGGCCACTGCTACGTGCTCCGAATGCAGATGACCTTCCATTAAAATAATCCCATGTTCACAACGCTGAGTCCGCCTTGTGCCGTCTCTAACCCTTTTACTTGTCTCCATTCGGTCCAGCCACGTCAATTAATCCGAGGCAAATGGCTTCCCCTGAGCGACATGGTTAATATTCCACCGCCGCTGTACCATTTTGATAACAACAAACTCCTCTTCTAATCCACCGCGTCAGCTCATTTGCGATAATTAGGCGCGAGGATGCGAACCGCAGTGAAAAAGGCCTTGGCTTCATTGGCTCTGTTTGGCTGCCAGTTCAGAGCAACGCGGCGATGACAGGGACATGGCTAGCAGTAAGTAAATCAGGCGCGTGGACAGGGCCCCGCTGACAGGCCTTTCTGGTTCCTCCAAGAGTTCGCGCTAAAACTTCCAGCTCCAGAATTAAACCACTCATTATCAATGTAGACAACGTGGTACATCAGATAAGTGTCTTTGTGTCATGGTTCTGTCTGTGTTCTGTCCCCTGTTTTGGTTTGGTTCTGTGTCAAGTCTTTTATTTTGTCATGTCTGTTCTGTCCTTGTGGTTTTGCTTTGCTTCCCTTGTGTTGATTACCTGTCCCGCCCTAATGTGTTTCACCTGTTCCCTGTTCCTTCTGTATATAGACCCCTGTGTTTTCCCTTGTCCTTGGTCGGTTCATTGTATTCTTATGGTGCGTTGTGTGTGTGTCCTGTTCCGTGTTCCTGTGCTATGTGAGTTTTGCATTTTTGTTTGTTCTTGGCCTTTGCCATTAAATTTCCTTTGAACCTGTTTTTGGCTGTTTTTGCTTTTGGGTCGAATCCCCACCACACATCGTAACACTTTGGTCTTCAGAAAATGACTCTCATATTTATTAAGTATTCATCAAGCTTTAACCATGTCATAGTTGGGTTGCTGCCCTCGCTTGTGGATAAAAGTCGAGGTGGGTAGTCATCCGTTCCCATGACTCAAGCACATACACAATGCTTCAAGAAGTTGCATGTTTTGTGGGGGAGCTTTTGGAGCTTTATTTGTTTTGCCTTCCGATTATCAAAAGGGGATGTTTTAGCTCTATGTTTGATTGAACCAGAATCCATCAGAGACAGAGCTTTGTGACCATGGCCGTAGATTTGCGTTGGGACAGTGCATAGATTGGGGAGCCATGTGATCGATGGGTAGACGACACCATCATCACTATATGCACGTCGTGCATGATAATCATGAAAATAATACACAGAATTGAAGGAAATACGCTGTTTGTCAATTTACCTGTGATAAAATGTTGGGAGCAGACTTGGGTCAGGATCGAAGCCCTCTCTGTTTATTCTCCAGCTAGATTACGTCTCTCGTATAAAATCCTTTCTGTCCCTGTTTCTTGGTGATACATCACTTTTGGGATCTCGAAATATTGTCTTTTGGTCGTGTTGTTGTGAAACATTGCTTTAGGATGTTATCAATGATCCATAACACAAACAATTAGACGCTTGACACACAAGATGGCACCATGTGGAATTGTGGGGATTGTCATCAGAAATCTATCTAAAGATGACCCAAGTTGTCCCCACCACACTCATGTGGATACCTGTGCGATCTTTCACAAAGGCCTCAGACAGATGTGGTCACTTTAGGAGGATGATCAGCATTCCCAACTTGTGGATTGGTCTGATTTCTTCACATTTCAAGTTTGGTGTCAATGTTGTTTCTGACTGTGGAGATTTCAAACACCTGTGCATTGTCATGTGTACCCACCCCCACCTGTTTGATCGTGTGGGAAAGTGTCTGACCCTGCCTTGAAAAAAAATCACATGTCTTAAGGAAACGTTGTCTTTTAAGTCACGAAAACTCAGTTAGTTTGATTGATAGCCGATAATATCTCATTTACCTACAGAAAAAAATGCAAATGTAATTTTCGTTCTGCTGGGGACTGTGTTGGACGCAAATGAATGTTCAAATTCCCTTTGAAAGCATCTTCAGGGGATAGCATTAGCACTTTATACTTCAGAGAGTCGTGTGATACGATGTTCTTTGTTTCATATTGAGTACTTGGAGCAACCCAAAAGAAACCTTTCCAGAAGATCAAGCATGGGACCTTCTAACTGTGCGGTGAGGCTTCTTTAGCTATTTTACACAAAAACGACAATGAATCTGTCAATGGATTTGGAGAGCTAGCCGCCCGTATCTTGCATGGGACCCCTAAAAACTTCGTCATGTCTCTGGCCGTCGTGGCGCCCAGTACTACAGTACATACAGTATATCCCACTTTTTATGATCTCCATTCCAATCGCACATCAGACATATCCTCAAGGTCGGCACACTACGTGACGGAGGCGCAAAAGACGTGAAGAAATTGTCGCAATGACTGTTTTATCGACTCTCCTTATCAGTTCGACTGTACAGGCCCATAAATTAAGAGCGCCCGGTCACCGTCGTTCGGCTCCACATGGCAATCCATCTTCGAGATATTGGCGCACAGGAAGCGAGCAGCGACTTTCACGTGCTGTTTACATTCAGCACAAGGGTTTTCTTTTTGGACTGTCAGCAAAATGATGCTTATAATCGGAGAGGGAAATATGCTTCATGAACAGCTAACGCATAGGAAAAAGAAATGCGGCAGGCCATTTTCATCGATACAGTGGCAAGAAGAAATTGTTGAGACTAAGTAAGCTCAGCTTTAAATGGGCATTTCTCACATTTTTTATGTTACCCAGATTGGCAAGGTACTGGGCCTGGTTCCATTGTGTGACAAATAACAATTATTTTCTTATTTCATCTTGGTGCATGCAGTTTGCATGTCCTCACTGTGTTATTCCTTTTCATTTCAAACCCAGTAGGCAACAGTTCAAGATCCGGAGATGGATTTCTGGGCCACAGATTTCCATATGGGAACAATAATTATCAAAAAAAGAAAAACAAAACATTCAGTCTTGGAGCCTCCTTGTAATTGCTCGCAGCGGCACTGCTAACACCTCAGATTTAGATAAATGATGGTAAAGTTTATCTGTACAGCACAATTGATACACAAGGCCATACAAAGTGCTTCACCGATCAATTTACAAGAATGCAGGTAAAATCAATCCATAAAATGAATATAAACTCATTAACTCCCCAGAGGGGACCACTCCCTAAGGTTCTCAGAGCTGAGATGGTTCATATGGCTCTAACATGAGATGTACTTTGGTGCCAGACAGTGAAGAGCTGTTTTTAAGTCTATTCTCTGAGTTACAGGAAGCCGGTGCAGAGACCTGAGCACTGGACTAATATGGTCATATTTCCTGCTTCCAGCAGCGGTCTGGATGTACTGTACAATGTACAATGGTCTAACAGCTCGAGGTTATCACATGGATTAGCCCCTTTACATCTGGTTTAGACATGATTCCTCTGATGTTGGTCATGTTTTTAGGTGGTAAACGCTGCTGATGATATTGATTAAATGTGGCTGTTTAAGTTCACGTCTGAGTCATTTAACGATGGGTAAAATATTTAGGAACGGGTTGATTTGCTGACTCCTTCAAGGGCACGACCACACTGTGCCGTTGACGTCGCGTTATCATGCCACGGCCTCCAAAAGGCTCCCATGCTCCATTACTCTGCGGATTGTCCACCGCCCCCACCTCGCCTCATTGCTCCTCATCTATTTTTAAAAGCGAATATGCCTTATAACAATTAGTCTGTGAAGAGTCAATCTGTCACGCTCATTACGCTGCCAAACGTTCCCTCTGCTTCTCAGGTTTTTATCTGGACGTTTTTTCCCCCTCCTCAGCAATGAGAGCAATCAGCAAATAAGTAACATATTGGAAAGACATTTGTGGCTCATTTAGCGACTGAAATGGAGATGTCCGCGGTAATAATGATAGTGTTTAAAGGCTAAGCGCTATTGACGTTGGCGGCTCGGTTGGGGGGAAACTCTTTCGCTGCCTCACTGCAACAAGGTCCAAGGTTCGATTGTCGTGCCGGGTGGAGCTTCTCTTTGTGGAGTTTGTATGTTCTCCCAACAGCTTTAACAGTGGAATAACAAGGGTCAGCGATTACATTCTGAAGATACAAGAGACTGTGGGGTGGGCATGTCTGAACAGGTGGAGTCTTAGGCAGGATTCGAGCGCGATGATGGAGTCTATCGCATGAGCAGAAGGTTGTGTAGGTCTGAAGGAGGTCCTGGAGGACTGGTAACCAGAGAAGTTGCCTGGACTGCCAGACTACAAAAAACATGTACGAAAATATGTTCAAATGAAGTATAAGTTTCACTATTTGCAAATACCACTGGCATGACTCACTGACTGGAGTAGGGGTCAAAAGCAGAAGACAAATTGTTCTAAGTTTTAGCTTTACAACGGATTAATTTCTAAAGTGTCTGCTCTTGCACAAAACATTACTCTCTGAAAACCTCGTTAAAATCAGAGCATTTGCTTTTCAAAGTTATCAAACCAAATTCGTCCTTGAGACAGATGGAGGGGGGGAAAAAAAACAAAAGAGAACTCCCCACAGAATCTGTGGTGCGTTTGCAGATATTGAAGTGGAAAGCCCTGTCAGACAAAGACCGAGTGATAGCTTGTGTTTCTGATTGCAGCGATCGTTGGTAATGACGCTCCCAGACAGAGCTACAGAGATATCTGAGACGGGCCCTCGGAGATCGGCTGTTTACCAAGTCAGCAGTCTCTCCGCTAATTGTTCGTGATCTGCTCTCGGCCTGATGTACACACTGTAAAAATATATATATATGATTATGCGTCACAGAGACCTCGAAGCTTTTAAAAGAATTGACAATATGTTTGGAGAATCTTAGTCTTAAGTGCAGGTATCTCGGAGTCTTGTTCCCAAATGAGGAATGGATGGTGAAGAAGCAGCTGAGTCAAAAGGCAAAACTGCGTCCCAACTCTCACCCATGGTCATGAGATTTGGGTCAGGACAGAAAGGGCAAGATCGCTATTACATGCGGTAAAAATGTCCTTTCTCGGCAGGGTGGCTTGGGGCTAGCCAGACCAGCTAGCCACTCCTGGTTTCTGTTTTAAAAGCAAAAGCGTCTGGAACTCTGCTCACTGCCAATCATTCATTACTAAGTCTTTTATCGTTTCAATCACAGATACAAATTTGACACTTCCATATTTTGTATGAAAATGAACAAACCAAATGACTTCTCTCACTTGTAACTAAAAGAGTTAATGTGTGTGTTGATTTGGAAGAAGCTGGCTCTGTTTTTCAATTTTCTGTGTGATTTACATTTGTTATGTTTTCATATTTCATTCTCAGGTAAGTGAGATGGATGGATTGAGCATCCACATGTCAAGGGTGCCAAGTGGCCCCAAGCAAGAGTGTTGGCAGGGGGCCCTCTGGTGGCCGCCCTGTGTACTGGCGACAGTGGCGCAGATGGTAGAGCGGGTCTTCTCATGATCGGAAGGTCAGGGGTTCGATTCCCACCTCCTGAAAGTGTACACTGTTGTTGTGTCCTTGGGCAAGACACTTCACCCACATTGCCCCCAGTGTCTGCGTACATTGGTGTATGAATGAGAGCATGAATGGTGAGTGGATCCTTGCTGTAAAGCGCTTTGAGTGCCTAATGTAGGCGCTATATAAGTTGAGACCATTTACCATTTACTGCGCACTTGGAGAGAAGACGTTACGTGAGCAGGAGTTGGTCACCTGACAACTCCCATAATGCTGTCCCCTGCATTTCCTTCAGAACAGAAGGCTGAGGTTCTTTGAGTCATGCTGAGTCACTATAAACTGGTTTCACTATATACACTGCTCACAAAAACTTAGGGCACACTCAAGTCAGTCAAATTTCTGGGATGTCAGACTGTCCAGTTAGGAAGCCACGCTTATTGTGAATCAGTTTCACTTGGTGTTGTGGAAATTAAACAAACACAGGTGGAAATGAGCGGCAATTAGCAAGATCACTCCAAAAGAGGAATGGTTTTGCAGGTGGTGACCACAGACCATTTCCCTGTCTTCATCCTTTGGACCGTATTTTTGGAACACTTTTGCATTTGTCCAGTGTTCTCACCACTAGAGGCATCATGAGGAGCATCTACAACCCACAGAAGCTGCTCAGGGAGTGATGCTCATCCAAAATGGCACGTCCATTCGTGCTGTGGCAAGAAGGTTTGCTGTGTCTCCCAGCGCAGTGTCCAGAGCATGGAGGAGATACCAGGAGACAGGCCAGTACACCAGGAGACCTGGGGGGGGCCGACCGAGGCCAACAACCCAGCAGCAGGAGCGCTATCTGCTCATTTGTGCACGGAGAAACAGGAGAAGCACTGCCCGAGCCCTACAAAATGACCTCCAGAGGGCCACAAATGTCCATGTTGGTCCTCAAACGGTCAGAAACCGACTCCATGAGGGGGGTATGAGGGGGGTATGAGGGGGGTATGAGGGGGGTATGAGGGGGGTATGAGGGGGGTATGAGGGGGGTATGAGGGGGGTATGAGGGGGGTATGAGGGGGGTATGAGGGCGTTGGGCCGGTGCTTACTGCCCAACACCATGCAGCCCGATTGGCATTTGCCCGAGAACACAGCGATTGGCAGATTGGCCAATGGTGCCCTGTGCTCTTCACGGATGAGAGCAGGTTCACCCTGAGCACATGTGACAGACGTGACAGAGTCTGGAGACGCCCTGGAGAACGTTCTGCTGCTGCAACATCATCCAGCATGACCGGTTTGGTGGTGGGTCAGTGATGGTCTGGGGAGGCATTTCATTGGAGGGCCGCACAGCCCTCCATGTGCGAGCCAGAGGTTCCCTGACTGGCATTGGGGACCGGGATGAGATCCTCAGACCTATTGTAAGACCATATGCTGGTGCTGTGGGCCCTGGGTTCCTTCTGATGCCTGATAATGCCAGGCCACATGTGGCAAGAGTGTGTCAGCAGGTCCTGCATGATGAAGGTATTGATGTTTTGGACTGGCCTGCCCGTTCCCCAGACTTAAATCCAATAGAGCACATCTGGGACATCATGTCTCGGTCCATCCATCAACGCCACGTCGCACCACAGACTGTCCAGGAGCTGATGCTCTAATCCAGGTCTGGGAGGAGATCCCTCAGGAGGACATCCGTGGTCTCATCAGGAGCATGCCCAGGCGTTGTAGGGAGTGCATTCAGGCACGTGGAGGCCACACACACGACTGAGGATGATACAGACTCGTTTGGAGGAATTTCTACAGAATCTGGATCAACCAGTGACCTGATTTGTCACTTTGATTTTGACTATAATTTTGGATCCAGACCTCCAGGGGCTGAGAATTTGAATTGAATTGATTGACATCTAGGCTGTGTTTTTTGAGTGTGCCCTAAGTTTTTGTGAGCAGTGTGTATATATATATATATATATATATATATATATATATATATATATATAGAAAACAACTCTTCCTCACCCTCCGCGGGCGGTCTCTCTTTTTCCTCCTGCTCGGGTCCTCTACCGTCGGCCTGGGAGCTTGAGGGTTCTGCGCAGTATCTTTGCTGTTCCTAGGACTGCACTTTTCTGGACTGAGATGTCTGATGTATTTCCTGGGATCTGCTGGAGCCACTCCTCCAGTTTGGGGGTCACTGCCCCGAGTGCCCCAACGACCACGGGCACCACTGATGCTTCACCCTCCAGGTTTTCTCCAGCTCTTCTCTGAGCCCCTGGTATTTCTCTAGTTTCTCGTGTTCCTTTTTCCTGATGTTGAAGTCGCTTGGTATTGCTATGTCGATCACAACGGCTCCTCTGCTCTTTGTCACCACCACAATGTCCAGTTGGTTCATTACCATTCTGTCCGTCTGGATCTGGAAGTCCCACAGGATCTTGGCTCGGTCATTCTCGACCACCTTTGGAGGTGTTTCCCACTTTGACCTTGGGGTTTCCAGCCCATACTCTGCACAGATGTTCCTGTACACTGTACCAGCCACTTGGTTATGGCGCGCCATGTAAGCTTTCCCTGCAGCATCTTACACCCTGCAGTTATGTGCTGGATTGTCTCATTGGCCTCTTTGCACAGTCTACACCTGGAGTCTTGTCTGGTGTGGTAGATCTGGGCCTCTATTGCTCTGGTGCTCAAGGCTCCTGTGCAGCCATGATGAGCCTCTGTGCTGTCCTTTAGTCCGGCTCTGTCTAGCCATTGGTAGGATTTCTGTATATCCGCCACTTCAGTTATGTTTCGGTGGTACATGCCGTGTAGGGGCTTGTCCTCCCATGACGGGACCTCCAGCACCTCATCTTCTGTTCCCCATTGTCTGAGACATTCACTGAGCACGTCATCTGTCGGAGCCTTGTCCTTGATGTACTTATGGATCTTGGATGTTTCATCCTGGATAGTGGCTCTCACGCTCACTAGTCCTCGGCCTCCTTCCTTACGGCGAGCGTACAGTCTCAGGGTGCTGGATTTGGGGTGGACCCTCCTTCCTTACGGCGAGCGTACAGTCTCAGGGTGCTGGATTTGGGGTGGAACCCTCCGTGCATGGTTAGGAGCTTTCGCGTCTTAACATCTGTGGTCTGTATCTCATCCTTTGGCCAGCTTATTATTCCTGCAGGGGATCTGATTACTGGTAGGGCGTAGCTGTTTATTGCCCGGGACTTGTTCTTGCCATTGAGCTGCTTCTTAGGACCTGCCTTACTCATTGGAGGTATTTGGCCGTAGCCGCTTTCCTTGTCACCTCTTCGAGGTTGCCATTTGCTTGTGGGATTCCGAGGTACTTGTAACTGTCCTCAATGTCTGCTATTGTTCCTTCTGGGAGTGAGACCTTCTGTGTGGACTACCTTCCCTCTCTGAGTCACCATCCGACCACACTTCTCTAGTCCGAATGACATCCCAATGTCTGCACTGTATATCCGGGTGGTATGGATCAGTGAGTCGATGTCTCGCTCATTCTTAGCATACAGCTTGATGTCATCCATGTAGAGGAGGTGACTGATGGTGGCCCCGTTCCTGAGTCGGTATCCATAGCCAGTCTTGGCTGAGGGGGTTCAGACCTATGCAGAACAGCAGTGGGGACAGGGCGTCTCCTTGTGGCTCGCCATTGGCTTCAAGGGTGGTTTTCCACAACCTCATCGAGTTTGCAATGAAGGCTCTTAGAGTCCTGTTGATGTTGTAGAGCTCCAGGCATTCAATGATCCAAGTATGTGGCATTGAGTCGTAGGCTTTCTTGTAATCAATCCAGGCAGTTCTGCAGTCTCGAACGACTGTTCTGTCTACCAGGAGCTGGTGTTTGGCACCTCTGGTATCTTACCGATTCCCTTCTGAGCTGTGCTCATGTATTGATCCATGTGCTTACTTATCTGAGCCGCTATGGTGCCGGACATGAGCTTCCACGTTGTGGAGAGGCAGGTTATTGGCCGATAGTTGGATGGGACTGTACCCTTTGAGGGATCCTTCAGGATCAGGATTGTGCGCCCTTCGGTTAACCATTCAGGGTGATTCCCATCCCTCAGCAGCTGGTTCATTTGCGCTGCCAAGCGCTCATGGAGAGCCGTGAGTTTCTTAAGCCAGTAGACGTGTATCATGTCACGGCCTGGTGCTGTCCAATTTTTCATACCTGAGGCTCTTTCTTGGACGTCTGCCACTGTGATGGTAACTGGATTCTGTTCAGGGAGGTTGCTGTGGTCCTCTCTCAGAGCCACCAGCCACTGTGCATCACTGTTGTGTGCTGCCTCCTTCTCCCATATGCCTTTCCAGTACTGTTCAGTTTCCAGCCTTCCACCCTCTGCTCTGTTATTGTTACCCTGCCACTGAGCGTACACTTTCGCTGGTTGAGTTGCAAACAGACGGTTTACTCGTCTGGCTTCGTTGTCTCTCATGTACCTCTTTAGGCGGCTGGCCAAGGCTTGGAGCCTTTGTTTGGCAGTTTCCAATGCTTCAGGTATGGGCATCTGGCTGTACCTTTTGGGTACTTGCTTTTTCATTGCACCTTTCAAGGCCTCTGTCAATTGACTCACTTCTCTCCGTGCTGCCTTGATGTTATCCTCCAGCCTTCTTTTTCATGGTGGGTATTTCATCTCATGGTTGCTCTTACGATAGCCAAGCGTCTCTAGGATCACTGCTGCTGTGGAGTATATCAGCTCATTGGTTTCAGTGATGGTTGATGTAGGAATTGCTCTCAGAGCTGCATTCACATCGTCTAGGAGACTTTCTGACAGTACTTCTCTCAGCCTCTGTAATTGGCTTCGGGGTTGCCTGCTGGACATTTTTGCCATGATCTTATTTTTCAGGTCAGTCGCTGCCTCGTTCAGCGTGATTGCGCTTATTCGGGCTTCGTACCCAATCTCCATTGGGAGGGCTGGTGTTAACTCCCCTCTAACCTCTCCTCTATATATATATATATATATATATAATATATATATATATATATATATATATATAATCTGGTGGAGACATGAATATAAAGTCTGTCCACTGCCCATTAAAAGTTAACATTATAGGGAACCATGACTCACTGAAGCAGCAGGATGGGGATAAACAGCGCCAATGCGATTTGGTGGAGACATGTTGTAATTGCAACACCAAAGTCAACAGACAAACATTGTAGCGTTTGAAGCGAATTTATAAATAATAGACCAGTTAATGGGGGCCCTTCCCTTTAAGGGGCCCCAGCTGCATGCCTTGCCTATTGGCACACTACGCCTCAGCTCATGGGGATGACCTAAGAATGGGAGAAAGGATAGTGCGGCGCACCTTTAATCAACCAATCAATCAAAACTTTATTTATAAAGCGCTTTTCATACAAGGTTGTAACACAAAGTGCTTTACAGATTAAAAGCAGGTCCCGCCCACCCACCCAACCACCCACTCTTCCAAACAACCTTTAGAAATAGGGTGAGGAGTCCAGCTACCCCGGGAGGAGCTCAGAGTAGAGCCGCTGTTCCTGTTCCTGCCCCCTGACCTGGGGAAGGTGTTCCAGCCACGTCATATTGAGAGGAGGTCCCTTGGACATGCTGGAGGAAGTCTGCATAGAAGGCTCGGGATGTTTGGGCATCCCCAAATATAAAGCAAAAAGAATATGGATGGTTGGGGCACTTCAAAGGGACTATAGAGTTTAAAAATGTTAAAATGATGTATTTTCCTCCCCCTACATGTTCCAGCCATGTCCTAATGTATAGAATGAGCTCAGACCTGTTCACCACAACTGCCTCTAAAATCCTGCACTGTCACTCGCAAAGGTGTCACTTCTGCTCCGAAGTGCCGTCATGCACGAGCTTAATATAGAAGGTGCAGTTACATGTATGACCTGAGGTGGCAGTAGTGAGCATAAAATGGCCAACTTGCATCTAGTCCCTGTAACAGGTGTTTAGGCTGTTGTGTCGTGTGCCATTCATCTTGGAAGGCCAGATGATATATGCCTCAGGACCGGATTTAGTTGCCACCAGCACTTACAAAATATTCCTTCAATGCCTTATCCTAAAGACATTTTGCGTGCTTTCTCTTAAACAGAAGAGTTTGAAAAAGATAGAAATGAGTTGGCGCTGCAGCGAACTGTTTGAATTCCACAACTTTCTACCCCTGTTCGTCGCTGCTCGATCATGACAAATTTTATGCGAGAGATTTTGGTCAAAATGATCTGTCAATGGAATAGCTGTTATTGCAGGGTTACTGACACCAATGAAACAAAACACCAAGCCAGATACGTCTCTGATGAGGATATAAAAATCACACCCTTAGTGAAAAACAACTTCCCGCCTCTCCCACTCTCTCTCTGCCCTGCGCTTCCATATGTCCATCATTATCGCCGCATCCGTCTCCATCCTCCCTGCGATTGCGGCTGGCAGCATCCATGAGAAAAAGCCGAGAAAAAGACACCGCGGGGAACTGTGTAACCACTTTAAATCTGGAAGGTGAACCCGTTAAACCTTTCCCACGCCAAGCGGATCCGTACGAGCGGAGGGGGGTGGGGAGAGACGCAGGTGGGAGGAGGAAAAAAGAACAGAAAAAAAAAAGACCGGGAAAGCCATGCAGGAACAAACTGTGCTAGTCAAGAATTACCTAGAAGTGGCAAACAGAGTTAAAGCGGGAATTAGAATGTATCCGAGCTGGGTTAATGTTGGAATCACACATCTGAGCGCTTAATGCGAACTGGGCGTAGCCTTTTTATTCTGACCTTTTAATAACCCACCCTTAAGTCCTGGAGAGATTGTCTAGAGACGTACTTTCTTTTAAGGCGAGACATCCTTAGCCAATCTGGCACCCTCGTCAAGATTGAACTTTTGTATTCATTTATATTTCTGTGTTTCTCACTGCGCAGACTTTTTTTTAATTAATTTTCGTGACCCAAATAGCACTAGTTTTGGATATGGAAAAGGCAAGTTTAATTTAATTTAATTTTGATTATTATTGGTATACATTATTATGATTATCTATTCCTAAAAAACAAAAAAAATTAAACGTGCACACATCAGGTATATTGGACGAGGAACGTGCACTTCTGATGTTAAATTTACACATTTTCACTGCAATGTTACAGGTCTCCCCAGAGGCGTAGAAGGACCAGGCAGGGCTGGTTTGAAGGCTTGGTATTTCCAACACAAAAGACCGTGAGTCTGTATTACTTTCCGCTCCAAAGCTATGTCCGCCAATCGGTGATGTTGTAGATGGCAAGACCATGGACCTTAAGAGGTTCAAAAATGAAAGCGTAAATTGGCACCCACTCCAGCAGATGGTGCCCTAGACAACCTGGGTTGCCCATGCCCAGGGGGAGCACTGCAGAGACATTGCAGTCATTTTGTTTGACAATATTTTCAGAGACGAAATCTATCTAATGGATAGACCTGGTTATATGTATGTATATATATATATATATATATATATATATATATATATATATATATATATATATATATATATATATACAGTGCCTCTCAGAAGTATTCATACACCTTGAACTTTTGCACATTTTGTCATGTTTACAACCCTAAACATAAAGATTTTATTTAGATTTTTTTACTGAACGTTCACACACAAGTAACTGACAACGTGAAGAGAAAGCAAAATGATACATGATTCTGTTATTTTTCAAAAAAAAGAAAAGTGCAACACACACCTGGCACGATGCACAGATGAGAAAAAATCTCCCTATTTTTCACAACCCAATGTTGGCAAGTATGCTACTGCCCCCTCAGGTCTTATCCGTAACTGCAGTCTCTATATTAAACTCGTGCATGACGGCACTTCAGACCCGAAGTAACACCTTTTTGAGTCTGAGCTCATTCTACACATTAGGACATGGCTGAAACATGTATAATAATACTTATTTTGAACATTTTTCTCTGTATAGTCCCTTTATGGAACACTTTCATATAATGCCAAAGCTAAGATGTCCAAAGTAGTTTTCAAAGTCTAAATAAACCGTAATACAAAACCTCAAACGGTATCTCTATTTCTATTCATTCCAGTCCAACTTTGCACTTTCAAAACAAAACCCCAGCGCTTAATGTTTCTAGCATTGCATTGCGGTTTCCCACTCATTAAGGCCGGCTTTATGTAAATACAAATCAATCTAGCGCTCGCTCGCTAACATTTTCTTTATGCAAATGCAGTGCGTGTATGCCTAATGCCGGAGCCGGAGCCGCGAGTGGGCTTAAGTATGCATGCGTTTGCGGTCATTACTGGAGGAATCACTTCCATACCGCGCTACAAGGTCTGCAAATGTCACGGGCGCTCACTGTGAAATTGCAATTAAGAACATAATAAATAAATAGGACGGGGTGACACGCAGCAGTTAAGATTTTTATGATCAATTAGAGCGGGAAATCACTGGGGAAGTAAAGGTGTAGCTGTGCCGTACCAGTCAAGGTCTCAAAGTTGTTGGGTTTTAGACACATTATTTCATGTTGTGCTATAATAATCTTGAGGCTAAGGGGTCCAAAGTGACAAAAAACACCAACAGGGACAGGTCTGTTTATCGTTTCTTCAATAGATTCTAAACACTCTAAACAGTCTATAGTTTTAAGTTCAAGTGGTGGCAGCTACAAATTCTATGCTGGTGACTATAAATGCTGATGGGGTTGGCTTGGTTTATGGCTAATATCTGTAATTACTAGACCTATCCACATGAAACAAGAACTGGCACAAAGTTCAATGTCTTCTCTGTCTGCACAAATGACCAAGGTTGAATTGTTTTCTCATATAGATGTCCAAAAGTGTAATCAAAACACAGCCGTGATCTTAGTCCATTAAAAGGGATTTCAAGATGAATAAGGCAGGATTGGAAATCTATCAATCCATTTTCTTCCGCTTTATCCGGGGCCGGGTCGCGGGGGGTCTTAGCAGAGATGCCCAGACTTCCCGATCCACGCACACCTCCTCCAGCTGTTCTGGGGGGACCCCGAGGTGACACCAGGCCAGCTTGGAAACATAGTCCCACCATCGTGTCCTGGGTCTTCCACGAGGCCTTGTCCCACTAGGACATGCCTGGAACACCTCCCGCGGGAGGCGACCAGGAGGCATCCGGAACAGACCGAGGAGCTTTCTCACCACCTCGGTGACTTCAGCCCCGGTGATGGGCGAGCCCACCTCCGAGTCCTCAGCCTCTGCTTCCTCATTGGAAGACGTGAGCCTGGCTCCAGGGTGGGGCCCCGGCTGCGCCATGCCGGGCGGCGTCACGGTCCTTGTTGGTTCATAGTCCATAGAGGTCTTCTGATCAGAATTGATTATTTAATTTCAAATTTCACTCGATTTTTTTGCAAACTTACACACATCTGTGTTTATCATCCACCACGAAATCTTTACAAAATATTCAAACGGGTCTAAGCTTATCGCATGCTGGTGCTAACTCCTAACTCCAGGTTAGCAGAAATAGCGTAGCCACATAGTGTAATGAGCTAATTCGGGCTGTGAAATGAAACAGATAAGTGAAAAGGCTATAGCGATGTTCTGAATTGAACACGCATAGAAACCTGGGATACTGTCATGTGTCCAACATTTGAGAAGCCCTTCACCCAGCCGCTAGCCGTCTTTAGCCTCCGCGTCAACGAGCCGACCCTGACATTTAGCGGACTATCAAGGGCTATCAAGTGTCCCGTGTTTTTAGACGTTAAAGCACATTTTTCCGTGTTGGTGTCAGGGAGCAGCTTCATCTCATCAAACAGAAAACGTTAGCCTGTCTTGTTAGACCCGCGTTGATGGACAGAGACATTAGCTTGATCCGCTCTCATCGTGTCGGATTCTGACATCTTCACCCAGGAGGGCATATTTGACTTATGGTATACCCATCACTGCCACACTCCCTGATCAGGACAAACACAAAAGAAGGTTTCTGCCATGATATATGATTCTGTAACATGATTTTATTCTTTTTTGGACCAGGAAGGAGTATGGACGTCTTGAAAGGACCCAGTCAATAACGAAAGAAAGTAACCATAGCTTTAATCCTTTAAGGCGAACACATGGATGTTTGACACCGTGGTAAAAGTTGAGATTTTGTTGAACAATGTCTCTTCTTTAGTGACATTTCGAAGATAAGAGATTGTTTAATATCGTCTTCTCAGCCTTATTGAACTTTGAACAGCAAAAACATGGCAAAATATATGTTTAGTTTTTGAATATTATATAAGTGAAAAAAAGAACAAAAAAACTAAACAAGATAATCATAATTTCACTCTAAAATAAATACATTTGGCTATTTTTGTGCATAAAAATGCCACAGATGCCATTTATGACATACAACTAGCACTACATCTTGCCCATCACATATTATCAGTAATCTACATGATATCTGTAAAATAAAATCAGTAAAAGAATCCCTTCAATGTCTCGCCTTAGATTGTATATTTCAAGCTGTACTTGATTTTGTACAGTGAAATCCAGTGCAATATCTTGTTGTTTGCATTTGGCCTCTCCCGTATTCCTATAGCTCCAAACGGTGGTGAAGTTGGAAGCTACCACTCTCTTCCACGGGCACAAAGACCAGGTACGCACCAACTCATCTAAACTCAGGTAAGAACATATCTCAGTATGGAAAAACGGTGGCCTGTTCCTTTAAAGTTTAAATGTTGTGAAGCTTGCTTTAAAGTATTGTACTGCATAGCACTTTGAGTTACTTTCAGTCCAGATTATCATAATCAAATGTTATATTAAGTACGTTTTTTCTTCTTTTTGCACTTTTGGTCTCGCTTTACAAACTGAATGCATTTTGTGTCACAGCTACATTACAAGTGTAAGATAGTGTCCGTATTGATAGCATCAGTAATGGTCTTGAGTGTTGAGGTTGTCAAAGTAAAGTGACACCCCAAAGCATAAAAAGGTCCGGACGGAAAGGCGACACGCTCAAGTGACAGGCGGTGAGAAAACGCACCTTTTATACAGGCTCATAATAGCGTCAGTATCGACCCCGGGACAGGCGTTTTAACAGCTAAGGTAACATACAGGAGAAGATGACCAAGGAAGAACATTACATTAGATGTTTGTGCTTGTGTTTGCAAAAGAAAACACTGCAGGCAAAACTTTTCTTTTCAGGTTTTGGATGAGTCTCTCGTAACATGTAAACTTTCAACAACTGATCATTGATTCAACATTTTCCTGTAGAAATATCAGGAAATCGTAACCATTTCTTTTCAACATCTCCGTCAAACAGAGGAACGAGGGGAAGTTTCGATATTCAAAAGACAATTTTGTACATCGGGCAACTTTAGAGCAACTAACTGTGAACAATATCAGCAAAACTGCAGTTGAAAAGTGCTGTAAAAAAAGGCCAGGTCAGGATTTTGAATTGGCCTGGAGCACCCTCTGCAGGCAGGAAGTGGGCATCGCATGTTATAAAAGTGAAAACAAGCTTCCACATTCCGTCAGCGGCGTGCTAGTAAATCCATAGCACCGCGTGTTAGAGAAATAACAATGGTGTTCGAGGGGATCAATGAAGAACAGGCAGCAGTCTGGATGTCTTATACAGAAGTTTATTTACCATCAGTGCGGGACCCGGAGACATGAACTCGAGACATTGCGCTAGTCCTACCATTCAAGTCTGTCTATGCTTCCACAGAAAAGGGATAAATCCCCGGGTTAGGGTTACCCCAGACTGATACGCAAGAGTCTGAGCTCCACAGTCAAGGCCATGACAGAGATAGCACGACTGTACATCTTGACTCTGTGTGATAAATTAAATGTTATCCTCTAGCACCGTGATGAACTCACGTTGAGCGCAGAGCCAGTCCGGTGGTGGATAATGGGATTTCAAAATGTGCAGGGCATGTGCAGTTTCGTGTTCCTTCAGCGACACTACTAAATCCAGGAAATACAGTTCAGACCGCTTCTGTATTAGAAGAAGAAACGACCAAAGTGAAAAGGATTAGTCAACACAGTGTGAAACGAAATATGACTAAAGGCGGATTTTTAAAGAGGCAGTATTGTTATAACATGAAATGAGCAATAGAGCTCATGATGGCCACTGTCTGTCGCCCAATAAACGTAAAACCGTGAATGTAAATACAAGTGAACCTAAAAAACAAACCTCTGCTAAGTCTCTCTGCATTGGCACAGCCCCGTCCCCTCTCTGCGCCTGTTGTCTGCAAACTCTCCATGTGGACATTCACTTGACATTATCCGTCAGTGTCAGCACGCAGCCCTTCAGCAAACTGTCCTCCGCAGCACACAGCTAATGCAAACAAGGCCACCGGCAGCCAGGCAAAACACTCAGCCACCACTGCTGCTCAGAGCTTTCAAAACATAAATGATCGCAGTCACTGCTATTTTTTCTTTCTTTTTTCAAAATTTTGCAGCCAAAGTTTCCTGGAGGCGCCTTTCAATGGAAGCACAAATGGCCAACCTCAAAGATCTTTAATACAACTCTAGATAGGACATGAGACTTGTTGACATGGCAAATGTGGCAGCCATCTTGCGATTGGCCAGTGAGGGTGATGCCAATAGCAGGTCATATACAAATGGGAACACTGTTTACATTGATAAAACTTCAAATTCTGTTTATTTTCTTTCAGGACTGTGCTCAGACAAACTAAAGCACATGTGTCAAGGTCAAGGCCACATGCGGCCCGTGAGATGATGTAATGTGGCCATTTGACGAGCATGAAATAATGTAAAAAAAAAGTCTCTAGCCCATTCCTGTGCTGAGTTATGGATTTTTAAAGAAATAACCAGTTTGCTCACTCCAGACACGAGGGGGCAGCTTAAATTAAAAAAAGAATTCCACACGTGTCCAGCAGAGGCTGCTGACATAATACGCAATCAGGATATAAACAACATATTATAGCCACGTGGTAAATGATCAGTCTGCCCCAGGGCGGCTGTGGCTACAATGGCAATAGTAAAGCATAACAAATGTAATCCGTTATTTATGAGGCCACAGTCCTTTACAATATATGTGGCCCACGACCCAAACGACTTCGACACCCCGGAACTAATGGAAGGGGAACAATGCCAATCTGCCATTTTCCTTCCTTCTGTGACTTAAGAATAGATACACTTTGTTTAATGTTACGTAATAAAATGCAATACAGTTGGAAAAAGGTCGAATGTTTGCATAGATGCAGCTATACAGTCCTGTAACACAACGTTAAATAGTATGGAACAATTGAAGGACAATGTATGTCAAATGTAGTCAATTATAATGACAAAAAGTCTGTGCTACTCTAAAAAAAAGTCTTTCTCTTTCAGTAATACACATAAGCTCAGTCGGTATTTAAAAAAGATAGGCCAGTCACAATATGGCCGCCAGAATTGCCATTTGTTCCAATGTTTAACTATAGTGATGTTCTATCTAGAGTTTCATTAAAGATCTTTGGCCAACCTTTTATATTAATTCACTTCTCTGCCTCACTGCACTAACAACTCACCATGCTGTACTGGATTTAAATAAATGCCTTCTAATAAGCTAGCTTTGTTATGCTAATCGTTTTAGCACAACATTTACTTGCCATTCTCAGAGACTGCAGATGCCCATCACATGTAAGTGCTCGGTTAAATATGACACATGTATGAGTATTACTGATTTTAGGCATGCTGAAGGTGTTCGAGGGTGAATGCGTAGCAGCGTGTAGCTAGCTGTGTTCATCAAACCAGTCCCAAGCTAACTCCTCCACACAACAGGGTGTCCCCAGGTTGGATGCTGCTGTGGAAAGACGCCTTATTGGACAGTGTGTTTTAGTTCTATTGTTTGTCCGGTGGGATCAGCTTTGCACTGATTTACAAATCTCATCGATAGTTTGAGCCTCTCGTTTACACACCGAGTTTACCTCGAGGGTGGAGCAGATTATTTAGAAAGGGGAAATTAATATTCAACTATTTCACATACTTTTTAAATCTGAAATAATTCCAAACACATCCCCTGCTAAGTGTTCGTGTACCCCCTGTGGTTCCAGCACGCCAGATTTGGTTACACTGCTTTAGATGTTTCATCGGCTGTCGCAAAACAGTGGCAAGTTCATTTCCACTTTCATTCTTCCGAAGAAAAAATGTTCATGTATTTTTGTTATTCAACTTAAAATGTTAATGTTAAAATGTTATATATGATATAGACTCATTGCATGCAAACTGACATGTCAAGCCTTTGTTATACTTTTGATGATTTTGGTTTAAAGCTTGTAAAAATCCTACTTTCAAAGGGGACGATGTTGTAGGCTTGAAGTGTCACCTTTCAGTGGTCTCTCAGTCTGGTTCAGTAGAATTCACCATCATGGATAAGACTGCTGGCCTGACAGCTGTGCAGAAACCCATCATTGACAAAAGCCTCAAAAGGTAATGGCAAAAGAAGTTGGATGTTCTCAAAGTGCTGTATCAAAGCAGAAAGTTAAATGGAAGGGAAGAAAAAGGTGCACAAGTCACAGGGATAAGCGCAGCCTGGAGAGGACTGTCAGGAAAAGGCCATTCAAATGAGGCATCGCCAAAAGAAAGATGAGGGAGATGAGACCGAACAATGCAGAAGAGCTGAAGGAGCTTTTGAAGCCTCCTGGTCTTCATAACACCTCAGCAGCGCCACAGGCTGAGAGCATCCACGCAACTGCATTAAGGCCGTCAGTCAAGGAAAAGGCCCAAACCAAGTACTAAGTACTTATGATTATAGTTTGCAGAGGACCCACATTTCTTTGTTTAAAATAATAATCTTCTGAGATTTTGAATTTGGGGTTTTTACAAACTGTAGCACAGGGGTGTCAAACTCGTTTGGGTTGGGGCCAAAATTCGGCTCCCGCAGCGGGTCGTGGGCCACATATATTGTAAACGACAGTGTTATTTATAAGGATAAATAACATCTTACACTTGTTGTGCTTCATCAGACTATGTCACGTGTTTCCCCAGGTGCGATACAAAGTCATTATTCATTCACTCCACACTCGATGGCAGTAAGTCACTATTGTAGCCACAGCCGCCCTGGGGCAGACTGACCATTTACCACGTAGCTATAATATGCTGTGTATATCCTGATCTCTTTTTATGTCAGCGTCCTCTGCTGGACATGTGTTGAATTATTTCCTTTTTTTAATTTAAGCTGCCCCCTAGTGGCTGGAGTGAGCAAACTGGTTATATCGTTAAAAATCCATAACTCCGCACAGGAATGGGCTGGAGACGTACTTTTTTTTGTACACATGCTCAGGAATTCATGCTCCTCAAAGGGCCACATTAAATCATCTCCACATGTGCTGTAAGCCATCAAAAATGATAACAAATAAAGGCTTGACATGTCTAATTTTGCATGCAATGAGTATATATTATTTTAAAGGAACAGGCCACCGTTTTTACATACTGAGATATGTTCTTACCTAACCTTAGCCGAGTTAATATATCCCCGTCTGGTCTTTGTCCGTGCGCTCACACATACGCAGCCTCTCCCACATGTCACATAGCTCCAAAAAAGCTCACGATAGAAGCTCCCAAGCTCTTCCACGTGTTCCCTATTTAAATAAAGTTACGTGAAGTGTTTTCATGCAAAGTATATTTACACAGAAATGTAACATGTCGATTTTATAAGCAGATAAAAAGGGGGACTATATTGTGAGGCGTAATGATACAGGAGCACAGCGTCCGCGCAGTAACTCCTAAAGACTTCCCCGCTCACTTCCGTCAGTAGAAGGTGCGTGACTTGTACAGAGCCTTTTACAACAAGCAGAAAATATATTTTGGGAAAGTGCTGCGCATTCCTACCTCATGGTGGAGCTCCTGAGTCCTGCGTCGTCGTCCGGGGTGAGTTGGAAATCTGTGAAACATTACTACACCATATACTTTCTGCTTGTTATCACAGCCCGGCACGATGCACGTAAAAGGCATCGTTCACAAGTTATCCAGGCTTCTTCAACTGTTCTCTGCTGCTCTACAAGTCACGCAGCTTCTACTGACGGAAGTGAGCGGGGAAGTCTTTAGGAGTTACTGCGCGGACGCTGTGCTCCTGTATCATTACGCCTCACAATATAGTTCCCCTGTTTATCTGCTTATAAAATCCACATGTTACATTTCTGTCTAAATATACTTTGCATGAAAACGCTTCACGTAACTTTATTTAAATTGGGAACACGTGGAAGAGCTTGGTAGCTTTTATCGTGAGCTTTTTTGGAGCTATGTGACATGTGGGAGAGGCTGCGTATGTGTGAGCGCACGGACAAAGACCAGACGGGGATATATTAACTCGACTAAGGTTAGGTAAGAACATATCTCAGTATGTAAAAACGGTGGCCTATTCCTTTAACATTTTAATACTTTTTTCACAATATTCCAATTTTACGAGTTTTACCTGTACTTAAAGAGGACTCATTCATAATTGTGGTTTCAAATGCAGGAAAAGTAAATCAGAAGTGCGCCAGTAATAGAAGGAAATGCGGAAAAAGTACAAACAAAAAGTTGATATATGGAGTATATAATATAATATGGAGTGAAAAGTGCGTCTGGCAGAGTAAAACCGAGCGCTTGTTTGAAACTGAAGATAAGAAATGGCATGAGAGAAAGGGAGAGAGAGAAAAAGAAAAAAATCTGCCAAACAAGCGCGGGAAACTGGCCAAATCTGTCGGAGATGAGCCCTGCTATAGCCTGAACAAGCAAAAGCGTGGCTAACACTCCGCAAATTGGGCCAAATCACTTAGCAAAAGCTCCAAATTGATCTCATTTCACGGTCTGCTCGAGCGGATCCGGCGATGACCTTTAGGCTCGAAATCCCCCTCCATTTTTTTTTTTTTTTCATACTCTGAAAATCATTTGTGGAGATGTTCACAATCCGACAGCCCTCCCACTTAGGTAGCCGCTAAGTGTGAGTGCGCGGCGAAATGGCACTCGCCGTCGGAGTGGAGCGCTCCGCTGAAAAGGTCTCGGGATTAGCGATTGTCAAGGGCCACGTGCCGGGCTAATAAAAATGTATTCCGACGGGTGACGACCACGCGGCAGTTACTTCAGTGAGAGGTCATCGGCTCTGAGGAGGCGGGAGTGGAGGAGGAGCCAAGACAAAGCGGTCAATGAATACTTTGGAGTAGATTAAGTTAAGGCTGGATTTGTAAATATCTTAAGTGTTCAAATGTCATATATGTTATTTAAGCATGAGTAAAAATATCATTGGGCTACTCTTGTGCATTACAAGCCTGCGTTGACAAGATTCGTAGAGTGCTATCCATTCACTTCTCTAATACATGCAAGACAACTTCATTTACAAGGCGACTCAATCCATCTAAACCTTTTTGCCCCTCTTTTCATCATTACTGGACACTGGCTTGTCATTCTTGCTTCCACTTGTTTGTATGAACACTTGCAGCCTGTTTCCCTAGTCTCAATGTTCCGGCTCCAAAAGCAAAGCCAAACTGCTAGCATGGACAGGCTTTCTTTGGGCCGCGCAAAAGCACTATGGGGGAAGTCAGCCTCTCTTTGTCCATTCTTCTTTTACAGTGTTACGACCCGGCTCGGAAGCCGCAACAAAGAATGGGGGAGACACGACACCATGACGTTTTTAAGCCTTGGTTAAGGCATTTATTTAAAGAGTCCAAAAAACAAAGAGAACGAGTGGCCACACGCGTGGCCTGGCGAGGAGGAGCGGTCCAAGCTCTCCGGGGGATGTCGACCTCCACCCGGAGCCGCAGACGAGAGAGAGAGAGAGACAGCGGCGGAAACCCGGCCCTTTTACCTGGGCAACCCGGAAGTCCCACCCTGGGGACCCCGGTCGCCACCTGCTGCCCACCTTCATAGGCACAAAACAAACATTAGCGTTACAGGCCCAGCAGGGGGCCATCACATACAGTCTATGGCTCCTCTGACCACTACTCACTCACTAATGTGCCTCGTCACGAGAACCAGGGACACAAGTCGGCAGCCCAAGTTTTGAGAAAAACACAAAAGAAGTTTTATTTAGGGGAAAATTGTTGATTTTCGCTTTCTTGCTGAAGCCTCCATGTTTAAGCTGCAGTGTTGGTATATTTAAAAGTGTAAACTTTTAGCTTCAGACCAGCTTATTTAGGGAGATTTGGGAGCGTGCAGTCGGGGCGTGACTTTGTGTGTATTTACATACTGAGTAAACATCGGGTCGTGTTGGAGACGCTGCTAAGATTGAATCGTGGACGTTACGATGAACATGTTTGGAAGTGGATTTATTTATCACGGATTATGCGGCGCCGCTTCCTCATGAAGAGCCTTGAGAGCAAAGCAGCGACAGCGGGACAGAGACGCTGCTTTGCTCCCAGACAGGACCACACTTTGGCCACGCAGGGTTAAAACAAAGTAAGTTTAGAATCTTTTTGCGTTTTTCGTTGATCTCTGACGTCTCGCTCTGTTTCCACGTTAGAAACAGATATGATCAGATTTTCATGTGTTACACATTGTTGGAAACTTTGGAGACGACACTTTCACAAGCTCTGTCCCGCTCAAAATGCCCCAAAACCCAGTTGTGTCCCCCGGTCTCGTGATGGGTCACATCTTGCCTTTGTACAGGCGGTGGGTGAAGTGTCAGTGTGGTACATAAACGCGTAAAAGAGTCAATAAACACTTGGATAAATATGGACATTTTGCCAATTCTAAACATTTCTAAAATAACAACGCCTGTTGCACCCATTTCATAACCTTGACAGTCCTGCCACCCGGAAGAAGACTGCATTGTAGTCTCGATCCATGCCACGTCCAGCTGACCAGCTGACCTTTCCTTACCCTTCCCTCCCTCTGCTGCCCCCTATTGTGCACATGTATTTCAATTCTCTGTATGCACTTGGCATGTGTACGTGAATGAACTGACACTGGCCTGGATTGATATTGGATCCCTTTGTCTGCATCCTGAAACCCCTCTCTTGGCCAGTTCAGCTGCCCGTGTGCCTTTTCTCCATTAGCCTCCCGCATTAATCGCCCACTTAATTACCCGCAGCACGCAACAGAGGTACGATCCGTCCGTGAAGATTCTTTCTCCGTCCGAGACGGAGGAGCCAGCGTTTTTATTGGCACCACTCGAGCAGAAGACGGCAGCAGCAGCAGCCACCTTGCACACGCAGCGGAGCGGATCTGAAGACACAATTAGGCCGACTGATTGGTAAATAAGATTAGAGAGCGGGGGACGGCGAGCGCAAAGGGACAAGCACGAACAGGGAGTCACGGAATGGACTGCATTGGACTTTTTTATACTTTTAAATTGTGCTTTTTCACTTCTATGTCTCGCTTTTTACTGTGGGTCTTATTCAGTTCCACTGTCTTTTTGTGTCGTCCTGTAATATTGTGTCACAGCTATCACAGAGAGATGTTCTTTCATCTGTCGTCAGCCAGCTGTTGACAACAGCAGCTAAAGTGCTTAACAGTGAAATTTCATAAATATATATATTTACATCATCCAAAATGATCTTTGGAGAAAAGCTCCTTCCACATAAACATTTATCCTAAGCTAAAATTGTCCATCAGGCACACACACTAACATCCACTCACACTTGAATGTCTCAGCGAGTTTATCAAAACCGCTAACCGATGGGGAGTGGGCGTAGCTTGTTGATGAATCTCACAACTTGCACCAAAAAAACTGTTCAACATCCTGCTGGATCTGGAGCAGATGCTCCAGTGTCTGAGAACAGGCCAAAAAGCCTCGTTCAGGATGGAGATAGATCTGTCCATGCAGCGCTCCTGGTTTATCTCCATCAAAGACCATTTCCAGACACAGCAGGTGAATGGGGGGGGGGGGGGACTGAAGCGTCATCTTGGTCGCCTTTCGTGCTGCCAAACATGTCACTATTTGTGAACGAATAAGCGTCGCAAAGCTGTATGGATTTGTCTAAAAAACGACACTGCTGGACGAGTCAAGAAAAAAACATGAACCTCTTGACCCCTGCCTTGACCAAGACTTTCTCTAGTTCAGCTTTACCCAGATCCACACATACACCACAGCTTATAGGCCAGTGCAAGGCTTCATTTGAAAGCTAAGGCCTACGAAACTGATCTAATCATCACTATTTAAACTTTTTTTTCCATCGCTTTTTTTGTTGGGTTTTCGTCACATTTTTGACACATTTTTATCACTTTTTTGTCACTTTTTGTCACGTTTTTGTCGTTCTTTTGTCGTTCTTTTGTTGCAATTTGATCCTCGTTTTCGTCTCATTTCAGTTGCTATTCTGACACTGTTTTCAAGAAGCTTTTAGATTTGGGTAAAGCCAAACCGGAGAATATGTGCTCGATTCAGGTGGGGGTTAAGAGGTTAACAAAAGCATTGGGAAGGGTGAGTTTCGTCTTTTTTTTAAACAAAGATGTTAATGCGGAAAACTAGAGAATAATGTGTATGTTTTCATCTGCCATTGCCTTAAAGAGACAACATGCAAGTTATGCTCACTACTGCCACCTCAGGTCTCATGCGTAACTGCAGATTCTATATTAAGCTCGTGCATGACGGCACTTCAGACCTGAAGTAACAGCGACAGTGCAGGATTTTAGAGGCAGTTGTGGTGAACAGATCTGGGCTCGTTCTACACATCAGGACATGGCTGGAACATGTAGGGGGAGGAAAATACTCCATATAGTCCCTTTAAGAAAGGTTTACGTCATCCTGTTCACTTTGGCTGTTTCTTTTTCTATGCCTCAATTTCCTTAATTTTTAAACACTCTCATTCCGAGACGCAATCCAACGAAACAAGCAAATCACCCAATTACACGTGATGTCAAATGTATTTTCTTACCATTGAATTCTGCTGACCAACATTGTCCCTGGAACAAAAAAACAAACTGTGCTATTGTTATAATCCCTATTCACTGAGCGCACCCTAGCACTAGCATAATGGCGTATAGATTTAGGTTTCCAACTTTGCAAGTTGTGGAAAAAGTGCTTAGCTCGGCAAAGCAAACAAGCTCGCCGCATTCAACTGCTGGCCCAGTGATCAATCGTATAGACACATCCGTACCTCCTCCCTTCGGAGAACCGGCGCTCTGTAATTGTTGTATACCTAACCTTTTTAACACGTCTTTCATCTGGGAGAGAATCGCTTCTGGTCTGACAGCTTGGCGAACAATCTTTTTTTTTTCATTCTGGAAGAGCAGTGGGGATTTTGTGTCATGCTCTTGACGTGTTGCGGGGTTTGGTGGAACGGTGCGGCGCAGATGGTTTTCAGCGCGCTCGCATCTGGAGCCGCTTCGGAGAAAGAGACGGCCCAGATGTTGCAGACGTTGCTTCGCCTTTCCCCAAAGCGTCAACGCCGACGGGCAGAGGCGTCGTCGGCTGTTGGGAACGCTTGACTTCGACCCCCCCCCCCCCATCCCCGCTCCGGCAGCACGGCGTGCAGCTGTTGTGCCGTAGCACCTCTTTTGACGTGCCAAACTTTGGGGGTATGGGGTACGCTTCGGAATGATGTTTGAACCTGCTCATGTGTTGTACAAGTCGGCCAATCACTGGCGTAAGATTTGACACGCCATGAATTGTGCCCATATTGTTTGTGTTGGAAACCTGAAAGCCAAATACATGTACACAATGTCACACCCAGCGTCGGGTACACTACACTATAGTCATGTACTCATTATTTATCAGACTGACGGAAAACGAGGCTGCCAATCTGTGCCTTCCACTCACTCACGCACAAACACATTCTCACAGGCGGTGGGTGAACAAGTGTCTTGTCCAAGGACACAACGACAGTCTGCGCTGGAGTCAGCCTGGATTCCAACGCCAGTGATGATTTCCGCACTGCATCCGATCTGATGCAAAATACTGCTTCCAAAATTAGTTTAGCTTTACTTTTATTAGTTTATTTGAGCAGCAAACAAGGCACAGACAACAGATGTTTTCACAGGAAAAGGAAAGCATTTGCACACTCACCACAGAACTTATGTAAAACCCACCCCTGACTTATCAAACATGAAGCTGCAGTTTGTGACATTTTCACTTTACAAAAGCACGGTTATTTCAACTAGCTTTAGCACAATATTGTGATAATTTTACTGGTGAAAAGTGCGTCATGAAATAGCATTTGTTTACTTACAAGTCACAGAAGGGAGCGCTACTATTGGAGAACTTGATGACGTCATCACGCTGCGTAGGAGTGACATAAAGAGCTTGTTTCTATCATTTATGGATCAGAAGATATCCACAGGTTTATTTATTTGGTTTATTTGGTAAAGACAGTGGAAGTTAATGAACAAGCCTCAAAGGATTTCCATCCATCGTCCCGTATGCACACTCTCATTCATCCTGGCCTATTGTACATGTTTTTAGTGGTGGGGAAACCGGAGTACCCGGAGCAAACCTACACAGACACGGGGAGAACATGCAAACTCCACACAGAAAGGCCCCGTCCTTGGTGGGAGTCGAACCCGGACCTTCTAGCTGTGAAGCAGGAGCGCTAACCGCTGTACTGCCGTGCCGCCTGAAGTAAAACTTTACATTTGGCATCGTTCACTGATGGTTAATGGTCTACAGTCCTCTACTAAAGCAGTCTGTCACTGTCACTGTGGATCTCCCCAGGGCAGCTTGTGACAACCAGGCACCCGTCTGTGCATGGTCAGTCACCTATACCCTCGCCTTCACCACACCCGGGTTACTCCCCTGTCCAGCCTCCGTCTCTGACCTCACACACAACGCCCATTTCTACCCCTTCTCCTATTCGCTCCCCCTGTCCCCGCCGCCGGTTAAGCCTCCTGGGTTTGCGCTAGTAAAATGGCATACCTTTGCGGGACAGGGAAGTAGCAGCCTCGGATCCTGAGGGGTAGCAAAGAAAAACTTAAGCACACTCCCAACGAGCGTGGTCAATTCTTCCACAAACAAGTCTTTGCTGAACCGGACCTACCGCTTCCTGGTTGCTACGTACGTCGGTGACGTCATTCCGCGCACCGTACGTACAGGTCCGCTTGGACTATAGATTGTCCATCACTCTGGTGCTGGCTAGACCGCACTTCCGCATTACGTCAGTGTGACGTCACTTAGTGCTCGCGCAATACGCTGTGGAGCGGAGAAAATTGGGGGGCACTTTCTGGCTCCTTTGGACTGTTTCCCTTTTGAGTGGGGATTTATTTCTGAACACTTGTGATATATTTGGATATCAGTATTTATGTATAATACACATTTGCATAACCCACATGTTCTGTCTGTGTTGGTGGTGTTCATCATATGTCATATATACAAAAGGGTTTATGCCATGTAGCACATGCCCTTGTGAGGATTGTAGCATTGCAGCATTGTAAGGAAAACTCACCGATTATAACAAACCCTTTCATCCTATACGTCAGGAGGGAAACCTGACTGGCACCCCTAAAAAGAACTTAACAATCATAATAAAAATAACAACAAAAAGAATAACAAACTGTCAATCCGTCACATAAAAGTGGCACCCCAGATGGGACAAAGAAAAAAAAAACATATGACATAGCTGAACAAGAGAACACCAATCACAAGAAAGAAAAAATGACGAGCACAGAAACAGTAGAGGGAATCTTTAAGGAACTGGAAGAGGAAGCGCCATTTTCCCCACCACATTTGTCACCTACAAAGGGACGCTCCACAGCGTACTCCCTTCTGGATATGTCACCGACTGGCCTAGATAACTTTCTTGGTTCTCCTGTGATGCCTCCGCCGCCTCCTGGTCTCCTAGTAGTAGAAGGCATGGCTGCTGCGAGGACCCCAGTAATGGACGTAAAGTTTATAATGGAGGAGGTCAAATCCAGCATTAAGGAGGAAATGCACAGTATGAGAACCACGACCACAGAACGGGTTGAGAAGATAATCAAGGCCCATGCTATGGAACAGTATCAACACCTGGATGCACAATTGGAATATGTGCTTTCACAAACCAAAGCGTCCATTGGTTGGAGACTGAAGCACCACCAATCGGAGCTGCTCAAGGAATTCCATTCGCTGCTTGCACCAGTGACGGACAGTATTTCCAACCTGCAAGGGGAGTTTTCGCGCCTCCAGGGGGAGCTCTCGGAGCATCAAACCAACATGAAGATTATGACAGAGGAACTGACGGCTACGGTCCAGTCACTACAGAGTAGTCCAACCCCTGTAATGGATCAAACAGTGCAGACTGGTTTCCAGGACCTGCCAGAAACCTTGACACTCACCGGCAGACCCAGGCTGGAATCGACAGCTCAGCCTGGGAGAACAGGGATCCCAGCAGCATCAGATTTTTCAACCTCGGCAATCAAAAGGTGTCGGGATATCGGAAAGAGTCCAGTTAAGCTACTGTTCCCAACCTATGGACAGAGGGAGGATCCAACCGACCCGCTGCAGTACTTGGAACGCTGTGAGGACTATTTGGCCCTGAATGCATTAACTGATGAGGAACTCTTGGCTACCTTAAGGAACGTGTTGCATGGCACCGCAAGAGATTGGTGGGATGTAGCCAGACACAAAATTCGGACCTGGGTTGAATTTAAAATGCAATTTCGGGCTGCTTTTCTCTCCGAGGATTATGAGGATGAATTGGCAGAGCGAGTGCGTACCCGAGTCCAAGGAGAAAAGGAAGGCATCAGGGATTTCATATATATGTATCAGTCCCTATGCAAACGGTGGAAGCCACAAATCACAGAGGGAGACATCGTGAAGTTGATCCTTAAAAACATCAATCCTGCATTGGCCAGCCAGTTAAGGAGTAGTCGAGTACTCACTGTAGACGAGCTCGTACGGTTGGGACAGCAGCTGGAACGAGATCGGGACAATCAGCAACAGTACGAGCACCGGAAACGAGCAAGTGCACCATCGCAGCCCACTGAATCCCGCTCTACAGGCAACCCTAACAACAACAACACAGTACGGCCCAAACAGAATTTCAATCCAAATCATAATCGATCATCTCAACCTTTCTGCTGGCGCTGTAAAGGCGATCACTCTCCAGGAGCTTGTCCACGTGGGGTCACGACCCAACCATCCAGGCCTCCATTCCCTTCTCAGCAGTCTACCGGTCAATCTCCCATCCCTGGAGGCTCCGCCACTCTTGGGGCCCTTACAACATCTGGACCTCCAGGAGAAGCTTGCCCGCTGCCGTGTCAGTTGATGGTTCCCCTCAGCATCAGTACCTGGAAGGGGGCTGCAATCCTGGACACTGGTTCTTCCTATACGCTGGTGAACGAGAGGGTATGGAGTGAGATTGGTGGTGAAGTCAAACCATGGACCAGAGGGCCATTGTACCTAGCGGATGGAGAAGGACGACAACCACTGGGGTGGAGTGCATTAACAATTACCCTGCAAACTCAGACCATCACCTTACCTTGCGTAATTTTGCCAGCTCAAAGTCTTGCATTCCCTGCTGTGTTGGGTCTTGACTTCATCTCCCTTTCTGGTCTGCAGTTCGACGTTTCAGAAAAATGTTACTGGTTCAAGTTCAACCGGAAGCAATGGTATACCTTTATTCCCGAGTCGGCATCTTGGTCAGATGATCCTTCTCCTCAGCTTGCCTTTTTCTCTGCCGTTCCACCTGCCAATTTATCTGCCATTTCCGCCAGTGACGATCTCCTGCAGAAAGCAGTCACCGGTGCACACCTGGATGATTTCGGTAAGCAGTCATTGCTATCCCAACTGCAGAGTAATTCTGATGTGTGTACCCCCAACCTGGGATGTACAAAAGTACTTACCCACAAGATTTACCTATCTCATGAAGTGCCTATCAAACAAAAACCATATCGTGTTTCGCCAGTAAAACTCCAGATAATTAAGGAGCACGTGGAGGAAATGCTAGAAAAAGACATTATCGAGCCATCAACGTCCCCATATGCTGCCCCAGTGGTTTTGGTACCTAAAAAGAATGACCCCAAACCCCGTTTTTGTGTGGATTTCCGGAAAATGAATGCTGCTACACACACCGATGCCTATCCATTGCCCAATATTCAAGAGATCTTAGAGTCACTTGCTGGAGCAGTCGTCTTTACTACCTTGGACTTAAACAGTGGGTACTGGCAAGTTCGTATGGACCCAGGGAGTCGGGAAAAGACGGCCTTTGTTTGTCCGTATGGCCTGTACCAATTTAAGGTAATGCCGTTCGGGTTGAAAAATGCCCCAGCGACCTTCCAACGGCTAATGGAGGTAGTTTTGGGCGGACTACGTGGGCAGATCTGCTTTGTATATCTGGACGATATCATCATTTACTCCACCACCTATGGACAACACAGTTATGATATACAAGCGGTTTTGGACAGGTTACGGGAAGCTAACCTTACCGTCAACATGAAGAAAAGTCAGTTCTTCCGCTCTTCCCTAAAGTTCTTGGGCCATGTGGTATCTTCCGCCGGGGTTGCTGTGGACCATGAGAAAATCAAAGCAGTTCAGGACTTTCCTGTCCCCCAAAACATCAAGCAGCTCCAGAGGTTCTTGGGGATGGCTGGATGGTATCATCGTTTCGTGCCTGGATTCTCGGAGCTGACCGAACCCCTTAACGCACTGAAGCGCAAAGGGGCCAAATTTATTTGGACTCCCTCGTGCCAGATGTCCTTGGACGCTTTAAAGGAGCACCTGGTTTCTCCACCTATTCTGGGTCACCCTGACTTCACGCGGCCCTTCGTCGTGTATACCGATGCCAGTGATGTAGGGTTGGGGGCTGTTCTAGCTCAGCAATCTGGGTTAGGCACTGAACAGGTCCTCGCCTTTGCCAGCCGAACATTAAACAAGGCCGAGCGAAATTACTCGACGACTGAGCAAGAATGTCTGGCTGTTGTGTGGGCCGTTGAAAAATGGAGATATTACCTGGAAGGGAGACACTTCACAGTGGTGACTGATCATTCGTCGCTGGTCTGGGTGTTCAAAACTCAGAAACCAAGCACTCGGCTGATTCGCTGGGCTCTTCGGCTGCAAGAATTCTCGTTTACGGTGGAATATCGCAAGGGGAAGTACAACACCGTTCCGGACGCCTTGTCGAGAGCCCCTGTGGAGGAGTCCGCCTATCCACCTGCAACGTGCGCCGTTGTACTCCGATCCCAGCGTGACACCTCTCCCACGCTCTCTGTGACCGATGAGAACATCTGGAAGGCTCAGCAGCAGGACCTTTTCGCTCAGGATCTGTATCAGCAAATTGTGGATAAAGGAGCAGTTAACGAGACCCCTACCAGCAAGTACACCATTCTTGAAGACAAGGTCTACCGTGTCGTTGAATTACCGCACAAAACTTTGTACCAAGTTTATATTCCTCCATCACTTCGTCAACAACTGCTCTACCACCATCATAACGATCCACTTTCTGGACATTTGGGACGATACAAAACCTACAGACGTCTGCAAGCATTGGTGTACTGGCCAAGAATGAGTATTGATGTTCGAGACCATGTGAGGAATTGCCAAGTGTGTCAAAGGTACAAACCGGAAAATCGGAAACCACCCGGGAAATTGCAGCAGACGAAAGTAAATGCTCCCTGGGAAATGTTGGGGGTGGACTTGATGGGTCCTTTTCCCCGTAGTTCAAATGGCAACCTTCATCTCCTAGTCTTTGTAGACTATTACTCCAGATGGGTGGAGATGTTTCCCATACGGAAGGCGACTGCAGAGACCATCTCCCAATATCTTGTGAAGGAGATTTTGACTCGATGGGGTGTACCGACATATCTCCTCTCTGATCAAGGTCCTCAGTTTGTGTCCTCAGTGTTTGAGGAAACCTGTAAGAAATGGAACCTCACACCCAAACGGACTTCTACTTACCACCCACAGACCAATCTAACCGAAAGAATTAACCGAAATATCAAGGCCATGCTGGCCTCCTATGTCGAGGATAATCATAAACATTGGGACAAATACCTTCCCGAGTTTCGGTTTGCTCTTAATTCAGCCGTGCATGAGTCCACGGGTGTGACCCCTGCGGAGCTCAACCTCGGACGTCCTCTTCGGGGCCCTTTGGAGGCCGAGCTGAGTCCGAACCTGTGTGCTCCTGACACTCCTGCTTATGTTACGGCCAATCAGATTGCTGAACTTCAGGAGTTTGTCGGTGTCAACCTGCAGAAAGCAAAACGGAAACAAAAACAGTACTATGATCGGGGAAGAAGGGAAGGAAATTTCTCTGAGAAGGGGCGTGTCTGGATACGTACTCATCCTTTATCAAAGGCTGACCAAGCCTTTTCGGCCAAGCTTGCTCCGAGATGGAAGGGTCCATACCGCATCACACGGAGGACCGGGCCGGTAAATTTTGAAGTTGTCCTGGAGGACAATGGAGAGGATCTTCGAGTGGTACATATGGCCCAAATGAAGCCTTGTTATCCTTCTGCAGAGGAGTGGGACAGGAAACAGCGCGAAAAACTATGTCGAATCCTTGAGGAGGAAAGTGACGAGGAGGATTTCCTGGGCTTTGCCGACAGTGTCCTAAGCACAGCTACGGGAGCTATATAAGAGTGAATGAAATTCCCCTCTATCTCTATCAGGAATCAGCGGGAAGGAGAAGGAGAGAAGGGATTCGTTCTGACCTGGAGATTTACCCTCTTTATTTCGGGTCTTCTCAAGGGGGGAGGTGTGTGACAACCAGGCACCCGTCTGTGCATGGTCAGTCACCTATACCCTCGCCTTCACCACACCCGGGTTACTCCCCTGTCCAGCCTCCGTCTCTGACCTCACACACAACGCCCATTTCTACCCCTTCTCCTATTCGCTCCCCCTGTCCCCGCCGCCGGTTAAGCCTCCTGGGTTTGCGCTAGTAAAATGGCATACCTTTGCGGGACAGGGAAGTAGCAGCCTCGGATCCTGAGGGGTAGCAAAGAAAAACTTAAGCACACTCCCAACGAGCGTGGTCAATTCTTCCACAAACAAGTCTTTGCTGAACCGGACCTACCGCTTCCTGGTTGCTACGTACGTCGGTGACGTCATTCCGCGCACCGTACGTACAGGTCCGCTTGGACTATAGATTGTCCATCACTCTGGTGCTGGCTAGACCGCACTTCCGCATTACGTCAGTGTGACGTCACTTAGTGCTCGCGCAATACGCTGTGGAGCGGAGAAAATTGGGGGGCACTTTCTGGCTCCTTTGGACTGTTTCCCTTTTGAGTGGGGATTTATTTCTGAACACTTGTGATATATTTGGATATCAGTATTTATGTATAATACACATTTGCATAACCCACATGTTCTGTCTGTGTTGGTGGTGTTCATCATATGTCATATATACAAAAGGGTTTATGCCATGTAGCACATGCCCTTGTGAGGATTGTAGCATTGCAGCATTGTAAGGAAAACTCACCGATTATAACAAACCCTTTCATCCTATACGTCAGGAGGGAAACCTGACTGGCACCCCTAAAAAGAACTTAACAATCATAATAAAAATAACAACAAAAAGAATAACAAACTGTCAATCCGTCACAAGCTGACTTGGTCCGTTGCTTTACTCTGTATTTACTAATGATTTACTTTTTATTCTGGAAAACGTAACAGTAGTCTTGTATGCAGATGACTCCACTCGGTACTATTCAGCAAAAACACCTGATGATGTTTCAAATCTGCTAAATCATGATTTACAAAATTTTAACAATTGGGCGAAGGACAACAAATTCGAAGGACCATATTTTTTGGCCACAAGATCAAAACTGACAAATGAGACTTCACTGGAATTGTTAGTTAATGGGCTTGAACTGGAACAGGTGAAACAAACCAAGTTATTGGTTGTCACCTTGGATTCTGACCTTTCCTGGTCTGCTCATATCGATGCAATCACATCCAAGATGGGTATTGCAACGTACAGGAAATGTACGACATACAGGTGCCTTAAAGGAACAGGCCACCGTTTTCCACACTGTGATATGTTCTGACCTGAGCTTAGACGAGTTGATGTGTCCCTGTCTAGTCTTTGTGCCCGTGGAAGAGCTTGGCAGCTTCCAACTTCACCCCCGTTCGGAGCTATTGGAATATGCTGGGAGAGGCCAAATGCTAACAACATCTTTGGTATTATTGCGTGACTGAGTGCACGTACAAAGACCAGACAGGTACGTATCAACTCGCCTAAGCTCAGGTAAGAACATATCTCAGCATGGAAAAACGGTGGCCTGTTCCTTTAAATCATGTTGTGCAAATGTATTAACCATCTGTGTGCCATACATCATAGAGATTGCAAAGTCTGTAATTGTGATCTCTTAAAAGAATTCCAAGAAGATTAGTTGTCATTAAATGAGTAGCTAACGGGGACCCATTAGTAGTTCAGCATTGCAGTCATGAGACGACCCTCTCTACCGTCTAAGGCACTGTCACAATCCCAACTCCCACTGGTGAAGACACCTCATCCACCAAACCATCGTATGAATGTGGTTGGTCTCCCCCAGGGAGCACAGAGATCTGGTAGGCAAGGACGCCAGATTGATGGAGTAAATAATGCAATGTAAAGCTCATAGTATTGTACGTCTCGATTTATTATTCGAATGCTCTATAAAGATTTATAAAAGTGCCTTTTTATGTCATGGGAAATTAATGGACTTTATTGCACACTTAAACCGATTGATGATGTTGTTTCCAAAATATATAAACACTTTTTCTCTCTTTTTTCTCTCTTAGTTTTTATCATCTGTGTGTGTTGTGAAGCACTTTGGGCAGCCGTGGTTGTTGTAAATGTGCTATAGAAATAAACTTGACCTTGACCGTGACCTTTAGGAACAACAGGTTTACCCAAACTCGTTCTAATTCTTCACAAGGATGAGGCTGTTTTTTGGTGTGTCTTTTTAACTTTCTCCCGCACTCTGTTCCATTTAACTTTCAGGGAGCAAATTCAGCCTTACTCTCTCAGTAATATACACATGAAAAGAAAAAAGCTTAATATTAGATGCACAGCGTACAAAGGTCTTTTCTCCACGAATGTCTGCTTTTACAATTTATTGAAGGACAACACAAATTCTTTTCCACTACTAGAAAAAAGAATCACGCATTGGGCCTTCAGTAGTATTTATTAGCGGCAGGTGTTGACTTTTTTCCTTTTTCCAGTGTACAGTTAAAGTTGTTTCAACCCAAAAGCGACAGAAACGTTTGTAGAACTAAAATGATGGCGAGCTGCCGATGTCCCGCTCCCAACAAAGTTCACGGGTTTGAAGACTTTCCCGAACCTGCTGTATTTTCGGCCCATTTCCGCTTCCGACGGTGGTAATTGTAAGTCAATAGAGAAGTGCTTAGAGTCATTGAGCTTCTCCCAGGTCGCGCTGATGTGCAGTTAAGCGGGCTCCAGATGGCCCTCCTGATTGGCCCATTATAGTCGTGTTATCCAAATGGTGCCGTCGTCAGCTCGCCGCGACACTTAGCAGGCTGTGCAGGCTTCGCTTTCCCCCGGAAATAATGACTGAACACGCGCATACAAATCAAACAGGCCGCGGCCAAGTGCGGGCTCAGATCGAACACGTATACTGCGAGCCGTGCGCAATGCGTGAAGTGAAGGGTTGGAAAGAATAGACACAATCCTTGAACCAGACATTTAAAAGTTCTTTTCTACTGGGCTGCCTCCACACGTCATTGTCCAAGACAGTGTAGCATTTCACCAATTACAAAGAGCAAAACACAAGCATTGATACGATGACCATGGAAATAAGAAGGACAAGCGGCGTTCAATCCTAATGTATGCGGTATATGTATTTTTCCTTCAGCTGTTAGCATTAGCCTGTTCAGTGTATTTATCCATTAGCATATAGCCATCAAACATCGCAAACTATGAAACGATCCAGATGTTTTCAGCTGTTTTCAACCCATTGACCACATTTAGGTGATATCAAAGCCTAGAATAATTGCTTTATGAATGTATGCGCTTAAGTGTGACATCAGGGCTTCCACCTCCGGGTACTAGCAGACCGGCAAATATGCGAGAAAAAAACATTAAAAACACTTAAAAACAACAATCAATATTTCTGAAACTCAACATAGAGTTACTGAACCTACTTATTTCTCAGACTCATTGGCTCATGTGTGGTGTTAGCATTTTTCTCCGCTAACCTGGATGTACAGATTTTGGTAAATATTACTTTTATAGCAGTAGGTTCAGCATTTTTGGCTAATGGGCCTGATAAATCAGTCTGTTCAGTAACTCTCCGTTGAGTTTCAGAAATATTCATTGTGGTACTAAAGAGTTTTTTGTAGTTTCTCATCTGCGAACCCGGAAGTAGAGCTGTGACGTCACCACTTGACAAACCTAACAATAATAATAATAATGCATCGGTTTTATATAGCACTTTTCTGGACACTCAAAGACGCTTTACATTGCATTATTCATTCATTCCATACTCGGTGGTGGTAAGCTACAATTGTAGCCACAGCTGCCCTGGGGTAGACTGACAGAGGCGAGGCAACCAGTCTGCACGGCCCTTCCGACCACCACCAACCACTCACTCACTCACTACATTCGCTAGGCTTCCTGGTGTTACCAAACGGTCTCCCATCCAAGTACCGACCAGGCCCTTCCTGCTTAGCTTCCAAGGTCTAACGGGCAAAGGCGGTATGACATCCATCCATCCATCCATCCATTTTCTTCCGCTTTATTCGGGGCCGGGTCGCGGGGGCAGCAGAGATGCCCAGACTTCCCAATCCACACCTCCTCCAGCTGTTCTGGGGGACCCCGAGGCAACACCAGTTCAGCTCAGAGACATAGTCCCACCAGCGTGTCCTGGGCCTTCCACGAGGCCTTGTCCCACTAGGACATGCCTGGAACACCTCCCGCGGGAGGCGACCAGGAGGCATCCGGAACAGATGCCCGAGCCACCTCAGCTGCTCCTACTCTGAGCTCCTCCTGGGTATCTGAGCTCCTCACCCGATCTCGGAGGGTGCGCCCAGCCACCCTGCCAAGGAAACTCATTTCGGCCGCTTGTATTCGCGATCTTGTCCTTTCGGTCATGACCCAAATCTCATGACCATAGGTGAGGGCGGGAACGTAGATCGATCAGTAAATCGAGAGCTTTGCCCCGACTCAGCTCCCTCTTCACCACGACAGACCGATACAGCGACCGCATCACTGCTGACGCCGCACCGATCCGTCTGTCCATCTCACGCTCCATCCGTCCCTCACTGAGAACAAGACCCCGAGATACTTGAACTCCTCCACTTGAGGCAAGGACTCCCCACCGACCTGTAGAGGGAAAGCCACTTTTTTCCGGTGGAGAACCATGGCCTCAGACTCGGCTGCAAACCGCCCCAGAGCAGCTGAAGGTCCTGATTTGTTGAAGACAACAGAACAACATCGTCCGCAAACAGCAGAGATGAGATCCTGAGGCTCCCAAACCGGACCCCCTCCGGCCCCTGGCTGCGCCTAGAAATTCTGACCATAAAGGTAACTTACACTTAACAAACCTTTTGAGATAATACTTTACAGAAGAATTAGCGTAGCCTATACAAGTGGGTTTGAGCTAAATGCTAAATCATACCTGTAACACTAATCTTTATAATATGTCAATGATCGAGAAACCACAGAAATGATATAAATGTCACACCTCGCCATGCTTTTATACAGGCTTCTCTATTCATTTGTATGGGTGAAAGTAAACCGTTGGCAAACAAAAAAGAAAGTTTGCATTTGTAGGAACTGGCTCAGACAGCTATCACCGTTTCTATGAATTCTGTGCCACTGACTCACCACAAGGAAGAATCTTTGTCCTCAGCATTCACATTCATTTACAAATATTTGTGTCTGTTTCTTTCAACTTTGAACATAAAGTATTAAATATTGTTTAAGTATTTTGTTCAGTATTCAAAGGAACAGACCACCGTTTTTCCATAATGAGATATGTTCATACCTGAGCTTAGACGAGTTGATGTGTACCTGTCTGGTCCTTGTGTGTGCCCTCAGTCACGCACAGCGACCAAAGATGTTTTTAGCCTTTGGCCTCTTCCAATGTATTCCTATAGCTCCAAACAGGGGTGAAGTTAGAAGCTACCAAGCTCTTCCACGGGCACAACGACCAGACAGGTACGGATCAACTCGTCTAAGCTCAGGTAAGAACAGATCTCAGTATGGAAAAACTGTGGCCTGTTCCTTTAACCTTAAGTAGTAATTCGGCTTAGCAACTTTATCTTCTATTGGCGCAATATTTAACAAGTATCTGTTCCTCCACACGAGCCATGAAATCAAGTACTTTGACAACCATTGTTTAACGGCAAGTGATAAAAACTGCAGCCTAAGTGTGAGAGAAAGGTTTCAGTCGTTTTATCACGTCCTCAGGTCCTAATGGGTGCAGAGAGACGAGCGGCGGTGGGGTGGACGTGGAGCGTGTTCGCGCGCTAATGGAGCCAAGAGCGCTTTCAACTCTGAAGTGTGAACTGTTCTCGCCATTCTTCAAACATCACACCTGCGCTGCATCAAAGGTACGAAGAAAAAAAAGTCCTAATTGGAACAAACTCTGAAGGACCTGTTCATACGGGAACGGCAGGCGGAATGTAGAAGTGTGTCGTCCGGTGATGTTTATGACGGACACAAATTAGAAAGGTATTTATTTCCCTGTCGCCCCAATTAAACAAATCCTTCTGTAAGATTCACAAGGTTCTAATACTGTATGTCAGTCACATGTTCATAATGCCAACATGAGGCTTCAAACATAGATTTTAACGCTTTTTTCAAGTGATAAGACACTGTTCCTGACACACACCACAAGTATTCAGTTTAAATAAGACTACATTTTGTCCTGTTATTTTTGTTAGTTATCTCCAGCAAAGGTTTAAAGGTAATAGTCTATTTCCTATTTCAACTTTACATATGTACACTTTGTGCTGCATTCTAAGTGCATCCACCAGGGGGAGTGTCGTGACCGCGGAGCTTTTGTCTGCCCCCTTTTCATGAGTACAACATCCATAACGTGTTGCAAAAGGTGATCTTTTTTTCTTTTTTTTTTTCCTATCTCTTTTTTTTTTCTTCAATTGGAGCCCCGTTCAATTTCAACGCTTTGATGTGTGAAAATAATGGCAGCCGTCTGAAACATTGTCATTTCCCGCCGGATCAAGTGGAGGAATCGAGGGAGGCGAGCTAATGCGAGCGCGCCGCCAGCAAACAGGGGTGGAGAGAGAGAGCGCGGGGGGAAATCTACACGGATACAGCATGTGCAGCAAGCATGTGCGAGGAACAGCGCACAGGGTCATGCATATTAGATTTTCCTCAAAGAGCTCCACGAGAGGCGGAGAGTGAAAGTGCACTGCTGTGATTGGCTGAGCTGCATTTCTGTACATTTCAACTCTTCACTGTGGACTCTGCAGGCCACACTTTTTGAATTAAATGTTGAAGACACAAACCAAATCAATGTGGACATGCCTTACTTCATTTGCTCACTTTGCGATACTACAGGTGTCAGTAGAAGCAAGTCAAACTTGCTCGGTCCAATTATTACTCAAGGTGCTGCAGGTGAATAGGGAAAAAAGAGAGATGTTAAATTGAAGCGTTTGCAGTAGATTACTGATAGAAATATAAGAAAAAATGTATGGCAAAATTTCAGTCATTTGAAGCTTTCATCTAGAAATAAGGCATTTTATTGCACATGTTTTCAGCGGCAAAATCTAAATAATGGATAGAGCCAGCCCATATTAGTTACAAAGATGTTTTCATCATTGTTGAAGAAAGTGATTATGAGTGGAAAGATATCAAAATCAATATTTGTGAATGAATGAGCGTGTGAAATGGGCTGATGTAATGTCAAAGTAACTAGAAATCTCCAGCTCTCTCATAAAGGGTAAGTTTCATCTTTTTTTAAACTCTGACATTAAAAACCAAGATGTCAAGTGTAAAAAAACTCATCTTAAGTGAAAGTACTGAAGTATTTAAAGGGACTAAACTGACTTTTCCACCCCTACATGTTCCAGCCATGTCCTAATGTGTAGAATGTTCACCACAACTGCCTCTAAAATCCTGCACTGTCGCTCAAAAAGTACTTTGGTCAAGTGCAGTCATGCATGAGCTTAATATAGAAGCTGCAGTTACACGTATGACCTGAGGTGGCAGCAGTGAGTATAAAATGGCTAACTTGCATCTAGCCCCGTTTAATATAGAAGCTACGGTAACGCTTTAGAATACAGCCCACGTGCCAGGTGTAAGTACGTGTTAACAAGAAAGTAATTACACATGTAAGTACAGGTACTCTTACATCTTTTACAAGGGAGAACAATGTGTAACAAGGCAGTACAAAGTGTAACAAGGGGGAGTAATGTTTAACAAGGCATGTAACAACGTGTAACTACAAGGTATTATTTTTATTTTTTTTCATTTCATTCAAAATTAACATCAAACAATCATAACAAAACCGCCAAGCCAACACAGTATGAATGAAACAGAACAATTAGTGGTGCTGAGCTCTCAGAGAGTTGTGGCAAAAAGGAATGTGGTATTATGCATACTTTTAATGTTGCAGGACAGTATTGCTGTGGTGAAAGTGAAGACATGACCCCAGGCATTTTTATTGATTGTTCTTTTTATTTTATTTTATTGAAAGTAATTACACATGTAATTACATGTAATAAGCAGAAGCAAGAGCGAACAGAGAAAAATAAGAACAAGTGTCCAAAGTGATGACGCTTAATCATCATTTCTAAGTCAGACGGAGCCTTTCTGTGCTGATGTGTGACCTATTGTTTGTAGTTGTCGGGGAAACGGGAGGAAACCTCTGTTGGCTCAGGAAAAACATGCACATCTGCACAGAAAGGCGCCGTCTGAATTGAACCCGGGACCTTCTAGCTGTGAAGCAAAAGCGCTAACCACTGCATCATCATATCACATGTACTTATGGTGTACACGCACTTTGATAGTGTTATTTATTCTCTGTTCACTCATGTTTCTGCTTTCTTCTGCTACAATAAAAAATAAACAACAATCAATAAAAATGCCTGGAGTCATGTCTTCACTTTCACACCAGTAATACTGTTGTCCTGCAACACTAAAATTAATGCACAATTTATAATATCACATTCCCTTTTGCCACAACTATGTGTTAGCTCAATACCATTAATTGCTCTTTGATTATCTTTACTACACCTTGACACGTAGTTACACTTTGTACTGCTTTGTTACATATTGTTCCTCCTTGTTACACTTTGTTCCCCCTTGTTACACTTTGTACTGCCTTGTTACACTACACGTATGACATGAGGCGGCAGCAGTGAGTATAAAATGGCCAACTTGCATCTAGTCCCTTTAAGTAAATATTTAAGTGTTCAAGGTAAAGTACAGTTCCTCAGAAACTCTCCCTAAGTAAGTAAACTACATCTGTCAGTAGCTATACCGACATTTGACTAAACTAAATACTGTTCTCTCTTCCCAGTCTTCTCACACTACCGTTTCCCTCCAGGAGAAGCCGGGGATGCAGCGCTGATACAAGAGAATGCTCTTTAAACCCTGTCTGTCCAGGTGAGCCGAGTCCAGACGCCTCTGCTCCGGTGTGTGGGCCTCAGTGGCTCCCAGGGGTCCGAACCCGGTTCTGCTGAATATTACATGAGTCTGTCTGTCTGCACAGCGGTCCCATAAAGCCAGTCACGAAGAAACGATACACCGTACAGTAACATCACAGGCGCACTGAGCAACAAGGCAACAGGAGGAAGACACGGCCGGGAAAACATTACATTTAGAGAAAGACACAAACTTTTACGTTACGCTTTTTCCTCACACGGAGGCTGAAGCACGCGGAGGCTAAAGCACGCGGAGGCTAAAGAACGCGGAGGCTAAAGGACACGGAGGCTAAAGGACACGGAGGCTAAAGGGCACGGAGGCTAAAGGGCACGGAGGCTAAAGGACACGGAGGCTAAAGGACACGGAGGCTAAAGGGCACGGAGGCTAAAGCGCACGGAGGCTAAAGGGCACGGAGGCTAAAGGGCACGGAGGCTAAAGGGCACGGAGGCTAAAGGGCACGGAGGCTAAAGGGCACGGAGGCTAAAGCGCACGGAGGCTAAAGGACACGGAGGCTAAAGGACACGGAGGCTAAAGGACGCGGAGGCTAAAGCGCGCGGAGGCTAAAGGGCACGGAGGCTAAAGGGCACGGAGGTTAAAGCACGTGGAGGCTAAAGCACACGGAGGCTAAAGGACACGGAGGCTAAAGGGCACGGAGGCTAAAGGGCACGGAGGCTGAAGCACGCGGAGGCTAAAGCACGCGGAGGTTAAAGGACGCGGAGGCTAAAGCACGCGGAGGTTAAAGCACGCGGAGGCTAAAGCACGCGGAGGCTAAAGGACACGGAGGCTAAAGCGCGCGGAGGCTAAAGCACGCGGAGGCTAAAGCACGCGGAGGCTGAAGCACGCGGAGGCTGAAGCACGCGGAGGCTGAAGCACGCGGAGGCTAAAGGACACAGAGGCTAAAGCATGCGGAGGCTAAAGCACGCGGAGGCTGAAGCACGCGGAGGCTAAAGGACACGGAGGCTAAAGCGCGCGGAGGCTAAAGCACGCGGAGGCTAAAGCACGCGGAGGTTAAAGCACGCGGAGGCTAAAGCACGCGGAGGCTAAAGGACACAGAGGCTAAAGGACACAGAGGCTAAAGGACACAGAGGCTAAAGGACACAGAGGCTAAAGGACACAGAGGCTAAAGGACACGGAGGCTAAAGCACGCTAAAGCAACGGCAGTATCGCAATGCATTGTGGTCTATATTGACCCATGGCCAATGACCCTGGCTGGTGGGACGGTCACGCGGGGGCCGCCTGCAGAGTAGGGATGGGCGATACCACATTTTTTGGAATCAATACGATACCGATACTTTTGGGGTCATTTTTGTCGATACCGACCCCGATACTGGTCATTTCATATGGGTGAATGTATTTCAATCAGTATACATTTCTAAAGCTGGTTATTTTATATAATTAACTGGTCAATTAAAATTATATTACTTTAACTGGTTAATTAAACAATACTAATGTGAAATTAAATACCAAACAAAATTTTAAATTAATACTTAAATGACAAACAGATGATATGCCTGGCTCAGTTCAATCCTTTGCTGTTGTGGACTGTTTTGGCTCAGAACAAAGAAATAAATCATCCTTTTGGGTTGACAATTGCTGCCCCGCCTTCTTTTTACATATGCAAATTAGTATCGGTACTTTTTGCCCAATATCGATACTTAAAAAGTAGCCGTTTGGTATCGATATATCGATACTTTGGTATTGATCCGCCCATCCCTACTGCAGAGTTCTGGGAGATAAAATTGGCGGTGACCTATGAAGCTTAAGCCCCGGCCACCCCACGACTGCGGTTTATATTATAGATAATATTTGGATTATTCTTTATAGCTACACAGAAGACACGTAGACACCAAACGTGTCAGTATTTGTGAATGATTGAGCGTGGGAAAGACGACGGTGCTGGAAATCTCCAACTCACTAGCGACAAAACACCATAAAATAAATGTCGTAAAGAGTGGGTTTCATCTTCTTTTTACTCTGACATTAAAACTAAGATGTGAAGGGAGAAAACGTGTGTGAAAATGTGATGCTTTCACTTGCCCTGTCTCGCTTTCTGCAAATGTAATCCTCTAAATGCATTTCTGTCTCATTGTAGGGACAACGTCTCCTCTGGTAGATCCCATATTTATGCTAAAAAGAAATGGAAATTTACGGAACTTAAACTCCCAAAACATTTCCACAGTGCCCTGATATTGTGTTCTGTTCTGTTTTTGTGTTTTATTTTGCTATTTTATCTGTAATGCTTTGAGATCTTTTTTTCAGATGTAAATCACATTACAAATACAATGTATTATAAAACTAGAGGGAGTAAAGAATTCCCACAGATTTCTCAAACTCAGAGACCAAATCTAAATAGTCTTTTGTATCGAATATGTGTAAAAAATGAATAAATAAAACTATCAATTTAAACTGGGCTCTATCCATTTAAAATGATGTCCATGCAACCTTAACCTTTAACAATCATGGAAATAAAAAAGCCGACTACTGTAAATCAAACAGAATTCTGTTGCCTGCTCAATTTTCCAATAACCATCAAACATTTGCAGATTATGAATGCTCCTTATGTTCTCCGATGTTGTCAATCCATCAACCACATTTGCGTGAGGTCAAAGCCGAGTTAAATGGTAAACAATATTGGTCCACTTTTTCTGCTCTTTATGGGGTAGATACACATTCCTCCTCTTAACCACATCAATTACATCAACGTCAACATTTTTTTTCTGTGCAGAGAATCCGAAAAGAACGTTTGATGGCGCAAATACTGACAAAACAACTCCAGGAACCATAGACTGTAAATATAAATGGACAGCTTCTGCTCACTCCTCCCCTTTTACCATAATGACTACGGTCGTGGGGGAATTCATGGCGGATTTACAGACTCCCCCTCCCCAGCTCTGACGAAGCATGTTCCTAAAAAGGGCATAACGGGCGGGATCTTCACCGTAGACTCCGCCCTTGCGTGACGTGTAGCTTGCGCTGCTCCAATGCTAACAGTCCGACCCTCATAAGTACAAGATTTCCAAAATTCTTCTTCTTACGAAAACCAGCCTGGTTTCTTAAATTGTTACTAACCCAACATTATCTCAGGCGGCCCCCAGTGTCGTTGTCAAAAGCAGGGTAGCCAGCGGCCATTGCCAGGAACCCAAGTGTCTGCATCAGTAGGCCCAGACAGACCAGACCGCCTCTAGGATTTCGAGAAACCAATGAGAATGAGGGGGTACGAGTTCTCCCGGGCCCACTACTCATCGAGCATATGAAAAGAAATGGATATATAACACTTTTTACAACGTCACTGGTGTAAGACTATGATTAACTGGGATTATACGCCCTTTAACCTTTGTCCTTGATTGCAATTTCGTTGCGCTACTGCAGACATGCGTATGGGGAAATGACCCGTACATACGGTGCTTTGTGTGCCCGCGAAGGTAGAGGAGCTCGAAGAATCCTCCCTGGAACCACTCGACAATTGTGGAGCAGTCAGCTCGGATCTCCCTGGATCAATGCCCCCCCCCAACCCCTCCACACAGCAGTCTCCTCTCTGCAGTCTTTCATAAAAGATGCATGTGCATAAGCAGCCACTGCCCTATAGGCCGCCGCAAGAGACTGCACCTCGCACATGAATAGGGCCACACAGCGGAGATCTTCTACTGTCGCTATAGTCACACAGAAACATGTTCCACATCCATTGGGTGTGACCGTGATTATTACGATGAGAAGCTGCAAGGGAATAGGGGTAACACATTTTTTGAAAATTACAGATATTGGAACCAAACTTTGTGTAACATTGTGTACATAGTAGGAGCGCCCATTTAAGCGGGAAGTACTTGAGGTGGAAAAACACCCATGGCCAATGTACAACCTATTATTAACAGACCGTCATTCCTCACTCCTCCCTGCTTACCACAATGACCACGATCGACGGGGATATCATGGCTGATTTACAGACTCTTTCTCCCAAGCTCTGATGAAGCATGTTCCTAAAAAGGGCATAAAGGCGGGATCTGCACTGTAGACTCGGCCCTCGCGTGACGTGTACTTCACGCTGAGATTTCTAAACCGTTTCTTAAGAAAACCAGTCAGGTCCCAGTAATTGCGTGTCACAGCATTATCACAGACCGAATATCTAGTTGTAGAAAGTTCCCAAAAAATAGGCACCAGGCTCTAAAGTTGTTTTTAATGTCTCTAAAGTGCAATGCTTTCCCATGGATGACTAGCGGCTATAGGTACTACAGCAATGGCGGAGCAATGGCGGCCCCTAGTGTCATCGTCACAAAGCAGAGCAGCCAGCGGCCATTGTGTTCCTCCAAACAGACTCCACGGTAAGAGGGGATATGGGGGTGAACATGTGCTTTTGTGTAGGTCGTGTTGAAGCAATTACGGCCGAGCGAGTGCCGACCAGCACCACAGCAGCACCGGCTGTAGCTTCATCTCTTTCTTTCGGGACATGAACATGTTTTAGCTCATGATGGGGTTAATAAAGTTTTTAGTTTGACCTGTGAGAGCCTATAATGCTTAAGGAAGACATGAAAGAAAGACATGTCCTTCTGACGTGAAGGAAAGGCAATATAACTTATGTAAAATAAAATAAAACAACAATTTCATGACATTGTTGATGATTTGATCATAGGCGTTAGGAAAGAGTAGTGTGATATTGTCTGGGGCTCATCATAATTGTATGGGAAGTGGGTTAGGGATTCCATGCAGCATGAAGCAAAATGCAGCCTACTTAAGTGCAGCTTCTAAATACAGCCGAACTCTTGGCTCAACTAAAAAATACTGCATTTTCATTTTGTTGAGATAGTCACAAAGATTTTATTTGGAAATCTTGTTAAGTTTTTGAAGCTAGCAGTATTAGTGCAAAAACTCAATAAATCAGTAAAGGAATTAGATATTGAAAAATCCCTAAGGGTAAACCTTCAATATATTGCTAAGTGCTAAACTGGAAAATTTGGTGCCCGTAGGTGATTTTCAAGTAGTGATGCTGTTCCAAGAGTGTAATGAAATCCTCATTTTCAAAATTGGAACATTTTGGATTGTACTTATAGAATTTTACAACAGTATCATTTATCATTTAGGTCGAAAAGGTAAAATCTGAAGGTGCGAGTTACCATAATCTCATAAAAATAAAGGGAGTTTGGTTTATTTTTTCTTCTTTGATATTAAGATAGAAAGCTAGCCAAAATTCTATAATACATAAAAAAACATTTGCAAGGTATTCTAAAGTATTTCTCAAACCTTCTGCACTTGTAAAAGTTGGATTTCGGGAACAGAACAGTGCATGCTTTAATGTGCGCATATGCGGAGGAAACTCAAGGTTTGAGTAGGCACATGAAGGATCACCTGGTGCGCAGTAATGCATTGGCCTGTTCCATTAGCGAACTACTTATGTCTTCCAGGAATGTTCCGTCTCGCACTCAACTACCCTGACATTTCAAATCAGAAAAAAGAAAAGAAAAATCCTGTCTGTACACTCAAGTGGATAATTAAACGTCCAAGATTTTTGCTTAACTGACTTTTCCTGAGCTGTTATTATGTTGTTCCCTCATCAAAACCATATCGTCTCGACACTTAGTTTAGTTTAGTTTAGTTTGTTTATTTGAGCAACAGATGCATACAGGTATAGTATACATATAACATACAGAATTATTCACAACATAAGAGGTTAGTGCTGCTCAAAGGGAGTAGTAAGAAGTCTAATTGTTGTTTCACTCTTGTCTGTACCAGTGGAGGTTGAGTCCAGACATTTTGATGTTCTGAAATTAGGATTTGGTTAAGGTCTTTCAACAGAACCATAACCAGGTAAAAGTCAGATTGATATTACAAAGCACAAATGACATTGTGATATCAGACTGGACTGGCCCCCGTCAACATCCTTTGTGAATAGGACGGACTCTTAGCCGAGCGTTTGCCACTGATTGGCCTTTAGCTTGACCCGTTACAAAATCAGCTCAACAAGTCCCGGGCAATAGCGCCCTGCCAGTAATCAGATACCCTGCAGGAATAATAAGCTGGCCAAAGGATGAGATACAGACCACAGATGTTAAGACACAAACGGTCCTTACAATATATCTTCTATATAAATAAAGATCTTCTTCTACCATGCACGGAGGGTTCCACCCCAAATCCAACACTCTGAGACTGTACGCTAGCCGTAAGGAAGGAGGCCGAAGACTAGTGAGTGTGAGAGCCACTATCCAGGATGAAACATCAAAGATCCATAAGTACATCAAGCTCCAACAGATGACGTGCTCAGTGAATGTCTCAGACAATGGGGAACAGAAGATGAGGTGCTGGAGTCACAAGTCAAATGTCAGATCCCGTTTAAAGACGCGAGGAGATCGAGCGTTTAGTGTGGCTGCTCCAAAACTCTGGAACAGTCTCCCCCTAAATGTCAGAGCTGCTCCAACCATAGAAACCTTTAAGACTGCCCTTAAAACACATCTGTTTGCGTTGGCGTTCAATTCAAGCTGAGCTGTATTATGACTCTATTGTGTGTGCTTCTCTTGTTGCTTTGTACTGTTATTTTATATTGTGTACCTGTATGTGAAGCACTTTGGGCACCTAGTGTTGTTGTAAACGTGCTATACAAATAAAGTTGACATTGACATTGACATTGACATTGGAGGTCCCGTCATGGAAGGCATCAGTGGTGCCCGTGGTCATTGGGGCCGGGGCTATTATATGAAACTATAGCGGTAGAAATATTCCCCATGTTAGGAATTTGCCTCATACTAGAGTAAATGATAACTCACGTGCAGGAAGTAAACACCGGGAACCCGGGCCGATGGTGAATGCTGCGGAGTGGAGCTGATCCAAGCGTAACTTTGACACAGCTATAGCCACTTCAAACCTTCAGTGACTATTTTTGGAAACAGGGCAAGCAACAAATGTTGTGTGACCCTCCAGGGTTTTAATAAAGTCACCATCACGTCTTCAAAGCACGTCCAGCTGCTCCATGTGCAGGTCAGACCCACGCCTCAAAATAACTCTTTTATGATCGATCACAAACACAAACGCTCCGTCAAAACCATAGACTGTAGAAAATAATGGACGTCTTATGCTCACTCCTCCCCGTTTACCAGAATGACCACGGCCGTGGGGCAATTCATGGCGGATTTACAGGCTCCCCCTCCCCAGCTCTGACGAAGCATGTTCCTAAAAAGGACATACGGGCGGGATTTTCACCGTAGACTCGGCCCTTGCGTGACGTGTAGCTCGCGCTGCTCCAATGCTAACAGTCCGAGCCTCGTTAAATACGAGATTTCAAAAAATCATATTACGAAAACCAGCCTGGTTTCATATATTGTTATTAACCCAGCGTTATCTCAGGAGGAAGATCTAGCCTAGTCTAGCGTTGAAACAATTGAAACCAGGCTTTAAAGTAGTTTTTAACGTGTCTAAAGTCCAATGCTTTTCAATGGGGGCCTAGCGGCGATATGGAGGTACTACAGCAACGGCGGAGCAATGGCGGCCCCCACGTTTGTGGTCAAAAAGCAGGGCAGCCAGCGGCCATTGGTCAAAACTCGCCTTTTACACAAGATAACAACAAATAATCCAAGTCCGCGGTAAAAACAAAAGAGAAAACTGCAATGACATTGATGTCAATGTTCCGCTAACAGCAACCAAACGCTTCCGGTTGTCCCTACAAAATAAAAGGCGTCAATGTTCCAGCCGCTGGGAGAGGGTTTGCAAAGTAAATTAATAAATGAACCTAATATTATAGGTTCAAATGGACACAAATCTCGTTTTCTTCATTCTTCTTGTAGTCCGTTTGGCTCAAATAGAAATAAAGGCCTGTCTCTAATTTTGGCCAGGTTCCAATAGAGGCCTGGTCCTAGATGCGCTTGAGTAAATAAAGGCCCCGGCCTATATTAGAGAATTTACGGTATATATATATATATATAATCACGGGGGCAGCAGTCTCAGCAGAGATGCCCAGACTTCCCGATCCACACACACCTCCTCCAGCTGTTCTGGGGGGACCCCGAGGCCACACCAAGCCAGCTCGGAGACATAGTCCCACCAGCGTGTCCTGGGCCTTCCACGAGGCCTTGTCCCACTAGGACATGCCCGGAACAACTCCCACGGGAGGCAACCAGGAGGCATCGGAAACAGAGGCCCGAGCCACCTCAGCTGCTCCTTTCGATGTGAAGGAGCAGCGTCTCTACTCTGAGCTCCTCACCCGATCTCGAAGGGTGCAACCAGCCACCCTCCGGTATATATATATGTTTAATTAAAATACAAGACATACTGTAGATCAAACAATAAGACATGATCAAATAAATGAACGCTTAATGTTAAAATTAGTAAAAGACCTCAGAACAAGAGACGAGATTTAAATGACCAAGCAGAGGTAGTGGTATTTGAATTAGTAGTAGTTGTAGTGATAATAGTAATTATGGGACGTAAAGTATACATTTCGCATGCCAACCATATGCCATTAAACCTTGCTGAGTTAATGTCTTGGCTCTTCACTGTCATTGTCTATGATGAAAGACCGATATTACAAGCTCGCTGAAGTGAAAGGTGAGATATTCTTTAATAATCCGCCATGTGTGCCACCTCTGCTCCAGCCCACGCAGTTAGAAAGACCGGACATGAATCATTCATAATAATAATCCTGTCTGCAGATGTTAATGAATTGTTAATAATTAATAGTGGTGAAAATGGGCAACCCTGCCGACGTCCCTCTAAAAGCATTAAGTGTCTTGTACATTATTTAGTCGCCCTTCTTAGATAGATGGTGACATCTTACTACAGCTTTAAATGGGCGTCTCTGACAAGAATAGGGTCTGTCTAAAGCAATAGGCCCCAAATGAATAGAACAATGTCGAGGCCAGCAATAACTTTCTATGGCAGCACATAAAGTGAACATGTTGTGCTTATAAACTCTCTAGGGGAATTAAACATGCTAAAAACCTCTATGTTCAGACTCTACACAACATAATCCAGGAAATACAGAAAGAAATGTCAATATTGTATATGTAAACACCACTGGAAAAGATCCAAAGATTACGGAAAGATGCGCTAGCAGCTTGCAACACAACTCCAGGTATGTTTCGGATGAGGAAACAACTTTGTCACATGGTATAAAGCTGTAAAAGAGTCGAGTTTGTAACATTCCCTCATCGTTAATTATGTAAGTAGCGTAATAGACTGATTAATGTTTCAACAAAGTAACAAAAATGTGAAAATCAAAAAATGTGCCATGAAATTAGTAACTATTTTCTATACCAAGTAAAAGTACAGATACTTCAAATGATTCATAATGTGACCCAAGTAGAAAAACGAAAGCAATACTAAGCAAGCCACAGGGAAAATAACTAAAGGTTTGTGGATGACAACGTTTCGCCTAAACCCAAACAACCTGGTTCAAATGACTACTTTGAAAACCTTGAAACCCGACTAAGAGCAAAAGGGGGTGCAATTCTCCTTCCATCACTCCACTTTTTAGGGTGTTTTGAACGACAATAACTTGAACTTTGAATCTCATCGCACCTTCATTGCTAAACAGATATTAATTACGAGTGCCAGTTATTACCAAATCGTTTTATTATGTAAACACCATGGCAGTAAACAGCCAGAGCTCAGAAAGAGACTTCGGGGACTCTATACGCTTCGCTCATAATGCCCTAACAAAAAAAAGAATCACAACTTTTAATGGCTTTTGCTCACTGGAGAAGTGAGTCTCCGGCAGCGAGGATGAGGTGGGAACTTTCCGCCCAGACATACCGCTCTCCGGGGATTAGCACTATTGGAACGCAAAAAAAAGCAATTCGATTGGAGAAGGTCTTTATTAGTGGCGGTGAAGACACTTGCATTAAAAGACTATTTCTACGCAGGGGTGATAAATTTGTTCATTACCAAATATTGGCAAGGTGCAGGGGAGTGGCTCGGGTTAAGTGCGGAGAGGAGAGGAATGCAAAGATGGAGACGCGGCTTGAGTGGTGTTTGTGAATTGTGTTCTGCGCAAAGTAGGAAGAGTTATGTGTTAATAAGTGTCGCGCAAGCAAAGTGTTGCTTATATTAAAGATGGAATCCCACATGCTCTCTCTCTTAAAGTGGACATAGTGTGCATAACTGAGGCCTAAATATATAGTTTGGTACCTCAGTATTAATCATTTTATAATCACGGTAGTACAGTGGTTAGCGCGCGCGCTTCACAGCTAGAAGGTCCAGGGTTCGATTCCCATCAGGACGGGGCCTTCCTGTGTGGAGTTTGCATGTTCTCCCCGTGTCTGTGTAGGCTTCCTCCGGGTACTCTGGTTTCCCCATAACTAAAAAGATGTACAACAGGTCAGGATGAATGATAGTATGTTTGAGAGTGCGCATGGGGGATGACGGATGGAAATTAGCCCAAGGCTCCATCCGGTGTGGCGTGTTTACATGCATGAGACCCATGTATGGTCATTAACATGCACTGTCCCGACCAAATAAACCAATAAATAAATAAATAATTTGAGATACAACACAAATTCCAAATCATCTTTAAAAATTTAACGGTTACTGGACAAAGTATTTTGCAATTTTTCGCAAACAATAAATGGCTGCCATTCGCACGTGTGAAGCACGATTTTGATCATTTTTTTGTCAGGTGTTAAAGTCACAGTCCTAAACACTCTCATTTAGCAAAATTTAAATTGGGCGCGATAGCGCCCCCTATAGGAATTACATGGTGAGTACAAATTTTAGTTTTCTAAAAATGTTATTAATTTGGCACAAAATTCTATTTGGTCATTCCAATCAGAAAAGTCAATCACACCTATGCCATATTTTTCACGGTGTTGCCGTAGCGATGACCAGATTGTCCCATTTTATTCTGAAGGAAAAAAGTTAAACTCCATAATTCAGCAACATGTGCTTTTTCTATCTCCTCCAAGGAAAACCTGAAGATCTAGAGAAGTGAGGAACCAAAGGCTATCCAAAGTACTTGGATAAAGTAAGGAATTTCCAACCTAAGTAAAATTTAAAAATATGCTTCAGTTTGCAGATAACGGGCTAGATCTTGTGGTTCACAGCGCAGGCTGTAGAGAAGACGAGGACGCAGACGGTGGCGCTCCTTGCAATCTTCAGTGTCATACCTGGCGCAAAAAGTGGGCAGCATTGTGATGTTGTGGTGCCGCCCCCTCCCCATGCTTCCCCAGACCTGAGGAAGGAGGTGGGTAGCGGGGGGGGGGGGGGGGGGGGGGGGGGGCGCATCACTGGCATCAAAAGGAGAGAAACTCATGATGTGGACCCCCTCGTCCCCTGATCTCAACCCTGTAGAGAACCTTTGGACTCAACAAAAAAAAAACATCTCTGAGGGTGGGAGGCAGTTTTCATCCAAACAGCAGCTCTGGGAGGCTATTCTGACATCCTGCAAACAAATCCAAGCAGAAACTGTCCAAAAACTCACAAGTTTAATGGATTTAAGAATGTTGAAGCTGCTATCACACAAGGGCTCCTATGGTAAAATATTACTTGACCTGTTAATATTTTTTTGATTGAAATAACTTTTGATTTCAGTAAATATGACCTCCTAATGCTACAAATACAACAAATGACCATTTTCAGTAAATCACAAGCTTTAAAATATATTGAAACGATGAGTTGCATAATAATTTGGAACAGTGGATTTTGAGGTTTTTACTATATTTATTTTTGAAAAAAATACTTTTTTCACTGGGAGATTTTTTCAACCACATTTAAATGATCCTCGACCAGTTAAAGACTTGAAAATGATGCTGACTCTCATTTGAGTTGACAATTTAGAAAATCTTAGAAAAATGTCATTTGCATAATGATTTGGAACGCAGTGTGACAAATGTTTCTCTGTATAATGTCAACCAAAATGAAGTCAGAAGAGCTTTGTGCTTTGCTTTTTTTTTTTTTTCTGACAAAAACTTTGCTAGATACAGAGAGGACACGTAAACACATTCCAAAAATTCTAAAACTAAGACCCTAGGGAAAAAACTAGCCCACGAGCAGCGCCCCCTTGCTTTGGGCAGGGCGGTCAGTGAGGGCCGATAATCGCCGCTTGCGGCTATATTTACACATTGATCCCCTTTGTTACACTTTATACTAATAATGCTTTGGTTTTATATAGCGCTTTTCTGGACACTCAAAGACGCTTTACATTGCACTATTCATTCACTCCATACTTGGTGGGGGTAAGCTACTATTGTAGCCACAGCTGCCCTGGGGTAGACTGACGGAAGCGAGGCAACCAGTCTGCGCCATCGGCCCCTCCGACCACCACCACCACTCACTCACGCATTACATTCGCTAGGCTTCTTGGTGTTCCTAAACGGTCTCCCATCCAAGTACCGACCAGGCCCTTCCCTGCTTAGCTTCCAAGGTCTGACGGGATTGGGCAGAGCAAAGGCGGGATGACCACTGCCTTGTTACACATGTAAGAGTACCTGTACTTACACGTGTAATTACTTTCTTGTTACCCCGTACTTACACCTGGAACGCGGGCTGTATTCTCAACGTTACCATTTATGTTACTGCTAATGTTGCATGGGCAAAAAATAGTACTCCATAGTGGTAGAGGTACAATATATCATATAGATGCCTATAGTTTTATTTTGGGATGGCTAAAATAGCATGATACAGATCCTTTACATCTACCTGAAACTTTACTTTTCAGTAAATTAGCTCCTCTTCCAAATGCTTCAAGTCTGTGCCTTAGGACCTTTTATTTACATTTACTAGCTTGTCTGTGTGGTTGTCCTAGCGACATATAACCTGGAATGCTCCGCAGAGTGACTTTAAGTCTTTCGAGCATCAAATCCCAAAGTCAAGCAGTAACTGAAAAGTGACCCCTCCACTTCTTCGGCCTACTTTCCGACGCTCAGCCCGGGCTGCCGTGGCTGTGCCCTTTGGTGTCCCGCTCGGAGATGGAAGCGGAGATGTATGAGCAGCGTCCAACCATCAGTCAGCGCTGAAAGGTCCCAGTGGCGTGCAATAACACCACGCCAGCGCTGCCACTTTATACGATCTACTGTAGAGGCACTGCCGGTGACGGATGGCGACACGAGCCCGACCCAAATGGGGGAGAAAAACTCCAGAGAGCAAAATGGAGCTGAGCTGGGTGGCGCACGACAAGTTTTTGTTGTTATTGGCGATGGATGAAGCGCTGGATGAAAAGGGTTTATGATATAGAGGCACCAAGTTATATGCTTTATTCAGGCTTTTTAAGCAACATTTGGACTGCTTTGCCTTGATATTTTTGTGGTATATCCGATGTCATGTATGCGTGTAGAACAGTGGCTCCCAGCCTTTTTTGTCCCATGAACCCCCTAACACAAGAATCCTGCCAAAATTTGAAGAAAGTGAGCAACTACACTTAGATTATTCAGTATTTAGTACTTATGTTCAAAATAGAGCAAAAATACTCTCAAAGTCAAACCTTTTCCTGAAAAACAACATTGAAGCTAACTTTTCTTTGAAAGCAATATTGACATTTGACTCAGTTTCAATTCCTTTTAATCTGAGGTCATTCTAAGCACTATGTATGATGCTAGCAGAGGGCACACTGTTGGGTTCTTACATTTGCACGTATGAAACAAAAGATAGGTGTGTGTTTTACAAGGAACAACATTCTGAAAGATGGGGAAGAACTTCTACTGGAAGACTAAGCATATCGAGCACATTCAAATAAAGTCGAGTCAAAACCAACACATTCTCACTTCAGAAAATTAAGCCGATTGTCCAACAGAAGTGAAGAAGCGGCTTCGAAGTTAGCATTATGGTTAGCATCCGAGAAATGGTGCTTGATCCTAACGCATGCATACAGTTAGCAAGCTGATGCTTTTTGGAATTCTGTTTGCTGTTAGCATTTAGCCATCAAACATGGCAAATTATGAACAATCCACCATGTTAGCATGATATAAAAGCCTGGAAATCCTCACCGAGACCTTTTGAGATTCTGTTGTAGATAATAACTAGTGTGTAAAAGTGGCCTCTGAGCTAAATGCTAAATCCTAGAGATGGGCGAGTGAAGTCTTGTGACACTTCAAGTCTTTCCTCTCATACTGCTTCATTCTCTTTGAACACTGACCTCTTGTGGACAAACTTTATAACTGCAACTTCGCTTAAACAAGACTGAGAGAACAGATATGTGGCGGTTTTATTATATACAACCTGATATTGATGCTTGAACGATCAAATCAATCATAGGCCCATAAATCATGGTTCTGTGCTTCACAGAGCTCAAGGGGGCGGGGCCGACTCCATCACCTGCTGCTCCTTGGGCAGGACATCAATGCGCAACGTTTTTACTTCATTCAGTCAGAGCCAATTAAGGCTGTTTTCACACATGTTGGAGCCTTGTGGGTCGCCTCGAGACCGCCTTAGCTCCAACTGCATTTACTCCAAGTATAGTTCAGTCCGTGTTCACACAAAACATCACAACATCAGCCACGTAACAACGATCAGCTGTTCAACCAACTTATTCCCATGACAACGAGCATCAACACGCCCGCACGTACGTGCACACGGGGGTCACTCCTCTCCCTCGTGGTTACATACAGTGAGGGTGACATATACCCGAAGTGTGGAGAAATTAATCAGCACATGGAGAGGAAAGTTTCAGTGCAGCCAGAGGAAGAGAAAGATGGAAAAGAGAGGCGTACCTGATGATTTAAAGTTGATCCATGTTGCCTCGCCTGCAGCGCGTAGTCATTCTTTCTTCATGCAAAAAAGAGGCATCAAAGCGAGAATAGTTCACCAGACGTCGGCCACATTCACACCACACCCGCCCCGAGGCCGCTCCGAGACCACCTGTTTCAGCCGCAGTCTGAGCGACTGTTTAAGCCGTCTTAAAGTGCTGCGCTCAGATTCACACTGACCCTAAAGCGCCGCTGTCAGGCCGAAATCCCTTAAAGTCGACCTAACTACAGCCTGTGTGAAAACGGCCTTAGACACAGTTTGCTGTAGACAGCGTTTACGTTTCCCATCCACCTGTGCGTTTGTATTTGTTCAAAAGCAGGACTGTGTAAAGATTTTATATAGATATTGATTTATTCTGGCTGGCCCACAGTCAGCTGCAGTCATGGCTTTGGAGTAGCTGCAGACCTGGAGCTAAGACAGATCTACCATGAAGCGAATCCACCATGATAGGTCGCCCTCTGCTGGATAAGGCGGATCTAGACTGATGAGCTTTTAGGAAGGTTGATGTTGATCGATGTTGATCTACTTCATGCATGTGAGGAGTTATTTACATTTTTTCATGAAAACAAAACAAAATTCTTATGAATAAATTTGGAAAATGTAAGTAGATGCTTCTGCTGAATGATAGAGATAACATAACTTCGAACAGCAAACAAATTACTTGTTAATTTTGTTCCTAAACAATCCTAATCTTAACCTAACCCTAATCCTAACAACCCTAACCTAACCCTAATCTTAACCTAACCTAACCCTAATCCTAACAACCCTAACCTAACCCTAATCTTAACCTACCCTAACCCTAATCTTAACCCTAACCCTAACCCTAACCAATCCTAATCTTAACCTAACCCTAATCCTAACAACCCTAACCTAACCCTAATCTTAACCTAACCCTAATCCTAACCCTAATCTTAACCTACCCTAACCCTAATCTTAACCTACCCTTAACCTCACCGTTGTGGATCTGTCTCGGCTCCGGGTCTGCAGTGAACTATTTTGCTTTTTTTGGGGATCACATATGTTATGCATCCAGTGGCCACTAGATCTCCTCTTTTTGGAGAAACCACATGGATTGTGTAAATAAAAATATGTTCCATAGGTCACCTTACTTTCACATGGTAGGCGGCACGGTAGCGCAGCGGTTAGCGCCTCCGCTTCACAGCTAGAAGGTCCCGGGTTCGATTCCCACCAGGACGGGGCCTTTCTGTGTGGAGTTTGCATGTTCTCCCCGTGTCTGCGTAGGTTTCCTCCGGGTACTCCGGTTTCCCCTACCACTAAAAACATGTGCAATAGGTGAATCCTCCAGCCAGGTGATTCTGACCATCAGCCTGGCTCCACATCATGGAGATGGGTCCCCGGGCGCGGCACGGCCGTCGACCACTGCTCCTTACGGGTCGCCCCAGTGGCATCGAAGGATGGGTTAAATGCAGAGGACACATTTCCCTACGGGGACAATAAAGTATACAAACAAACAAACAACAAAACATGAGGACTGGCTTCACCATTCAGTGACCACACCACAGACAGGTCTGCGAATCACGACGTATTTGTAGGAGCTTTGCATCCTGTTATTTATGTACAAAGTCGGACTGTTGAACCACTTTGTTCCTCTCCGTGTCTCTATACGTTTATTTGAGAGAACATACATCCATTATTCATCTTTTGTTAAGCAGAAGGTGAAAGAGCACGCAGCCTACATGCTTCAACGCTTCTGTTGTCTTTTTAAGTCAGTTTTGAGCTCCGTGTTGCCTTTAATTGTTTATGTAATGTGGTTCTACAAAGTTGTTTTTGTGTTGACATGGTCTTTCCTCACTCGAGTGTGCCAGTTAGTGAGAGCACAGCATACATGCTGGCATAAATGTCCAAACAACTGTTGCCATACAGTTGCGTGCAAACAATCATTCTTCATTATTCATGTTTTCCCCGTTCCCTTCCACATATTCTCGAGAACATATTTACGCAACAGTGGACTTAAACCTCCGCAGAGCCTTCAGATCAAAGTTTAAAAGCAAGACTCTTCTATCCCGCGGTGCTTGAAGGCAACAGTGTTTACTGCGTAACCTTTCGCCTCGTCTGAAGCAGCTAAATGTTGCATCACGCCGTGCCGCTGTGAATGCACACGGTTTATTACAAAGTCTTCCGCAGTGAGAGGGGGAGGGGGAAAGGAATACGGATCATTTTTAATTCCGAGGAAAAATGCTTTGGATTTATTACGCAAAATCAACATCAAGCGTTCCCTCGTCAAAAACATACTTGGAGTATTTTGTTTTAATCCTGTTTACTTCAGCCTTTTACCAGTGATGCACAGGGATGAACTGTCATCAGGTACAACCATGTTATAATTGAATCTCATCTTTAAAACATGCATCTGAAATGTAAAAAAAAAAAGTAGTCGGAATAAAATGACAAACATAAAATTGTAATATCGGTTGGAAAGAGTTTGTTTGCAAAATATGTTTACAGTGGACACATCATGCATAACTGTGCCATATAAGCCTGCTGTTTAAGGTTTTATGTTTTCTACCTTGAAATAAAAAATATAATACTTAACGGAGGGTTGAAAGACCAAAACGGCAGGCAAAACAGACAAAACCATGGTGCTTTGATAAATGCAGTTATAGCAGGGCTGTTCAATGACATGGTTTACTGGACCAGATTGTTTGTATTATTGTGACACTAAGCACATGGCTACTTAATGTGCATAAACATAAAGACTCACTTACAGGCTCTCATCACCAGTGTTGGGGCAATGTTTTACAAAAGTAATGAGTTACAAAAATCTTTTTTTAGTAACTAAGAAATGTAGCATATTACTATTACACAGAATACATAGGCTGGGACAAAATGTTAAATGGCATTTGGTTTATACACTTTGAACACATGACTTTTGACACATTTTAAGGTAAACATATCACTTGTTATAATTACTTACTGTATCGCAATATATCGGGTTCTGACAAAAGTGGATCGTCCCACACAACAGCATTAGTACTATTATTAGTTTTGTCAAAAGTAACTACATTTTTGAAACATTAATATGTCATACAAACAAATCACATTTTTAAAGCTGTAACTACTATTATAGAACATATTTTAAAGTAACACTGTTCGTCACAGCTGTTAAACTGGATTCTACCAGAGCATCGTACACAGAGTACAAGCTGCTTTGGATGAAAACTCATAAAAGTGTGATGGAAGATAAATACACTACTTTTGTACAACACTGTTTTTAATTCTTTATTGTTTTATTACTTTATGATTTTAAATAGACAATTTCTATGTATTCTTTTAGAGTTTGCTATTATTTTACTGACTGACGGAGCGACATAGAGATGTTTTTGTTTATGTAACATGTCGTGTTGTTTAACCTCTTAACCCCCAACCAGAACTAAGGACATTTTCCCCAACTTGGCATTACCCAAATGTAAAAGCTTCTTATCTATAAGACGTTCCAAAATACCATGGATGAAAACGCAACAAGGATCTGACCAAAAAAGCCACAACAATGTGAAGAGAATACAGAAAAGCTGATGAGAAACAGAAAAGCTGATGAGAAACAGAAAAGCTGATGAGAAAGCCACAAAAGAGCGACAAAAACACAACAAAAACATTGCATCACTTTGGCGGGCCTTAGCATTCAAATGAGGCATTACACTGTTTCTCTCCAGTTGAGAAGCTTTTAAATTAAAACTGAACTGGAGAAAATGTGCTTGGTTAAGGCCAAGTCAAAATGTGCAATAGAAATAAAGTGGATTTAGACCCTTCGATCCCCTTTAAACCACCACCGGCTCCGTTCTGAGCCACTCTGCACTCAAACTGCAGCGCCATCTGTTTGTTAGCATGTCAGTGCATTCAAATTTAGGCTTGCATTAATTTTTGCCTCGCCGTACACAATATTTATTTCAAATTATGATATGCAAAACATGGATCCTGAGGTGCCTGAAAGCAGATGCCTCTGCCACAAGTATGCGCCTTAGGTCCAGAGTAGTTTCAGCTGAGTTATGATCATGTCGGGTTGTATTGTACACAAGGTTCACCTCTTACCCCGCGACTCCTGGATCACTCTCTAAAGTCACAAGTGAAAAGAAAAGAAAAACACGTTATTCAAAGAAGGATTAATAGCTTTTCCACACAACTGTAATTACCCCGGACGCCTGTACATGTGCTCCGCTCACTGTCGCCTCCCATTCAGCGCATGGCCTTGCAGCGAATGCAGCGAATACGCCGCACAAACAGCCGTTTTCTTCAGACGGGTCCAAGTGCATACGCTCCACTAATTACTTTCCTATTTCAATGGGCCGCCGCGGGCTTTCTTTCAAGGATACACAAAGCTAGCGCCGCGCTAACACACACATGCTAGCGCGCGCATGTCTACGTTACCTTGAGCTTGGAGTGGAAAGCGCAGATGGGAGGCTCAAGTGTACGAAAGAAACGGCTCTATTTTTTCTTTCTTTTTTTTTGGTCCCCCATGTGCGGGATATGAAAAATAATAGTGTGCATTCAGGCTAGTGAGGGCGAGCGAGTCATTAGCTGAGCCACACCGCTTTTATGAAAGGAAATGGAACACATATACTAATGCTAATCAGCGGCATTCAAAGGAGAGCTAATTGCAACCTTAACCCGCACCACTCCAGGAGAAAAAACAGGCAAACAATGGGAATCGGCAGCCAGGATAATAATTGGAAAGTCAATATCAAGAGAGAGCAAAGCGGGGGATGCAGCGGCCTCAGGAAAATACTGGCACCAGTGGAAAGTGTGAGAGAAGGATGTATGGAGGCATGTTTTGATGGGTTTGATCGTTTCGAGAGGGGACGAGAATTGCATATTGGGTTTTCGGTAGAGAATATTGTATTTGTGTTTGTTGACCAACCTCGTGTGGAGATCTTTCTCACAGTGCGAGCTTTCACAGAGGCTTTAGAGTAGCTGTTCTCAACAGGTGTGGCATCAGAAACAACAGGTAGCTTAGCTTTTGAAAGTGTATTCTTTCATACTTGTAGTTAAATCACACATTTTAATCTGATACTTGTACTTTTGCTTAGGCGAGACACTGCAGGTGAAGACATTGATTTTTCACACAATTGTCAATGTTGACTTTTTAAGCTAGTTTTCTCCTTTAACATCTTAGTTTATATGTCAGAGTAAAACAAACACTTTAGTTTAAAGGGACTATACTGAGTTTAAAAATGTTAAAACTAAGTATTTTCCTCCCCCTACATGCTCCAGTAATGTCCTGATGTGCCCAGACCTGTTCACCACAACTGCCTCTAAAATCTTGCACTGTCACTCAAAACGTTGTTACTGCGGGTCCGAAGTGCCGTCATGCAGGAGCTTAAAGGAACAGGCCACCGTTTTTCCATACTGAGATATGTTCTTACCTGAGCTTAGACGAGTTGACACGTATCTTTCTGGCCAAGGGAACACACAAAGACCAGACAAGTACGGATCAACTCGTCTAAGCTCAGGTAAGAACATAGAATGGAGAAACAGTGGCCTGTTCCTTTATTATAGAACCTGCAGTTATACGTATGACCTGAGGTGGCAGTAGTGAGTATAAAAAATACTAACTTGTAACGAGTAACGGATTACTAAGTAATACACTACTGTAACTAGATGTAATAGGATTAGAATAGGAAAAAAAAACTAATAATTAGTACTTAATTACATTATCAAATAACAACATTACTTTTTAACAATATATTTTCAGCTGAAAACGTCTTTCCATTATCATAAAATGTTAGAAACAAAAACCAACAATGAAGTGGCAGAAATAATGAAGAGTAAATCGCGGATGACGCGATTACTCTGAGACGAGAACAGCCTGGAAACCGAGGGAGAAACGTCAGGGCTGGTGAAAAAAATATGGAAATTCAGAATATATTTCAATTTAATTTCATCAAAAGAAAAGAATATTGTGGTTTGTTGTCAGTTACGTGCAGGAAACAAGACGTTCTCAACATTGAACATCTCCACGTCAAACTGGAAGAGAACGCACCAGCAGCTTTTTATTTTTTATCAAAGTAAATAGTATTCAATTACTTTTGAATGAAATAAATCATAGTCATCAAGTGATGAGATTACTCAGTCATCAGTCAACACTGATGATGGCTTTATAAAGTAAAACACTTATTTTATGATGTTTTGTTGCTTATGAGACGGAGATCTCCAGGAAGTAATAACATCAGTGTCCCACACGTTTTCAATCACAAATATACAGACACGTTTTGTAAGTGTACACAGGGCACATGTGCGGACAAAGGAACTAAACTTTAGGGCCATTTTCATTCCACTCTTTATCAACATCTCCACTTCAGCAGCTCCTAAAGCAGCGCTCTCCAACCAAAGACTTTCTACATCTCTATACACGTGATAACTCAAATGATAGATGCTTTTCTGTTTGTTCTGAATATGCAGAACACACTCTGTGAACAGTTGGGTCAGTATTGTAAAGTATGCAGACTAAATGAAAGTCATTTTCTTTGAAAAAACATCTTATTCTCCAGGTGAACTCCACCTCAGTCACATTTGACACTTGAGTCTTTGAAGCATAAGGAGCTCCCCGAGGTTCTTGTTAAAAAGACTGGAGACCGCTGTCCTAAAGAGTCCAAAAGTTACAGTCTTGGACTTAACAAGAAGTTTGAAGGACTTTTTTGTAATGTCCAATTCCCAGCCTCTATCCGTTATTTAGATTTTGCTACTGAACATACTGTATAGGCAGTTTTTAAGCAGAAAGTGCCTGATTTGTCCCTCATATTTATATCAGTAACCTACAGCAAAACTTTATATGACCAGGTACATTTTTCAGCGTCTCGCCGGAAGTCAGAAAATGAAGTGCTTCTTCCCCCACTGCCACAGAGTTTCCTCTGGTGCCGGAGTAAATGACGGTGCGTTTGCGAGTGCGGAACAATGGATGCAAATGGTCCCACGGCCGATCCGCGCCACATGTTTACACGCATGGTTTACACGCATGGTTTACACGCATGTCTCACCCCACACGTACTGTATATAATAGAGGTGTTGAGGTAAACTGAAGTATTCTCCTCATATACCATAATGAAACAAATGTCTGTATTTGTTCTACTTTTTAAGCTTAAATCTCGCACAGTGTGGCTTTGACCGTGACGTCCAGTGATTGACACAGATACAGATGTCTGCAGCAGTGTGCATGAGGTCGGCCCACGTCCCTCCGTCTCTAATGGCCGCTTTATGGACACTTAGACGCACTGGTGAGCTTTTATGACTGCGCTAAATCTGTCCCTGACTTCCAAACTTTGTATGAGTCACAAACAGATGCGCGGATTCACAACGGCAGCTTTTTCAATGTTCTGTCTCTAAAGGGTTCTGTAAGCGCAGGACTATTGGATTTCCACTGCAGGATTGTTTCTCTTATTCCATAAAGGGCTTTACCACAATGTTTTAATCACTTTATATGTGTTTCTATTCAGTTTTACCTTTTTTTTTTGGGGGGGGGGGGGTCAGTTCTATCACACGTTTTCATCACGCTGTCATGTTTTTGTTGCTTTTTCGTCACTTTTTTTTTCCAAGAAGCTTTAAGATTTGGGTAAAGCCGAACTGTGGGGGTTAAGAGGTTAAACCCTTGGTTTGCATATGACACATTAGACACAATTTTTGCTGGAACATAGTTAACACAATCATCTGAATCAGAATCGACAAATTGGCTCGAGCTCCAAAACTGGGTCTGCGCCATCATCCACCATGATAAGAATCATCCGAATAGTGCTGTCAGTGAGGAAGGTGGGAGGGGAAGGAGCCTCAATGCTTCCTATCCTACTTCCTTTAGCTTAGGGACCCCTGTTGTTTCGCCGCTGCGTGAGGACGGTCGGATTGTGCAAACGCAGCTGAAGCTCTAGTTCCTAACTGCAGAGGGATCGAACAGCTGACCTTATCATGTGACAAGGGGACAGGAGCTATTGTAGGAATTCAGATTCAGTCTTCACTGACAGGACACTGACAGGAAGTGACATAGGCAAACTGTTGCAAACTGTTGGCGTGCCCAGTGGCGTAGCAAGGGGCCCCAAGGAAGACTGTCAGTAGGGGGCCCTCTGGTGGCCGCTCTGTGTATTGCGCACTGGGAAAGAGGACATCATTTGGGCAGGAACAGGTCACCTGACAACTCCCATAATGCAGTTCTCTGCATACGTTTTCCTCAGAACAGAAGCTCAGGTTCTTTAGGTCATGCAGTGTTACAATAAACTGCTACTATTACAAATATAATCTAGTAAAAACGTCTGTCCAGAGGCTCATTATAAGTTACATTAGGGAACCATGACTCACTAAAGCAGCAGTAGGATGTGCATGAACAGCGCCACAGAGGGTTGGTGGAGAGATGATGTAACTGCATCACCAAAATCATTAGGAAGACTGTGTATATCAAGTGTTTACTGCAGACTTCTGTTCATGGGGGCCCTTGACTGAAGGGGGCGTGGCCTCATCAAGGGAGAAGGAAGTATATTTTGAGAAAAACAATGTATTTTTAGTCATTTTCTGGCGGAATATTTATTTATTTATCACATATAAATATAGTCAAGTCTAAATCGGGTCCATATGGATGTTTTTTTCACAGCAGATTGTGAAAGAAGTGAAAAAACGGCAGTCGTAACTAGCGTTATGTAGCATGATGCTAACATGAAGTATCATGCTGTTGTTATTATGTACTGTATGTAACTATGGGCTGTTGAACCTTATTGATCCTCTCCATGTCTTTGTATCTTCATTTGTTAAAGCAGTTTTTGAATAATTGGAAAAAGTTTAGATTTGTATCCTCTTTGTTTTCCCCCTCAACGGCGTCAAACATGACCTTATAAGGGCGATTACAGAGATGCTGTCTGTATCTATGTCAATAGGAAATGAGGGGGGCTCAATGGAACTTGACCCCCTTTACCTCTATCTATATCACTTCCTGTCAGCAGCTCACCAACATTTCTTCATTAATTTGTTGCTTCACTCAAATAAAATGATCATTATTACTGACAACAGATGTTTTCCATCTAAATAAGTCAAACGCATTAAAACCTGTCATACAACTGCCTTTTATAGCACAATTAAAAACATCCAGATAAGGGTTATAAAGCCAGCATTTTGAGAGTGGAAGTTGCATCGATTTCAATCAGATCAAACAGGAAGTAACAGCTGCTGAATTTGCTCACTTCAGGTTATGAGATGTAAGAAAATAAAAACCTGCTCCACACGCACAGACACAAAAAAATGCTGCCTTTTTCTTCTTTGGTGAACCGTGGTGATTTTAGTAATATGCAAGTGTTGATTATGATGATAAATGAATAGCCTAGGCGTACAGTAATTGTTCATTGGGTTTCGGCTAAAATGTAGATTTAAGTCTTGCACTGAAACAGATAATAGAGGTCTTTACTTGAAAAACTCTAGGACACCAATTGCCTTGAAAAAGTCAAGTTAAGTTGGCTAATTATTTTCAGGTGTTGGTAACTCCAGTAAAGTTAACTTCCATACCAGTCGTGCTCAATTACCCGATTCGTATCGATGAATACTTCCATATTTCAATTATATATTACTCTGTTCAAGTTCATTGTTTATTACACTTCTACTGGATAGATGGATTAAATATTACAAAATCAAGTAATTATTAGTAACAACTATGAAATTAAAACTGAAATTACTCTTACTTTATAAAAGAAATAAAAATGAACAAATAAAAAAATTGAATTTTGTATTTGATGTAGGATTCATGTGTGTCCCAGTTCCTCTGAGTCGTGGTGCAGCAGGACTGATGTGGACAGATGTTACAGAAGAAGCTCAGGAGGTTCATTTCTTCAACAGTTACTATAGTAACTATTTTCTCCAAAGTAAAAGTAGATCTACCACAGTCCTGTCCTCATGTTGTTTCCTTTTTGACTTGTAAATTTAATTTGAATTTACAATATCTTCATTCTGTCTAAATCTCCATGACTTCCTTCTTCACCTGTCGATCTGTGACTGAAAAGCAATGAGGCCTCGGCCTTTTTACTGAAAATAAAGAACACAATGTATTTCGTGTCATGTTTCTGTCACTCATGTTTTCTGACCTGAAGCCAAATCTGAAGAGGGCTGTGGACTCATTTTAAGTTGTGAACACTTGAACAGAGTAACTGCAACATAATTGAATTATGCAAGTCTTGAACAATTAAAACGTTCAATTGAACACGACTGGTATGGAAGTTGACGTTGCTGGAAATGAGTGAGTTACCAACAGTTGAAAAGAATGAGCCACATTAGCTTGACTTTTTCAAGGCAATCGGTTTCCTGGATCTTTTTCAAGTAAAGACCATTTCAATACTTACTTTGCACTATGTTAACACGGTTTTGAGTGGCTTATGTTGATTGTGGAAGTGTGCATGTGCATTTTGGGACACCCTGTATATATTGATGTGGGGTCTTTAGCTACAATCCTCTCCAAACCTTTTCCATATTCATTTATGCGCTCCACAAAGCGTTTCCCTCATTTGCATCTCTCTCTCTTTTACATTTGCCTAACTGAATTTAGATTGTTCACTTAACGGCTAACACTCTCAATCACGACTTAATTCCCTCTAAAAATATTCCCAAAACCTTTTTCGAAACACAATCCTATTTTTAGGATTTTTTTTTTTTTTTGCGCTTTTAGTCGAATAAAAAAACAAAAACAAGCCCTGGCTCGGGAGTGTGTTAGCGCGTGCACTGCTCAGGCTGTGATGACTAAATAAACTCTGCACTCTCTGCCATTCTGCTGCCTTTTTTTTGTCTGGAGTGCAATTTGTCCATTATTAGCCCTCAACCAGGCTGCTAACTCCGGCGTGATGAGAGAAAAACATTGTGATGGGGAGTCAATGGAGGCGGTCAGAAAGCCCCATTAGCCCAAGGACTCGTGCGGATGACGCCTCCGCTGTTTACGCCGCCGCCAGAGGGTCCGGACGAAGCCCAATGGAGACGCCATCAAGGTTCATTTAGGCCACGGTTTTGCAAGACACGATATAGTACATCAGTGCCGTGTAGTATAGAGAAAACCAGTACCAACCCATGCAAGTATTGACATATGCGACTGTGCTTTGTGTATTCATGAGAAACACTTGAGCTGATTGGTCGAGATCTCATTCAAAAAAATCAAAAGGTTTGTCCGTCAGTGTTGGGGGTCACGCGCTACTACAAGTACACAGATTACATTTCCAGAGTCAAAGTAGCAAGCTAGTTTTGCATTTGCAAGTATTCTAGTACTAGTTTCTTTTTCAAATCTATTTTACGTTTATTTATTTATTTGACAGGGACATTGCACAACAGACCAGAGAGAGCAGCAAGCTCGTTTTCATCTGTCGTCCCTGGGCAGAGACAAAGTGACAGCAGGTTTATACAGTGGCCAATGAGCATCTTGCTTCAGAGTCCGTTCACAATATAACATACAGATAAAGCACCGGCATTCAGATGCAATATTTACAGTATTTACACTTACTTTTTTATTGTACCTTCATACATTTTTAACACTACCCCGATTAACCAGTTTTGTGCTCATGATCACAAACCTGACCGTCTTTCAACCACTTCTTCAGGTTAACTTTGAACTGCTGTAAGGTGCGACTCTCTCGGACAGAGTTCCACATCCTGCAGCTTCACTGTGATGTCCAGTCAGTGAATCCCGACATTCACAGAGAAACAATGTCCAAAGGTGGAGGATCTTAAGTTCACAGAACAGTCTCCTCTGGAGGAGCTCGCGTTGTTCTATGTCCTGCCTCGTCAACATTCTCAGGGGCTGTGGGGCCAAATCATGAAGAATTTTAAACACTAAACTGACATTCAAAAACAAAATGAAATTTTCAAACGTTAATAATTTATATTTCTTCACAATGTTACAATAGTGGTACGAAACAGTTTTTTATCTAATATTTTGAGTGCCTGTTTGGCTTTGGAGCGGCTGTAACACAGTGTTGGTTGACAGAGACCAACTTGTAATGCAGAATGTAACATGTGAAAATATCATTGCATCTGTGCTCATTTGAGGCGAATATATCTGAACTGCGATAAATTAAACTTTACAGTTTTTATCAGTCACGTTGTTCGTTTGGTCCTGATCTCCCTCGTCTCATTCCTTCCACTGCTGCTCAGACTGACTTACAGAAACTCAAGGTTTAGCGTTCACATCGTGGAAGTACTCACATTATTTTGAACTTACTGGCGAAAAGGACAATAAAGGTCTGGAGGCGGGGCTAAAGAGGAAAACCATGATGGTGCTCGCCTCATATAACACTTAGCTTTGGGCAGGATCGGTCCTACCAATGTCATCAACAAACTGAGGCTGAGGAAAGCTGAACAATTAATCTAAATCAAGCTGAGTATGTGGTGTGTTTATTATTACCAATTCAATGCACTTTGTAATGAAGCCTTGGCATTAATTCAACCTGGTGGACTAGTTTTAGCATCACCGACCTCCAGCAAATGATCGCTTCCGTGAGGGCCCCACCTCCACCTCAGCCATCAGCATAAGAGCACCTCCGTAGCAGCCAATCATCGCCCTCGGTCCTGCTTTTAAGCCCCAGCAATGGTTCGTTTGCTTCCCAGCTGTGCTGCGACCCGCCTCCGCCCCGTCTCCGCTTCTTCTGCCCAAGGCTTCTCCCTGCTGCATCTTCACGGGTCTTCCACACCACCACCAGTGTCCAGGCTCCGGGGAAGACATCCCTAACTACAACCTGTTCATCCACCAGACGTTCATACATCGATGTTACTGCCGCTGCTTTTGTCTGTTTGAGTCTATCCAGGTTGAAATGCCTAAGAGCTCCTTTAAAGATGGCACAGTTTCTGACGGGGGCCATGTTGTTACATAAAGCGACCAAGGCTAAGCTTTCATAAACCGACTATAGGCCTGTAGTTCATGCTCATTATTGTTTTCTATTGCTGTCATTCGTCACATACAAAAGAAATCTTAGTGAAGCAAATTTATTGTGAGATTATTGAATACATTTACTGGTATGGGGCTGTTTGCGTGGGTTAGCATTTTTTTGGCAGCTCAGTTTGTGAAATGGAGCACTCGGTGTATAAATGGCGTATTAGTCATGAACAACATGTTTTATGGAATCTTTCAAAAGAATGTACTGTTGTGGAGACTTCTGTGAAGAGTAAGAAGTGTTTTCTGACGTTAGCTCCTCCTCTAGCCTTGTGCTGCTACATCATGGCACAAGTACAACAGCTCAGAGTTAGCCCTAATGTAGGGTTAGGGGCTAGTGTGTTGAGTCCCAGTTTGGACCTGGTTTAGTTCTGCTTTAGTCCCAGGTTTTCTTTGTTGTGTCCAAGTTTTGTTTTGTTCCAGTTTAAACCCTGTTAGCGTTGTAGCTACTGTTTGGATTTGGTCTAGTTGCTGATGTAGGAATAGCACTTTTCCTCTAAATATTTGGCCAATTGTTGAATTTGAACATTTTGATTTTAACCATGAGTCAACAGTCTAAATAAAATCACACAAGGCTGTGTGTAAAAATGTTGGTGCAGGTTTATGCAGGTCTGTGATAAAGAGTAGAAAATATTATGAGCTTCCCCTGTTTGACCAGCCGCCACTGGCTTAGCATCAAAGTAGTAAAACAGAGCTGGAAAGGCCTTTAGGGCTGACATAAGGAGAGCCACTCACAGTGAGAGACTGTATAAAACTGCATCTGCTGCAGTGATTTGTAAAGGAGCTTAAAATACTGTTTCAAACACAATCCAAAATATTCATGTTAAAAGTCCTGCAACTTGATGTAGTTTCAGTTTGATCTACATAGTTTAACCTTTGTTTTTGCTTTTTTTTTTTTTACATAACAATAAGAGGCAAAGTTTAAAATATCAACACAATGTGTTTCTACAATATTTGCAAAGATTTATTGAAAGAATTGAAATTCCCCCGGGCTACAATATGTTCCTCATGTTCAATTTCAGAAGCTCCATCCCCGGGAGCTAAAAGCAAGGGGGAAAAAACAGGTTCCCAAGGTTATACGGCGGTGATCAGGCAGGCAGGGATCAGCACGGCCTCGACACGACTGACTGGACGGCACTCCATCACAGGCGGGTGTGAGACACTCACCCCCCCTTACATTACCGACCCCCTTTATACTGTCCCCAAACTGTCAGCCTCTCCCGGGACCGAGGGCGGCCCCGGAGCCCCTCCCGCCGCCTGCCACCGATCACCACCATCCCGGGCTGTCCCGCTTCACAGCCACAGGTCAGGACGGGTAATCTCGCCAGCTTTGAGATGCAGCACCTGGAAACTGCTGGGCCAATGGCACAGGAGAGACTTTTCCTGTTTAGTTTGTGGATTAGTGGGGAAACAATTAGTCCAAATTTTGATTTCACCTTGTTTTTTGTGGCGATTTGAATTAAAGTTTTGTCCCTTAACATCTTAGTTTTGATGTCAGAGCAAACATAAGACAAGACTCCCTTTTTGAGCGTTTTTTGGGATGTTTTGTCGCAAGCGAAATGTAGATTTCGTAGATTGCACTAAAACAGGCTTATTCTTTCACAAATATGATATGTTTGGTATCCACGGGTTCTGCGAAAGGCGTCCAAGACGATGCTGTAATCCAAATATGGTCATTTCCTTTCTGGGAGACTGCAGCGGCTATAGATGGGAGAAATATACTTTACGTTACAAAACTTTAGGGCCTGTTTTCTCAAAATGACGTTTCCTTTACGCTCATGGTTTATTTTGGTTGATTGATGCATTTAAATCAATACAATTTCCAAACAGGAACCACAACAAAACACAAAATATTCAACCAAAAAAGGAATAGGCTGAAGCAATGCTTATTTATGCCTATCTTTGTTCAAACCATATAACTTATCACATTAATAATACACATTATCAAATAAAAATAATCAACTATTTGCAGACAGAATAGTGAATGATACATATACATACATATACATATACATCTACACATCTCCATTCTATACAAGCTTGATGTAATCACTCGTAGGGCCAGATCTTGTGACTGGCGCAGTCCGTGCGCATCTCTAAACGCAACGTGGTGCACGCGCGATCTTGCATGTGGTGCAGGTTTTGCGCTAAAGGCTGCGCCACTAGGGAGAGGGCGTTATTTAAGAAAAAGAGGCGACTGAGGCGTGGTTCATTACAAGCAGCACTTGGAGCCGCTCTTCTGTGGCAACCTTCACATTATGTTCCTCTTTACATCCCACTGCCTCGTCTTCTTCCTTAGAATCAATGTCAAATTGAAAACAAAAGTGAAATTGCCTTGAAAAGTCTGTTCAGCGTAGGATACACACGGCTTACTTTCTACAGTAGATCAACACCACAACACAACATCAAAACAACAGTTTTCCATAAATAAACCACACATGCCTCAAGTGCCACAACACCACGTCTGATCTGAGTTTTAAGGAGACGTTTCCATCGTGTGTCAGTCTTTACCTTCTGATGATGCTCCTTGTGTAGCCACAGCTCAGGGCGCAGAGCAACTTTTTTTTTCAGCCGCTCCAAGAATCCTGCAGCTGAAGCGCAAATGTTCCAATACGCTACAGTTTTCTTGCAACTGCTGCATAACTCTGCAACTCCTCCGCAGCCGATGTGACAGTTTCTGATCAGTTAAATCCTGTACATTTCGTAACTTTGCGCATTCGAACAGTGTCCAGCGCGAGGCTGCCGCTCTGTCCCGCCCGCTCACCTTGATCTGCAGCGAGTGGCAGCAGCAGCAGCGGAGGGACACTTTTATTTCTTTAATCTTTATTAAACATTGCGCGTTGCATCATGCATGTTACGCGTGTACAAGAGAACCCCCCCACCCGCTACCCACCGCCTTCCGCAGGTCTGGGGAAAGCATGGGGAGGGGGCGGCACCACAACATTGCAATGCGAGTCTGTCCCCCCTCCTGTCCTGCCCACTTTTGCACCAGGTACGCCACCGTCTGCGTACTCGTCTTCTCTACAGCCTGCCCTGTGAACCACAAGATCTGGCCCGTAGTCTTCTGTTTAATCATTCTTCTAAATCCAATTAAAGGAGTACACAATTTAAATTCATCTTTTAGTCCATTCCATAACTTAACACCCTCAGCTGAAACACATCTGGACTTCACATCAGTGCTCACTTTATCCACAAATTCTAAAGTTTTATTTTGAATAAATAAATGATTAGTTGGATCACAATAACCAACCTTATTTACAATTCTTATAGCCCTTTTTTGTAATTGAAATAAAGAATCTATACATGTCTTACCAGCGTTCCCCCATATCTCTGCATAATATGACAGATGGGACATAACTAAAGAACTATATATCAGAAACAATCCTTTTTTATTCAATAAATTCCTTGTTTTATATAATATTGCGATTGACCTTGACACCTTGTGCTTGACATATTCAATGTGCGGTTTCAAACAAAGTTTAGGATCTATGATTATTCCAAGAAATGTAGCTTCAAAAACTCTTTAAATTTTCACTCCATTTAAGTGTAATTTTACAACATCAGTTTTTGTGTTCCTTGCAAACATCATAAATGTTGTCTTGTTTTCATTCAAAGATAGCTTATTGTAATCAAAACACTTTTTGATAATAACAAATTCAGTTTCTACTAATTGCAATAATTCATCCAGTTTCTTTCCAGTACAAAAAAGTTGGTATCATCAGCGAACATGATAGATTTAAAAAATAGATTTGAAGGGAGGGTATTTTGCAAAATGGACTTTTTCAAGCTTTACATGTTATTCTGTCACTCCCTCATTAAAAACATGGCTGAAGTGTTGCCTTGGCACATTCACGTATTTCTGAGTAATCTGTAAAAACTCTGATGGCGGCCATTTTAGGGATAGGTTTGCCTGAGTCCTCCTAGGAACGCCCCCACCTCCTGGAGACGCCTCCGAGCTTTGGTCACCAGCCGAGTAACCAACCACTGCTCCTCAGCAGAACCCCCTCCCCACTGATGCCACAGACAGCGTGTGGAGGGGGCGTGTCTAAAGGCTCAGAGGTTCTTAAAGAGACAGAGGCCTATTTCAAGACATTCACTACAGCCATTTTGAGAGAGACATTTTATACAAGGCAGTTATTCTGATTTACTGCATTTACAGACCAACAGAAGGTTTGTCATCATTGTAGTGTGATATAGACTGGTGCTATGGGACTGAAAAAAGCATAATACCCCCCCTTTAAGTATAGTATAAATCCTTTTGGCCAGGCCCTAGCCCTGGGGCACTCGGCAAGTAACTTTTTAGAACTGTGAATCCGCATCGTCAATTTTTATATATTAAAATCTGGTGTTTAGATAACTTTGTAACCATTGATTTGTTTTACTTCGAAGGCCATAATATTAACACTTTTTCAACAAATGTGCACGGTCAATTGTATCAAATGCCTTACTCAAATCAACAAGTGCACCCACTGCATAGAGCTTTTGATCAACAGCTGTCGCAACATGTTCTTCAAGTTCCATCACTGCGAGGGATGTTGAGCGATTGCTTCTAAAGCCATATTGATGGTCTTTCAATAAATCATATTTGTTGATAAAAAACATCAAGTGTAATTTTGAACAAATGAAACATTACAGCTACACTTTAGTAGCTCCTAAAGACTCCAAACTTTACAGGCTCATCGGTCCTGGGGCAGCGTTATACTTTGGGACGGCGGTGCTCGGCAGAGTACGGTAATACGACACAAACACTGTGCTACTGTCCTGCTCCCTGTGAAGTGGCTCTTCCTCCCGGAGCGCGGCGGCGGCGGCGGCGGTGGGCAGGTAACACTAGCTAAGGCCGGCACGTGAACCATCAGACAGTGATAGATGACAGTAATACAAGCGGCCGAGTATGTCCGCGCCGCTTTAGCTTTCACTGCTTTATTCTGGGAGTCGGCGCCGATCGATGAGTTTGACTGTGACAAAAGAAGATACTCCTGGTGGAACATGTTTAGGTCGTCTGCTGGTAATACTAGCAGCACAAGCCATTCTTTAGTACAGGCAGGTTTGTTTCATTTAGTTATGGTCCACATTGGTATCACTTTTAGTCAGGAGGAGTTGTCGTACAAGTACTACACTGGGCTCGGATCTCAAGAAAGTAGCAGTTGTTGTAGTCTAGTAATCAAAACACAAACATGTATAATTAGTTCTTACATGTTTGCATTACATTCAAATATTCAAAGTAACAAATATTGTTTATATGTTTCTTATTATTTATAAAATATATTTGAAACAAGAAGATATAATGAATTTAACTAATCATTTATCATCATTTCAATAGTAGTAGTAGTTGTAGTAGTAGTTAGTAGAAGTAATAGTAGTAATGGTAATAGTAGTAGTAGTAGTTGTTGTTGTAGGAGGAGGAGGAGTAATAGTAGTAATAGTAGTAGGAGGAGTAGTAGTTGTAGTAGTTGTTGTAGTAGTAGGAGTAGTAGTAGTAGTAGTTGTAGTAGTTGTAGTAGTAGGAGGAGGAGGATGAGTAGTAGTAGTAGTAGTAGTTGTAGTAGTAGGAGTAGTAGTAGTAGTAGGAGGAGGAGGATGAGTAGTTGTAGTAGTAGTAGTAGTTGTAGTAGTAGGAGTAGGAGTAGTTGTAGTAGTAGGAGGAGGAGGAGTAGTAGTAGGAGGAGGAGGATGAGTAGTTGTAGTAGTAGTAGTAGTTGTAGTAGTAGGAGTAGTAGTAGTTGTAGTAGTAGGAGGAGGAGTAGTAGTAGGAGGAGGAGGAGGATGAGTAGTAGTAATAGTAGTAGTAGTAGTAGTTGTAGTTGTAGTAGTAGTAGTAGTAATAGTAGTAGCAGCAGTAGTAGTAGTAGTAGTAGCAGCAGTAGTAGTAGTAGTAGCAGCAGTAGTAGTAGTAGTAGGAGGAGGATGAGTAGTAGTAGTAGCAGCAGTAGTAGTAGTAGTAGGAGGAGGATGAGTAGTAGTAGTAGCAGCAGTAGTAGTAGTAGTAGTAGTAGGAGGAGGAGGAGGAGGAGGAGTAGGTGTAGTCAAACAAGGATAAACAAAAACTAGGTTAACAAGAAGTAGTCCACTCCAGTAGTAGTACTGGTAGTCAAAGTATAAACATATACTACATTATCACATATCACAAGTATTCAAGTATTTCATCAGTGTCCACTGCCATAGCAATATAAGTAGTAGGTGTAGTAGCAGTACTGTTCAAAGTATAAACAAAAAGGTGAAGTATAAGTATTTTCAGCATAGTCATATTTAATTGGTTATGATCCACATTGTCAGTCAAACAAGGATCAACAAAAAAGTAGTAATATTAGTCAAAGTATACTACATTATCACATACAAGTATTTAATCAATGTACACAGCCGTAGCTATAGAAGCAGTAGTAGTCCAAAAGGTAGAAGTAGTAGTAAACAAAAAATGGGTTAAGTAGAAGTATTTACACCATATTTATATTGATGTAGTGATTATCTTCATTGATAATAGTAGTAGTGGTTGTAGTAGCAGCAGTAGTAGTGAGTTGTTTAGTGTATTTCTCCTGTAAATGGTCCAAACTCTGTCTGTGCAGTACTAGTCACAGTAACACCAGCAATCGCAGTACCTGAATCCACCACCATGACAGTTATAAAGCAGTAGTGAGAGCAGCCTCTGGTGCCATGGCAGCAGTAAAGGCAGCAGGAGTGTGGAAATTCCTCAAAGTAGTAGTACTCGCGGTAGCAAGGCAAATCGTTTTTGTGGCTGATGTGAGCTGCGGCCCCGATGCTTGGGTCTGGAGTGGAAAGCAGGTCAGTGGCGAAAGGCGGAAAAGACGGTGTGATGGTAAAGAAGAAGAAAAAAATAAGGACAGGACTTTCCGCATTTCCAGTGGCCCACATAAGGTTTTAGAGCGGAGTTACGGTGGCGCCGGAGCTGTCCGCGGTCCTGAAACACAGGCCGCGCTATATGGAGCTGTCCGCGGTCCTGAAACACAGGCCGCGCTATACGGAGCTGTCCGCGGTCCTGAAACACAGGCCGCGCTATACGGAGCTGTCCGCGGTCCTGAAACACAGGCCGCGCTATACGGAGCTGTCCGCGGTCCTGAAACACAGGCCGCGCTATACGGAGCTGTCCACGGTGCTGAAACACAGACCGCGCTATAGCTGTCCAGGGTCCTGAATGGGCATAAAGGGCCAGTATTCTTCTAAATCAACTCCTTTAGACTTCTTCGCTGGACTTGTTCTCATCATCAAATTGCCTCCATGATAAAGCGTATGTTCCCAATGAGGTGGAAGCTATTGTTTTTTTTTTAGATTTAGATGAGCTGCCAGGCTGCCCTTTGCTCCAGCAGAGGAGCCGTGTACCTCTCAGTAGAATGTGAATGTTAGTAATGGATAGAGCCAGGTTTGAATATATGGTATCATTCTGTTGATATATTACAGGGTTTATAGTGGCAGAAGTATATTTTAATGCCAAACAACGTGAAGTAACAGCACAGATTTAATTTCTTCATATTTGCAAAAACAAAAATCCAACAGAGGATAGAGAATATGACAAAATGGGCTATTTAGCAAAGAAAATGTGGTCTATTGCAGCCAAAACTGCAGCTGTATATGTAAAATATATATATTATATAAAAGACAGGAAAGTGTGGAGTCCTCATTTGGAGAAAACAAGTCCTAAAGTTTGTAACGTCTGCACATGCGCCCTGTGTATATTTCTCCTGTCTCCCATGAAGGAAAGTAGTAGTAGTAGTAGTAGTAGTATTAGTAGTAGTAGTAGTAGTCAAAGAAAGGATGAACAAAATCTAGGTTAGGTTAGGTTAGGTTAACTAGAAGTATTTGTTTATTTAAACATTGTCCACACTGATAGCAGTAGTAGTACTGGTAGTCAAAGTATAAACACATACTACATTATCACATATCACAAGTATTTCATCAGTGTCCACAGCCATAGCAATAGAAGTAGTAGTTGTAGTAAAAGTATCAGTTGTGTTCAAAGTATAAACAAAAAGGTTAAGTGGAAGTATTTACAGCATACTCATATTTAATTATGGTCCACATTGATAATAGTCATAGTAGTGGTTGTAGTAGTAGTAGTAGTAGTAATAGTGGTAGTGGTTGTTGTGGTAGTAGTAGTAATAGTGGTAGTGGTTGTTGTGGTAGTAGTAGTAATAGTAGTCAAACAAGGATAAAATGAAAAAAAGAGGTTAACTCGAAGTAGCTGTTTATATACTCAGTATATAAACAACTATACTCAGTATATAAACATATATATCCAGTACAAGTGAGTTTTTTGTGTATTTCTCCTGTAAATGGTCCGTACTCTGTCTGTGCAGTACTAGTCGCAGTAATACCAACAGTCGCAGTACCTGAATCCACCACCATGACAGTTAAAGCAGTAGTGTATAGTAGTTTAATGATGAAAATGACCATATTTGGATTACAGTGTCATCTCGGTCGCCTCGGTCTCGGTCAACCCCCCCCCCCCACCCCCCCAGTTAAACGGTATAATTCAACAACCAATGAAAAGTCATTCTCCCACTGTCTACTAAAAAAAAGACTGAATAATGTATCATGTAGGACCTTTGAAGTTGGGTATCAGACACGGGAGCTGTCCGCGGTGCTTAAAAAAAAGGCAAAGAAACTTCACACTGTGTCCTTCACCCGGTTGCGGGGCCCGTCTCTGCCCGGGGGCCGCAAACACACCCTCGCCTTTGATCTGCAGCTCCTCCACAGACGCACTGATGACCAACGCTCACGGAAAACACACAGAACATCTTTCCCTTTCACAGAAGAATTCAGGTTTATGTGTTGCCGTGGAGATACTGTTGATAAAAAAAACTTTGAAAGTGCTGAACGATGACCTAGGAAGTTAAGTCGACACACGGCGGGGGAAAACACTTTTCACACAGTAGGCAATGTTGAGATTTTGAGCTAGTTTCTCTCGTTGACATCTCAGTTTTAAAATAGACTGAACTCACCTTATTTTACGACTTTTTGTTTATTAGCGAGTCAGGATTTCCAGGAAATAACCTAGTCTTTCCCACGCTTATTCATTCACAAATATTCACGGGTCAGTGACATATCAGGGGTCTAAAAACATATTTCAAAACGTTTTTTCAATAATAATAATATAATTATACCGATAATTATCGGTGTCAGCCCAGAACAGTAATCGGTTCAGTATCGGATATTTTAGACCGATATCTGATCTTTTTTTCTAGTATTGACTCTGATAACTTATACCAGTATTGGATTAATGCATCCCTATCATTTTTAAATGATTGATTTGACATATTTTGCAGTTGAACCACTTGACTGTCTGGTTGCACCACCTGACATTAGCAACTCATTTCAAATTAATTTGGCTTTCATGCAAACTCTTACATTAGCTTTAGCATTTGTTCGCATGGGCAAACATTTAGTTTTAAAATACTTTTACAAAAAAATATTTTTTTCCAATATTTACATTGGTTGGACCACCTCACACAAGTCTGACATTTTACCTTTGAGCTGGAAAAAAGCTATTTTTTCTCAATTCTTGAAATACATTTTCAAACCTTTTCACTCAGACATAAAGATAACTTGTTCTTCTGATTGATGTCATATCCTGTTTGCTGCTACTGTTTATTTCAAAATAAAAGCCCTGTTCTTACGTTGTGCCACACTGACATTTTAAGATTTTTGTCGGACAAACGTTTTTAGTTTTCTCAAAAGCTTTAAAACTATTAATATTCACAAATGTCGGCTTATTTGAAAGACATTTAACAAACAATTATGCCATGATGTTGTATTTTTAATTTGTTACCCTGAAAATACAATTTTCAGAAGCTTTATTAGTCTGGTCATTTGCTCGGACCGCCTGACATTTAAGGGGTTTGAGGTGTGAAAACATTAAAACAATATTTATTATTGAAATGTGATGAAAATGTGTTTAAACTAAATAGGTTTTGTAGAATAAAGTGATACATGTAATGAAAAGAACACATTATTTACAATAATATGCACGTCATGTGAATGGCCCTCACAAGTTTGGCCAATATGACGCTGTAATCTAAATATGGGCATTTATTTTCTGGGAGACAGCAGTGGCTAAAGACAGGAGAAATATACACAGGGCGCTTTTTTTTAGTCAGTTTGACCCAGAACTTCCCCAAACAAACACAAGAACTAGCCCAACACCGGAGCACGTGAAAGTCAAGCTCAATGCGCTAAAAACGATGGTCAGACAGTTGCAGCCTCGTTTTTGTTAGTTGTGGCGCAAGATTTGATTCACAAACACGGTTTTCAAAGCGTAAATGTCAGTCCCACTGTCATTTTAGATGATTTCAATGAAAAAGTGTGCTTTTTATCCATCGGGTCTGAGATATTGTGAGTCATCGGGTCTGAGATATTGTGCTTTTTATCCATCGGGTCTGAGATATTGTGAGTTATTCATGATGAATTCATCATGAATTCATCATGAACTCATCATGACTTCATGACTTAGTTCATTATGAATTCATGTGAAGTCATGATGATTCATGATGAAATACTCATGAATTCACACCATTAATTCAGGCAATGAACTCATTAATGATCATGATTAATTAATCATGATCATGATGATTTTATTGTTTGCAAAGAAACCAACCACACCAAGGACCAAACTTTGCATAAACTTACAACTAAAATGAGCTCATGGTGAGGTCATCATGAGTTCATTCTGAATTAAAATGAAGCGTCGCAGCTTAAACAGAACCTGTTTTAGGAGAGCAAGAACACACAGAAGAGCTTCAATCAACCAACCAAATCAACCAACTCAGGCCTGTCAACGATTTAGAGCTTCACTAAATGAAAACTTCCTGGGCGACTGAGAGCCTCTGCAAACATACTGCCATAATATTTACTAAAGCATTGTTACAGTTTTGTATTGTGTAATCATAAATGAATAAAAACAAGTTGATTTAATCTCTCTTCTGTGTGTTCTTGCTCTCCTAAAACAGGTTCTGTTTAAGTTAACAAAGCTGCAACGCTTCATTCAGAATGAACTCATGATGACCTCACCATGAGCACAACAAGGTCAGTGGATGAGATGGGAGGAGAGCGTTACCAAAACGAATATCACATGGAACGAGCTGTGGAATATGGAAACCAATAGGCAAAGTTTGATCATCAGAGCCACATATGACATTCTGCCATCTCCAACCAACTTACGTCTCTGGCTTGGAGAGGACCCGGGATGCTCCTTGTGCCCATCCTCTGCAAGCCTCAAACACATCCTGGTGGACTGCAAGACCTCCAAGGCAGATACACCTGGCGCCAAAATCAAGTGTTGCGATGCCTAGCTTCAGCCATTGATCAAAAAAGAACATCAATAAATGCCACACCATCAGTCAGCCAAACAATTCATCAAATCCCAATAGCCTTCATTCAAGAGGGTGAAACTCAGCCGAACAAAACACCAACTACAGTTTCAAGCTTGTGTTTCCAGCCAACATCGCCGTGACTACGCTGTGCCCAGACCTGGTGCTTTGGTCCAACTCCTGCCGCCGAGCTTTTATCGTTGAGCTAACGGTTCCGTGGGAGGATGGTATCGATGAAGCATACGAGGGCAAAAAGCTGCAGTACTCCCAACCCGCGGCTGAGCCTGAGGAGAGGGGTTGGTCAATGAAGGTGTGGCCGGTGGAAGTGCTGTAGAGGTTTCGTTGCAAACACCACAGAGTATCAGAGGCCACGCTCACAGGAAGAGAGTCAAAGAACTCGCCACTGCTGCAGAAAGAAGCAGTCACTGGCTTTGGCTGAGGAGGAAAAGGACAGCATGGGGGGTAAAATGACCGCTCAGTTCCTATGCAGCACATGCCCAGGTCTGATCAAGGCCGAAACACCTAATGAAGGTTCACAACTGACGATGTGCTGCAGAGGTAATAACACCCTGAGAAGGTCAGAAGCAAGGTTCTGAAATCATGAGTTTCTCCCAATTCAGAGCTGAATCACCTGGGATTCAAACACCTAGTCCTTTGATTAATTCTATTCTATCAACAAAATAAAGCCATACATTTAATCCAATATTTAGAATCCATCATAACAATTATAGGCCAAAAAATGTTTTTTTTTATTTTTTATTCGAAAACAAAGCATGACAGAAAACTTGTGAGACAGTCAGTAATGTACAGCAGACGTTTCAAATACATATCTCTAAACGTGGATTTTCCCCTCAAGCGCCTGCACATGTGCAACCTTCACGAGACTCCCAGCTTTATCTAACTTTTAAAAACAGGAGAAAATAAATCTGAATATTCATGGTTGTAGCACCTTTAAATATACCAGGAATTCTCACACATTTGCTAAAGAAATCTCTTAAATAATACTTACAGGAAGTATTTTTTTTCCATTTCCGTTTCCCTCGACAACACCTAACTCTAGCTCTTGTGTCTCCAGCTCATTTACTCCATTCTCCAAACTGCTTCCTGCTTTGTATGATTTCCAACGCCATGACGCAACGCGCGGTAACTTAAACAAACCCTTTATTTCTTCTACAGACGTGGGATTGCTGTAAGTATATTGTCCGGGCTCTCGGCGAGAGGCTTTGCTGTTGTGCAAATTGGAAAACCACTTTTGTACGTCTTTGGTTTTGATGTTTCCACAGCGTCCCCGAAAGCCTCATTCTCTGACAGCCCATACGTATGAACCGCCGCGCGCTTTCGGGCTTCGCGTTAAACGCTTTTCGAAAACTCCAAACGGGAGCACGAGGCCGATGTGGAGCGGCGGCTTCATGATTGATGAGAAAGCGGCGGGGGATTGTTGAGCGCTCGTACAGGGAGGAGAGGTTATGTTGCCACATTGGAACCAGAGAGGACGACGACAGGAGAAGGGAGTATGAGACGAGCTCACATTCTTTCATTTCTGGAAGTTGGCTGTGGTAACCCCCGACATTGAGAACTGGAAAATAAAAGTGAGATGGCCAACTACAGACCCAACTGTATTCTCCATGTCATCTCCAAAATGGCAGAACAATGGGTGGCCAGTCTTTAAAGGGGCTAGATGCAAGTTGGCCATTTTATACTCACTACTGCCACCTCAGGTCATACGTGTAACTGCACCTTCTATAATAAGCTTGTGCATGACGGCACTTGGACCCAAAGTACTTTTTGAGTGCAGGATTTTAGAGGCAGTTGTGGTGAACAGGTCTGAGCTCATTCACACATGAGGACATGGCTGGAACATGTATGTAATACATCATTTTAACATTCTTAAACTCTGTATAGTCCCTTTAACGATACTTGGTTTTCGATACCGACACCTGAACGATACTGCTCTGATACTTATACTACAATATTTGTCATTGAGAACCATAAAATAGAACAACAATGTGTGGAAGATCTGCACATTTACAATGTAGGGTTCATCTCCAATGTCAAGAAGTGTGTGAAAAAATGGAAAATATTTTTTTAATAATGATGTGGAGAAAAAACTGGCTCCAACACTGGCCACTTTTATATCCCGACTAAAACAGTGGCTAAAGGAAAACCAGGCCAGTGTCCATCACCGGCCTTGGGACGACAGATGGAAACTATGCGATCGGCTCCATTTGGAGTCCCCTGCTATAATCTGGCGTCTTCACATGGCAAACGTTGTAGATGTTCATTGCTATGCACTGTCCCAGTCAATACAATAAATGGAGAATACAGTTGTGGAATCACAGTATTATCGTGACAAAAGTTGATCGTCCGACACATACGACGATCGCTGTTGTTACGATTTTCACCGGATGTTTTGGTGAATGGTCGGCAACAGCTGATGCATTGCTAGTTTTGGGTTTATGTTTTCATATAAAAAATAAGCCCAAATATTTTCTTCAACTAAATCTAAATAATGGATCAAGACAAAGTCAACATGTATGCTTTTATTTTGTGACGTGTAAGATACAGCCATTTAAAAAAAATCTCTTTGTTCGTTTTCCTTTCAACGCTCAATAAACCCGTCATGAACATAAAGATGACTGTAGAGTCTGGCGTCTGTCGGAGCCACCGTTCTTCCATACTGAGACATGTTCTTACCGGAGCTTAGACGAGTTGATGCGTACCTTCTGGTCTTTGTGCGTGCCCTCAGTCACACAAAACAACCAAAGATGTTGTTAGCATTTGGCCCCTCCCAATCCTATTCCTATAGCTCCAAACAGGGTGAAGTTAGAAGCGACCAAGCTCTTCCACGGGCACAGACCAGACAGGTACGGATCAACTCGTCTAAGCTCCGCTAAGAACAGATCTCAGTGTGAGAGAACGGTGGCCTGTTCCTTTAAGTACAGATATTGTTGCAAGAGTGAAACTACAACCTCACAAATATACTACATTTTATGAGCTTTTGTAAGTATAACATCCACCTGTCCAGGGACTGCACGTGGAAATCAGCATTTTCTTTTTTAGATTAACGTCTTTTGTGCATTGTACCTGATCAAAGGAAATACAAATTCAAAATTCAAATTCATTTGGAGAAAACAAGCCCTAAAGCTTTGTAGCGTCTGCACATGTACATTTCTCCTGTGTTTAGTCTCCCACAAAGGACATGACCATATTTGTATTACAGCGCCAGCTCGATCGCCTTCCGTGCTACACATGGATACCCAACATGTCCATATTTGTGAATAGAACCGTGTGCTGCCATGTTCCTTCCTCGTCATAAAGTGAGCCTCATAAAGGGACAGTAAGACTGAGAGGCTAAGAGGGAAAAAACTAGCTCAAAATCTCCACATTGACCAAATCGATGGCGCATCCTCTAAAACCAGTCACTGTGACGATGATTTGTCATGAAGAAAGTGCGGCAGCTCCACAGTAACAGCAGACTTTACCGCTGAACTTTACATTGTTACTTTGGAAACAGAACAGGCTGCACGACTCAGGGAGGCAGACGCACGCGGGTCCTCACTCGCCCCATATTTCCAATTTACCGCTGTTTATCTGCTGCCAGACTACATTATTTCATACTTATTGGATTTTCTATACTTTCCCCCCGCGCGTTCTCCACCTCTGAGGGAGCACAGCGGGGCTAAAGGCGCCGACAGATAACAGCATTTTGAGCCGATATGATAAAAGAAAAGGGGAAAAAAACAAATCGCATTTGAGCCAGGGTTTCTGAATGTCACTTCCACCGGGCGACACGGATTGGTTTGGTGCGGTACCATTTTTATACAATGCTCCTATGGTATAGATAACACGTGAACAGTCCTATATCATTCTTTGGGAATCCTGCGTTGATATTTTAACATCTTACAATTTGAAGTAATGTCACAATCACGGTGTGTATGTCTGTATCAGCCAGTGGGCAAATAAACTGGAGTGAAATCTGGCAGAACATCCTTTGATCCTCGAGGAACTCTAACCATCAAAGTATCCATTACAATTTCATATACAGGACTTACTTCCATCCCCAGTTACTGAACAAGATTCAAATGCTTCCTTCTCCATTGTGCACACTGTGCTCTCAAAATACTTCAGGAACATTTTTGGGTGAGTTGGAGAATGTATAGGTCTGCTATAAGTAATTAATGTACCCATATGTGTATGTAGACAATACTTTTTAATTCTTAGTTGTTTTGTTTTGTGTCTGTCTGTCTGTCTGTCTGTCTGTCTGTCTGTCTGTCTGTGTGCTTGTATGCATGTATGCATGTGTATATATGCATATATATGTATATGTATTTATTACTGTTTATATTTATCACTGATGTTTTATTTATTTTTCTCTTCTGCCCTGGTAACAGAAAATAAAATATGACTAATAAAAAATGTATCACAAAAAACAGGTGTGACCAAAACCAAAATGCCGCTACAGAGCAACAGAAAAGTGCCAAAAAGCAAATTAAAAGCAAACATTTTCCTGCCTCGATTATGTAGATTTTGTTCTGAAAATGTCGGCAAGTTTGGCCATTTTTCATCCAAACAAATAAGAAAACGTGCAATAAGACTTCTTCAGTATTGATTTCAGTGAGCTACAGCTAAAGTTTCAAATTCATATCCAAAACAAACTGCAGACTTAGTACTTGTCTCGTAGTTCTCCGCCCTCCCTACACTGGGTGTAAACAACGCCACTGAGCGCTCGAACTAAACTTAGAACAAACGCGGCGCCGCAGCTACGACGCGGAGGAATAGTTTGTCATGGACGGGCTAAACCGTCCTCGGCCCTGCTCCTGACGGAGTGCCCCCCAGTGGCGCCGACTTCGGGAAAGAATAAATGCCCGTGTTACAAACGACCCGGCGCAGCATTAATCTCCGGGATTGCCTTCACACCCACCAAAGAGGCGCGGGGGCCGCTCGATGCTACGATCAAACCAGGCTAAAGGCAGTGGGACACAGCGGGGCGGAGCACCAATGGAGGACCGGGAGGTTTCAGACACGGCGGAGTTACAGGTGATGGAAGGAGAGAACCCCCCCTCTCCACAGACGTCATGTAGTCAAGTGGAATTACTGCAGTACAACTACTATTACTACTACTACTACTACTACTACTACTACTACTACTACTACTATTACTACTGTAACAATATCTCTGCTCAGGACGGAAACCAAGATAAGTGTAAAAGCCCCTTTCCCCATCTCTGGGGCCGCCGTGTAGTACTCTATGTAGTACTCTATGCAGTACTCTATGTAGTACTCTATGCAGTACTCTATGTAGTACTCTATGCAGTACTCTATGTAGTACTCTATGTAGTGCACTGACTCTGTTGCCGATACTTTCGGAAGACTCAGTAGTGAATCCCGGGTCCTGAACACCAGCACAATGAGTGCGCTACATCTGCTAGAAGTCGCGAAACTCCAGGACAGATGTACATTTCTGTGGAAAAAGACTTTAAGAGACAGTGGAATATTTATGGATAATATCAGTCACAAACGTTTTATTTCACATGGATTATTACAGTTTTTGCCTAAGAGAGGAAGCTGCCGATCATATAACAGCTCTATCTATCTATCTATCTATCTATCTATCTATCTATCCAGCTAGCTTTCCATCCATCCCTCCATGTGTTTTGTGGCACTTAGTTAATGACCCAGTTGGAAAAGCAGTGAAAGGAAGATTGTAACGCCCTCTGCAGAGCCCGGACACTCTTCTTTTACTCTTCTCTCAAACGCTCCGAGTCTGACCCAGGTCCTGATTTGATGGAATTTCCCGCATATTGACTTAGGCCTAAATGCTCACATTAGAGTAGATGGAACTGCAATATTGTTTTTCTGTGGAAAAAGGAGGATTAACATGGGGTGCAAAGGAAAGTCACCTTGTTCACCCAAAATCGATGTCACCGTTCAATCAGCGCGTACGGGCTTTCGCAAATGACGACGGACAGGCGGAGAAAACACCCTGCCCAGTCTCATTTGTTGCTATAACGGAGCAGCAATTGTTTAGCGTTATATTTGAACTGCCTCGCGATTGGTCACAATAAGATGTTTAGATAGTTTTCCCCCTTAATGTCATAGTTTTAATGTAAAAAAGTTGTAATAATAATAACAATGCATCGGTTTTAAATAGTGCTTTTCTGGACACTCAAAGACGCTTTACATTTGCATTATTCATTCACTCCATACTTGGTGGTGGTAAACTACTATTGTAGCCACAGCTGCCCTGGGGTAGACTGACGGAAGCGAGGCAACCAGTCTGTGTCATCGGCCCCTCTGACCACCACTCACTCACTCACTACATTCACAGAGGCTCCTGGTGTTCCCAAACGGTCTCCCGTCCAAGTACCGACCAGGCCCTTCCTGCTGAGCTTCAGACGGCTGACGGGACGGGCAAAGGCCGTTTGGTCACGTACTAATCATACAGAGAATGTGCTGCGTTAAAGTGGGTGTTAAGAGGTTAAACTAATATAGTATCAGCAAAATATAAGTCCTAAAAAGTGTTTTTTTTTTCACTGGTTGGTTCAACTGGTTGGTTGGCGTAGTAGTGTTGCACGGACAAATAACTGAGACATTACACTTGTCCGTCATTGTAAAAGATTAGAATAGAGTCCAGGGGTCTGCAACCTTTAACATCCGGACATTCGGACCATTTCAAATCAAATGAAAGTCTCAAAGAGTCACAATAGTTTGACCAACAAACGGATTAATATTAATGTTGATCTGTTTAGAAATATACAAGTAAGTTCACAATATTTATTCAAATTATTAATTATCTTTTGTTATTTCCATGTAATATATACGTCCTGCATTCTGTGGCATTTCAGATGTTAATATTTTAGCTGCTGCTTTGATGCTGCAATTAACACAACTCAGATATTCTAACACTGTAAATGGGACACCAGGTTTTGTGCCTCCCCCAACCCCCCACCTTCTCCCCCCTGCTTCAACGCACTCGCTGCCTGTGGTCTTCTGTCTCTGCGCTGTGGAGACGGCTCCAGAACACAAGTGCAAACTCCTTTGCCAGGACCTTTGAAGACGTGTTTGACGTTGCGTTTGTGATTTGACGTTTTGTATTTTGCGAGCGCGGCGACGAGGAGGCGAGCGGGTCGGACTGAAGTTTGCGCTGCTTCTCCTCCTGACATCGATTCGAGCGTGATTTGAGAGGTGCCCCCAGTCCCAATAAGTTTATGAATGATAGTAGATAATCCCGGTTTACTCATAAAGAGACTATAGTATCGTCAATACCTCGGCTCTTTCAGTGAAAGCGGCTGATGAAGGAGAGAGGTGCACAGGCTGGGCTGGGGCAGGTCGGCCCAGCCCAGCCTGTGACCGGGAGGAACCACAGCGGGGCGGAGCCAAAGAGAGGAGAGGTCGTAGTTTAAGATATGTATGAAGATAAGTATTTCACAATAGACGGTTATGGCGCATCACGGAGAAGCTTCTGCAGCGGACATGTGTGCATCCTGGAAGAGGGAGTATATTGCTGTATTTGGATTTGCTGTACATATGGTGATACTTGGAACATGGTTGCATTTCTCAAGCTCATAAAATACATTTGGGTCGCACGTAAATTGACAGGGTCGGTCGACAGCCAGAACCAAACTTTATTTTTTCTTATGCCTAGCCACATATTTAAAGCAGTACTAAGTAACTCTTGCCCCTAGAGGTCATAAGCGCCACTGCAGGTGTCGTAGCAAGATGCAATTTTTTTACTTTACTTTACTAACTGTCCGTGAGAGTAAATACTACGCTGACAGAAAAGACAAAGGGACAGAGGGATATTGTACATCACTCACACCTGGCTGTAAATACTGTTTAAGTGGCGCTAGCCCGCAGTTAGCTTTGCCCGTTAGCCTATTGTGGGTTTTCTGGCCAGCGACACCAGGTGGGAGATGAAAAACCCCCCAATCATCCCATAAACACTTGTATTTCCCCCCAGAGGGACTACGGGAAGGATTTATTAATGTAAACAAGTTACTAAGTACTGCTTTAAACCTGGCTCTATCCAGTATTTAGACTTCATCGCTGAAAATGTCGTCCAATTAAATGCCTTATTTTTATATGGAAAAAAAAACACACAATGTGTTTCCTCAAATGTATATCAATAATCTGCACCAAAGGTTTCAGATTGATATCACTAATTATTATATATTAAATTTCAGCAAAAACTCAAATTCAGTGCTTTTGAATGACATTTAAGGCCTCCATTTTGCCACAATTTATTCAAAGCATATATTTATATATTTATACATAGTTTTCTGTCGGTTGCTTTCGACCATGTCCTCACTTTTTTACCTTTTTTTTACCCAAACTTTCAGACCTTATAGAACGGGTCACCCTGGCGTTGAGTCTGCTTGCAAAAGAGTTGCTGACGAAGGCTGTCTACAACATTACACAGATACTAAAAAGATATCAGAACTCAAGCATTTTCAACATGACCTTATGACTCCTACATGAGCAACATTTGAATAATAAGTATATAAGTATAAGTACTCCTTCCTTGAGAGTACATATGTCTGTGCTCTACCCGCCTCCTACCAGACCCAGCGCCAAAGTCCCACAGAATTCTGACATTTTGCTAATTTCCTCCCGATTGACTCATCGATCTTTGAATCCGCCTGGAGAGTGATTTGCGTGTCAATGCAGCGTTCCAAAAGCCCGATCCGTGCTGAAAGTTTTTTTTGTTTTTTGTGTGAGTGTTAAGTGTGACAAATGACGGAGGAGAGGAGACTTTGCAAAAGCGTCCCGTCTCGAGGCACTTGTGATAGAGTGACTACACATACAGTCGGCATAATGAGTTTTCTGCTGCCGAGTTTTTTAAAGTGATTTCTTCCCGGGATTACTGTCTGCAGAGGAAGACGAATGAATTTATGTTGTCGGGGAATGAGGAGAGAGATGGCGGGCGGCTCCGAGACGCCAGAAGAAGAAGAAGAAGAAGAGATTTACAGAGGCAGGTAAAGAAGCCGGGACATGTAGTTAAATATGGTGAGGCTTTTGAACATCTGAACGATCTGTTTCCCACACTAATTCATTATTCATTCAGAAATACTGACATGTTTGGTGTCCACGTGTCCTGCGAAAGGCGACCGAGGTGACACATGTGGAGACGCTACAAAACCTTAGGGCCACTTTCCCCCAGTTGAGGTTTTCATTCCTGCAACAACATCTCCACTTACGACACTCCCACAGACTCCAAACTCTCCAGATTTTTCAATATCTAATTCCTGCCCGATTTATTGAGCTTTGAATCGCCAAAAAAAAGGCGAACATTTCTGAACAAACAAGTTCTAAAATCCCCCTTTAAAAAAACTTAGAACCTAATATATCAACGAAATAAAACACATTTAAACCTGGCTGAATCCATTATTTAGATTTCATCGCTGAAATTTTAAATGTTTACATAATCAATTGTTAAAGAAGTTATAATTGAACAGTGTCAGTCATGACCTTTTTTAATCTCAGTTGAACATGAAACTATTCATGCTGAGCAGTTTTTACTAATGAAACATTTTGATTTAATAGTAATTACAATGTTTAAGTTCATAAAGATCAAATAATTTACTTTTATACACACTAAACATTTTAGTTTTTGTTATTTTGTTTATAAATAACAAAAATCAAACTATTTGATTACAGAGTCTTCTAAGGTTCAAGTTTATACAAATCAAAAAATTAGGATTCAGACATTTTAACTTAAGCAGTAATCATAATTTACAAATGTGTTTATTTCATTAACTTGCAACTTAAGAGTATTATATAATCACAAAACACTTTTGTCAAATTAAAACGTTTACTTTGAAGGTTGTCAAACTTTTGAACTCAGCAGAAATGACAAATGATAAATATGTGCTAGTTGTGTAGAGTGTTTCTAAGAGCTGAATGTAACAATACATGTCTCCATTGTGAGATCAATAAAGACGATCTTATCTTAAAATTGCTCTTGTTTTAGGGGGAACAGTAGCACTTGATTCTTCTTCTTCTTTTTTAAAACCAAGTCAGAATCTTAGCCTGGAGAAACATGTATATTCTATCGTTGTACAATTGTCCCTGTATAAATAAATACAGCTACATGCATAAATAAAGCGTGTCTGTTTAGTGCTGACATCATGCAGCATATGTGGGCCGCTCCTTGTTTTGCCAATGCCGTCTTGGCAAGTTGTGTATTTCTAATTGTCTAGCGAGTGGTTTCCAAAGCTTATAGACTAATGGAATTACGCTATACGGCAGTTGTAGTAATAGTAATTAATATCATAAACAAAGACAATGTGTGAAACTCCAGGTACAGTATGTTTATTTTTTCATGAAAGAATATGAAGCAAAATTAACCGCGCAAATCTCTCGGTCTCCCACGGACTGTAGGCTCGTGTCATATACCATAAGTGGCCAATTTCACAGCACTTGAAAAGTACATTAGGGCTGCCATTCTCCCCCTCCTTGGCTTTTGTTTAAACTGAGCGAGTTTCCGTTTAAAGTACCACCACCTGCTGCCAAAGCATGAAGCATAATGTAGTGGTTCAAGGCGGTGGATCCCAGGAAGTTTCACCTCAAATACATGATACAAAGAAATGAAATGGAAGGGAAACATTATGAATCTGTGTATGGTTGTATAAGCCAAACATTTAGTATAGGTATCAGATCTCTCAAGACCGATTGATCTAAGCTCCCACTCTCAGGACACACTGGAGGACTATGTCTCCGAGCTGGCCTGGTGTCGCCTCGGGGTCCCCCCAGAACAGCTGGAGGAGATGTGTGTGGATCGGGAAGTCTGGGCATCTCTGCTGAGACTGCTGCCCCCGCGACAGATGGATGGTGTCAGAAAAAAGTATCGTCCAGGTTTGGAATCGAAAACCAAGTCTCATTACCGGTAGTACCCAGCCCTGTCCATATATGGAAGTGTAGAGAAGGTGTCTTTGTATTTCGATAGTCAGTATGATGTAAATGCCATGGTATGTTTGCAAATCTGGGGCCTCTCTCTTTAACAAGGGTCTGTGTAAAAACAGTGGTAGCTGAGGCAATGTGAGCGCCGAAATGAAAAGAACTCCACATATGATTTTAAGAAGAAAAACCTTTCAGCTGTTTTTTATTTGCATGTATTTGAAATTGCGTATTACTTTTGTTTTCTGTTTTTTTTATCCAGCATGATTTCCCACCCACATGTCTCATCCCTCTCCAACTGACCTTGGGGAGGGGAGGGGGCTCTCTCTCCGACCGCCTCCATTTGGCCGTTGACCCTCAGCCGCTGACCCGCGCGCTAACAAGCTCCGTAATGACAAACCGGACATGTGCTGCTCCGTGGAGGGCAGGTGGAGTAGCCTCGAGCAAGTCCGGACGCTTTCTAATTACTCTGACACCAAACTGCTCTATAACACATCGAGTAAGTCACTGCAGGTGACAATTCACAAATAAGTGGGTAATATTAATCGTAGTCTTTTTAACTACAAGAGAGCCTATCGTTTAAAATTGAGGCTCTATTTTTTTGGCGGTTGTCGAAATTAGCATATTAATCAGCATATTAATCAGCATATTAATCAGCATATTAATCAGCATATTAATCAGCATATTAATCAGCATACAGTATGTCACCGCCTCATTCCCCATATAAGGAGAAGTAGTGGAAGAGGACACGGAGGGCAAAACCAGTAACCAGAAAACCCCAAAAGAAAAAAAAAGAACTTTAACTTCTGTGAAAGTGGATCCCCTTGGTGCTGCGGGGCTCAAACACCCATCCAGATCTTTGTGCATCAGGAAAATGTTCTCTCATCATTCAGTCGATAAAACCTGTAAATCAAGTGTGACGTAATGTTCTGTTCTTGTAGCTCAATGTGTGCTTTTTGTAGGTATTTGATGAATAATCTCAAATACATCTTTATCACTATCTTACACTTTGTCGGTTAGAAAGTGCAACATTAACCAAAAAGAGGCTTCGTCAGCCACTAATGCCCTTTGATGAGTGGACTGAATATGTACAAGCTACTAGAGAGCGGCTCATTTTATTGTTGGTGAATCTTTTCTTTTAAAGGTCCTATATCATGCAAAATCGACTTTTTGGAGCTTTTAGCCACGTTGTTATCATCATGGGCTTCATTCACACAGTTCTCAGCAATCCTCCTGAATCTGCTCTCTGAGCAGCTGCTCCGCCCTCTGCTGGAAAACCACTGAGTTGTGACTCTCTGTTGTTTTTTACATCATAGAGTCAAATAGGAAGAGCCCGACGTCTGTAATGTAATGCCTTACGGCCTGATTTTAATTTATAAAACAGATTTAGAAAAAAAAAAAAAAAAAAAAAATATATATATATATATATATATATATATATATATATATATATATATATATATATATATTTTTTTTTTATTTTTTTTTAAAGGAAGCGCCTCCAGGTCAGGGCTGAAAACAAACGCTCCCCTGAGCGTCTGAACAGATGTCATGTTTGCACTGAGGGTTGTGAAGATGGAGCTCTTTCTAACCTACTCTGGACACGCCTGCTCTTTTTTCTTACCAAACGATAATGTCGCGGAGAAAAGCGCGTTTGGCTACGAGAGGTGCAGGACTTTATTCAACCTTCCTAAAGAAGAGGCCACTCGCCAGAAGTTGGAATTTCTTTCCGGGATTCAGCGACTATCACCAAAATAGTGTTTTTCTGTGACCGTCTCTTATGGACAGAATTTCTAGGCGTAGCCAGGGGTCGGAGGGTGTCCTGGGAACCTCAGGATCTCATCTCTGCTGTTTGCAGACGATGTTGTTCTGTTGGACCTTCAGCTGCTCTGGGGCGGTTTGCAGCCGAGTGTGTAGCGGCCGGGATGAGGATCAGCACCTCCAAATCTGAGGCCATGGTTCTCCACCGGAAAAAGGTGGTTTCCCCTCTACAGGTCGGTGGGGAGTCCTTACCTCAAGTGGAGGAGTTCAAGTATCTCGGGGTCTTGTTCATGAGTGAGGGGCGGATGGAGCGTGAGATGGACAGACGGGTCGGTGCGGCGTCAGCAGTGATGCGGTCGCTGTATCGGTCTGTCGTGGTGAAGAGGGAGCTGAGTCGGGGCAAAGCTCTCGATTTACCGATCGATCTACGTTCCCACCCTCACCTATGGTCATGAGATTTGGGTAATGACCGAAAGGACAAGATCGCGAATACAAGCGGCCGAAATGAGTTTCCTTCGCAGGGTGGCTGGGCGCACCCTCCGAGATCGGGTGAGGAGCTCAGTTACCCGGGAGGAGCTCGGAGTAGATTTGCTGCTCCTTCATGTTGAAAGGAGCAGCTGAGGTGGCTCGGGCATCCGTTCCGGATGCTTCCTGGAACACCTCCCGCGGGAGGTGTTCCAGGCATGTCCTACTAGGAGGAGGCATGTGGAAGGCCCAGGACACACTGGAGGACTATGTCTCCGAGCTGGCCTGGTGTGGCCTCGGGGTCCCCCCAGAACAGCTGGAGGAGGTGTGTGTGGACCGGGAAGTCTGGGCATCTCTGCTGAGACTGCTGCCCCCGCGACCCGGCCCCGGATAAAGCGGAAAATGGATGGATGGAAAAGTTTTACAATTTCTATCTCTTAATATTTTTGTTTCCCTATAGAATCATCAAACTTACTACATTTTTAATGGATAGATGCAGCTTTAAAGTTATGGGGTGACGTATTGCATACAATGATGAGACTTCTCACTTTGAAAAGCTCAAGAAATGTAGCAAGAAATTAAATATCAACAAATTCACTCCAAAGTACAAGACTGGTAAATTTAGTGTGTGTAAATGCTGCTTCAAGGCCGTTTTCACACAGGCTGTAGTTAGGTCGACTTCAAGGGATTTCGGCCTGACAGCGGCGCTTTAGGGTCAGTGTGAATCTGAGCGCAGCACTTTAAGACGGCTTAAACAGTCGCTCAGACTCCGGCTGAAACAGGTGGTCTCGGAGCGGCCTCGGGGCGGGTGTGGTGTGAATGTGGCCGACGTCTGGTGAACTATTCTCGCTTTGATGCCTCTTTTTTGCATGAAGAAAGAATGACTATGCGCTGCCTGTGGACGCCCTGTGTCGGCACATTGACAGGTTGATGCTCGTTGTCATGGGAATAAGTTGGTTGAACAGCTGATCGTTGTTACGTGGCTGATGTTGTGATGTTTTGTGTGAGCGCGTGTGAACACGGACTGAACTAACTTTGGAGTAAATGCAGTTGGAGCTAAGGCGGTCTCGAGGCGACCCACAAGGCTCCAACATGTGTGAAAACAGCCTAAGTTGAGATTGTTGACATTGTCAGAACATTGTGTTGAGAACATTGAAATGGCCTTTGAAGTCACAAACAGAAAAGTTCCTTCAGTTACAAACTCTTATTTAGTTTTCCAGAAAAAAGCTTCCAATGTTGAGGGAGCCAACTTGCCCAAAAATTTGAAAAGTTTTCCCTGCAGTATCTCTCCGTTCAAACACTTTCTCCTGAACATTTTGGCAAATTCCCTTAGACGATCCATCACCTGAAGTCCGCGCTGAAAGCCATTTTTCGTACCTGTATTTTGTAGACTTGCGGCCTGACCCCTATAGCATTGAGGTAAACATCGAGTATACCCGCTATACCGCTGTTGACGTTTGAGATTAATGGACGTTCCCCTAATGAAATATAGCACTCGTCTCAAGGCGCAGGTTGCAATTTCAGGCACTCTGGCACCTTTTTTAATGTGAAACTGGAAACACGGTTTGGTTTCAACGCTGGTGATGGGGAATTTTCGGACCAGAGAGAAGAAATTCCAAAAGCTTTTATAAAGGTGTTTCTCTACTTGTAACACAATAAAAGTTTTATCGTCAACAAATAAGAGAGACACTTTATCAACAAAGACTCCAAAATGAGTCCAGTCAGGACCCAAAAGTCTAAAATAAATGCCCAGATCCAGGTTCAGATCTGGACTCTGTGGTGATGGGAGTTATGGCAGTTTTGGGGATATGGTGTTTATATGTACAGTAACTGAGAAATGGGGAAACTCAAGTCCCCTGTTCACATGATCAAATAAAGGATCCCGGCTTCTTGTATCTGCGCAGCTGCATTGAAATATTTTTTAGCACAATTCAGCAAAAATATGAAAAGCAGAAGTTTGCGGCCACTGTGGCTTATTTCGGGGCTTGTTCCTTTGAATGCCTACTTAGTAGTGATGGGATTTGGCTCTTTTAGGTGAATGGATCGGCTCACCAGAAGAGCCAGCTCTTCATGTTTTTACATTTACACTTTAAATTTCAGACACATTTATCAGAGATTTTAAATTCATGGCTACACCCTGCACAAAATAACAACTATAATCAAGAAAGAAATGATCTCTGCCCACACATTTAAAGGAACAGGCCACCGTTTTTACATACTGAGATATGTTCTTACCTGAGCTTAGACGAGTTACTGCGTACCTGTCTGGTCATTGTGCGTGTCCTCAGTCACGCAAAATGACCAAAGCTGTGGTTAGCATTTGGCTTCTCCCGGTATATTCCTATAGCTCCAAACGGGGTGATCTTAGAAACGACCAAGCTCTTCCACGGGCACAAAGACCAGACAGCGTAACTATGTACCTATAAAACGAAAGTATGAGGCAGATTTCTTTCAAATAAACAATATAAATTTGAAGAGATCTTAATTTTGTGTAAACAGCAGGTTTGTTCCTCGCACACGGGCTGCGGCTGCAAATTTTTCTGTGTTTTGTTTTTCTCTCTCTGACAATAAAAAACCCCGTCACAAAACAAAACGGTGAGACTCGGCTCTCACTTTTCACCTAAAATAGCCGGCTCTGTGTACCGACTCGTTCGCGACCGACCCATCACTACCACTTTGATCTAAATGTTTCACTCATCCTCTACATCCTGAGCACACTGTGCTCATTCGTTACCGTTTCTCGTCCTGGGTCTGTCTCTGTCATCAACACGGACCAGGGAGCACTGGGCGAGGGTTAAAGTCTGAGTTGGAGGGAGAGAGTGGATCTGATGGAGTTTACAGACAGCCTTTTGGTTTTCCATCGTGAACACACCTGATGGACAGTGCCGGAAGGAAAACCAGCCGCCTTGAAACGATCGGTGACAGTTTGACGTGAAACCGTGTTATGATGCTTCTTTCCATCTAAAAAAATAAAAAGCTCAATCTCCTAAAATAAGAGCTCTTTGCTCTTTCCCTGAACCACTCTTTAACAATGTGAGGCGGAGTCGATCGTGTGTCATCCTGACAGAGACAAAGCTGGTTTATTTCAGTCATTAGGCTTGCATTATTAATAACCCTGAGACCTATGCACGGCGTGAACTCTGCTGTCGTCACATGTGACCTTTGTGTGTCGCACCCTCCGCCTTCGGTCCATGTAACTCCGCCCCCCCCCCCCCCCTCAAGGCCTCCACACGGATTTACGATGACGGAAAAAAGCTGAACCGCAATGGGCTCGGAGGGGGAAGGTCTTCGAAAGGTCACCGGAGGGAACTGCACCCGAGCAGGGCCCGGGAGGGGGTGCGCTTACAAAAGGTCGCATCAGCTCGGCCCCCCCGCACCCCCATCCTGTCTCCCTCATTAGCACAGCACGGTGCAGAGCAGTGTAGGGCCTAAAGGAACACCCTGTCTGCAAACAGGCGAGCGGCGTGACAGCGGCATATGTTTACAAGAGACTCCAGCGCGGGCCGGCTCAATTCTAATGCCGCTTCCACGACGCCGCTTTGTGACACGGTGGCACCTCCAACGCGCCCAAAGTCGAAGGCATGTCACATGTGCCAGGATAAAAAGGCAAAGTACAGAGTCAGAAGAAGTAAAGTCAAGTTTTGTCATTGGCAGAATAATACAAAAACTCTTTTTGGGTTGTGGGCTGAAATGCAGCTCTGACGACAGGCCGCATTTAACTTACCAAGACAATATTATTGAGAAAACATTTTTCAATAAATCTATAATAATAACGAGCTGTGGACTGTAGCCGAATAAAGAATTACAGCTTACACTTGAATTGCCCTTTACCAGCCTGTGTCACAAGTTTCTCAAAGTGCTACATAATAGTCATTATTCATTCACTCCACACTTGGTAATGCTCAGCTGCTATTGTAGCCACAGCCACCCTGGGGCAGGCTGACCATTGACCAGGCGGCTATAATGAGTTGTTTGTATTCTGATCTCTTATCATGTCAGTGCCCTCTGCTGGACACATGTGGAATTCATCCTTTTTTAAATGTTGGCTGCCCCCTAGTGGCTGGAGTAAGCATTCAGGTTATTTTATTATTGTTAAAAATCATAAGATTTACCTTTTTTTGATATGCTCACCTCCATCACGGACAACACCTCCCACCCACTGCACAGGACTGTAGAGGAGCTGAGCAGCTCTTTCAGAGGAAAACTGAGACACCCTCAGTGCAAGAAGGAGCAAGTGCTTCATCCCCACTGCTGTCAGACTGAACCACAAGACCAGCATGTGCAATAACCCCTTTGCAAAAATGAGCTGAATGTATCAAGAGAATTTTCCTTTCCCTGTCAATCTTAAGTGAGTGACTATGGACAGATAGTTTCTATTTCTACATGGTAATACGGAGCTTGTACATTTGGGTATAGTATAGCAGGGCTGAGCGATATTATATATATTTTTGTATGATCAGAACGAAAGATCATACAAAAAGCCTTGGTATAACTCTTATGTACCATATGGTGTATTTATTTATTTACGACTGTAAATGATAAATCCTTTATTTTTTGGTAAATGGTGAAATTCTTTGACATTTTGTACGATCATAAACGATTTATATCAACATGTAAGCACAGACTCATGCATCGGTTTCCTGCATGAGTATAGCGGAAAATGTATGTGATGATTACTTGAATGAGCGATAAGGTGTAGGTTTACTATAAGTTCTTTGAACTTCTTCCTACTCCTTTTGAGCACAAAGTCTTGTTTTGTATTTTTCTTTCTGTAAAATGTTGACATACTTTTCTGCTCAAATGAATAAATAAATGAAATGAAAAAATGAAATGAATTTCCCCATTGTGAGATCAATAAAAGCTCATCTTATCTTATTTATGCTCTACAAGTTGTGTCTTGATTAAATCATTGTGTCTGACACATGATACAGTGGGCTGTCCGATGTGGAGAGAAGAGTCATTTTTTAATTTTTTTTGGAGCAAATTCTGGTCTGAATCCTCATTTGGAAAACATAACTGGCAAATCCATTTAGGTATACATCCAAAACTGTGTAGTCCTGGAGCAGCTGAATTGTTATATCACACTTTTTCTTCAAATTCCTCCAACAGAAACATTCAAGTCATAAAATGTTGTGCTGCAAAAGGAGTGACCACTAAGGATTATACATTAGTGTAAATACTTTAGGACTGTGTCACTTGTTCGTCCAGTTACTGAACAAACACAACATCACAATATGAACAAAATACGACAGCTGTTAGTTCACCAACAGGACAAAACAGATTCAATGTACTACACGAGTAGTTTGTGCAGTACGTCATATTTAGGGGAAAGCGTGAGGAAGACAGAACACCAAACAGAACGTGATAAAGCGAACATCGAAAACATGCACACGAGCCCCCAGACGACAAGCCGAACAAGAACAGTTCAAGTGAGACAATTCCAACTTTCTCACATCTGGAACTCAGCTTTGAAAAAGTCAGACAGCAGGTTTCTGGCACTGTCTTCAGACTTAAAGTAGTAAGATGACAGCGCCAAAAACTGCAGAAAGAGGGGGTATAATGCTTTTCACTGGTTTGTGCTCATCATCTTTAACACTGGTTCCCAACAGTGGTTAACAATGTTTTTCTGTCTTGTGGACCCCTTGGGTCTCAGTGGTAATCTGTATACTCCCTACTTCAAGGGTGTTGCAGTTTATTTTATTGATAATCAACCTAAATTCTCCCAAAACTAGACATTTTACTGCAAAATACAGCCTGTCTTATCAAAATATTGTTCAGTTTCCCCTTTTGTATTCAATTTGGAATAGTTCCAAGTACCCCCTGCTAGGTCCTTGAGTACCCCCCAGAGGTTCCTATAACCCTGGTTGGGAAACACTGGGTTAGAAAATGCTCTGTTGAGTCGTTGAGTAGTCCTGGATTTTGCATTAGCTCAGTGTACTTGGCGATGAAAGGATTTGGCTTAGTGGGAGATCGAGAGGTGAGGAAAGTATTTCAGGTGCTAAGAACAGCCACCGGAGAAGATTGAAAGATCACTCAATGGTGTGTGAGCCGCTACAAACATGGCTTCAGGCATGTTTTTTTGACAAGAGAACAACTTCAAAACAGCATTGCTTTCATTGCAAACTGAAATTAAAGATCCTATATCATGCAAAATCGACTTTTGTATGTAATGCTATTTCCTTATCCAAAACACTCTCAGACTGGTTTTTGGCTTCATTCACACATGTCTGTGTAATCCTCCAGAATCCTGCTCTCTGAGCAGCTGCTCTGCCCTCTGCTGGTAAACCACTGACTTGTTCCTCTGTGATGTCAGAAATGTGCGAAGTGCTCGACGTCTGAAATGTAACAGCCTTTTCATTATTTCTATATATATATAAAAAAGGAAGTGACTGAGGCGTCCGCGCTGCCCTTACAGAGAAAACAAACGCACCCCCTGAGCGTTATTCAACCTTCCTAAAGGTGAGGCCACTCGCCAGAACTTGGAATTTCTTTCCGGGATTCAGTGACTATCAGCCAAAATAGCATAGACCGTCTCTTCACTGATTTGTTGTGATATTTTGGTGAACCTTGGCCAGAACCAAAGTGATATAACCAACGCGAGTCCCATAATGTAAACACCCGATGGACCAGAGCAGTGAGTCAATCAAAACGTGTGTTAGAGGTACAGCATATCATAGAAATGCCTATACTTTACTTGGTTGATGACATGTTAAAAAGAACAAAAAAAAAACACTAGGAAATGTACATCTGGCTTGATCCATTGATTTGGATTTAGTCCCTCAGAATATATGCAATTTCTTCCATCTTCTTCCATATGGAACTACAGAAGGTCAGAAACTTACTTCCGTGCGTAATATACATATATAAAAGTCGTTTGTTTCCCGTTCACATTCAGCACCTCCCCATCACCCCCGAAAGCCAGATCTTTAGACAATGACAGAACCGCACACTCCAGCAGGGACAGGAAGTTCCCGGTGCCATTTAAGGCTATGGAACAACAGCGACTGAGCGGCTAAGATAACAGCTGAGAGCGTTGACGCGAGGGCACAAGTCTCCGTGTACAGTGACACCAGGTGTGCTTTCAAAGCCCTGAGCCAACTCCAAATTTATGCACTTCACGGCTCCACTTTGATCTAATTGGGCCCGATTGGAGCGGCGCAGCTGACAAGGTGAGCCCACAGCCTGACAGCACCGGCACGCGGCTCTCCTGAAGCGCACGTACGCAGGGAGCGGCCACAAATCCTTCGCTTTTTTGGGGGATTTCATTTGCTCTCTTTGCTTTGGATTTAATTCGACACACCAACAGGACAGGACTTATTTTAGTCCACTGTTAGAAACAATCAGGTCGAGGACTTAACTGTCTAAATGTTACATTTATATTTATAGTGCACACATGTTTTAAGACTGTGATTCAACTGTTAAGTCAGTTTTATGATGGCAATAAAATCATGAGTAAAAATGTTATGGACACAAACTGATTTTAGAGTATTATCTGTTGTTCCCACTTAATGTTTGTCATTTTAGTGTAAGCAAATATATTTTGCACTTATATAAGCTATAACCATGTGTGTACTGCCCCCTGATGGCAATATATTGAATTTGCATTGTCTTTTGTCTGCAAATGTGGGCTGAGTTTGGTCTTTAGTTGCTCTTTAAATTGGCACTAAAGAACAAACTCCATCCACACTAGTTTACACTAAAATTACAAAAGTTGAAGTGGATACAGCAGATTATACTGTAAAATCATCAGATATACAGTTTATGAGCAGAAAAAAGTACTTTATAGCAGAACTAAGTAACTCTTGCCTCTAGAGGCCATAAGCGCCACTGCAGGTGTCGTAAGCATGTTGCGTTTTGTTACTCATAGGTCCGTGAGAGTAAATCCTACGCTGACAGAAAAGACAATGGGAGAGAGGGATATTGTTCATCCAATTACACAATGGAGATCATTTTTTTCACTCAAACTTGGCTGTAAATAATGTTTAAATGGCGCTAGCCCACAGCTAGCTTTGCCCCTTAGCCTGTTAGCTTCTTCGTCATGATTCCATTAGTGTGTATTGGTGGCACAGGCCCGGTGCAGGCAAAGTTGCAATTGTGGTTTTCTGGCCAGAGACACCAGGGGGAGATGAATCATCCCATTAACACTTTTACTCCCAGAGGGACTACAGGAATGTTTTTTTTTATATGGGAATGCTGCTTTAGCACTTAAACTGCATTATGTGTTATGTTGAACGATAGGCACCGATTTATGGCCCAGTCAAAAGACGGCAGCCTGATTTAATCCGGTGAAAACCATGTATGTCAAAAAACAAGTGGCTAAAAGCTTGAGAAGAGCAGACTATGTTCATGGATTCGTTCATGTCCATAGATTTTGTGATTGAGGACTTGGAACCTGCCACTTCTTCCCTCACTGAGTACAGGGACTGCCACTGCTGTTGCTTTCATAATATTATTCCTCCAGTCTCTTTGTATAGAGTAGGCTTTCGTTCAGCGCAGCTTCAGCAAATTAACAATAAGCTCCGTGCACTCTTCGTTTTCTCTGTTTGAGTTGGTGATTGTCAGATCACTTTTACCCCTTCATAATATATAACCCCCTCCTGGAACTGCCATCTTAACGTGGTGGAGAGGTTTGAGCACCTGAATGATCCTGGAGCTCTGTTGTCGGGGGCTTCGTGCCCCTGTAGGGTCTCCCAGGGCAAACAGGTCCTATAGGTGACGGGTCAGACAAAGAGCGGTTCAGAAGCCCCTTATGAGAGACCAACAGGCCCAGTTAGAACCATGAGGCCGTCCTTCTGCGGACTCACCACCTGCAGGGGGCGCCATAGGGGCTGGTGCAATGTGATTTGGGCAACTCCAACCACCCACGACCCGGCAACGGAAAAGTGGAAGAAAATGGATGGATAATATATAGTGTTATTACGTAATATGGCTTTATAGAGAACTTTGTAATGCGTTTTTATTCAGTTTTATATGCGCTTGTGATCTCTCAGCCAGGTCAGCCTTGTAAAAGAGATCGGATCAAAGAGAATCTGTGCATGTAATTTGTCAAACTGGGGCTTCCTGAAAAGCGTTATTTTGCGAAGAAAAGCACTCAAACGGTGAGATACAGCCCTGGCGGGAAGGCTGTTTCAATCCAGGGCTGCTGGGACTCTCATGAGAGGCTTCTGAAGGCTAAAATCTTCCAGTAAAAACACATTTAAGCAATTCAATGGTGGTGTTTGCCAAGACAAACGACAAGTTTTATCTCGGGTATAAAAACGACAGATGCTGAGACTTTAGTGATGTTGTCAACTATTTTGGCCACTTTTCAGAATCCCGCAGCACAGGGTTTGTTTTTTCCTTCTGCTTTAGTTTCGGCAGTTGTACTTCACCAATAGATCTTAAGATTATATATTTTACACAACAAATATTGCTGGACAAATGTCACGAAATGAGCATGTTGAATACTCGTACTGTGTTTCAGAGCTTCGTCTGTGCATTAGCATCTCGTTGATATTAGCCAGCTCCCGCCTTAAGCCTAGGTCACAACCGGATGTACCACTTGTGATTTTTGCCATTTTCAAATCGCTGTGTTTATGTTTTTGTTTGTGGAGAACGTAGTTGTGGTGTTCACAACACTGCGCACCCAACGTACAACCTTTAAGTCAAACGTGCGTCACACAGAGGCTGCTCGGACGTGCGACTGTTGCTTCATTCGTACAGCTAATGCACGGAAGTTGTACGACTAACCTGCGCTAAACGTACTGACCGTGGGTTCCATTCGGGCTTCGTTTGAAGTTTGCAAGAACTGTACACGATCTGTGCGTTGTGTGGACCAACGTGGTGCATTTGTCGCAGAGATTATCCGGCCATTTGGAGGGGTATAGCCTATATATTTCCTCCTTGGATACAGAGAAGGTGCATGTTTGGGCAGTATGACACACTTTTCCGGGAGTTGGAGAGAAAGCCACAGAGTCACATGTCATACATTAGCATGGATCCAAACACCTTGAATTGCAGCTACGTGTCACACCTTTTCCTCTGCTCCCTCTCCAACACCTGTTCCCTCCTCACCCTCCTTCTTCCCCTCAGCATTTTGCTATAACTTTGTACAAATGGCCACAGGCACATGTGAGACTTTATGTATCAGAGTTTTTGTACGATTGATGTACTCTCGCCGAACGGGCATTTAACGATCGACTTACGCGACATGTATAGAGGACGCAGGAGACATCTGTGTCGGCCGCACTGATGGTACACGTGTGGCGCACGACACATACATGAAGTCTGCAAGTGCGACATACCAGTAACGTTTCCTACAAAACAGACGAAAGACACACGCTGGCCGTACAGACGACGCGCAAAGACGTGCAGCGTTCTTGCAACCTGAAAAAAAACGTAGAGTTTGTTTGACATGACAAAGAACCTCAGCGGCCAGACTACAGCTCCAAATGAAGCATGTCACACACACACACACACACACACATGTCTCTGTGCGTTTTCTTGCATTTCTTGCACGCATACCGGCCGTAGGAGCCCGCATGACCGGGTGTGACCGAGGCTTTATTCGAATCATTCTAAGATATTTTGAAGGTTTGCCATGAGACCTTAAGACACTACTTACAGTATTTACGAATCAAACTGCACCGTTACTTGGCACAATAACCAAACCAAATCACAAATACTGCAATTGTTTAGGAAGAAAAATATCCTTTGCAAAAATAAATGCCAAATATTATGATGTCTCTACGGGGGTTTATTGTGTTTAAAGCCAGCTAGATTACTTCTCTAAAGACATTTTACATGATTCTTGTCGTTATCATTATCCCTAACCCAATGCTCCTGGACGTCTTCAGAATTAGGGCCCAATGGTATTTCAACACGATTTGTTCCATTCTAATTAAACACAAATCGCAAGTAACTAGTTTTTCAGCAAACTGTGTCAAAAGAAGACTTAAAGGAGCTATACCTGATTTCTTTTCTGGTTATGGAATGACATTTGTTTTGTCTTTGTATATTGTAAACTCAGACATTTGTTGGGAAAAGACTGTAGCTCTAAAAGCATTTGTAGCAATTTCATGAACTTGGAAGCTAGTTTTCTAGCATTCTCTTGAAAGTGACCCTGAAAAGTGACCCTGCAAGTAGTGAAGTGTGCCTATAAATATGTCCCTGTTAAGAATTGTGATGCTACAAATGTGTTAGGAAGATTAGGGATGAGTTTGACATTTCAATTTAGTGGCTTTCATTGTTTGAAATGAAAAAATCTGGTATAGTACCTTTAAAGAAAAGACTACATCAGGACCAAAACAAGACTAAAATTGAACTAAGTTAGTAAATGTTTAACTAAAACTGAACTTTTACACATTTATAAGTTCAATGCATTGTTTGTTTCTGGCAAAGTTTGCCAAAAAATGTGTCGATCTTAGTCAGATGAAGGCTTTACTGATGTTGCGATATATTGTGGCTTCTTGCGATACAGATATTTCATAACCTAATATCACAATCCAACATTTTTTTTGCGATATATTGTGCAACACGATTCAAAATGACCATAAATGTTGCCCAAAGACTTGCCTAGTGTTTCAGTGAAGCCCATTAGCCATCCAACATATTCAATTTAGTGTCCATATTCCTGTAGCAGTTCAAAACCTGTAAAAAATTGACTTCAATTATTTTTAGTTAGAGTTAACCATAGCCCATTACAAGATCAAAAAATATAACATTCTGGGTCTGGTGATTTTAAACTTTCAAACATGACACATTATAAATGTGTAGCAGCTTTAAAGAGTGGGAACAATCCTGCCTAAATCAGCGCTTGTATCTCACAGTCTACTATATATATTTTTTTTCTGATCTGGCCCCCATACTCCCAGGTCACTATAGACATAGTTTGTAACCTGCAGCCAACCCCGCACACTGTACGTCACAGCTAACAGCGGGGAAGTACCTGCTGGCGCTGGCCGTGCTAATCGCTGCGCCGCTCTTTCCTGGAAGCCGAGCCCAGCTGCTAAATAATGGATCAGGATGGCTGGGAGGAAGTGGGTGAATAAAACAGTGCTGCTTGGCTTCCTTGGGTCTTAGCTAACACCATCCGGCCTCTCTGAATTCGCGCCTAATGCCTCACACAGGGAGTTTAGCGCACGCCGCACGGATAAACATAGCCGTAGCTGTGGAGAAAAGCAGCGTTCCAGAACACGGCATATGGGTTTGGTGTTTTAAAATCCATCGAGTGGAATTCACGGAGACACACACCTACTGCTATAGAGCGCATTTGGTAGCTCATTGCGCTCCAAAGTACTGTGGAGAATTGCTATTGCTGTTTTTCTTTTTTATGTAAGGTGAGTGCTAATTAAAGTGAAACCATTTGGAACAAGCAAAAAAAACAAGGCTGCAGTCTTGTTAAATTGTCTTAAAGGCGCTATACCTGATTCTTTCCCCCAAGTAGTAGAACTAAATGAGTTTATTTCCTCCTTTAGGATATTGTAAACTCAAAAATACCTGTGCGTCTAATTGTGAGGCATTTGTATCAATTTCATAAACTTGCAAGCTAATTAGCTAGCATTTTTTCTGAAAGCAATTATGAAAAGTGACCCTGCAGCTTGTGAAATGTGCCTATAAGCTCGTTACAGTGAAGAATTTGGGTGCTACAAATATGTTAGGAAAGTGAAGGTTTTTAATTTAGTGCCTTTCTTTGTCATTGTTTGTGATAAAAGTAAAATAAACAGAGCACACACGCAGCAAAAATGCAACTAAATGTCACACATATTGTATTAAGTGTATGAACTTCAAAACGTTAGTGTTTATCCAAGTTGCTCCGGTTTTTTCCGACTACTTAAAACATGTACAATAGGGCCCACGTTGGAAAAAATAAATCCTTGACATCAGTGTGGTTACTTTAGTTTAAAAAAAAAGACAAATAATCGAATAAAAGATTACAGCATTGTTAAAACATGGAACATATGGTGTGCTCCAGGGATCTGCTCTTGGTCCAAAGCTTTTCAACATTTACATGCCTCCATTTGGCCAAATCATCTCATCAGTCGATGGATTGTTAATTGTTAACAATTGTTAACATTGTTAATTGTCGATGGATTGTTTATCTTTGCTGTTTCATTGATAACTCTTTCTGATCTATTGCTTTTTAGCATTTATACATTTAAAATAATAACACTTTAGGAGCTGATCTTTAATGTGAAAGTACATTTCAAATCAAATGCATTAGTGTATATTTTGTTAAACTAAAAGTTTTTGGTTTAGCATTTTCCCAGCCCTTTAAACAGCCTCATCACTTTCTACCACTATTTTTTTTCTTCACAATACCTCATCTAATACTGGTAGAACTGATGCACTGTGGGTAATCCGTGTGCTCTTTTCGCCCGTGTGCTTCAAAGCACTTTCCTCCACATTTTTTTGAGGCATGTTTTATGACAGTGAAAGAGCAGAGCGCGGCTCACATTACACAGCTCCAAGTATGTGCTTGGGATGAGGAGTGCAGTTGGAAGTGTGGGAAAAGCTAGAACTAAGCAAACATCAAGAGGCGGGCAGCCCGCCTGTGATCTCTGAGCGCGGCTTTATAGGAGAGGACTGTACATTCCACAAACTGCTGACACCGAGCAGCAGAGCAGGGCTGTGCGGGGAGGAAGCGAGGAGAGAATTATGCTGGGTTACACTTAAAGTCGTACGTCCTTTTCCAAATGCTTCACTTTGAAAACTCGCAAACAAAAACAGCATGAAAAAAAGCAGCACATTTGATGTCAATATTGTTTGTGTGCTTTGACTTTTGTCACAGTCTAGTTGGTCTTTTGTCACAGCAAATTATAAACTGGAATGTTCCATTTCCAGCCTTTCTATTCAAATGCAAATGCGTTACGACTGCAGATGGCACAATGTGGAACATTAGCTCCCTTTTAGCACTAGATCCACAACACCAACATGCTTCAACATGAAGCTTTCAAGGTTTACACACATTTAATTCACCCCCCAAAAAAAACAAAAACAAAAACAAAACAGAAGGGTAGTGTCTGCAATGAAGTATATCTTCAGGGCCAATTTTAATTCATTTTTAATTTTTTGATATTTAAATGGGGAGGTTTTTTATGCATACTATATGGCATGGCTTGTTCTTGCAATGTTTTCTAAATGTACCCAAAATATTAGTTTTCTGCTTCCAATGGTGGTTCTTACGCATTTTAGGACAAAGTAATTTGGAGAGCTACAATTACTTCCTGTCAGGTAAGAGTTCATCAAAACAGGTGTTCTTTGAGAGGTTAGCTTACATTAAACTATGTACCTTAAGGCTTTGATTGTCCCATGTAAAATGACTTAACGACTGACTGGCGAAAACATCTTTTTTATGAGCGACTCAATGCCATTGACTGCACCAGCCACAAACTTACTCAATGAATTGATCAAAAACAGATCTTTTTTGTCAGAACACCATTCATCTCTTTGTCAGAGCACTGTGCTCATTCAGCATTCATTTACCAAACCAACACATCTTTAAATTTTTTACAAGAACGATCATAGCAATCATAGAATGTACTTGTCCTGAGATGATGCCACCAATGCAAAACCAAGAGCACCATTTTCATTGATTCATCAGCAGAATGTGAGACACACTCATTGTGATCGGTTAGTCTTGTATCTCAGTCAGGATCAGGTCATTGCTTTGAAGTATCTGTCACTTCCTGTCAGTCACTTAAACATTTAAATAAAAATAACTTTTACTCCCAATATTTCTTCATTAATTTGCCGCTTATAAAATATAAATATATTTTTAAAAGCATTAAAGCCTGTCATATGCAGTTTAAAGGTAACGTTTGTATGGTGCACTCTTACTACAGCTGAACCGGCCACCCTTTTTACATACTGAGATATGTTCTTACCTGAGACAAGTTGATGGGTACCTGTCTGGTCTTTGTGCATGCGCTCAGTCACGCACAAAGACCAAAACATGTTGTTAGCATTTGGCCTCTCCCAGCATATTCCTATAGCTCCAAATGGGGGTAAGTTGGAAGTCGTCTAAGCTCAGGTAAGAACATACTGTATCTCAGTACGGAAAAACTGTTCCTTTAAGCTGCGTATATGAAGACACAAGTACAGGTTTGACTATATGTAAACATACCAAAAGGCTTTCAAATATTTACAAAACATACTCTGCCTCTACAGTCATAATACTGCATTGTATAGGGCCTTCTAGTACCAACGACATACACTGTAACAATTCACACGTTGCTTCCCATTCACACGTCATCTGGTTTCTACTCGACTCGCTATTATTATTCCACAATTACCAAAATCTATACATACATACCCATGAAGAAATAATTCACCTACATCCCATTGTGTTTTTTTCCCACTCCACTACTCCATCATTACTTACAAAATACAGGACTCACAGCGGCTCGCTATGACCTGCATACTGAACGTAGAGTCATTGTAGAAAAGCAAATGAAAACAAGCCAACAACTACACGAAAAAAGTGGTATTATGGGGGAAAAAAGATGAATCGAATAATGAAATGTGAATGTTTTGGAGTGTGTTATAAACCAGTCGGCTCACCAGAACGGGCGGTAAAATGCCAACAGTTTGAGGGAATGATATTTTATGTAGGATCCGTATGCAGTGGCCAGTAGCGGGGGTAGGTAAACCACAAAACTGCCCGAGGTGCTCTGAAAAATTGCTGATTGTATGTGAATAATAGAACCTGCAGGTCGAATTTGAATTGCGTGTACTGTGCCGAACAGACACGTAGAATTGTGATACTTACTCAGTGTTCTGAGTTCTCACAAGCTTGGGTTTCCGCAGATTGTTGGTTTGTAGTCATGAAGCGTTGGTGCATGGAACACAAGTTCTATGCTTTATGGGTTAACCCTCAAGCTCCCAGGAGGACCCGAGCTTGGAGGAAAAAGAGACCGCCCGCGGAGGGTGAGAAACAGTTTTTATATATGTATATATATATATATATATATATATATATGTATATATATTTATAATCAAATTCATCACTGATCAGATTTCCTCATTGGTCCAATAGGGACCGACCCATTTAAACACCTAGATTCCCAATGCTGCCAATGACTATGCCCAGGCTCTGACGACTCTACATGGAGCCACATGATGACACCATGATGCATTCACCAACGCTTTCCGAGATGTAAGCCCTGCACTTAAGGGACTGACACAGTGCCGAAGAGTATTAAAAATGCACGGCAACCGACGTACGGCTAAAAATAATGACGCTGCCCCATTTACAATGCGATGTATCGACCGCCTCTGCCGGGTTTTAAGGAATCATTCTCGAGGACACAGACGGAGAGCGTGCGGTACTTCTAGGATTCCGATTCTTATGCATTTTTCATTTCACAGGAGTTACTGCCGTGTTCGAGGGTTTCCGTTTTCGAAGGCTTTGAATTGAAATGCACAGCTGAACCACCGTCAAATCCAACCGCAACAGCCGTCTTCAGAACTTAAAGAGTCCGTGTTACGCGAGTTCAACTTCCGTGAGATGTGAATGATGTTGTAATGCTGTTCCCACATGGTTAAAACAGAAACCTGCAAATGTAGTTTGTTTCGCTCATGCAGCTTTGAATAATCCTGCCTCCTTATCTTTTTTTCTCTTTACCCCTGCTCTGGTCGTTCCAGCTATAGCGAATGGAGATGTAGCAAAGAGTTCACCTCTAATCAGCGCTCCCCTCCTACTCGGGTCCATTTCTCTCGCACTCTGTTCCTTCTAACACATGCAGGCCAAAAATCCCAGCTCCTCCCGCCCCTTTCATGGGCGCTAAGGCCATTACGGTGGACAGTGAGTTAATGAAGAGCAAATGCGACAGGAGAATGGGATTAATCATCTCCTGGGACCGCATTATTAGGACACGCTTTTCATCAGAGCCAACCTCCTCCGCCCGAGCTCGGGTGTCCTGAGGTTACAACATTCTCAACAGTGAGCGTGCACAGCGCCGAGTACCGTGAAGAAGCAACGCCCAGGACTACTTCCTCTACGGCTCACTACACATGCTGCAGGTGAAAAACAAAGTATATTTCTTTAGCCGCGGCTGTCTCCCAGAAAAGGAAATGACCATATTTGGATTACAGCGTCATCTCCGTCACCTTTCGTGCTGCACATGGATACCGAACATGTCAAAATTTGTGAATGAATACGCGTGGGAAACCGCCCAGTGCGGCACGATGTTTGACATTACCTTTATGTGTTTGTGTTGTTAAAGGAACAGGCCACCGTTTTTACACACTGAGATATGTTCTTACCTTAGTTTAGACGAGTTGATACGTACCTGTCTGGTCTTTGTGCCCGTGGAAGAGCTTGGTCCGTTTGGAGCTATTGGAATATACTGGGAGAGGCCAAATGCTAACAACATCTTTGGTCTTTTTGCGTGACTGAGGGAACACAGTTTTTCCATACTGAGATCTGTTCTTGCCTGAGCTTAGACGAGTTGATCCGTACCTGTCTGGTGCCCATGAAAGAGCCTGGTAGCTTCCAACTTCACCCCTGTTTGGAGCTATAGGTATACATTGGGAGAGGCCAAATGCAAACAACATCTTTGGTCTTTTTGCGTGACTGAGGGCATGCATAGAGACCAGACAGGTACGCATCAACTCGTCTAAACTCCGGTAAGAACATATTTCAGTATGTAAAAACGGTGGCCTGTTCCTTTCAATCCTAGTTATTCTTTAGCCCAGCCATTCACACATTTTGGTATAATCTGAAATTCTCTTTGGGAGCCACTGGTTTAGCCAATATTGTTATTAGTAAAATGTTATGCACATTTAAAAGCCTTTCTTTCTTTCTTTCTTTTTTTTAGGAAAACCCTTATATACATTTTTGAAAAAAGATCACACTTAATGGGCTTGGGCTGGTATAGCACATTAAAAAGGGTTTTACAATGAAACATGTGATGTAAGAGGTTTAAAAGTGCCACAGTCGTCCTTCGTGCTCAAAATGTAACTAAAAGGGTAAACCTCTATTAGTCACATATTGACTCTTTGGTTTGACCATGCACACCATCCACAAATCATAATTATAAAGGAGGTGTCGGAAAGGAGACCCAAACTTGTGACCTCAGATAAGGAATGTATCTAGGACTGGTTCCAAATCTCCAATCTCCCCAGGTTGTCCGGTTAGAACAATAAGAACAATGGATTCACACTCATTTGCCACTCTTAATTGACTGCAGATGGTGATTCATGTGATTGATCTTGTTCATGTTCATGTTCTGTTCATGGATCATGTTCATGTCATGGTTTCTATAAACACAATAAAAGAATAATGAGTGGTGATAATAGGCTAGTGATAACAAGAAAGGAAATGCAATAATAGGAAATCTGATATACTTTCTGTCTAAAATAATAAATTATCCAAAGTGTAAAATGGCATAAACAAGAGGTGGCTGGATTACATTCGAAGGAAGCATTATAACAAACAGTGATAACTAACTCAAATACAAAGCGAATATAATTAGGCTTGGAACAGCGACAGTTAAATTTGGCTGGATGCATGCGCGTAACATGTGCATCACGTGATTAGAGCGAGTGGTGCGCATAACATGTGCATCACGTGGCTAGAGCGAGGCCTGCACATCAACGATGCGCTCATAAGAAACACGATGAAACTATAAGAAAACTATAAAACACAACTAGACTACGAAATATGATGAATACTATGTAAATATGGATAATTAGCAGATATTGATAATCGGACCCAGTTTAGACAAGTTTGAAAATACAAGCATTGATGACAAAGTAAATGTGAAGTGAAGTACCAAACTACTACAATGCTATTATTATAAAAACAATACACAGGCCATATAGGACATGACTTACTTTCTCATGGACGCATGTACCATAGTTGAAGAAAACGAAGAGTTTCCACTGAATTACGGGAGGGAGGATGGAGCGTGTGTTCCCAAGGAATGATACCTGCGCACTGACTTAGAAGAAAGTTGGGATGGGGGATACCAACTCCTGATTGGTGGAGAGACAAGGTGGAGGTGAATGGTGATTGGTTGCTAGGCTCTTTATATAGATATTATGGGAATGGAAAGTGAAACTAGAGTAAAAACGGAATATTACTTTTGATACATTAATGACACACACAAAATTCAACATAAATCAGAACCTTGTTAACAATAATACAATGCAAACTTCCCACATCAAAAGTACAGCTTGATCACGGCAGGTTTTTCTTTTTTTTGCTCTCCCTGCTGCATAACAACTTTTAAATAACAAGATAAGAGCAATTTCGAGTAAGCGCCATGCAATAAAACTTCACGAATAATCAATAGAACATTATGGGATGCCAATTTCCACCTGTACCGTCTAATTCACCTGCGATTTACTCCCGATCGATAGCCGAGGATACGAGCTGCCTCCTTCTGCTACAGTAGAAAGATATACCGCTGACTTTGTGTGCTCTGAGCCAGATCCGAGGGCAGAGGGGTGAGAGACAGGGGTCAGACGGAGCGACTATGGGCCTCGGGGGGGAACGTGAGCCTGCTGTTAATGACCCATACGTCTGTCCAGATATATTCTTAGGTCTTTGGTTCAGCCAGAGCCCACCACCTGCCAGGTATGTGACATTTTTGACCCGAGCGAGAGAACACATTTTTAGAATGGGACCGTTTTTCTCCCTTAACATCTTTGTTTTCATGGCAGAGTAAAATAGATCAAACCCTTTAAGATGCTTGTTTCATGACGTTTTGTCCGTTTTAGCGAGCCAGGGACTTCCAGGAAGTAACTGCAACATTGCAGCCCTAATACAAATATTAGAGGGACATTATTGCCACATTGTGAGGAGTAGAAGCAGGAAACCGAGGATATAAGTCACTGTACAAAGCTTTTCTTATTTTCTTCTCGCTTTCCTTTTACAAATGCTCTCACCTAACGCTGGAGAACAAAACACACACACACACACACACACACACACACACACACACACACACACACTACTAGCTACTAACTGCTGGCTTACTGCGCCTCCTAATGCCAGCTATTTTACAAATCCCAGAGCCGGGGCTGGAACAACATGGTCAAAATGGCTCCCTATTTGCGTCTCTCTCCTGGAGAAAAGCTGCGCAGCATGGACAGGCCTATCATTATGGCGGCGCGCTAGTCGCCTCCTGTTTTTTGCCGGGCAGGCCGCGCGACTGCAGTGACTGATGGGAAGATAAGATTACAGGAGAAGCAGGAGAGGTGGTGATGGAGGAGCTGGACCGTCGATCTGAGGGGCGGTCGGTGCGATTTACGAGCCCAGGGCGAGGAGCTCCTGACAGGGGTAGAGGATGGATGGATGGATGGATGGGTGGATGGGAGGCAAGGGGGTGGACAGTCCGATGACACTTCAGAGCGATTGTTGTAAAATAGGTCTTTGTTGTCGGTGATGGTTGGAATGTTAGCGGTACGAGGTAAAGTCAGGTGAACTTTGTGTATTCGTACGGATCACACATGCATCAATCCAGCAGTTTTGCTTCTGATACCAATGCTGGGGGTTTGAGTATCTTATCGATATCCGATACCAACCGATACCACAAGACTTTCTTCAAAGTGACGAACTGTGAAAAAGTGAACGGTCCTCTTTGCAATTAACAAGTTACAGATCAAGGGGTTTTCTAATGCTAAACTGGACTTTCTTTTACACACTCAGTATTCTTGACTCTATAACACAGACTACAATGAAGGTTATTAGATGACTCAAGAACCTTCATTGAAGATGGACAATTCCTGTACGACTGAGAACCTACACAGACATTAAAGCAATACTAAGTAACTTGTTTAACTTAATAAATCCTTTCCGTAGTCCCTCTGGGGGTAATACAGTGTTAATGGGATGATTGGGGGGTCTTTCATCTCCCCCTGGTGTCTCTGTGTGTATTAGTGGCACTGGTCCAGTGGCAGTCAAGTCGCTAACTGTGGGCTAGCGCCACTTAAACAGTATTTACAGCCACATTTGAGTGAAAAAAAAATTCCATTGTGTAATTGGATGTACAGTATCCCTCCCTGGCTTCGCCTTTTCTGTCAGTGTAGTATTTACTCTCACGGACAATTAATAAGTTAAAAAAGTTGCGACTTGCTATGACACTTGCAGTTCCGCTTATAGCCTCTAGGGGCAAGAGTTACTTAGTACTGGTTTAAACGAGTGCATTACAAATCTGTTATATCAGTTATTAACAGCATTTCATAACCTAAATTACAAGCACAGAGACCTTCACCCAATGCTATTGCCAATAGCCATTACTTGAAGTTAGCATTAGCATACTGCTGCTAGCTGCAGTATTTTGCCCTGCGATTAAAAGTATGTTTAAAAAACAAACTCAGCGATTGAATTCTCCAGGTTCAGAGCTTCAAAATGAGGTACAGCATGTCCATATTCACTGAGATGTAGCTGGTGAAAGTTGTGTTTTATAATAGTGAGAGCGCAAATGGTTCAGTATCGGATATCTCAGAATCAGTACCCGATACCGTATTTTCAGCACATTGGTGGCTGTACTGTATTGCCATCTTAGCTCGTTGTAGGGTTTATGCAAATAGGAGAAGGTATTTGAATGCAAAACAATGTTTTGTCCCAGTGGATTTCTCCATATCCAAAGCTGTGTCCCACTTTTAGCTGTCCCGATTTTTCATTTAAATCAATACCGTGTGGAGTGCGTTATTGTCCGATCTCAAGCCTCCGAATCCTAAACCTCACCCCTGACCTTTGCTCAGTGTGCTGGCATGAGAAGAAGTCCCTACACTTGTCTTTACCTTTCTCCAGTCACTTCTCTTACGCACTTCATCAGGAACCAGTCAATAACGCCGCCCTCGCCTTCACCTAAATAACACTGCTGCTATTCCCAGGCTGCAGTGGCCGTGACGGGGGCCTCCGCTCACCGCGCTCCAATTACCCACTTTACGTTCGGGAAGGGTTCTCATCGTCTTGTTAAGTTTCGATAATTCGTCTTTATCAGCAGCCGCTGCATTTGCCGGAGATTCCCATCGGGGTCCGGCGAGTCTCCATCAATTACATTAGGCGAGATGAGAGCGCGCATCTCTCAGGTAGCGTTCAAAATCATTATCCCATTCTCTGACCCACTTTGAAATGAAATTGGCGGGTAGCTCCGTGGTGGCCTCGATGACAGCGGTGCCCAAAGATGCCTATATTATTTAAGGCGAGACGCTGCAGGTGAATAGGGCAAAACATTACATTTAGAGGTATCAATTTTAAACTTTCGCTCATGAAATAAGAAAGACTCCAATTAAAGAAAACAAAACAGTGGGACATCATCTAACCGTCTTCATTTTTCGCTCCTGGTTGAAATCAATACTACTACTTAAGCTTATTCAAGTCACTTTATTATAAAATGCATATATTCGTCTAAATCCTCTCAAAAACCTTGATGTTTTTATCTAGTTCTGAAGCAGGGCCATCCGCTAGCAGGCCCGACGTGAACGTGTAAAGTGAGATAATGGGATTGACTTTGATTCAGTCTGTTGTGGTGAATCGATACAGAGAGACAGAAGTTGATATGACAGCCGGGATAGGAATCTACTGATAAGCAGGTCTACGGAGGTTTCACCGGGGCCCAGCTGGATTTATGAGTTAGGGAGACTGGGTCAAAGAGTTAAAAGAGTTCTCCTGACTTCGCTTTTCCTGCGTTCTGTCCCCCAAGACCTTTAGCTGTTGGTTGACAGTGGGAGGGTTAGCCATGGAACTATAATCATTTTGCCTCCCCCAGCATGTTCCTATAGCTAAAAACGGGGGTGAAGTTGGAAGCTACCACGCTCTTCCACGGGCACGCACAAAATACCAGACAGGTACGTATCAAATCGTCTAGGCTCAGGTAAGAACATATCTCAGTATGGAAAAATGGTGGCCTGCTCCTTTAATGAACCAGTTATAGAAATGTGTGTTGAATGAAATGCATGCACCCAGTATCGGTTTCGATATCAACAAAATGAACTTGACTGGCCCTGGTCTACCTCACTGAACTAGTAACTATCCATTATCAGTCAGCTCCTCCTCCTCTTTGGTACTTCCCAGATTACAGATCCAATCATAACAAGTTTGGCGACTGTTCGTGGAAATTCGGGACTTACTTTACTTTGTTTTATTGTAACTTTGTGTTCTTCTAAGCCAAAGAAAGTGTTTATGCATCATAAACTGACTGGGATAAGATGACATAGATGTATAACACTTTGTACCTTTCGATTAGAATATGCGCCAAGGACAGACCATCTCACTAGTGGTGCCAGGTTTATAAGACATCATGCACAGCATGTTCATTGGACTCACTATGGACTTTGTCAATAGATGAGAGATGGGAGACCACATGATGCCTCTCTTCTGAATTGCTTGAACTTTTGCTTGTTGCCGGATACTCCTCTTTCGGTTTGATTTTCAGTTTCAACACTCAATCTCAGCTACAAACACATTTATTCAGGCAGGCTTTTAACAAACTTGAATGCTGTTGTGTTTTAATGTCATTTGTGTTTTACTGATGTTGTTTTATTCTGTGTATTTTGTTACCTTTTGTAAGGTGCAAATAATATTTGCTTGACTGATTGATCCTTTCCCTGTGTGCCAAAGAACAAGCTCAGACATGTGTACAAACTTGGAAACAACCAAAACTGTTGACTAAAAAGACGCTAGTCCACACATTTCAAACTGCTCCGAGTCTTTTATTTTCTACGGCAAAAAGTTTGTGTTTCTTCGGAGCCTGGATCCCGGGCATGGGAGGGCTCGCTCGGAAATCCGCAGCGGCGTGTTCCAAAATCAATGTCCGCATTTGAAATGTTTCCAGCTGAATAAACAGCATAGTGATTGTTCTCTCCTTCGCGCTCCCCATCCTTAAAAATCAAAGTCTTTGCGCAGCCTTCCGCTTCCTCACTTTTAACTCGCGCGAGCCCTTGTAGCCAACCCCCGTATAGCTTCAATCAATGTCCGTCTCCGAGGAGCTAAATAATTGCAGTGAGATGTTCAGCTCACGCCAAGTCATCAAATGGCTAAGCATGTACCACCGTTCCGTAATGGCCACTCCGCGAAAGAAGTCGAGTTGTACAAATCTCTGCGCGGCTTGTTGCCCCGGGTCCCGAAAGACGACGGACTGCGGAGCCTTGCTTCCCCCGGGGACGTCATTACGGACTCTTTGCGATCAAAATGGTAAATTTAAGAAGTGTTTTTTTCCAAAGCACTTGAAAGGGGCTACTGCAAGTCGGGACAGAGGCCCTCGAGAGTTTTTTTGAAGATGGAAAAGTCACACATCCTTTTTTTTTCTTTCAGCTGAAAAAAAAAGAAGCAAAAAATAAAAGCCTCGAGATATCAGTACTGGACGCTGAGTTTGATTTCGCCCGCCTGGGGAAAGTGTTTGCACAATTGACTCGGATCAAGCTAACGGTAGCACAGTGATTTCCGGTGCTGCATGCTTGAATAAAAACACTGCATGGACACTGCTCGTCTCATTCAGCAGTTCCTTAGTTCGACTTTCTTTATGCTTGTGTATTTGATGACAGCATACAATTTGTAAGGATTCTAACAAAATCTGAACAAGCCTCTGACTCATGCTTTGCTTACATGCTACACAACAAGAAGACCATGTCACTGAGATGAGCTGATAGACAAATGGTCCACACCATAATCATTCTGAACATAACGCAACGCAACGCAACGCTAACAGATAATATACAAACACATAGACACAAACAACTGACTCACTGATAGGCAGTCACCCTCTCTGCGTAGAGAAGTGCAAGACTAGGATAAAAGGGGACGGTCAACGGAGTTCTGGACTTCACTTCTTCTCTTTCTCTGAAGTCACCAGCTGGTTATACAACTTTGTAACTAGGAACAATGGCAATAAAAGCCTTATCTTTGAGACGACTTCTATCTCCAGTGTCTGCTTTGGCTATATCCAAAAACTGTTCTCGCGTGATACAAAAGAACCAGATCCTAACAAATTATTCTAAAGTATGTTGTTGAACATCAGAACAAATGCTAACTTTAACTATTCCGGTAGCTCGAATGAAGCCTTTGCCGTATAAGCCAACTTGTTTATTTCGGCATCTTTTAATCATCTAATCCAGGGGTCCTCAAACTTTTTTCTCTGGGGGCCACATTATCGTTCCTGACTGATGGGGGGCCAGGCCGGGTTGGCTATAACATAGAATTGTATGACCCAGACCAAAATGCAGCAGGCCTCATTGTGAAGTAAAGATTACTAGCCTGGCACAGTCGTCCCCACTACTTTATCACACTTCTCTCCTGGCTCGTATTTATTTAGCTGTAGTGGTTTGCAAAAATAGTAATCAAGTCTTCACTTTGTTTTACCACAGGTATTCCATTTACTTTAATTTTCAAATAAAACATCATGGCGTAATAACTGCTTACACGTGTATTGCACTTTACAAGCCTGAGTCACAAGTTTCTCAAAGTGTAGTCACTATTCATTTACTCCACACTCTGTGGTTGAGCTTCATTTACCACGTGGCTATAATGTGTTGTTTATATCCTGATCTCTTTTGTCAGTGCCCTCTGCTGGACACGTGTGGAATTCTTTTTATTTATTTAAGTTTCCACCAGTGCCTGGAATGAGTATACCGGTTATTGAGTAAAAAAAAATAAAAATAAATCATAACTCCGCACTGGAATGGGCTAGAGACTTTTTTTTTGTGCTCTACAAGTCAGGGGTTAAATCATCTGGCGGGCCATAGTTTGAGGACCCCTGATCTAATCATTAAAAGTGCTTATCTGGTGATTCATCCTTCAGACTCCACTCTGTTTAAACAAACAAATGAACAAAAATGCTTGTTCTACAAGGAAGGTAGAGCGAACATATGTCTCTCGTTAGTAATTATATTTTTCATGTAAAGTAGCAAGTGCCTGATGGACAATCAATCTAATTCATTTTGAAAAGAAGGCTACCAGGGTGTAAAATGGCTAAATAGTAAAATCGCAACCATTTCTCCATTTCCACCTCACAGAAGAGCTCAAGATTTGAGGATAGAAGTAAAACGCTTTTGAAAAATCAATGGCATCTCATGATGGGAAGGCCAGAAGATGCACACTGTCGTTGTGTCCTTGGGCAAGACACTTAGTAGTAGTAGTTCCTTACTGTGAAGCGCTTTGAGTGCCTAATGTATAACTTGAGACCAATTACGGTCTAAATATAAATAGGCTGGACATGAGCTGTATATCAGGTCTAAAGGATGGACTCAGCCTGATTCCTGCTCAGTGCACAAGCCTCATGGGACGGCCTGAAACTAATGATCAGAAAAGATTTGGACTCTGAGCAGTTACCTTCAAATGAAAGAGAGGCAGTCCATTTTATCCATAAAAACCGGAAACCTACTGGAGCAAAACCGGAAATGATGTGCAGGTTGTGGGGGTAACATTAGCTTGACTCGAAGTTTGTGCACAGAAAAAATAGCATTCTACTCAGAATTTAAATTTTAATGGTTGCTAAGGTATTAAGCTGATCACAAATTTAAAACATAATATATTTTCCTATTGGGTCAAAATTGGAACTGATTTGCATGAAAAAAAAACTATTGGGTTGACTTTTATTTAGTTTCACTTCAATATATGTTGAAAATGGAAACAGAACATAGTCATTAGCATAGAGGAAGTTAGCTGTAATATCCCGTCCGCAGAGCATACTTCCATATTCCCACAGGAAAAGGGACACAGTATGGTGGATTGGCAACTTTTACAGAAAGTACCCCTTCTTATGACGCACCCTTACCTTAGGAAGTGAAATACTGAACTGTTCGCTAACTCTTCTATTCTTGAAGTTAACATTCCACATTTTCTTTCTTTGAAATAAAAGTGAAACAAAACATAGGAAGGAGCAGATGTAAAACCCAGTGAAGCTTGTTTTTCTGGCTTTAAAAAGTGAACCCACATAATCCAGCAGGTTCGGCCCTTGCATGTACACACACAACATGGTCGCCGCTGGTTCAAGGAAGAAGATGAATGCAGACCACACGCTGGGATGCAGTGCACTGAAACCGGGCTTATATGAAAGACACCAAATACAAAAAGTTAGTTTGTTGTTAGAAAAACTTTCAGCCGTGCTTGATGTTCTCCCAAAGTAACGCGTTCACACTTTTGTTATCCTCAAAGCGCTGCAAACAGATGGTTAAGTTAGAGTCACATTGTTATTGCCTGGCAGTGGTTTATAATCTGTGGAACTTAGAGATATCTATTTGAAACTTTAGCTGCAGGTCACTGACATTCATAAGAGGGAAAAATGTAAGGGAAGTTTTATTTTATTTAATGTTTTTCAAGGGGATCTTAAATATCTTCTTTCAATAAGCGACTTGTTAGAAAAAATAACTGTAAAATAACTTTTCATTGGGCTCATAGCGCAGTAAATCAGGCTAGGAACTGACCTGACCTGATAGCTCTCTCCGTCAAGAAGTAGTGTTTAAAACATGTCATGAGGGGGAGGAAGTGCATGTTAGTTACTATTTATGGTGCAATGGCAGCACAATATCCTCCAAGTCGAGGAAAAATGGGTTGCAATGTGCAGTATATTCAGAGCATGCAACCAAGGGGATAGTACAACTATCGCAGCACCGGTCTCATGTGAAATCCTTGAAGCTGCCTGAAATGCACAGTCATATGGCCAGTCTGCTCTGGTTGTGGAGGAGAGAGAGGCTGCAGTGGCTCTGTCTCCCCCGCGGCAGTGTTAATTCAGAGAGGTAACATCATGATTCTCCAGCCACGATGTCCCATGTGACTACCTGCTGCTGAAATATCAAGGCTTGGCAAACGACAAGACAGATGCTAAACAAGTCTTACCTCGGCTTACACCAGTCCGGCTTTAATTTCAGTTTTGAAAGGGGGGAAAAACACTACCATTTTCTATGCCAGCAGATCCAGAGAATAACGGGGAGGAACAGTTGCTATGAGGTACAAATGGACAATGAAGAGCCCTTCAGAAAGTAAACTTAGGAACAGGCCACCGTCTTTCCATACTGAGATCTGATATGTACCTGTCTGGTCTTTGTGTGTGCGCTCATTCACACAAAAAGACCAAAGATGTTGTTAGCATTTGGCCTCTCCCAATGTATTCCTATAGCTCCAAACGGGGGTGAAGTTGGAAACTACCACACTCTTCCACGGGCACAAAGACTAGACAAGGTGCATATCAACTCGTCTAAGCTCAGGTAACGACATATCCCAGTATGGAAAAACGGTGGCCTGTTCCTTTAAAAAGGCCCTGTACTTTAGGTATAGGGCCTTTTTAAAGGAACAGGCCACCATAGTTGACTCTGTCTGCTTTCATTGCTTTCTAGGGTCACTGTGACAATAACAATACACAACTTACACAACAGCAAGTTATTAACTGGAAAAAAAGAAATTAGATGCACAATATCTTTTTACAAAACATACAAATTTTACAAGGAAACCTACCAGGAAAAAAATCAGGTACGGGGCCTTTAAGTAGAACATTTGGTGTCTGTAGGTATTACTTTGAGTAAATAAAAATGCATTTTATATGGCTTATATGAATAATAAATAATAATAATACATGTTATTTGTATAGCGCTTTTCAAGACACTCAAAGACGCTTTACAGAAAACAAGAATAAAATCACACATAAAATTAGCACATTAAAATGAGGTGAAAGTTTGCGATAAGTTTAGGTGGAAAGAGAAAAGACTGAAAAATAAACTGCTAAACTATTACAGACCTTTGCAAAGCTCTATGCAGCCTTTCGAACTGCAGTTTTCATCCCACTGAGATCAATGGCGCCGCCGCAGTCCGTAGACCTTGCCTTTGCCTGTCCCAGCGTTTCTCTCTCTATTTTTTTTTTTTTTTCTCTTAATGAGACGCCCTCTCACAGATGGGCACGTCGCTGGCTCGGACTCCGAATATGTGCAGGACCAGATGCGTGAGAGGTCTCTCCTTTTGGTATGAGCCAATTAGAGGCCGCTCCAGTCTCAAAATGGTAATTCCGCATTTTACAGTCAAGGTTCCTGTCCCCCGTTGTAATCCCGAAACATGGAGAAAGAGTCGCACTTTTCATGATCATTATGGCCGGAGATAATGGAACACCACAGTCACAGCTTACGGCTGGTTTCGCCAGTGACTTTTGAGGTAATTTTAGTGTCTGGAATAGCAGTAATGGTGCTGCTTATTGCATGAGAGCTTTGGGCAGTGCAGCCAAGTAGTCCATGTCCTGCCCAAGCGATATGGTTCCATCTAGGACTCTCCCCCAAAAAATGAGAATCTGAAATCTCTGTGACTTTCGGGTGCGATCTCCGGAGGTCGTGGTCCTTCCTTTCTCGCTATTTTCCTGATAAGGATTAGTGATGTCTTGCACAAATCATCGAAGAGTCCAGGAAAACACAGTGAGATACTGATGAGAAACCACCGGGACGTGTTAAAAATATTACGTTGGATGTAAATGTCTGTGTTTATTGAGGTAGGACTTTTTATCTCAAAGATAACGGCTAGCATCAAAAACACAGCATCACAAACTTAAACAACTGAAAAGCATTTACACTAAAGACAGGCTGGCAAAGGCGGGCTGGGTAATCGGGAGAGTTTCCAGGTACAGGATAAATGAATAAATGTTTTTTGTGGATGGTGACTACCTGCAAATTTGTCAAAGTTGTTTTTGTTTGTTTCCAGCACTTAAAGCCGCACCTGGTCATTTCCTTTTGATCGAGTCGTTCCCCTTCATTCTGGACGACCTTGAAGCCCGGACCTGCGTGCCAACCGTCCAGCACGGGTAAGCCAGGTGAGACTCTCTGGCAAACAACAGTCAAGTGCACGGCACATGCCAAGAGACACAAAGTAGCAGTCGGCCATGTCGGAGTGGTTATTGTTAAAGCTGTGGTAATCACAACAGCACATGTCAAATTATAGCGTATTTTCCTCCAGCACGAACCAGGAAGTCAGGTGTTATATTAGCACAGTGTTAGCTTTAGCGGCCCGCCTTGCTTTCATCTTGAGATATGTTACTGAGAGGTGTTAAAACCATTATTTCATTATATTTCACTTGTTATACCTTGACTTTTTCAGGACACCATGGCATTTTAGATCTGTAGGAGTCGTTAGGTTCAGATGACAATAGATTGTGATCTATTGAAGTGCTTGCCATTGTTGGTAACATATTTTTTGTATATACTGTATGTGTATATATGATTATGTTTGTTTCTACCTAGTGTCTTTCAAAAAGAAACCAAAAAACTAAAGTTTATTACTCAAGAAGACATAATGAATGTAATAAAAGAAAGAATGATTATGTGTATAAATATATTTCTCCTATGTAAACTGTAACTATCTGTTATATCAAATATATTTGTGAAAGATGGCGGGGGGGTGACCAATCACGTGATGGTTGTGGCTGGTCCTGGGTGTGGTGGGACGGTGGGACGGGTGTGGTGGGTTGATTCTGACATCGTTTCCGGGTCAGAGAGTGTTTCACGTAGGTATCTTGACCAGCTCATACTGTTGGTAGAAGTTTCCCTGCGTTACATTTGGAGAACCGTGTTGTCGGCCCATCGACTCGCAAACTTCAGAATCTTACAAAAAGTATGTTTCTATCATTTACGATCGAAGTGCAAACGCTCAAAAGATGTGGAGAGTAATGCTAAAAGCAGCGAACCATGATCACTCGCCATGTGTTCCCGTACACAGTCGCCCCAACCTGCCCCCCCCCAACTGATAATGAGCACATTTAATTAATATCTTCCCCACCCCAGCACGTTAGCGTTTGAGCCAACTGCATTTGTCATTGAAACTGGCCCATGAAGAACAGGTAAAAGGCGCCATTAGAAGTTGAAAGGCCTCCGTGTTTTTTCCGCTGACTCCGCGGTTGTGTATCCCGCTTGTTTTGTGCCGAACTCACCGCCTGGCTCACTTCTGGCGCTTTGCTTCGACTTCAGAGAGAAACGGCTCGGGAAGCGGCGGACGATTTCCATATGGCTGAAGTCAGTATCTTTTCCGTACCAAGTGAGAAAGTCGTCCAATTTATTTTTAAGTGTTGTGTTTGCGATATTCTGATAAATGAACTTTTGGAGCTTGTAGCCGTTTCAGTCACAGATTGGTGTTTTATTTCAGTCAGGCCTATTTTTCCCTTCATTCTTCCAAATGCTCCGTTCCTTTAATCCAGCTTGATATGTGCCATTTTGGGGGGAAATGAGGGGCAGCTGTCTTGCAATAATGGTGCCAGTTTGTGCACCTCCAAAGTCATCCAATTCATTTAAGAGGACATATCACGCTAAATCTACTCTTTTTTAAAAGTTAAAGGCACACTGTGTAATGTTTTGGATTATCCCATTATTTCTATAACCAGATTGTTTAAGCACCCATTTGCAAACTCGTTCCTCTAGCTGTGCCCATCGAGCTTTTAGCCCGTGATTAGCTTTTGTTTTGTTTACTTCATTGTAGTAACCTCCTTCTAGTGGCATGTGAAATTATATATTTGGATTAAAAAAAGGAAAAAAAAAAACACATATTAGTCGCTCTGGAGTATAAGACACACCCCCTGCCAAACTACGAAAAAAAGTGTGACTTATAGTCCGGAAAATACAGTAAATTGTTTCGAGACCAATGCTTAAATCTACAGACAAGACGTGAGCTGGGCAACGAATCAAAATGTAATCGAAATCACAATCTCTACTTGGGTTAATCTCAATAATCGTCATGGGGCTTTATAGTCATCAGGTTTACAGCCAGAAACAGAACCTATAGTTTGGGAGTTTGGACGAGACAATAATGCGGGAGGAAAATGTTTGTGTTTGAGGTTAGTATAAACGGTGTGTTCAAGTTCATGAATCAGCTGCATGTATTCATTTTTATGAAAACATGTCAGAAATATGTCTTTTGTTGAAACTTCAACAGATTATTTGTACTTGGTAATGATGAGCTTCATTTGGATCCCGAAGCTACACGACATGAGCAGTGCTGTTTTTGGCAGCACTCTTAGTCCTATCATTTGAACGAAAATGGCTTTCAGTTCTAGTTACATTTTAGTCATTACTAAAGATGAAAACTCATTATAAAAAGTACTTAAGTATTTAGTATTTCAACAAATATTTGGATAGGCTAAGTAGGCTATTGAATCTAAGTGTGGGAATGTGGATGACGGCTGACTGAGCATCAGATTACGCCACAAAACGCAGAGGCGTCATTGTGAACATGACTTTTCCCTCATCCTCTGATCATCGCCTCCAGTGGCACTGTAGAACTAGACAAATTAGTAAAGTTTGTCTTATTTTATCTTATTTAATTAAAGGGAAAAACTGTCCTGAGAAAAGATATAGGCTGTGTCCGAATGTCCACACTATTCCATAGTGACTTTATAATGAATATATAGTGACTATATAGTGACTATATAGTGACTATATAGTGACTATATAGTGCGGGCCCATGTAGTGAATGAGGGGTTAGGGACTAGGGTGGACATTCGGACACAGCCATAGTCCCCGTTCGATCGCTGCCATGGAGCTATAGGTGCAGAGAGAGAGGGGCGCAGCCTGCAGCATGTGAGCGAACCACTTTCTCCTATTTTTGTCTCGTCTCATAAACGTATTGTCGTTTTTTGATCACAAAAGAGATTAATTTTTAGGTCACCTTTTGTTACGTTCGTCTTTAAAGCAGTACTAAGTAACTCATGCCCCTAGAGGCCATGAGCGCAACTGCAGGTGTTGTAGCAAGTTGCCATTTTTTGCTTTGCCCATTAGCCTGTTAACCTTTTGGGCGGCACGGTAGCACAGCGGTTAGTGCTCTCGCTTCACAGCTAGAAGGTCCGGGTTCGATTCCCACCAGGGACGGGGCCTTTCTGTGTGGAGTTTGCATGTTCTCCCCGTGTCTGCGTAGGTTTCCTCCGGGCACTCCGGTTTCCCCTACCACTAAAAACATGCACAATAGGCCAGAATGAATGATGTGTGTGAGTGAATGTATGGTGGTGTCAGAGGGTCCGTTGGCGCAGACGTGTGTAGTCGCGAAAGCGCCTCTGACAGTCTCCCCCAGGGGAAACTGAAGCTACAAAACGTAGCTTTCCACCACCGAGTATGAAGTGAATGTACAATTGTCTCATGTAAAGCGCTTTGTGACCATGTCTGTGAAAGGCGCTATATAAATAAAGATCTTCTTCTTCTTTTCTCCGTGATTCTGTTAGTGTGAATTGGTTGCTCCGATCCGGTGGCAGTCAAGTTCCAATTGTGGTTTTCTGGCCCCCCAAACATCCCATCAACACTTGTATTGTCCCCAGAGGGACTACGGAAAGGATGTATTAAGATAAACAAGTTACTTAGTATTGCTTTAAAAAAGGGTGCGTCATCTAAATGATATCGTTATAGTCTTTGTTGACAAAAACAACACTGCACTTGAGAAGCACTTGCAGTTCTGCACTTTAACCGTGTCTGTTATGGAGACACTGATTTGCTAGCATGCTATGTAAAAATAAAAGCTTGTATTTTTCATTTTTAGACAGCCAATTCCCACGGCTGCCCTGCCAAGAACGCTCCAACAGTACGAGACACAAACACAAGCAGTTCTTCTGAGACTGTGAAATGCCCAAAAGCAGGTCCACTTTAAAAATCATTACAAGTTAGTGGAACCATAGATTCTCTGGAACCTAATCCACGGAAAAGGGACTAAAAGTGTATGATCCAGCTTAATTAACACCATTTTTGAAATGAAGGACAGCTGTGTGCAAAGACCGTGCCGCTATTTTTTTGTTTTCTTTCTTTTTTTGCGCCTCCAAAGTCATCCAATTCATTAAAAATCTCCGGGTGTAATTGCGGGCTCATCTACGGCAGAGTAAATATTCAATTAACAGTGGCTTTTTAATAACTGCGATTCCTGCGGTCTGCCGTGCGTAGCCTTGTCTCCTCGTCATTAATTAAAATTTCTCTTTGGAGGTCAATTAAATTGCCTTTAACTATTCATTAGCAGCGGCAGCGCCTCACCAAATCTATTAAAGGGAGGTGCGCCCTCCTACATACTGTGAATGAGGGGCGATAAAGGCATTGGGGAAGGTTAATCTGCGCGAAGGTTAGAAGACTGGGTAAATCTTATATGAGGACGTATGCATTTTAAAATCAGGCTGTTTAATAAAAGTCATTAAGGCGAGACACTGTAGGGGAATAGGGACACATTTCATTCTTTCTAGCAATGATGATGATGATGAAGCCAAGTTAAACGGAGGGAATTCTGGATCATGTTTAGGTTTTGAATAAGCTATACGTTTTTTGCTTTTCAGTGCTCAATAAATGGGCAATGAATTAGACGTTTAAAAACTCCCACATAAAAATAAAACCTTTAAAAGAATCCCATGGAAAATCTACTTAAAAGGCACTGTACCTAATGATTTTTTCTAGCAATGGAACAAAATGTCTGTGACAGTGACCCTGCAAGTTGTGAAATGTGCTGATGAACTCATCCATGTGAAGAATTGAGATGCTTAGGATGTTAGGAAAGTTAGGAATGAGTTTGTGTCACAACTAACATTCATTTTGTGGCTTTCTTTTTTTAATTGTTTTTAATAAAAAATAAATCCGGTATAGGCCTTTAACAATAACAATGCTTTGGAGTCTGTATGAGCTGTGAAAGTGGACATGTTGTTGCAAGAGTGGAAGGAAAACCTCTTCTTAAGAGATTGGTTTCTAAACTTTTTACGTTAACACATGCACCTGTATACTCCACCTATATTTGACGGCTATGGCCACTGCAGTCTCCCAGAAAGGAAATGACCATATTTGGCTTACAGCGTCATCTCGGTCGCGTTTTGACACTTGTGGTTCCCTCCTGCTGGGAGAGGCCAACTTTATTTATAAAGCACTTTAAGAACTGTACAGTTGGCCAAAGTGCCACACGCAGAAACAGATACAAATATTTACAGTAAAAATATAAGGAAAAGTACAACAACAACAGGCAACATCAATCTGTGTTAAACGCCAGAGAAAAAAAGGTGCGTTTTTAGGAGAGATTTAAAAACAGGTGGAGACTGGGCCTTTCTAATCTCTAATGGCAGCTGGTTCCACAGCCGCGGGTCAGCAACAGAGAAGGCAACAACCAGTTGCAGCTGATCCGCTGACCTGACAGCACGAGACTGTAAGGCTGAATCATGTCAGACAGATGGGAGGGGGCGAATGAGATCTCTCTAGCTTAGGTACAGTGTCACATTCTGACCACATGAGCTTAGAACAGGGGGCCTCCAACAGGCGGCCCATGGGCCAAATCCGGCCCGCCAGATGATTCAATCCATCCCCTTACTTGTAGAGCACAAATTCCTGAGTAGGGTCAATAAAAAAAGGAAGTCTTTGGCTCGTTCCTGTGCGGAGTTATACATTCTTAAAGAAACAACCAGAATGCTAACTCGAGCCACTAGGGGGCAGCTTAAATCAAGAAAGGAAATAATTTCACACGTGTCAGGATATAAACAGCACATTATAATCACATGGCAAATGGACAGTCTGCCCCTGGGCGGCTGTGGCTACAATAGTAGCTTACCACCACAAGTGTTGAGTGAATGACTAATGACTAGTGTAGAAGAGACTTGTGACACAGGCGTGTAAAGTGCAATAGAAATGTAAGCCGAGGTTACAGTCCTGTCAGGTTCATTATTATTCATTTACTGAAAAAAGTTTCCTCAATAGTGTATTCCCAATTAAAACATTTTTCACTGGACCCCGACAATACACTCCAGATATATTTTTGGCCCCCAGTGAAATGTACCTGGAGACCCCTGGCTTAGAAGCTTCTGTGAATAGAAGCAAAACTTCGGCAACTCAACCTAACCCAGTCCAGTCAGCGATATAAGCTTCACCACAATACCTGTAGTCAAAACATGATGTTTATGTACATGAGAGCGTCTTCCACATGCTTCATTTTGGTAAAACACAGAAAAAAACTATATTGGCAGAGCTTTAGAAACATCTGACATCGACATCATTTTCTTTGCCCACTGCTTGTGTGAAGCAACAGCATATATGACTTGCAATGCTCCACAACATGGCTTTAAATAACAGTGGAACTGTGGTTTAACTTTGGCGTTTCTTTCGTCATAACAGGAAAGTCATGGCCTTTCTGTGTACAGTTCGGATTACCTACCAGACAAAACACATACTACGGGGGTTCAGCCAGGACTCTCTTGAGTCAGCAATAATAATGTTCCTTTCTGTCAATCATGTTGGTTTTTCATATTTTATAGACATACCCTTCCTAGCGCTTTATAATTCAAAAAGGGATCAAAAAAAGAATAGACAAAATGACACTGCATGGTCTGACCTTCGAGTCTTAAACAAGCCTACACAAAATAAGCTTTTAACCCTGTACAATGTTTTTTCATTTTGGCGAGGTAGCCAGGAGCAGCTTATCTGGGTTGCGTGTTTAGCCAAGGCTGAGTGGCTGCCAAACGGTCGGAGGCAGAGCGGGGATGAATGAGCAGTGACAAGGTAAAGCCGTGCGCCTGTTCCCCTGGATGACAGCTCAGGTGCTCCAGGAGACCCCAGACACAACACGCTCCATTTAGGGCACTGCAGCAGACAGGGGAGCGGGGCTCACGCACAGAGCCAGCCAACGGAACAAAGGCTGCTCTGAAGTCCGCAAACACGGGGAAATAATCGGGCCACGGGAAAGAGACAAACACAAACAACAGAGTGGAGGTTTTGCGGAGTACAGAGAGTAAGCTTTTGGTTTTCTTTGTCGCTTCAAGAATGAATGCAAAGTCAAATGAAAGGAACACGTTTTCAGTGAGTTCTAGCAACAGAAGTAGAGGTTATAGAAATGGTAGCAGTAGTAGTAACGCGGGTACCATAGTAGTAATAGTAGTGCACCTATGACCAGTATCTTCTATCTATCTAAAGTAAGTAAACAATAGACTGGGATTGCAGGCTATGCCGGGGCTCCTGAGATGCTAATCTGGTGATTTTGTGGGTCGTGGCCTGAAACGTTTGGGAACTGTTCCAGAGCAGTAGTTCTCAAATCGTATCACTTCAGGGCTAGCCTGGCCTTAGCCGTCCGTAAACTCCGGTCGATTATCATTTCCCTACATGTACGTCTGGGTCTGATCTCAGTCTCGTCCAAGTGAATCCAGTCTCGTGGAATCTGTGTCTCGGCCCACGCCTTGCTTTTTCCGTAGATAAGAATTGCTCTCTTGAGAACAGCTGTTCTAGAGGGCAATAGCTGCACGAGTAAAGAATGCATTTACTAAAACTTCCTGGTTATGACATTATTTGTGATGTTTATGAATTAATTTAATTATTGAAACGCTCGATACTTCAACTACAGAGTACAGAAGATAACTCAGGAACCGTCGCTGAAGATGGACAATGCCTGTATGAGACGCCTGAGAGATAACATAGACAAGCTAAACTAATCCAAACTAACCCTAACCTTAAGGACAGTCGTGTCTACAAAAGGCGTCTTACTCAGATTTGTTGAGTCGGCTGTGGACTTCCCCAGGCTGTGACGGACGAAAAGGCTAGCTAGTTTTAACTGTCGCCAGGCAACTACCCCTATACTGTACCTAAGGGCCCGGTTTGGTGCTCGCAATGGTGGGATTTCCCTACTCCTCTCAAGACTTTGGTGCATAAAAAGTTTTTCCTTTTACCTTCTCCTCATATAATTGCTGCTTCTCTGATCTAAAACTATGAACTATAATGACTTTCTTGTTTTGTTTTTGCACAGTACAGTACCATATAAAAAGCAGTGAATACATTTAAGATTCAGACCAAGCAAGAACCCTTTTCAATCCACATTTCTAATCAGCAGCTCTGCCACCTCCTCAATTATATTAAAGCAACTAATGTGAAAAAAAAAAAAAAATGAAATTAGGATTTCCGTGTTCTCCAAGTCACAAAACAAAATTGCCAATCGACTACTTCACTTTCCTGTAACTTAGCAGTTCTTCATGAAGCTTTGGAGTATCACTTTTCCTTCGTAGTTATTGGAGTACTTATATTTGCCATCGCTATAGCCCTTTAAAGACAGAAGTGTGTGTTATCTGGCGACAAAAGTTTAAGTTTTTACGACAAACTGTGCTTTGAACCTTTCTTTTTGAGCGCGCAGGAATAGTGTCCTATAGCGATTGAGGGGAGAGAAAAAAAAAGGAGTGAAGCTTTGCGATTTCATTCCTTGTTTGATAAGGACATCAGAGGGCTATTATGCAGTGGGAGGTCCTCGGCAGCGCTTCCTCCACTCCATCATCCGCCCGCGGCTAGGCTCGAGATCTCTGCTGGCACATAAACATAAACTAATCATAACATTAATCTCCCCACGCTACTGTGCACATTTGAAAGCAGGCCCATCTGTGAAGGCTTCCCAATTAGTTGCTGTCATATGGCAAGAGGATGGAGCCCGCTTTTTTTTTCTTTTTTCTTTTTTTTCTTACCGACTGTCCTTGCAATACGGAAAGGGAGAGACGTGGAGAAAGTGATGAGTGCGTGTACGCTTGGGAGATCAGAAAGCATTTGTTATTTCTGCACTGTAAGGAGGTCGGTACATTATGTGAAAGCTCACCGGTGGCCTCTTTTTTTCTTTAACCATATGTTTGGGAACGGGTTTTAGTGTTCTGGCTATTATTAGTTTCAAAAAGGCTGCGGTAATAGGCTTGCACGACCAGATTGTATATTTAGACGAACGGAAATTTGCCAATGCCAAGAAAGAAAGCAGCAGGAATCCACGTAACTGTTTTCCGGAATCAAGTCGACCATTGAACAATGACGGATGTGGTTTAAGAAACATTGAAATAAGTCATTAAAGAGGCTTCAAAGACTCTCGTGTCCCGAGGAAAGTGATCTGGTCAATATTAGCTATTTCAGTTATAAAGGAATACATCGTTTTTATTCTCAAAGCAAGTGCCCAACCAGAAACAGCTGTTGGAGCAACTGGACTGGAATATATTCGGCCTGCTTCCAAACAAAAATCATTAGCTGCTGATGAAGCTTCTTGGAAAAGAAAAGAGGCATCCGACACTTGAAACTACTAAGCACAGATGATGGCTTAAAGGAACAGGCCACCGTTTTTCCATACTGAGATAATTATGTTCTTACTTGAGCTTAGACGAGTTGATGTGTACTTGCCCTCAGTCACGCAAAACGACCAAAGATGTTGTTAGCATTTGGCCTCTCTGAGCATATTCCAAACGGGGTGAAGTTAGAAGCTACCATGCTCTTCCACGGGCACGTGCTTACGTCTGCTTTTTGGAGAGTCGTCTGAGCTCCAGTGCAAGTTCTCCCTCATCCAATTAACGCGTAACCACAGCTCCTCCAGCAGTTTGCGATTCCAAAAGCGAAGCGCTCCACTCCCCGCAGCAGAGGTGGCCCCAGGTTGGACCCCCCCCCCCACCCCCACCCCCTTCTGGGAATGGATTGATTCACTTTAGGCCGTGGAAAAGTAACAACACATTCTGTTCTACCCCCTACTGCTCCTGTGGAAATGAGACTTTCGCCTTGCAAAGGTGCCACTGGGGCACCGCATCTTTTAGCAAAAATATTTCATGAACCAAACACAAACACAGGGAGCAATTGAAATAACACTCCTTTAAACCTGCAGCCATTTTACACACTTATCAGGGAAGGAATGTACCTACATTTGAAAGATGGAGAAGCATCGATTGTTGTATCGTCGTTCAAAAAAAAGTGAAGTGACTGTTCATTCAGTATATTTACAATGTTATTGCATTTTATTGTCAGGAACCTCCGGATTTACTGCAGCAGATATGTAGAAAATTCATTCAGTTTGTGAAACAAGCATGAAATTTGGTCCAAGTGTTTACTCAAACTCGCTCTGTCAAAAATGTGGGTGTCCACCAAAAATTCCAAGTTTAAAAAAATAGTCTGACGTGCACATTGATGTATGGGATACAGCTAGGTTCAGTTAACCTCCACCTCGCCCGATCATTCATCCAGTGCCGTTAAAGTCCAGTGGGATCTGTGCACCATCCGGGTCAGAACATGAGCCCCCTGCCCTCGGCTCGGCTTAAACGCACTGGCAACTCAGTCTAACTAGAACTTAGAACTATTTTCTACCAACTAATTGATATGGAGCTGTTAGACAGTGTTTGAGACACTCAACTAAACTAAACTAAACTAAACTACAATTAGAAGTAATAATCATAATAATAATGCATTATTCTTACATAGCGCTTTTCACCCCCAACGACTCACACACACACTCACTATATTCACCCAGGCTCCCTGCTGTTCCCACATGGTCTCCCATCCAAGTACCGACCAGGCGCTTCCTGCTTAGCTTCCGAGGTCTGGCTGGATCGGCCTTGTTGACTCTACCTTAAGTCTGTAAAGCCAAAGCAAATGCATAAACTAATGAACAGAGACATGTGAAATCTATGATAAAAAATATATGCCAAATGTCATGCTTGTCATGCTTGTTTCACCAACTGAAGTATTGTAGTGAAAAAAACATTTATCTGCAGCACTAAATGTTGGCTTTAAAGCTCTATATGAGAACACTGCTGCTGTGATATCAAGCAATGCAAAACTATTTGATTGGATATGACGCATCTTTGGGCCTGTGCCAAGCAACTAACAGCCCAGTTCAGAGGAGGTGTTAAGGAATACGGAAAACAAAGTATATTAATCCCACTCTGCCTCAATGTCAAATAAATGCATAGTTAGTTATGGTGCTAGCTTGATGGAAATTGATGTCGGTCTTATAGGTTTCATATAACGCTTTACTGCTTGCTGCTTTACATTTATTGTAGCTATATTTTCCACTCCCATTATCCCACAGCAGGAAGAATAGCTATTCCATTACCACCATTACGGCGCGCTTTCACATTGATCGTCGGTTTCTGCGCTCATTTTACTTTGACAACTGAATGGTGCCATAGGAGGTAAACACATTCAGCACAGAGATATGCATGTTTCATAAAAGCGTCATGTTCAAAGATACAAAGATGTGGGCATTGATGGCATCCTGTGTCAACTCATGTAAAAGAAACAAACATTTTAAATTGTAAAACATTCAAATGACAACATATGGCGCTTAAAAATGACAGCTTATCAAAATGCCAAAGCTAATGGTAAACCGAGACATTGGTAAACCGAGAGCTGTACATTTGTGTCCTCTAGGGACATTCATTAACAATCTTAGCACCAACATCGTACTTCAAAGAGCATCAAAAAGACAGATATGTACACAAAAACAACTCACTGTATCCGAATGTCTTCTGCTCTGCTTTATGAACTGTTCATCATAACTATATGCCCAAGAGAGGAAGCCATCAATCACTCAACAGCCAAGGCTAAAGTTAAGTGACTAACGTTAGCAACTTTTTATGGTAACATCCTATGTTGGTGCGTTTTTTGTTTTTATGTTCACCTCGTTGTCTAATGTCTAATGAACATTGATGCTACTTTTCAAGGCACATTGCAGGAACTGCAAAATTCCACAACTTTTGAGCATTGGGACACAGCCTAAAAGTTCTCAACTATATCTATCTCAATCTTTACAAACAGTAAGGCCAGGCGACTGACTGACAGAGCAAGTAAATGCCAATATGCCTGTGACAGCCAAACTGTGAGAGTAGGTTATTGATGTTTTTTCTGGCAGCCCAAAAGTGCTGCCCACATGAGGAAAGGTCCAGCTATCCTAAATACCTTGCACACCATTGTATTGATCGCAAAAAAAAAAAAAAACACTCCCCAAAGGCTCTCGAGATTCTTCAGAAGCTTCTTCTTTTCAGAAGTGCTAAATTTGAACAAGATCTTGAGAAAGAAGTCACATAAAATCACATTTTTCCCTTGACTAAGATCTGCAGTTCAGTATAGTTAAGTAATACGAATAATTGATACTATCTTTTGAAGAACTTGACTGACTGATCTGTCCATGTTGTACTTCGGCTAAGTCCTGTAGTTACTCAAGTATCTACAAATGCGAAGCATATAAAATGAATGAATTATTTTCTACCATGTTCTATCCATGACGGCTCAGCATGTTCCAAAAAAGGACAAAAAGCGTGAAACTCCAGCCCGTGAGAGGGGCTGAACATTAACAAGCCTCCAGAGTCCAGAATCAAAGCCCAAAGCAACACTTAAATATAAATATTACAAAAACAGCACTTTTCTCGTGGTGTTAATAATAAACTATATATTTAGAAACAATAAAAGTCTTTGGAGCCAGGCTTTTAAGTTGCTTTTCACATGTCTAAAGTCCCCGTTGATTCCCAGGTCATAGTACACCTAGCCACCAGGGGGTGGTAGCGCAGAATGTCTGCACCCCACCATGAGACCAAAAAGAAAACATATACAACACTATAACATCAATGCTAGGAAGGTGACCATTATTAAACACATCAATATTCTCAATACAACTGTCGTTTCCGGGGTCAAAGTCCTGTCCAAGTCTTTCTCCATGAATCTGACCACCTGATCTCATTATTAATAACCAGCAACATGTCTCCGTTAGTCAGCCAAAACAAACTTTGATTCGTACTTCGAATTGTCTTAAATAAAAGTTCTTAAATTCTAGTTTAACGGGGACAGTAAATCATAGTGAAATTCACACACACACCACTAAGTCTGTCCTCTGTAGGAACACTTTCCACTGCACTTCATTAAAGTCAAATAACGTGTGCTCAATATTTGTTCTGCTACACGCTAAATTATTCAAAAAACAATGACTGAAAGTTCCAGCAACCGCAAAAACCATCAACGCCAATGGGCAGCGTCGCCTTGGCCAGCGTTCCTACCTTGCGTCCGCCGGTGTTCAGCTTGATCGGCTTGAGGAAGGGGTCAAAAATCATGTGGCTGGTCTCGATGTTGACGGGCGACTGCCTCTTTCCGACGGAGCAAAGGTTCCAGGCGGAGTTGACCAGGCCCCAAAAGGACGGCACTGCAAACAGAAGTGAACAAGGTTAGAATCTGCCTGGACCAGATAGCACAGGGTCAACGTCGGAGTTTTTTCTTTTCTTTTTTTTTCTTTTGTCTTTGCGTTCGATTTTGGTTCATTCATACGTGCCAGCTGTGTTGAAGGGAGGAATGCAATTAGCAGCTTTTTGACGGATGTGGGCTTTTGATGGCCCCTGGCAGAGGAACAATACCTGCCGCGCTGCTGTTTTTTGGAGATATTCTGAATGCAGGAGTGAGTGGCTTTGAGTAGATTCCTTTGAGCATAAATTTAAATAAAACGGCGGTATGGCTGCTTTTGGTAATCTGTCGGCTTATCATTTGTGTATATAATTTACAAGCAAAGTGGTGGGAACAAAGTCTCCAGCCTTAGTCCAAATTGTGGGTACGTATGCAGCAGGTGCTCTTACAGGTGTATAAAATAAAACGTGATAGCGCCTCTACTGATGACACAAACACAACTTTTTACAACTTAAAAGGCCCAATTCCTGATTCATGTTCGTGTATGAACAATAAAAGAGGCAGAGCGGATTTCAAAACAACGTGACAAAAATGAAGTCTGCTCTTGGATTCTCTATTCTGTATTTATTTCAACCTTTTGCTGGGGGTTTACATTTGTAGACAATGCAATGACATATTTTTCCATTCTTCAAAATGTCCTGGAAAACCTTGGAAATGACCCGGAAGACAATAATAATAATAATAATAATAAAGCTTTGGTTTTATATAGCACTTTTCTGCCCTGGGGTACACTGACGGAAGTAAGGCAACCAGTCTGTGCCATCGGCCCCTCCGACCACCACCACCACTCACTCCATTCGCCAGGCTTCCTGGTTTTCCAAAACGGTCTCCCATCCAAGCACCGACCAGGCCCTTCCCTGCTCAGAGGTCTGACGGGATTGGCCACAATTCCAAACGAAGAGTGGGAACCCTGACACTTTTACCTAGCCTGCCTAACGCCAGACTAAAATCACAAGTGATGTTTAGTCTGGGGACACCAATTCATTTTCTGGTAGGAGAGGTGTGGTTTACGATCGTCCAGAGCCGTTTATTGTGCTGAATGTCTCTCATGCGTCTGCACGGAGCCACAGCCAATCGTATCATCGTAACCGATGACGTACCCGCTGTAAACTTTCGAGCTAAACTATTTAGAACACGTTCTAAAGCTTGATCGAAAAATGGCGATGCGTCTGTAATGTTGTAATGTTGGATCTTTTTCATAAATAAACTACAAGCTTCTGTATGTCAAATAGTGCGTCATTGTCTTGCCGTCCCGCCTCGTTCTGTGATTGGTCCTCAAATCCATGCAAAAAACTCAGCCATGGTCCCCCCGGCTGCTGTGCAGTTCGAAATGATTCGAGCGTTAGCCAGGCTAACATTTACTCGCTAAGGTCTGTATGATTTAATTTCTTTGACGTCACCGTTATGTGGTCAGTGGGTTGACAACATCTTAAGACATCTGGATCGCTCATTATGTGCGATGTTTGATGGCTAATGCTAACAGCTATAGGTACAAAATATAGTGGAAAGGGTAACAAAAGCTGAACACGACTTCTCCTTTTCATTTCTGTAGGCGTGACAATATGCCACTTTTGTGATATGGGGAGATATTTCACTACACAATACAATACCAGACCTTTTCCCCCCAATATTGAAACATTTGATGATGTCATGTATTAACAATCAACAAATCAATTACTTTTCATGTTACCTTTATAGTTATCGATAAGATTAACTTTTGCCAAATTAGCCACAAGACTTTGGTTCCTTGTGTATATAAATGTAGGCAATGCAATAACATATTTTTGCACTTCAAAACGTCCTGGAAAACCTTGGAGATGACCCGGAAAACAATTCCAAGCAGAGAGTGGGAACCCTGTTTTTGGTCAGATCTTTCACGTGTGAAGTTTTAAATATCGTTGACTGGACTGACTTGATCCGACGGTGACAGATAAGCGTTCACCCGCCCTTATCCGTCTCAAGCATCGGTCAAGAGTACCTAGCTGGGGGGATTACTCCATTGGACGTACAATCTCCAAACGGAAAGGCCCCACAGTCCAGAATCAAATTAGGGACATCGGCGCTCTGACACGAGACTTACGGTCATTTTGCTTTATCCGTGTTAGCGCTAACCTCTTACTCCATATTCAGCGAGTGACTTTTTTTCTCCCCCCTCTCCTAACCTTTTGGGAACAATATCTCGCATGTCGCACAACTCATTTTTCGGCGTCCTAACCTCGATCCCCCGGCTGTGTCCTTATCAGGGTGTCTCGAGAACAGGACTGTTTTTTGCTCGAGCCGTATTGCCAGCAGCTAAGCCCAGATCCGAATCGCCAACGAGGCTTAGTGGGCGGAACTAATCTCCAATGACTTTTAACCAATTCCTCCGCGAAGTCGGGAATGAATTTCTGGGCCCAACACTTGAGAAAAAAATACGAAAATGCTGCCAAGGTGTTGCAAAGTATCTCGGCAAAAGGTTGTACGGGCTTATCGCGACTTCTCACGCACAAGCTGCTTTGCCCACATTAGTGTCTTCTTGGGAGACAGTGATATGCTTATAAAGGCGCTTTGCTGTCAAACGCTGTTCAACGTGGCATGGGACAGGACGCAGTGCCTGGCTTTACTTAGGGAGTACTCTATAGTACTTAGTAGGTAGTACTCTATAGTGGCTGACGATCCCACAGGACAACTCGACACAAACACGAGTACAATACATAATGGTTGGAGACAGAACGAAGTAAAGCCAGTGGAGGGAGATGAACACTGTGGACAAGGAAATGTGATTTATGAATTAATTGTACCCAAAGGCAGTGGTGTATAGTAGGGGTGTGACCAATCACAGAAACACCATCTGTTCCAACAAACGCATACTTCTGTTAGCTAGCTGTTACCAGACCTGTTTGAAATGAATGCCGGGCCTTATATAAATGTAAGGCATGGTTTCTCTGTTTAATGGCATTTATAGAATTTCTGTGGTTTCTCCTTCAATAATATATTATAAGATGAGCAGAAACTGCTCAGCTCAGAGGACACTTTTACGCGCTATGGTCTGTATGATTTCTAACTTGGCTTCGTCACCTTTATGTGGTCAATGGGTGGTGGAGACATCTGGATCGTTCATAATGTGCGATGTCTGATGACTATTGCAGGAAACAGCTACAGGGAAAACACTTTCCCCCCCAATATTGGTTTGTTTGATATAAATGGACTTGGACAAATCAATAACTTTTCATGTTTTCTTTATAGTTATCAATAACATTAACTTGTGGTTAATTTGTTTCTTTTGGGAACAAGAGTTTGGTTCCTTGTGTAAATAAATGTAATTTTAGTGCACAGTCACTGTCAGGTGCCATTTATTTACTCATTGTATTTACTCATGTGTTCCACTGGGGCATATCATGCCACTTATTGCCAATTTTCACTTTTAACTTGCCCATAACTTTTCCGGTTTTGGAGGTTATGTAATGATTTTTGGTGAAAAACCTTAATCGAACTTACAGTACCTTTTCATCATATGGTTTCAAAATGTTTGATAAGCCTATAATACACAATGTGGACATTTAATAGTTGATTATTACTGTACCTGCATATTGTGAGGTTATCTTTATGATCAGTGATGGAGAATTAGAGAGTTAATTCGACCTTCACACATGCCTTGCCAACCTTATCATATTGTACTGTCAAATGGAAACATTTGGGCGCCGACCTTACAAGACTTGAGGCCTAGTCAACGTGGCAGATTGTCTGTGAGTAGACTGTTAGTGTTAGACTGTTAGTGCCTACGTGTAAGCGAGAGTATTTAACTCTCTTCACATGGAAGTATTGCCAGACTCTGAATGATCAATGCCCTGAACACTGTGTTGACTGTTCAAATGTCTCCAGGCCTGTAATACAGTAATAAACTTCTTCCATTTAAGACATCCAGATTGTGCCCCGTCTCTGCACAGTTCCTCCGGACTCCTTTAGTATTTCCCTAACAATCGTGACCCATGTATTGTGTATTGTATCGAACCGCTGACCAGAAGTGTCCACGCCTGGTCCACAGTACATGAAATTCCCCTCTTACGACCGTGTCGTGCAGTAAAACATTGACTTGCATATGATCTCTGCTCTGACGAGCCAGCCGTCTGTGGATGTTTCGTATCAGCACGACTCACTTGCTGGAATTATTCGGATGGGTATTTGTCTGGAGTGAAATGATCTTTAAAGTACTCTTACATGAGTCATTACGTCGCTCCCCCTCCCCCACCTCTGGACACCAAATATGCAAGAGATGAGTCAGACAAAAATGCTTTGCAAATTCCGATGAGATTTTCCCACAAAAGCGGCGATAATGTGGGAAAAAAATGCAAATCTCCAGTGAATCAGCGCCTCCGCAGACACGGCGCAAAGTGCAATACTCAGCAACTCGACAAGTCCGCCCCCTTCGCCACACGGCCACCGACACGCTCCGAACGGTGTGAGCCGGCATGGAGGTGATAATGGGCCACGTTACTGGAATGTTAAGTAACACAGCGCTTTATTTTAGGCAATAACACAACGGCGGGCCACGGTTTCTGTTCATCCAGAGCGTTTCCATTCAAATCCCTGATGAATTCTGATCATGCTGAAATCAGTTTACAACTTCAGTCTCTGTAGGATTGTGTGTCTACATGCAGGTCAACATAGCAACTGGAAAATATCCTCAACCCAAGAATACAAGCTGATGATGATGGTGGCTGGATGACTTACGAAAGCCTCTTGAATAACATATCTAGGCAAGGCAAAGTTTATTTGTATGGCACATGTACAACTCGATGTGCCTCACAGCAACACCAGACACCCAAACACAATACAAAAAAATACAATAAAAAGCTTTTTCTAAAGACTGTCCAGTTGATTAAGAATCCTTGGGCCCGATCTTGTGCATCAAAACGGAGACGATAGCGTGACATTTTGCCTCAGTAGGAGCACTTTGTGATCTTGCCACTCCAGACTTGGCGCATTTAAGTGGGTGGAGACACACACATTTTCCTCCAACCAGATCGACTCCGCCTGCAGGAGAGTGGTTGTGTGGTTGTGTGGGAGTGGGGGGTGAACATGTGCTTTTGTTTTGCTTCGCATTCACGCCGAGCGCGGCCGATCCGCGCCACAGCGGACGCTGTAGCTGTTTTTCTCTGGAGACGTGAACATGGTTTAGCTCACGATGGGGTAAATAAAGTTTTTAGTTTGACCTGTGAGAGCCTAAGGCTTAAGAAAGAACGCAAGACAGCGCAATGTAAACGAGGAAGTGAATGTCAGCCGTGTTTCCATCAGTGCAGTCACCTCCTCTTGTGACGCCCCCTCACAGGTGGCGGAGGCCAATGGCACATATAGCGCCGCCACTCGGAAAATAATTCACCAAGAGCCTGCGCCGCCCCGTGCGCCGCCACAAGATCTGGCCCCTTGTGTTGAATCCATTCAGGCCCACCTTAATGTACTCATAGGTCCTGGGGCTTAAACAGAATTGTAGGCCCCCACTCCTCCGCAACGCTAACCCTGACCCTAACCTTGCTTCTCCTATGCATCCCTCTGGGCCAGGTAATTCGGATAGGCCCTTGACTATGGTAGGCCCCTGGGCTCCAGCCCCTGCTAGCCCATTGGATAAGGTGGCTCTGAATCCATTTATAAATCACCAAAGAAATTGATGCTGGATCTGTGCATGAAATGTGGCTAACTTCCTGTTGGCTATGTGCCGTCTTCATTTTAACCTCTTAAAAGGTCGACTGCCAAAAACAGAAAAACTTGTTTTTGTTGGGGGGTTTTAACTGCGAAACAAGACACTCTAATACACCTTATGTGTGACTTTGGTAGCTCTGTGATGAACAGAAGTGAAATAAATGACGTGAAAAGTCACGATCTGGACATTTTATTTATTATTGCGTTTCTTTTCTCTTTTTTTTTGTCTGAGGGGGCGTGGTGTTAGTCTGAGAGGGCGTGGTGTTGGTCTTAGGGGGTGTGGTGTTATTCTGAGGGGGCGTGGTGTTATTCTGAGGGGGCGTGGTGTTAGTCTGAGGGGGCGTGGTGTTAGTCTGAGGGGGCGTGGTGTTAGTCTGAGGGGGCGTGGTGTTAGTCTGAGGGGGCGTGGTGTTAGTCTGAGGGGGCGTGGTGTTAGTCTGAAGGGGCGTGGTGCTAGTCTGAGGGGGCGTGGTGTTAGTCTGAGGGGGCGTGGTGTTAGTCTGAGGGGGCGTGGTGTTGGTCTGAGGGGGCGTGGTGTTAGTGACATGCCAGAAAACCAACATTAACACAATGAACTAGCGACAAAAAACAGTGACAAAAACAAGTTAAACTATGAAACTATGAAAGTACAACAAACATGTGACATAATAAAGACAACACAACACAAAAGTTAGGATCAGTTTTGTAGGTCTTAGCTTTCGATTCCGTGACTCTACCCCAGGGGGAGCTGTGTGCCACGCCGAGTGGGAAATTACCATTACGATCATTATTGTGAAACGGCAACATTTCTAAACTGCTTTACATCATAGTTTGAATCTTGCTGTATTCCAGTTCACCTCAGAGGGTGCACTTTCTGAAGTTCCGACTTGTAAATCGCAAATGGAACATCCATCCAATTTCAAATTCCTGATCAATTACATATCTGAGAAAAAAAAACATCGACAGCCAAACCCAGAGCCAACCTCTGAGGACATATGGAACACAGCATAATTAAACATCATGAGCGCCCCAGACGGGTCAAATCAAATCAAACTGATTTGAATCATTTCACGCATAAGAAAGAAAGCAGCTTAAGTCTACTCAGGACTGATTTGCCATGTAAAAAAGTGAAAGCTTGTTATTATTATTATATGAATAATAACAAAGATAATATAATAATGCACTCTGATGGAAAGTCTATAAAAGGGCAGCACACCGGCCCCCGAGGTCATTAGCAGAGTGTTTCCAATAGAAGCTTCAAACCTAATCTGCTTTATGGCCGTGATGATCATAAAATAATCATCTGGTGTAATAATCTTGGTGGACAGCGCCCGTAACGGGCCGCTGCATATGTGCCGCGGAGCCGCAGTGAGGATGACTGACATAGTAACACTGCCCTGAGTCCGCCTGCAGTGCCAAGTGTCAGCACGTTTACATAGTGACAAGGAGTGATCTTATTTTTACTGCATTTACTGCTATTTTCATTATTTGGACGGAGCCAGGTCACAAAGCACTGTACTAGGTTACCGCCAAACACTGTACATGCACCAGGAAAAGCAAACTAGAACGAGGACCAAAGAAGTGTTTTAGCTTCTGACAAAAGAGTCTCTTGGTGTAAGCAACATCAGGCCTGGGGGCAAAATATGGCCCTCAAGCATTGAACTTCTGGCCCTTAAAGGAACAGGCCACTGATTTTCCACCCTGAGATATGTTCTTACCTGAGCTTAGACGAGTTGATGTGTACCTGTCTGGTCTTTGTGCGTGCGCTCAGTTGGACAAAAAGACCAAAGATGTTGTTAGCATTTTGCCTCTCCCAACATATTCCTATATCTCCAAACGAGGGTGAAGTTAGCGACCACGCTCTTCCACAGGCACAAAGACCAGACAGGTACGGATCAACTCGTCTAAGCTCAGGTAAGAACATATCTCAGTGTGGCCTGTTCCTTTAAGATGATTTTTAGAAATATCATTCCACACATCTAAACTCAAATAAAGTATTTAATCTGATGAACAACACACATTGTTGAATGTGTATCGTAAGTACATTGTAAACATTTTGAGACTTATATTTATTTGCTAAACTGCAACTTTCATGTAAGTCTGTGTTTTCAGGACTTCAGAACATAATATTTCCATTTAGAACTAAGTTTGCAGTGCAGATGTTTTATTTCCCGCCACCCTTGAATGCCTCACACTCTTCCTGTAAAGGTAAGCATAAGGAGGAAAACTATTTGACAGCTCACTGTAGATATTGTATAATTAAACAAACTGACATTTCACAAGGATTTCAGCTGCACCAGAGCAGGTCGCTCAGATGGTGTTTGGTAAACTTCTGTCATAATGGGGGGCAGGTGAGGGGGAGGTGGGGGAAGTGTGGAGCCTGTCTTAGCTTCTATGGGACAAACCGTGAGCTCACTGTTTCGAAGGTGGCGCATCTAGCAATGTGGAAATGCAGTAAATTCCGAGCAGGAAAACTGGAGTAGCAAAGGGCAGGTCGAACATGTTTGTTTTAAAGTCAGATTTAAAAATTAATAGACAAAACTCGCCTTTTACTGTGCTTGATTTATGAACTGTTGCTGAGTGTGGATTTGGCGTTTGCCCCAAAATCATTAAACGAACGCGGCGCTCAGTTGTCTTTCCTGCACATGTTCATAAACAAATATTAACCGGTTTGGTATACGCGTGTGGCAAGTAAGGCAACTGAGCTGACGTTACAACACTTTAGGGCGGTATTCTCAAACTGGATTCTGTTGGAGCTACTAAAGTGGAGCTATTGTTGCAAGAATGCAAAGAACCCCTCCTGGAACCGCCACCTTAACGTGGTGGAGGGGTTTGAGCAACCAAATCATCCTGGAGCTCTGTTGTCGGGGGCTTCGTGCCCCTGGTAGGGTCTCCCGGGGCAAACAGGTCCTAGGTGACGGGTCAGACAAAGAGCGGTTCAGAAGCCCCTTATGAGAGACCAACAGGCCTCTTCGAACTTTCCAGTCTTGTGCTTAACAATATTTGTGAAGGTTTTTCAGGAGGATGCTATACACCAAGAATTGGACAAAGTGGTGCTTGACTTTGGGCCACAATAGGAAGGTTCCTCTAACCCTAGCCCTCCAATATATCTCTATTTGAGCTCCTCACCACTAGTACACTGCATGTATCTCTGAACCTCTGTTGTTGATGCTAAGCCCCATCCATAACAAACTCCCCATTGTCTGGAAAAACCTTCAAATCGTTGCTCGAGTCATGGCAGGAGTGGATTAAGAGTTGATGCAGGTGAGCAGTGGGAGGGGGGGAAGCAGGCGGTGACGGCGTTATTCTCCTGACTAAATCCCCAGCTGGAAATGACAGCAAATCCATGCGTGCAGCGAAGGCCGATCGATCCGCTGAAACCCGGCCCCTCCCTGTAAGACGCGCGTGATTATTAGCCCGTGATAGATTCCCCGACGCGACGACCAGCGCGCCACATGGCATTACTCAAAAAGAACTGCCGGGATGGCAAACGTCGATTGTCCTGAACGCCGAACACGCAAAGGCGATTTTTCAGCGGGATTTCATGGCTGGGCGTTAAAGAGACACTTTCATTTCTTATATTGGCGAGCTGTAAAAACGGACAGCGATATATGGGCTGGCCTTTCGGAGTTGGCGGACACCGGGGATGATGGGATGTGCGCGAGTGAAAAGGGCAATTGATAAAGAGAGCGAAGGAGGGAGGCCGCGCCGTGCAGCGGTTAGCGGGACAATTAGAGTCACGGATGAGAGATCTGCCTTCGGAGCGGGTGTAATCGACGATAAACAGTGCGCCGGTGGTTATGATGATAAGCGATGGAAGTTTTTGCTTTGCTTGGGGAGTAAATACTGAACCTCAAGTCCAAAAGAACCATCACTGTGTGCTCCTTGTTTAGTCTAAAACGGTGGTTCTCAAACCTCTCACGCCAAGTTAACACCACAGGCTCTAAACAATACGATGAACCAAGCATGGACTTCGTGTTTTACACCTCAAAGGAGACATATCATTGAAAATGGACTGTTAACCGTGCTATAAAACATATTCAAGTCACAATTTGCTTCAGTCATACAGTAAAGTTTGAGTAAACTCATATGGTCATTTCTTTTTCCAATTCTACAGAACTTCAGTATTTCCTGGAATTTTACAGAGATAGATATATCTTCTCCAACCACATTTTGAGTAGTTCGCACAAACTACATAAGCATCGTGTTGTAGAATAAAGAAAAGGTTGTCTTTCGCACTGGGGTTTTCTCCAACCAAATCGAAACGCTAGGGGTTTGTCAGACTAGTCGACTGTTGTAAATAAACATTTTTATCCGTAAATAAAATACAAGCTTCCGTATATTGAATCGTCTTGCCGTCCCTCCTCGTTCTGTGATTGGTTCCAAATCAATCCACTACGATCTAACTCCGGGACTGAAAGCATGTTTGCTTCAGAGCTTGGATACAAGGAGGATGATCCTAGCAGAGGAGTACACAGTCGGCCAGGCGTACCTGGCATGTTCCGCAATGTAGCTTTAAACCGAGGTTCTCAAACTTTTCTGACCAAGTTCCAATCCAGTATAGCACAGTGGTTACCAAAGTGGGGTCCGGGGGTTTGAAAATATTCAATAAATACTATTGTGGGGGCCCCGGGAGGTTTTCGGATCAATAAGGGGGCTGCGATGTCCCGGACTTTGGGAATGGCTGGTATAGCACATTTAAACAACAAAACGTTTCCAAAGTATTGCACATAAGATCACTAAAACTACAAATAAGAATAAAACAGATTAAAACAAATAAATAGAAATAAAACCAGATATAAAAAGCAATAAAATACAATAAAAGACACAGAGGACCACACAACTCACTCAGAGCTACAGTGAAGGGGCAGAGCGTTCCACAGCTTCGGGCCGACACTGGAGAAGGCCCCGTCCCCTTTGAAGCTGGAGCTGGCCCACTTCATAATGACGCCAAGGTTGGTGGCTGTAGGTTTGATGTGCTGGCTGAGAGGGCCCAGGTCAGAAGGAGCTTTAAAATTAACACAATCACCTCGGTTTTGCTTTCGTTTATATTGAGAAAATTATGATCAACCACAGGCGCTTGAGCATGCACTTGTTACAAATATCAACCTATTAACAGTACTGTCCTGTATTTTGCCTTTTGAAATGTGACGTACATATGCTAAAATGTCCAAAAGTACATAGGTAAGCCTAAATAACAATATATTGGACTTAGAATTCCATCCACCCCCCACACTTACCATTGAGAAAGGTAAGGTCATAGTTCTTTCCGTCTAAAGTGTGTAAGTGTGGGGTCGGTGGCTTGGATGCACAAGGCCACGGTGTTGTGCTGATTATTGTTGAACTAATTGCTGGTGTGGCGGTCCGCTGGGTCGTACAGAGAAGGGGCGATCCAAGGTCTGTGGGGACACGCGCTGCACAATTACGGCTAACAATGGTAATCACTTCCGCTCCAGCTAACCTCACAGCGCACACGAGACGGCGGAGATGTAGTATGTGTGAGTGTAAAAGCCAGGAGACACAGAGCCAAGGCCGTGAGCAGCAACAGTGTGACAGGACTAAGCCAAGGACCAAAGGAGGAAAACAGGACTGAGCAAGGGCATGATTAAAGATAGACTGTGGCCTGGTCCACACAAAGTCAAGCTCAGGTCTATACGCAAAAAAAGACTTTATTAAACACATGCATCATCCATACGTGGCCGGCGTTTTGGGTGTGTGTGAACGGTCATTTGCGAAACTAGGTCCCAGAGTGGAAAGAAGTCAAAATGCTCCGCGACTTTCCCCAACAGGAGAACATGGCTGCGTCAGCGTTGTGTGAGTTATCCGTAACCTACTGACCTCATAATGACTTTTCCTGCACAATCCTCCACTGCTTTGCTTTACGGCGAACCACAGGTGGCATTTCTGTGTCAGGCCCGTGACATTATTTAGAGTTCATCCGAATGGCTACACCAACAAACACTGAACACGGAAAGAACCAGGAATATAGCAACCCAAGAGGGCTGGGTCAAATTTACATTTAAAATGTTTTATCTTATTGATTGACTGCGGAATTTTCCGCAGTCAATCAATATCTTTATTGATATTATTATTATAGCACATTTTTCCGGATTTTCTGCAGCTTTCAGCACGTTCACGGTTTGTGCAATTTCTGCAAGTTATGCATCATAATGGAGAATCCTGCTATTACTTTTGGGACTTCTGCGATTCACGATTTTTCCGCAATCGGACAAAATATTGGTGATTTGTCCCATTGACTTATAATGGGGCGTCCGCAAATCCATGCTTTTCTGCATTTTTTCCTGCATTTTCTGCAATTTCTGCACTTGGTGCAGGTTCAGCTTCCAGAACTTGTGGGTTTTGAGAAAAAATTGGCCTTCTGCAGTTTTCCATTTTTTTTCTATGGGAATTTGAAATTTTTGCATTAGTGTGTATGTGGGCTCTGGCCCATTCGTGTGTATGGGGGAATCCAGCCAATGGGGAAACTCCAGGCCTTTCAGCCATTTGTGCAGCTTCTGCCATTGAAGCACTGAGGCCATTTCAACAGTTTGACCAGTTTATGGAATTTAAAAAGTTTATGCAATATTCATAATTTATGCAAATTCACCACTTCATGGAATTTAACCCGTTTATGCAACTTAAGAGTTTATGCCATTTAGGATTTATGAATTTTAAAGAGTTTTTGTAATTTACATAATGAATGCAAATTAACCCATTCATGCATTTTACCAGTTTATACAGTTTATGCAACATGATATTTTATGCATTTTATCTATTTATGCAAATTAGATTATGCAATTTGACCAATTTATGTAATTTGAACAGTTTATGCAATTTCTGCATTCGCTTCCCGCAATTCCGCAGTCAAGTAATAGTGCTCCTAAGGTGTTATTACGCCTTGCTATATATCGTTCCCCTTTTATCTGCTCAGAAAATCGACATGTTTAATTTTGTGTGACTATACTTGAATCGTGTAAATACTCACGTAACTGTATTTAAATAGAGAAAATGTGAAAGAATTTGGTCACGTCTAACTTCACTGCCGTTTGGGGCCATAGGAACAGGCTGGGAGAGGCTACATGCTAACGACGGCTAAGACCAGACAGGTACGAATCAACTCATCGCAGCCGTGTCAGCAGTGCCTTCACTTTCCATCACAGTGTCTCTACAAGGCTCCATCACAGTGTCTCTACAAGGCTCCATCACAGTGTCTCTACAAGGCTCCATCACAGTGTCTCTACAAGGCTCCATCACAGTGTCTCTACAAGGCTCCATCACAGTGTCTCTACAAGGCTCCATCAGTGTCTCTACAAGGCTCCATCACAGTGTCTCTACAAGGCTCCATCACAGTGTCTCTACAAGGCTCCATCACAGTGTCTCTACAAGGCTCCATCACAGTGTCTCTACAAGGCTCCATCACAGTCTCTACAAGCTCCATCACAGTGTCTCTACCAGGCTCCATCACAGTGTCTTTACAAGCTCCATCACAGTGTCTCTACAAGGCTCCATCACAGTGTCTTTACAAGCTCCATCACAGTGTCTCTACAAGGCTCCATCACAGTGTCTCTACCAGGCTCCATCACAGTGTCTCTACAAGGCTCCATCACAGTGTCTCTACAAGGCTCCATCACAGTGTCTCTACAAGGCTCCATCACAGTGTCTCTACAAGGCTCCATCAGTGTCTCTACAAGGCTCCATCACAGTGTCTCTACAAGGCTCCATCACAGTGTCTCTACAAGGCTCCATCACAGTGTCTCTACAAGGCTCCATCAGTGTCTCTACAAGGCTCCATCACAGTGTCTCTACAAGGCTCCATCACAGTGTCTCTACAAGGCTCCATCACAGTGTCTCTACAAGGCTCCATCACAGTGTCTCTACAAGGCTCCATCACAGTGTCTCTACAAGGCTCCATCAGTGTCTCTACAAGGCTCCATCACAGTGTCTCTACAAGGCTCCATCACAGTGTCTCTACAAGGCTCCATCACAGTGTCTCTACAAGGCTCCATCAGTGTCTCTACAAGGCTCCATCACAGTGTCTCTACAAGGCTCCATCACAGTGTCTCTACAAGGCTCCATCACAGTGTCTCTACAAGGCTCCATCACAGTGTCTCTACAAGGCTCCATCAGTGTCTCTACAAGGCTCCATCACAGTGTCTCTACAAGGCTCCATCACAGTGTCTCTACAAGGCTCCATCACAGTGTCTCTACAAGGCTCCATCACAGTGTCTCTACAAGGCTCCATCAGTGTCTCTACAAGGCTCCATCACAGTGTCTCTACAAGGCTCCATCACAGTGTCTCTACAAGGCTCCATCATAGTGTCTCTACAAGGCTACATCACAGTCTCTACAAGGCTCCATCACAGAGTCTCTACAAGGCTCCATCAGTGTCTCTACAAGGCTCCATCACAGTGTCTCTACAAGGCTCCATCAGTGTCTCTACAAGGCTCCATCACAGAGTCTCTACAAGGCTCCATCACAGTGTCTCTACAAGGCTCCATCACAGAGTCTCTACAAGGCTCCATCACAGTGTCTCTACAAGGCTCCAGGAGCAGTGGTTCTGTAGGTCTTAGGTGAGAGGCGTGAAACAGTTCAGTATCTTCTGTGCTCTAGTTGAAGTGTTGAATGTTTCACCTCTCATCCAAAAGGCTTCGTCAGTAACACTAACGTTTCAGCTCGGCCCGACGATCGGATAAAGATCTGGTCTGTGGGCTGAGCTGTGCTTAGTTACTCCGCGAAGTGCATTATAACGTCTAACGCGGCTCCTCGTTGTTTAATCCGCTTATACCAGGGTCCCACAAACCTAACATTTATAATAAATGTGTTTTTCATTGACTAAAGTCACTAAATCTGCCAGACTACGGGACTATTTTGTGTGGGTTATTAGCCGGTCACTGAAGGCTGGTCTCAGAGCGAGTCATTCTCCGCAGCTATTACGAGGATCTCAGTCAGGCTCAACGACACAACATCAGCACAGAATCACAACACAACAGGACTAACCCGGAAACACTTTTCCCTGGAAGGAAACACCGATATGCGGCACTCGTGGGCACCAGTTATTTACCTTTTACAAGGTTTAACCTGAAGCTAGCTAGCTAGCTCAACCAGCTCAACTGTTTATGGAAACAGCTGCGGTGGAGTCGCTCACACCTGGGCCCCCCCAACTCAAACTTTTATGTTTGACTTTACTAATCCAGACAAATATGCTTCAATGCAGGATCATTTTATGTACGCCTGAAAATGATGAATAGCCTTAACCGTTTTCAATAGAAATGTAAAGCTCATATGTTATTAACAGTAGCTAACCTAGCTGCTCACTCTCCTCTACAAACATTTAGCAAACGCTAAATCCATCTCATACGTTCCTGTCAGTCACTAATTACGCCTTTATCTGATTCAGCTGTGTCAGGCGTTGCTATGGCGACGCCACAGCGGAGTGACATCCCAGTGATTTAACTACCGGACTACATGTTCGGTTATACCAAAATAATGCACCAGCCAATCAGAATCCAGTATTCACCCAGACCATGGTATAATGCAACTAAATAGGGATATTTATGACATTTTCACAATGTTTTGCAATTTTTGCAATTTCTGCAGCAGTAGCTTACAATTCCGCAGTCAATCGCGATTGCGATTATTATTTTATCCTCAGTTTTGCTTAATTTCTTATTTCTAATATATTCCTCATTCCACCCATTTTTTCTGTATTTCTGTCCAATTTTCTTTCCCAATTTTGAACAAAATTGTTCCTTATTTTTGAAACCTTTTCTCCCAATTTTCACCCTTTTTCCACCTTTCTGTGTCAAATTGTTGTCGTCTTTATAATATTTCAATCCAGTTTGCCCTTATAGACTTTTAATTAATTTTATAGTTTTTATCGTTAAATATTTATCTATGTTATATGTTTCATGTTGCATGGACCTGTTCACTAACAATGGCAATAAATACATATATTCTGATTCTGAAAAGATTCCCCATTTTTCACACATTTCTGGACATTGGAGATGAACCCTGTTGTGTGTTTGCATATCTTTCATGTAGCCTGTGGTCGCTTTTCTGGTTCTCGGTGACACATGAAGAGTTCATTTGCAAAAGCAGATATCTCTGTTTTTAATCTTTTTCAGAATTGTTTTGAATATTTGTTACTATACTTCAAGAAGACTACACCTGTACAAAACCAGGCCATACCCAAGACTAGCACGACCATCTCATTTAAAAAAACTGTCCCTGCATCCTATTGCATTACCGTCATGCCCAAAGCAACGGAACCAAGTCTATAGCTCACATTTAAAGGCCAGCCAAACAAGAGCGTGCACGTTTGGGTACACACCAGCGCACACGTCCGGGGAGCATGTTTCATTAAATAGGCTTTGGCGCTGCCGAGATATCAGTAATGAAACGTCTTTATTCTGTCGAGAGGATATGCATGGAGAGCCGCGGTAATAGTCTCGGAAAAGCAGGCAGGAGTGGGCCACACACGGCAGCGCGGCCGTCCCTTGCTCCCAAATGTGGCTCACTCCGTGAGCTGCATACAACGGGATATTTAGGGGAGCGGTTTTCAATTAGGTGCCATAGAGGTCTAGAATTGGGACATTTTGTTTTGTTGCGAGATCGTAAAAGCCTTACCACTGACTTGTGCAGGGAGATCAAACAGTTTTGTCTAATCCTGTTCACCTTGGTTGTTTCTTCTTCTACTGGACAAGAGCTCTGATCAGTATTGGATTTTGTTGGATCAGAGATGAAACCCCAAGCTCAAAGCGTGTTCATTGCGGTGCCATTGGTTTGAAAGCATACAGTTGGCTGAAAGTAGAAGCTTCTTTTCACGCTGTTTTCAACATGTTGTTCCTACTACTGCCTGCAGAGGGCGAAATTCGAAATCCTAACTAGCCCAGTCTCTCACTTCTTCCTGACTATTCACTTCAGTATTTAAGCACGTATAATATCAACGCTGAGGTACCATAAGAAAATATCTTTGTACTGTATGTTCACGTGAAAGCAGAGCTAAGTAACTCGTGCCCCTAGAGGCCGTAAGCGCCACTTACTTCATTTTACTACTCCATGAGAGTAAATACTACGCTGACAGAAAAGACAAAGGGATCTTTTTTTTTCACTCAAACCTGGCTGTAAATACCGTTTAAGTGGCGCTAGCCCACAGTTAGCTTTGCCTGTTAGCCTGTTAGCTTCTTCTTCATGATTCTATTGGTGTGTATTTTCCTATGACCTGGTGCAGGGAAAGTTGCAAGGGTGGTTTTCTGGACAGGGGGGACCAGGGGGAGATGAAAGATCCTCCAATCAACACTTGTATTACCCCCAGAGGGACTACGGGAAGGATTTATTAAGGTAAACAAGTTACTAAGTTCTTCTTTAAGTCTTTTGATTATAAACAAAATGGGCATCCAACTCATTTGTTTATAATTGGAATAATATCGTAGTTAGACAATTGAACTACTCCTTATAGTGTGACCCATGCCATAGTGGAAAGAAACAACATAAAAGACTGAAAGTTTGTGTATAAATTTCAACGACATATTTTGCAAAATCTCCTTTTCTGAGCATTTGAATCTAAAGCTGCAGTAAAGTAGTAATAAGTAGTAGTGTAGTAATAACATTGTCAGAAATCACCAGTGGTAGTCAGTCTCTTCCTTCAAAATGTGTAATCTGAATGAATTTAAAGGGAAATTTGACCACAATTTGACTGTGCACGGAAACTCCAAGAAGAATATACACAAAAGGAACAATCCTACATGGCATAAGCACGGCAGAACAACTGTTTCTCTGGTCACTTAAGAGTCTAAACACTTGCTTCTCTTTTGTAAGTGCTGAGGTAAGGATTTCCATTGGCGGAGGAGAGGGGGCCATAAAGGCTTACTTAAGCAGCTAAGAGGAGCCAACTTATTAATGAGATTATAAGAGCAGCACAACCAGAGCTGTCATCTTTCACTACCTCTGTATTTATGGCATGTTAGTGCCCGCCGTGGGGTACCGGTCCACATTTGGGTGGGCTGACCAATAGGCCTGCTGGTAATGAAGACTACTACCATGCATAATTGCTGCTTACAAACCGTTTTTCTGGACAGCAGCAACAACAGCATTGATTTTTCACATTTCGAACTGAAAATAATGTCTGTGTTTGGAAAATAGTTTATCCCTCTTATGTTTATCACGGGCTGTAACATTTCCTGTGCTACACAACAAGTAACCAAGAGCTCTTCAGAAGGAGAAGAAATAACCAGAGTAAATAAGATTGCTCAAACTGGCGTGAAGGAAGGGGAATACTAAACAGAGCTTTGAAACGTAAATGATCAAGCTCCTCCCCCTCCCCTCCTGATTGGACCTGGTTAACAGGAAAAGCTCGTCTCATTGGTTGAAGCGGGAGGATACTAGACTTTGATTAGTTGCTGAGATCCAGGAAGGAGGGACAAAAAATAATATATGATTTATATATTTTTTACTTGTAATACATTTGGACTTCTAGACTCTCACTTTTAATATATATAAATATTGTCTATAAAAAATATTAAAATTATCTTTCAATAAGCAATGCAACTATTTGGCTACTGAAATAAACATTAGCAACACTAAAGAAAACATTACATTTTTTCATTAAAGCTACACTGCGTAGAATTTTACTCAAAAAATAAAATTAAAATACAAGCTTTTATTTTATGACAGATATTTTCAGCATTGAAAAATACCTCAAACAAACATTTGATTTTGCTGTGAGCGACTCAGCTCTCCTAAGACATGACATAACTTTACCGGGAGTGGGTACGTCTCCAGCTTGTTTCCATGGAGATGTCGACTAAAGTCAGCAAAATTTGAGATTTTAACAGGTTAGGTTCCCATCCAAATCCATTTTTTGATTTGTCACTGCAGAAATAGCATTATCTGCGTTGAGCTGGTCATTAGGAGCATGTTTTGTACTGATGGCAACAGTATAGTCCAAAATGTTACGCAGTGTACCTTTAAAATAATGTGGAAAATATATGAGTGAAATATATTTCGATATATTTAATCCTCCACTGGAACTTAAGAACTGATTATGCGTCTTCACTGAGAGAGAGTAGGATGATGAAAAAATGTCATTTGATACATTTTGATGGAACTGTTTACTAACTGTAAAGGCATAAGCCAAATGCCCATCTCAGCTCACCCGTTGCATTATGGGTAATGGAATTTTTTTTGGCTACCAAACAATATTGATGTTTTTGATTGTTAGCGTAAGCAATGAAGAAAGCTCTGATCTGGACCGTTTTAACCGCTGGAAAGTTGATGATATAAAGCGTTTTGTCATCGACGTGGAGCTTGTTACAATATTAGCATAAAGTCTATTTTTACAACCAGTACGGAGATACAGAAACTGAAAGAACGGAACGACCGTTTATATATAGAGATGCTTCAAAAGTGATGTTCAGTCCTATGTGAGAAAAACATTTCTGACACGCAGAGCGATCCACATACACATGGACTATGCATCTGAAGTGACTTTATTTGTATTTTTGTACCGAAAGGACAAGATCGCGAATACAAGCGGCCGAAATGAGTTTCCTTGGCAGGGTGGCTGGGCGCACCCTCCGAGATCGGGTGAGGAGCTCAGTTACCCGGGAGGAGCTCGGAGTAGAGTCGCTGCTCCTTCACGTCGAAAGGAGCAGCTGAGGTGGCTCGGGCATCTGTTCCGGATACCTCCTGGTCGCCTCCCGCGGGAGGTGTTCCAGGCATGTCCTAGTGGGACAAGGCCTCGTGGAAGGCCCAGGACACGGTGGTGGGACTATGTCTCCGAGCTGGCCTGGTGTCGCCTCGGGGTCAGAACAGCTGGAGGAGGTGTGTGTGGATCGGGAAGTCTGGGCATCTCTGCTGAGACTGCTGCCCCCACGACCCGGATAAAGCGGAAGAAAATGGATGGATGTATTTTCTTCTATGAGTGATCTGTTGGTACAACATAGCTAATCGATTGCTAATTTGACGGAAATGTACCCACTATATTTAACATCATCACTGTTTTGAAACTTTTTCCTGTGATTCAAAGAGGGATTTAAATGATATAAAAAGTGACAGTGTCTGTGTCGGGCTGATCCCAGGTCCTGTCGTTCCCCTGTCTGCTATGGTCTGCTATGGTCCGCTATGGTCCGCTATGGCCCGCTATGGTCCTCTATGATCCATTATGGCCCACTACGGTCCGCTATGGCCCGCTATGGTCCACTCCTGCCTACGGAGCTGCCGTCCTGACTTCTCCCTCACTTTCAAGATACTGACAACATAAATATTTGCACTTGAGACTAAAAGTCCCAATAGTCCCAATAAGTAAGCCTTGTTCACGGTTATGGCTCATTATACTTCAGTGTTGACGCTCCGCTACCTGAACTCGCTCACACATTTCCATGGCGGAGTGGTTCGTTAGTGGTTGAAAGTAGGAGCCTGATAGACCCACGCATGTGCAGTGGAGATGGGCATTCGGCTTATTGTGAAGTGGAACTTTCCAGCTTCAAAGTAGCTACACAAGCAGTAACTGTCAGAAAGCTCAACACACAGACCAACAGGCCAACGGTGTGATGTATTTTAGCATTCAACCATGAACTGGTGTTGTCTCACTCCCATCAAAGTCGAGCCCAATCCCAGTAAAGACATACATTTTGGAAGCTAGTTAGTTAGCAAAGTTGGAAAAGTAATTGAAAAGTTCTACGCAGTCCAGCTTAACGGCCCTTCCCCAGCAGTGAAGCAGCAGCGAGTCGGAGTTGCGTAACCCTGCAGCCGTTCAGCCTGCTCCCTCGTCATATCGCTGCGCATTCAAGCCCTTTCTCCATAATGAAATATTAAAACATTAATTATGGCCATCAGGCTCATTTTCTGTTCCTAATTTTCTCGCCACGGAGCGGAGTGCGGCGCTTCGACCTCTAATATAAAGGCCAGGAGGATTGGAGTCGCAAGACGTTTTTATTAGCTGTGGCTTAATGCAGCAGAAAGTCGTGGGCGAGCACCTGAAAGTACATTTGAAATTGCACGTTAACAATGAACTAATGGGTTTGTTACACTGACATTACACTGAGACTCTTTTTACAGGCTGTTATAGTGGGTGTAAATATTCATCCAATACTGAAGATAAACTTTAAAGATTCGGCAAAATGTGTATTTGTATTACAATGTACAGTAGAGCTGCTTTGAATCGGTTCCCTGCTAAATGCTATTTTTGCAGTTGGTAATCAAATAATGGATTTGGGCGAGGACCTTACCTATTTAAATCTAATTGTTGGCTGCCTTTAGTCATCATCTCTATCGAGACACAGCAGTGTTTGTTACGCGCTGTGGATTTAAGCAAAAGTATTAACATTAACAATTTGTTTTTAATCAGTGGTTCCCAAGCTGTGTGTGAGGAACTAGAGGCGAGAGAATGGGACCATTTTCCATTTTAAAAAGTGGATAAAATAGAGTGTAATCCTAAACACCCGTCTGACAAATGGTTAGTGGTTCTCACACAGTGGGGCAGGGTTGCTCCACCTCTGCCCTGCACTACTGTGTGTAACTGTTCTTGACTGTGAATGAATTCGTTCTTAGCCTTGGGATGTTTACTGTAGGGCCCCTTAGTGGACTTTTGCTAAGGGCCCCAGAAAGGCGAGTACCGGCTCTGGTGATACTGAATTATAAGGTGCTGCTTTACAAAAATTCCATCAGCTGCAGGTATACAGGCTCCTTTTGAAAGTCCCTCACTGGATAAGCATCAGCCAGCTCTTCGTGCAGAATAATATGACCACATTAAATGGTGAATACAAGATTGTTGTATATAAATTTACAATGAGACTCATGGATTCCTATATGACCTGAACAGAGCAGTATCAGTTACAGCTCGGTGCTTCTGAGGCACTGGAGAGACTGCAAGTATGGACTGCAATAGTGGTATACATGTACACATATATAACCTCCTTACTTTTACGTTTCATCTTGCAGAATTAAAGGACAATCTCTGCTATTTGTGCTTTTACCCATAGCACCTGTAGCACTTTGATTTGAGTTTTTCATGTGTAAAGTGCAATACAAATAAAATATATTATTATTATTACGGTCTCAAGCGCTGTGTCGCGAATACTATTTGTTGTCCTCAACCTGTGAGACGTTTCTTTGACGTCCCTGCCATGTCTCCAACACCTGTCGGATACCAATGAGATCTCAAAGAAACTCTGTATGTCTCTTTGAGATCTCCTTGGCATCCCACAACAAATAGTGTTTGCAAAATTGCCACAGCTGCTTGAGACGCGTAGACGTCTCGGAGACCATGCAGTGACTTCGCTAAAATGGAACATGCTTGTTTTTACCGAGACTACCCGGAGACCAGCCTTATTGCGGGGGGATGCATGGGAGACCGGTGAGATAGGCCCTTTGTGTGCGCGCAGTCAGTCCCACTTTCGAAGACGTTGCCGTGACTGGCAGTCTCCTCAATGTCTCCGCAACTTTCTCTGGTGAGATCGGCCCTTCACCCACCAGCTTTAAGATAAGATAAGATGGTACTTTATTGATCTCACAGATGGAGAAATTGCATTCGATGAGAGAGCATCCGGCAGCAGCACCCATTCAGTGCGCACCACTCTTTTTTTTTTTTTTTTTCTTTGGTGAAAGATCGTTGTGTCGCGGCCGCCATCTTCACTGTTTTGGTCACAGGAGGAGCACTGGTTGATGGGAAAGCCGTAGATGGTGACCACGGCGGTGGAGCTCTTGCGCTTGGCCACGATGTTCTTGGCCACACAGGTGTAGTTGGCCGTGTGGGACAGACGCGCCTGCTTGATGATCAGGTTGTGGTCCACGGTGATGTAGAAGTTCCTGTCCTCGGCCGGGTCCATGATCTCGTTGTCCTTCAGCCACTTCACCCGCATGACCTTGGAGGATGGAGAAACTGTAACTGCCCTCTGTCTTCTCTGATCATCTGAAACGGTGCACCGTCTCAGAGCGTGGTGTCCTGCACTGGTCAGCTCCACCTCGTCCTTCCTCTTCCTCCTGCACAGCTCCCTCCACAGTCTATCACCATCTCCTCGTTGGTCCCTTTTGTTGTTTCCTGTAGCTCCTCTTGTGACGCCTTATGCATGTTTCAGGAAGTCAAGGGATGAAGTATGCTATTAACTTTTCTAAAGATTTGGAAACATTTGATTAAGCAGAAAGAATGAAGTCAGGTTTGGATATTTTAAAGTAAATTTGAGCAAAATGAACAAAAACATATCAGCAAAACATGAAGTTGAAAGTGTTTTGGACCGTCGTTTTGTGGCATAAATGATCAGGCAATGTCCTTATTTTCATTTTGATTTCACATTTGTACATTTAGACAAATCACTGAACAAATTTGAAATCTTTTTGATGCTTCTGAAACGCTGAGCAAGATTCTCGGCGCTCGTATGGAGATGCCGTTCTTCTGTCGTCATAGCTGCCATCATTCACTGCTCAAAACAGAAAACCGATCCATAAATGAGACAGTCGTTTTGGCCAAACTAATTTGAGACCCCCCCTCCACATCTGAGCGATAACTCACAGCAAACACTGACAAAAAGTCTAAACCCTTCAGCCTTCAAATTCTCCCCTCCAATAGTTCTCAGTTCTCTTTATCCCCCAATAATTCATCCATTCTTCTCCGTTTGTCAGCTGCACGGGGGCGCGGGGTTGTGGTGAAATAGCGCATGACAGCGGCTCTTGTAGGGCCTTGTTGTGCCGCCGTGCTCTGCTTGGCCGGCACACTCCAAGGCCTCTCATTACCGCCGACCAGCCCAAACAACAATAAACATGCCAGTCAAGCTAACACCCCCTGTCATGTTGCTAATGGCGGGGAATACACAAGCTTAGCCATCCCCTGGACTCTGGGGGCTTATGAGATCACACACAGAAGATCTGCACAGGTCGGAGGCTGTTATTGTTGTTTTTAAAGACTTTCCCCATTTTCACACGGGATTGGGGGCTCTTAACTGGGAGCCGAATCGTTAGGATTTTCTTCATTTCAAAGAGCTGTTTGAAGGACTGGCTCATTTTTATGTTTTTTTTTTCTCTCAGAGTCATCAGTAGTAAACAATGTTGGAGATTATCTAGCTTCTTTTTCAAATCAATAACGTTGTTAGTTTGGGTCCTGATCTCTTCCTCGTCTCATTCCTTCCGTTGCTGCAGTGCTGCTCAGAGAGAGAGCGAGTCAGCAACATGGCAGGGCTTTCACTGGCTAAACATCTCCACATTGATCACTGCATGAAAAATAAAGCATTTCACCTCTGTTGCTTCAGGATTTTTCACCCTAGTGTTTTTATTACTTTTTAGGCATGAAAAGAAAGTAATCATTTACATTTTTTTCAACATGCATTCTTCAAGGAGTTGTTGACATGTCCACTAGGGTGGACAACGTGCAATTGAACAACTGATAAAATAGGTTTAAAATGATTTCATATTGTAAACACTATAACATAATCTTTAACATTGTGTTTACAGAACATACGAGACATGACATATTCCAACATTTAGCAAAAGAAAAATACACTTTTTTGAAACTGATGGTACAGTCTGAATCAGTTGTCGCCAGGTTGCACCTCACACGCAAAGCTATGGCCGTCAACAATATATCAAATCATAAAAATAATTGCCCACCTGACCCTCTGACCAGACAAAGCTCCGCCCCTCGAGGAGGCCAAACCCCCATGTTATGAACCACTGGTGTAGATGACTCTGCAGGTCTCCTAGAATAGAAGAGCTGGACAGAAATTCCTCCCTTTGAGGCACACCTGGCTTTCTGTCGGCCATCTTGTTTTTGAGGGAAAATGATGCACTTGCAGACCAGTGGGTGGCAGTGTTTGGTGCAACACAAAAGAGTCCACTGTAGTGACTGATGCACAACTGTGACATTAAGACTCATTCAAATAGGAGGAATAGCTGTCCACTGTAGTGACCACTGTCCCTGAAAGGGTTAAAGATACAGGGCTCAAACCCAATATCTACTCCGTCTGATGATTTGCTTTTTTGGTGATATATTGTGATAAAGTGTTTAAGAAAATAATAATAATAATTAAAGCCGCAAGCGGCGTCGTGCGGCCCTCGCCCCTGGCATTCCCCCCCTTGCAACCGCCCCTGCTCGCTGTCGCCCCATGCGAGCCCCCCGATTGCTATGCTCCTTGTGAGCCCTTCTGATCGCTCTTGCCCCTGGCGACCTCCCCCTTGCGAATGCCCACGTTCGCTGTCACCCAAACCTGCTTTAGCCTCTGTCTGACACCCAAACCACTCTCTTACGCCTGATAACTCCTGCCCCATCCCACTCTCGCCTGAGCCTTTGTCACACACCGGCCTCACTCTTGTCCCAAGTAGCTTTGGTGCCCACTGTTGCCTCAGCCTGAAGGCCCCCTGTCCTCAGCCTGGGCTGCTGTTCCAGATATGAAGCTTGTAACACAAGCCTATAAGTAATATAAGTCTATCAAAGATAACAAACGGACACAGGAGAATCAGAAAAAGACGTTGCAAACTTTTCATACTTGTTGTAGGAACACCTCTCTGCAATGGGCTGCACGAGTGAAGAGGGGGAAGGGAATACACAATTGTGTCACATTACTTGGTTCTCATTGTGTACTTTTATCAGTCTCGAAAATATGTGAATCATGTGAAAAAACAAAGAATTGGAAAATTGTCATGGCAGTGTTTGAACTGGCAACCTCCTATGCCAGAGACCAGCACACTATCACTGAGCTATAACTACATACTGTCATTGACCTGATGTGGGCAAGTATTCTCTAGAATAACGCTCCAAAATTAGGTCCCAGCACCTGAGGAGAGGTAAATTTTGGTCAATTTTCCCCCTCCATTTTCTAGATCGTTTTGACATTGTCCCTGGTGTTGCCTCAAAAGTTTCCCTACTATCCTGCCATGTCTTTAGTTATGCAAATTCTGTAAGCGTTGTTCCCACTTTTTTCATGAGGGTGGGACCATAGGTGCTGAATTATGTAATTTCCAGTAGATAAAATTGATCCAGCAGCCTCAGGGTTATGAACCCAATGCTCTACTTATGACACTATACAGGCACAGTGAAAATTCTAGCTGAACAAAGCAATGTCTTATGAAACTCCCTGTGCATTAGAAACGTTAGGACAAGCTACCTCCTTCACCTAAGACGACCTTTTACCACTGAGATATAAGTCCATACAAACATGGGCCTGATGAGGGCAAGGCTTCTCTAAATTTCTGGGCCGAAATTAGGGGACAGCACCCCACTGGAGGAGAGCGATCATTTCCCCATTTTTCATGAGGGTGGGACCAGAAATTACCGAGTCCAAAAAAAAAAAAAAAAAAAGGTGATGGCTGGGATCGATCCAACAACCTAACGTATAGGAACCCAGCACTCTACCAATGGAGCTTCACAAGCTTAGTGAATACTGCTGCCAATTGAACATTAATGTTATGAAAGACTGCACTTGTCTATTTGCAGAAAACGGACATTACAGCTGAAGCATTAATATATTTCATCTTTTTAATTAGGGTAAATTCCTCTGACCGCCCAAAGATTTGATGAGAGGGTGCACCAGCCCAGCAGCACCCTCCATATAAAGAATATTTCGTTGAGAGCGAAATAGTACGAGGAACACACAGAGGGACGGACAGGAAACGGGTAAACTAAACTTCCTGTCACTATAAACTTTAGAAAAAGTTGATTTTGGAGGCAAAAACATGGAAATTGAAGCATCTTTCTGTGACAGAGGGGTAGTATAAACATGTACGAGTCTAAAACTGTAGCCGTTGTGAATAAAGGAGGAAATTTGGAAAATTGACGAATTTCAGAGAAAACTCTTAGAGAGGCCACCATGCTGCCTGGCTAAGACCTCTGGCCATTTCCACGGAGGATGGGTGGGACCACTTAGAACCACTTCTAAGTGGTCCCACCCACTTAGAAGTGCAAACGCAAAAACAATATAGGCGTTTTTCCATTGTAGCTGTTTTTACACATTAGACATTTTCGGAAAGCTCTGGCCGAGTCCTATGCGTCTGTCGTGGTCGGTGGTCGCTGTCGTGTCCGTCGTGCACTCCGTACGCCATCGAAGCGCACCCTGGTGGCCCCCTGCGTTGCAGAAGCAATAGACCCTACCGCCATGTATGGCGCTCGGGCCTAACAAGGGTTCCCGTTGCTCGAAATACCATATATTATACATTTTCGGAAAGCTCTGACCAAGGCGCATGCACCTGTCAGGGTCATTACTCTCTGGCACGTACCCCGTGAATGAGTGATGGCATTAACATGCATATTAAAGGGGGCGCTGTTGGGTCCACTGCCACCAAACCTCATGTCATGTATGCGGGGGTCAAGGGGCGATATGTGTATGAGTTTTGGTAATAATCCGAGCTAGTTTGTGCGAACGGGGGCCATTATTGAGGTCTCAGAAATCGCCAAAATAAAGGTCAACTTTGGGGCTCCACTGGACGAAGACCGCAAAACATAGCAAAATTCCGTGGATAACTTTTGATCCCCAACATGTGTAGATGAGTTAGAAGCGATCAGAAGGTCATTCGGACAAACGCCCACGGAGGAGTTCGTTCAAATGCGGCATCAGCGTGGAGGCAATTTGACTTTTCCTCATTTGTCCACTCAAAATAGGGGACTTCCTGTTTGTCAGGGGGCGGGGTCATAATAATGTTTTTTGCTGGTCACGACCTGGACAATGTCTGTGCCCAAAGGCGCGAGTGTGTGTCCAAGTTGGTGGAGGCTCTCCGTCACTGAATTATTTTTTTCAATTTTGCAGGTGGCGCTGTTGTGCCATTTTGCATGTCCCACATTGGACACCCAGATATTCATAAACTGTCCACCAGACTGAATTTTTCGGTGATTTTTAATTGAGTTTTCGCGCACGTTCAGGGGGTGAAAATCCAGTTTGAAAAAGTGGTACGGATAGAATAATAATAATATTCTGAGCAAAAACAATATAGGCGTTTTTCCATTGTAGCTGTTTTTACACATTAGACATTTTCGGAAAGCTCTGGCCGAGTCCTATGCGTCTGTCGTGGTCGGTGGTCGCTGTCGTGTCCGTCGTGCACTCCGTACGCCATCGAAGCGCACCCTGGTGGCCCCCTGCGTTGCAGAAGCAATAGTCCCTATCGCCATGTATGGCGCTCGGGCCTAACAAGGGTTCCCGTTGCTCGAAATACCATATATTATACATTTTCGGAAAGCTCTGACCAAGGCGCATGCAACTGTCAGGGTCATTACTCTCTGGCACGTACCCCGTGAATGAGTGATGGCATTAACATGCATATTAAAGGGGGCGCTGTTGGGTCCACTGCCACCAAACCTCATGTCATGTATGCGGGGGTCAAGGGGCGATATGTGTATGAGTTTTGGTAATAATCCGAGCTAGTTTGTGCGAACGGGGGCCATTATTGAGGTCTCAGAAATCGCCAAAATAAAGGTCAACTTTGGGGCTCCACTGGACGAAGACCGCAAAACATAGCAAAATTCCGTGGATAACTTTTGATCCCCAACATGTGTAGATGAGTTAGAAGCGATCAGAAGGTCATTCGGACAAACGCCCACGGAGGAGTTCGTTCAAATGCGGCATCAGCGTGGAGGCAATTTGACTTTTCCTCATTTTTCCACTCAAAATAGGGGACTTCCTGTTTGTCAGGGGGCGGGGTCATAATAATGTTTTTTGCTGGTCACGACCTGGACAATGTCTGTGCCCAAAGGCGCGAGTGTGTGTCCAAGTTGGTGGAGGCTCTCCGTCACTGAATTATTTTTTTCAATTTTGCAGGTGGCGCTGTTGTGCCATTTTGCACGTCCCACATTGGACACTCACATTTTCGTCAATTTTTCACCAGACCGGATTTTTCGGTGATTTTTAATTGAGTTTTCGCGCACGTTCAGGGGGTCAAAATCCAGTTTTAAGAGGCGGAAAGAAAGAAAGAAAGAAAGAAAGAAAGAAAGAAAAATTAAAGCCGCAAGCGGCGTCGTGCGGCCCTCGCCCCTGGCATTCCCCCCCTTGCAACCGCCCCTGCTCGCTGTCGCCCCATGCGAGCCCCCCGATTGCTATGCTCCTTGTGAGCCCTTCTGATCGCTCTTGCCCCTGGCGACCTCCCCCCTTGCGAATGCCCACGTTCGCTGTCACCCAAACCTGCTTTAGCCTCTGTCTCACACCCAAACCACTCTCTTACGCCTGATAACTCCTGCCCCATCCCACTCTCGCCTGAGCCTTTGTCACACACCGGCCTCACTCTTGTCCCAAGTAGCTTTGGTGCCGGCCCACTGTTGCCTCAGCCTGAAGGCCCCCTGTCCTCAACCTGGGCTGCTGTTCCAGATATGAAGCTTGTAACACAAGCCTATAAGTAATGTAAGTCTATCAAAGATAACAAACGGATACAGGAGAATCAGAAAAAGACGTTGCAAACTTTTCATACTTGTTGTAGGAAGACACGTTGTACTGTAATGTGGAACGAACCAGAGGGGTGTTTAAATGGAACACCCCTCTGCAATGGGCTGCACGAGTGAAGAGGGGGAAGGGAATACACAATTGTGTCACATTACTTGGTTGTCATTGTGTACTTTTATCAGGCTCGAAAATATGTGAATCATGTGAAAAAACAAAGAATTGGAAAATTATCATGGCAGTGTTTGAACTGGCAACCTCCTATACCAGAGACCAGCACACTATCACTGAGCTATAACTACATACTGTCATTGGCCTGATGTGGGCAAGTATTCTCTAGAATAACGCTCCAAAATTAGGTCCCAGCACCTGAGGAGAGGTAATTTTTGGTCACTTTTCCCCCTCCATTTTCTAGATTGTTTTGACATTGTCCCTGGTGTTGCCTCAATAGTTTCCCTACTATCCTGCCATGTCTTTAGTTATGCAAATTCTGTAAGCGTTGTTCCCACTTTGTTCATGAGGGTGGGACCATAGGTGCTGAATTATGTAATTTCCAGTAGGTGCCGAGAAAAAAAAAAAAAAGATAAAAATAGTACAGGTCAGAAATGATCCAGCAGCCTCATGGTTATGAACCCAATGGTCTACCTATGACACTATACAGGCACAGTGAAAATACTAGCTGAACAAAGCAATGTCTTATGAAACTCCCCGTGCATTAGAAATGTTAGGACAAGCTACCTCCTTCACCTAAGACGACCTTTTACCACTGAGATATAAGTCCATACAAACATGGGCCTGATGAGGGCAAGGCTTCTCTAAATTTCTGGGCCGAAATTAGGGGACAGCACCCCACTGGAGGAGAGGGAACATTTCCCCATTTTTCATGAGGGTGGGACCAAAGGCGGTAAATCATGTTCTTCCCAGAAAGAGCCAAAAAAAAGAAAGAAAGAAAAAAAACAAAAAACTTAAGAAGGTCAGAATTGATCCAGGGGCCTCTTGGTTATAAACCCAATGCTCTGCCCATGACACTATACAGGCACAGACAATGTATTAGTCGAACAAAAAAATATCTTATGAAACACCCGCACTCATGGTCTTAGGCTGAGACAATGTGTACAGTGGTCCATGTAAAATGAGAAAGCATAAGAAAAGTGTGAAGGCTGTGTTAGGACTAGCTCATTCACTGAAGACAACCTTGCTACTACTGAGATATAAGTCCATACAAACATGGGCCTGATGAGGGTGAGGGTTCTCTCAATTCTCAGGCCAAAATTAGCTGACAGCACCCCACTGGAGGAGAGCGATCATTTCCCCATTTTTCATGAGGGTGGGACCAGAAATTACCGAGTCCAAAAAAAAAAAAAAAAAAAGGTGATGGCTGGGATCGATCCAACAACCTAACGTATAGGAACCCAGCACTCTACCAATGGAGCTTCACAAGCTTAGTGAATACTGCTGCCAATTGAACATTAATGTTATGAAAGACTGCACTTGTCTATTTGCAGAAAACGGAAATTACAGCTTAAGCATTAATATATTTCATCTTTTTAATTAGGGTAAATTCCTCTGACCGGCCAAAGATTTGATGAGAGGGTGCACCAGCCCAGCAGCACCCTCCATATGAAGAATATTTCGTTGAGAGTGAAATAGTACGAGGAACACACAGAGGGACGGACAGGAAACGGGTACACTAAACTTCCTGTCACTATAAACTTTAGAAAAAGTTGCTTTTGGAGGCAAAAACTTGGAAATTGAAGCATCTTTCTGTGACAGAGGGGTAGTATAAACATGTACGAGTCTAAAACTGTAGCCGTTGTGAATAAAGGAGGAAATTTGGAAAATTGACGAATTTCAGAGAAAAGTCTTACAGAGGCCACCATGCTGCCTGGCTAAGACCTCTGGCCATTTCCACGGAGGATGGGTGGGACCACTTAGAACCACTTAAAACCCACTTAAGGCCCAAAGGCGCGAGTGTGTGTCCAAGTTGGTGGAGGCTCTCCGTCACTGAATTATTTTTTTCAAATTTGCAGGTGGCGCTGTTGTGCCATTTTGCACGTCCCACATTGGACACTCACATTTTCGTCAATTTTTCACCAGACCGGATTTTTCGGTGATTTTTAATTGAGTTTTCGCGCACGTTCAGGGGGTGAAAATCCAGTTTTAAGAGTGGGAAAGAAGATTGAAAGAAAGAAAGAAAAATAATCGTTTTTTGCCAAAAAAACCTAAGCCGTTGCCGTTACCACCACATGCTGTACACCGTTGGAAAGCTCTGGCTAAGGCGCACAAAAAAGTTGTAGGTCATTTTTTTCTGGCGTGTACGTGGAGCGCGCGGTTGGCCGCTGAAGCCCCCGGGAGGGCTTTTCTGCAAAAGCAAAAACAATATAGGCGTTTTTCCATTGTAGCTGTTTTTACACATTAGACATTTTCGGAAAGCTCTGGCCGAGTCCTATGCGTCTGTCGTGGTCGGAGGTCGCTGTCGTGTCCGTTGTGCACTCCGTACGCCATCGAAGCGCACCCTGGTGCCCCCCTGCGTTGCAGAAGCAATAGTCCCTATCGCCATGTATGGCGCTCGGGCCTAACAAGGGTTCCCGTTGCTCGAAATACCATATATTATACATTTTCGGAAAGCTCTGACCAAGGCGCATGCAACTGTCAGGGTCATTACTCTCTGGTACGTACCCAGTGAATGAGTGATGACATTAACATGCATTTTATAGGGGGCGCTGTTGGGTCCACTGCCACCAAACCTCATGTCATGTATGCGGGGGTGAAGGGGCAACATGTGTATGAGTTTTGGTAATAATCCGAGCTAGTTTGTGCGAACGGGGGCCATTATTGAGGTCTCAGAAATCGCCAAAATAAAGGTCAACTTTGGGGCTCCACTGGACGAAGACCGCAAAACATAGCAAAATTCCGTGGATAACTTTTGATCCCCAAAATGTGTAGATGAGTTAGAAGCGATCAGAAGCTCATTTGGACAAACGCCCACGGAGGAGTTCGTTCAAATGCGACATCAGCGTGGAGGCAATTTGACTTTTCCTCATTTTTCCACTCAAAATAGGGGACTTCCTGTTTGTCAGGGGGCGGGGTCATAATAATGTTTTTTGCTGGTCACGACCTGGACAATGTCTGTGCCCAAAGGCGCGAGTGTGTGTCCAAGTTGGTGGAGGCTCTCCGTCACTGAATTATTTTTTTCAAATTTGCAGGTGGCGCTGTTGTGCCATTTTGCACGTCCCACATTGGACACTCACATTTTCGTAAATTTTTCACCAGACCGGATTTTTCGGTGATTTTTAATTGAGTTTTCGCGCACGTTCAGGGGGTGAAAATCCAGTTTTAAGAGTGGGAAAGAAGATTGAAAGAAAGAAAGAAAAATAATCGTTTTTTGCCAAAAAAACCTAAGCCGTTGCCGTTACCACCACATGCTGTACACCGTTGGAAAGCTCTGGCTAAGGCGCACAAAAAAGTTGTGGGTCATTTTTTTCTGGCGTGTACGTGGAGCGCGCGGTTGGCCGCTGAAGCCCCCGGGAGGGCTTTTCTGCAAAAGCAAAAACAATATAGGCGTTTTTCCATTGTAGCTGTTTTTACACATTAGACATTTTCGGAAAGCTCTGGCCGAGTCCTATGCTTCTGTCGTGGTCGGAGGTCGCTGTCGTGTCCGTTGTGCACTCCGTACGCCATCGAAGCGCACCCTGGTGCCCCCCTGCGTTGCAGAAGCAATAGTCCCTATCGCCATGTATGGCGCTCGGGCCTAACAAGGGTTCCCGTTGCTCGAAATACCATATATTATACATTTTCGGAAAGCTCTGACCAAGGCGCATGCAACTGTCAGGGTCATTACTCTCTGGTACGTACCCAGTGAATGAGTGATGACATTAACATGCATTTTATAGGGGGCGCTGTTGGGTCCACTGCCACCAAACCTCATGTCATGTATGCGGGGGTGAAGGGGCAACATGTGTATGAGTTTTGGTAATAATCCGAGCTAGTTTGTGCGAACGGGGGCCATTATTGAGGTCTCAGAAATCGCCAAAATAAAGGTCAACTTTGGGGCTCCACTGGACGAAGACCGCAAAACATAGCAAAATTCCGTGGATAACTTTTGATCCCCAACATGTGTAGATGAGTTAGAAGCGATCAGAAGCTCATTTGGACAAACGCCCACGGAGGAGTTCGTTCAAATGCGACATCAGCGTGGAGGCAATTTGACTTTTCCTCATTTTTCCACTCAAAATAGGGGACTTCCTGTTTGTCAGGGGGCGGGGTCATAATAATGTTTTTTGCTGGTCACGACCTGGACAATGTCTGTGCCCAAAGGCGCGAGTGTGTGTCCAAGTTGGTGGAGGCTCTCCGTCACTGAATTATTTTTTTCAAATTTGCAGGTGGCGCTGTTGTGCCATTTTGCACGTCCCACATTGGACACTCACATTTTCGTAAATTTTTCACCAGACCGGATTTTTCGGTGATTTTTAATTGAGTTTTCGCGCACGTTCAGGGGGTGAAAATCCAGTTTTAAGAGTGGGAAAGAAGATTGAAAGAAAGAAAGAAAAATAATCGTTTTTTGCCAAAAAAACCTAAGCCGTTGCCGTTACCACCACATGCTGTACACCGTTGGAAAGCTCTGGCTAAGGCGCACAAAAAAGTTGTGGGTCATTTTTTTCTGGCGTGTACGTGGAGCGCGCGGTTGGCCGCTGAAGCCCCCGGGAGGGCTTTTCTGCAAAAGCAAAAACAATATAGGCGTTTTTCCATTGTAGCTGTTTTTACACATTAGACATTTTCGGAAAGCTCTGGCCGAGTCCTATGCGTCTGTCGTGGTCGGAGGTCGCTGTCGTGTCCGTTGTGCACTCCGTACGCCATCGAAGCGCACCCTGGTGCCCCCCTGCGTTGCAGAAGCAATAGTCCCTATCGCCATGTATGGCGCTCGGGCCTAACAAGGGTTCCCGTTGCTCGAAATACCATATATTATACATTTTCGGAAAGCTCTGACCAAGGCGCATGCAACTGTCAGGGTCATTACTCTCTGGTACGTACCCAGTGAATGAGTGATGACATTAACATGCATTTTATAGGGGGCGCTGTTGGGTCCACTGCCACCAAACCTCATGTCATGTATGCGGGGGTGAAGGGGCAACATGTGTATGAGTTTTGGTAATAATCCGAGCTAGTTTGTGCGAACGGGGGCCATTATTGAGGTCTCAGAAATCGCCAAAATAAAGGTCAACTTTGGGGCTCCACTGGACGAAGACCGCAAAACATAGCAAAATTCCGTGGATAACTTTTGATCCCCAAAATGTGTAGATGAGTTAGAAGCGATCAGAAGCTCATTTGGACAAACGCCCACGGAGGAGTTCGTTCAAATGCGACATCAGCGTGGAGGCAATTTGACTTTTCCTCATTTTTCCACTCAAAATAGGGGACTTCCTGTTTGTCAGGGGGCGGGGTCATAATAATGTTTTTTGCTGGTCACGACCTGGACAATGTCTGTGCCCAAAGGCGCGAGTGTGTGTCCAAGTTGGTGGAGGCTCTCCGTCACTGAATTATTTTTTTCAAATTTGCAGGTGGCGCTGTTGTGCCATTTTGCACGTCCCACATTGGACACTCACATTTTCGTAAATTTTTCACCAGACCGGATTTTTCGGTGATTTTTAATTGAGTTTTCGCGCACGTTCAGGGGGTGAAAATCCAGTTTTAAGAGTGGGAAAGAAGATTGAAAGAAAGAAAGAAAAATAATCGTTTTTTGCCAAAAAAACCTAAGCCGTTGCCGTTACCACCACATGCTGTACACCGTTGGAAAGCTCTGGCTAAGGCGCACAAAAAAGTTGTGGGTCATTTTTTTCTGGCGTGTACGTGGAGCGCGCGGTTGGCCGCTGAAGCCCCCGGGAGGGCTTTTCTGCAAAAGCAAAAACAATATAGGCGTTTTTCCATTGTAGCTGTTTTTACACATTAGACATTTTCGGAAAGCTCTGGCCGAGTCCTATGCTTCTGTCGTGGTCGGAGGTCGCTGTCGTGTCCGTTGTGCACTCCGTACGCCATCGAAGCGCACCCTGGTGCCCCCCTGCGTTGCAGAAGCAATAGTCCCTATCGCCATGTATGGCGCTCGGGCCTAACAAGGGTTCCCGTTGCTCGAAATACCATATATTATACATTTTCGGAAAGCTCTGACCAAGGCGCATGCAACTGTCAGGGTCATTACTCTCTGGTACGTACCCAGTGAATGAGTGATGACATTAACATGCATTTTATAGGGGGCGCTGTTGGGTCCACTGCCACCAAACCTCATGTCATGTATGCGGGGGTGAAGGGGCAACATGTGTATGAGTTTTGGTAATAATCCGAGCTAGTTTGTGCGAACGGGGGCCATTATTGAGGTCTCAGAAATCGCCAAAATAAAGGTCAACTTTGGGGCTCCACTGGACGAAGACCGCAAAACATAGCAAAATTCCGTGGATAACTTTTGATCCCCAACATGTGTAGATGAGTTAGAAGCGATCAGAAGCTCATTTGGACAAACGCCCACGGAGGAGTTCGTTCAAATGCGACATCAGCGTGGAGGCAATTTGACTTTTCCTCATTTTTCCACTCAAAATAGGGGACTTCCTGTTTGTCAGGGGGCGGGGTCATAATAATGTTTTTTGCTGGTCACGACCTGGACAATGTCTGTGCCCAAAGGCGCGAGTGTGTGTCCAAGTTGGTGGAGGCTCTCCGTCACTGAATTATTTTTTTCAAATTTGCAGGTGGCGCTGTTGTGCCATTTTGCACGTCCCACATTGGACACTCACATTTTCGTAAATTTTTCACCAGACCGGATTTTTCGGTGATTTTTAATTGAGTTTTCGCGCACGTTCAGGGGGTGAAAATCCAGTTTTAAGAGTGGGAAAGAAGATTGAAAGAAAGAAAGAAAAATAATCGTTTTTTGCCAAAAAAACCTAAGCCGTTGCCGTTACCACCACATGCTGTACACCGTTGGAAAGCTCTGGCTAAGGCGCACAAAAAAGTTGTGGGTCATTTTTTTCTGGCGTGTACGTGGAGCGCGCGGTTGGCCGCTGAAGCCCCCGGGAGGGCTTTTCTGCAAAAGCAAAAACAATATAGGCGTTTTTCCATTGTAGCTGTTTTTACACATTAGACATTTTCGGAAAGCTCTGGCCGAGTCCTATGCGTCTGTCGTGGTCGGAGGTCGCTGTCGTGTCCGTTGTGCACTCCGTACGCCATCGAAGCGCACCCTGGTGCCCCCCTGCGTTGCAGAAGCAATAGTCCCTATCGCCATGTATGGCGCTCGGGCCTAACAAGGGTTCCCGTTGCTCGAAATACCATATATTATACATTTTCGGAAAGCTCTGACCAAGGCGCATGCAACTGTCAGGGTCATTACTCTCTGGTACGTACCCAGTGAATGAGTGATGACATTAACATGCATTTTATAGGGGGCGCTGTTGGGTCCACTGCCACCAAACCTCATGTCATGTATGCGGGGGTGAAGGGGCAACATGTGTATGAGTTTTGGTAATAATCCGAGCTAGTTTGTGCGAACGGGGGCCATTATTGAGGTCTCAGAAATCGCCAAAATAAAGGTCAACTTTGGGGCTCCACTGGACGAAGACCGCAAAACATAGCAAAATTCCGTGGATAACTTTTGATCCCCAACATGTGTAGATGAGTTAGAAGCGATCAGAAGCTCATTTGGACAAACGCCCACGGAGGAGTTCGTTCAAATGCGACATCAGCGTGGAGGCAATTTGACTTTTCCTCATTTTTCCACTCAAAATAGGGGACTTCCTGTTTGTCAGGGGGCGGGGTCATAATAATGTTTTTTGCTGGTCACGACCTGGACAATGTCTGTGCCCAAAGGCGCGAGTGTGTGTCCAAGTTGGTGGAGGCTCTCCGTCACTGAATTATTTTTTTCAAATTTGCAGGTGGCGCTGTTGTGCCATTTTGCACGTCCCACATTGGACACTCACATTTTCGTCAATTTTTCACCAGACCGGATTTTTCGGTGATTTTTAATTGAGTTTTCGCGCACGTTCAGGGGGTGAAAATCCAGTTTTAAGAGTGGGAAAGAAGATTGAAAGAAAGAAAGAAAAATAATCGTTTTTTGCCAAAAAAACCTAAGCCGTTGCCGTTACCACCACATGCTGTACACCGTTGGAAAGCTCTGGCTAAGGCGCACAAAAAAGTTGTAGGTCATTTTTTTCTGGCGTGTACGTGGAGCGCGCGGTTGGCCGCTGAAGCCCCCGGGAGGGCTTTTCTGCAAAAGCAAAAACAATATAGGCGTTTTTCCATTGTAGCTGTTTTTACACATTAGACATTTTCGGAAAGCTCTGGCCGAGTCCTATGCGTCTGTCGTGGTCGGAGGTCGCTGTCGTGTCCGTTGTGCACTCCGTACGCCATCGAAGCGCACCCTGGTGCCCCCCTGCGTTGCAGAAGCAATAGTCCCTATCGCCATGTATGGCGCTCGGGCCTAACAAGGGTTCCCGTTGCTCGAAATACCATATATTATACATTTTCGGAAAGCTCTGACCAAGGCGCATGCAACTGTCAGGGTCATTACTCTCTGGTACGTACCCAGTGAATGAGTGATGACATTAACATGCATTTTATAGGGGGCGCTGTTGGGTCCACTGCCACCAAACCTCATGTCATGTATGCGGGGGTGAAGGGGCAACATGTGTATGAGTTTTGGTAATAATCCGAGCTAGTTTGTGCGAACGGGGGCCATTATTGAGGTCTCAGAAATCGCCAAAATAAAGGTCAACTTTGGGGCTCCACTGGACGAAGACCGCAAAACATAGCAAAATTCCGTGGATAACTTTTGATCCCCAAAATGTGTAGATGAGTTAGAAGCGATCAGAAGCTCATTTGGACAAACGCCCACGGAGGAGTTCGTTCAAATGCGACATCAGCGTGGAGGCAATTTGACTTTTCCTCATTTTTCCACTCAAAATAGGGGACTTCCTGTTTGTCAGGGGGCGGGGTCATAATAATGTTTTTTGCTGGTCACGACCTGGACAATGTCTGTGCCCAAAGGCGCGAGTGTGTGTCCAAGTTGGTGGAGGCTCTCCGTCACTGAATTATTTTTTTCAAATTTGCAGGTGGCGCTGTTGTGCCATTTTGCACGTCCCACATTGGACACTCACATTTTCGTAAATTTTTCACCAGACCGGATTTTTCGGTGATTTTTAATTGAGTTTTCGCGCACGTTCAGGGGGTGAAAATCCAGTTTTAAGAGTGGGAAAGAAGATTGAAAGAAAGAAAGAAAAATAATCGTTTTTTGCCAAAAAAACCTAAGCCGTTGCCGTTACCACCACATGCTGTACACCGTTGGAAAGCTCTGGCTAAGGCGCACAAAAAAGTTGTGGGTCATTTTTTTCTGGCGTGTACGTGGAGCGCGCGGTTGGCCGCTGAAGCCCCCGGGAGGGCTTTTCTGCAAAAGCAAAAACAATATAGGCGTTTTTCCATTGTAGCTGTTTTTACACATTAGACATTTTCGGAAAGCTCTGGCCGAGTCCTATGCTTCTGTCGTGGTCGGAGGTCGCTGTCGTGTCCGTTGTGCACTCCGTACGCCATCGAAGCGCACCCTGGTGCCCCCCTGCGTTGCAGAAGCAATAGTCCCTATCGCCATGTATGGCGCTCGGGCCTAACAAGGGTTCCCGTTGCTCGAAATACCATATATTATACATTTTCGGAAAGCTCTGACCAAGGCGCATGCAACTGTCAGGGTCATTACTCTCTGGTACGTACCCAGTGAATGAGTGATGACATTAACATGCATTTTATAGGGGGCGCTGTTGGGTCCACTGCCACCAAACCTCATGTCATGTATGCGGGGGTGAAGGGGCAACATGTGTATGAGTTTTGGTAATAATCCGAGCTAGTTTGTGCGAACGGGGGCCATTATTGAGGTCTCAGAAATCGCCAAAATAAAGGTCAACTTTGGGGCTCCACTGGACGAAGACCGCAAAACATAGCAAAATTCCGTGGATAACTTTTGATCCCCAACATGTGTAGATGAGTTAGAAGCGATCAGAAGCTCATTTGGACAAACGCCCACGGAGGAGTTCGTTCAAATGCGACATCAGCGTGGAGGCAATTTGACTTTTCCTCATTTTTCCACTCAAAATAGGGGACTTCCTGTTTGTCAGGGGGCGGGGTCATAATAATGTTTTTTGCTGGTCACGACCTGGACAATGTCTGTGCCCAAAGGCGCGAGTGTGTGTCCAAGTTGGTGGAGGCTCTCCGTCACTGAATTATTTTTTTCAAATTTGCAGGTGGCGCTGTTGTGCCATTTTGCACGTCCCACATTGGACACTCACATTTTCGTAAATTTTTCACCAGACCGGATTTTTCGGTGATTTTTAATTGAGTTTTCGCGCACGTTCAGGGGGTGAAAATCCAGTTTTAAGAGTGGGAAAGAAGATTGAAAGAAAGAAAGAAAAATAATCGTTTTTTGCCAAAAAAACCTAAGCCGTTGCCGTTACCACCACATGCTGTACACCGTTGGAAAGCTCTGGCTAAGGCGCACAAAAAAGTTGTGGGTCATTTTTTTCTGGCGTGTACGTGGAGCGCGCGGTTGGCCGCTGAAGCCCCCGGGAGGGCTTTTCTGCAAAAGCAAAAACAATATAGGCGTTTTTCCATTGTAGCTGTTTTTACACATTAGACATTTTCGGAAAGCTCTGGCCGAGTCCTATGCGTCTGTCGTGGTCGGAGGTCGCTGTCGTGTCCGTTGTGCACTCCGTACGCCATCGAAGCGCACCCTGGTGCCCCCCTGCGTTGCAGAAGCAATAGTCCCTATCGCCATGTATGGCGCTCGGGCCTAACAAGGGTTCCCGTTGCTCGAAATACCATATATTATACATTTTCGGAAAGCTCTGACCAAGGCGCATGCAACTGTCAGGGTCATTACTCTCTGGTACGTACCCAGTGAATGAGTGATGACATTAACATGCATTTTATAGGGGGCGCTGTTGGGTCCACTGCCACCAAACCTCATGTCATGTATGCGGGGGTGAAGGGGCAACATGTGTATGAGTTTTGGTAATAATCCGAGCTAGTTTGTGCGAACGGGGGCCATTATTGAGGTCTCAGAAATCGCCAAAATAAAGGTCAACTTTGGGGCTCCACTGGACGAAGACCGCAAAACATAGCAAAATTCCGTGGATAACTTTTGATCCCCAACATGTGTAGATGAGTTAGAAGCGATCAGAAGCTCATTTGGACAAACGCCCACGGAGGAGTTCGTTCAAATGCGACATCAGCGTGGAGGCAATTTGACTTTTCCTCATTTTTCCACTCAAAATAGGGGACTTCCTGTTTGTCAGGGGGCGGGGTCATAATAATGTTTTTTGCTGGTCACGACCTGGACAATGTCTGTGCCCAAAGGCGCGAGTGTGTGTCCAAGTTGGTGGAGGCTCTCCGTCACTGAATTATTTTTTTCAAATTTGCAGGTGGCGCTGTTGTGCCATTTTGCACGTCCCACATTGGACACTCACATTTTCGTCAATTTTTCACCAGACCGGATTTTTCGGTGATTTTTAATTGAGTTTTCGCGCACGTTCAGGGGGTGAAAATCCAGTTTTAAGAGTGGGAAAGAAGATTGAAAGAAAGAAAGAAAAATAATCGTTTTTTGCCAAAAAAACCTAAGCCGTTGCCGTTACCACCACATGCTGTACACCGTTGGAAAGCTCTGGCTAAGGCGCACAAAAAAGTTGTAGGTCATTTTTTTCTGGCGTGTACGTGGAGCGCGCGGTTGGCCGCTGAAGCCCCCGGGAGGGCTTTTCTGCAAAAGCAAAAACAATATAGGCGTTTTTCCATTGTAGCTGTTTTTACACATTAGACATTTTCGGAAAGCTCTGGCCGAGTCCTATGCGTCTGTCGTGGTCGGAGGTCGCTGTCGTGTCCGTTGTGCACTCCGTACGCCATCGAAGCGCACCCTGGTGCCCCCCTGCGTTGCAGAAGCAATAGTCCCTATCGCCATGTATGGCGCTCGGGCCTAACAAGGGTTCCCGTTGCTCGAAATACCATATATTATACATTTTCGGAAAGCTCTGACCAAGGCGCATGCAACTGTCAGGGTCATTACTCTCTGGTACGTACCCAGTGAATGAGTGATGACATTAACATGCATTTTATAGGGGGCGCTGTTGGGTCCACTGCCACCAAACCTCATGTCATGTATGCGGGGGTGAAGGGGCAACATGTGTATGAGTTTTGGTAATAATCCGAGCTAGTTTGTGCGAACGGGGGCCATTATTGAGGTCTCAGAAATCGCCAAAATAAAGGTCAACTTTGGGGCTCCACTGGACGAAGACCGCAAAACATAGCAAAATTCCGTGGATAACTTTTGATCCCCAAAATGTGTAGATGAGTTAGAAGCGATCAGAAGCTCATTTGGACAAACGCCCACGGAGGAGTTCGTTCAAATGCGACATCAGCGTGGAGGCAATTTGACTTTTCCTCATTTTTCCACTCAAAATAGGGGACTTCCTGTTTGTCAGGGGGCGGGGTCATAATAATGTTTTTTGCTGGTCACGACCTGGACAATGTCTGTGCCCAAAGGCGCGAGTGTGTGTCCAAGTTGGTGGAGGCTCTCCGTCACTGAATTATTTTTTTCAAATTTGCAGGTGGCGCTGTTGTGCCATTTTGCACGTCCCACATTGGACACTCACATTTTCGTAAATTTTTCACCAGACCGGATTTTTCGGTGATTTTTAATTGAGTTTTCGCGCACGTTCAGGGGGTGAAAATCCAGTTTTAAGAGTGGGAAAGAAGATTGAAAGAAAGAAAGAAAAATAATCGTTTTTTGCCAAAAAAACCTAAGCCGTTGCCGTTACCACCACATGCTGTACACCGTTGGAAAGCTCTGGCTAAGGCGCACAAAAAAGTTGTGGGTCATTTTTTTCTGGCGTGTACGTGGAGCGCGCGGTTGGCCGCTGAAGCCCCCGGGAGGGCTTTTCTGCAAAAGCAAAAACAATATAGGCGTTTTTCCATTGTAGCTGTTTTTACACATTAGACATTTTCGGAAAGCTCTGGCCGAGTCCTATGCTTCTGTCGTGGTCGGAGGTCGCTGTCGTGTCCGTTGTGCACTCCGTACGCCATCGAAGCGCACCCTGGTGCCCCCCTGCGTTGCAGAAGCAATAGTCCCTATCGCCATGTATGGCGCTCGGGCCTAACAAGGGTTCCCGTTGCTCGAAATACCATATATTATACATTTTCGGAAAGCTCTGACCAAGGCGCATGCAACTGTCAGGGTCATTACTCTCTGGTACGTACCCAGTGAATGAGTGATGACATTAACATGCATTTTATAGGGGGCGCTGTTGGGTCCACTGCCACCAAACCTCATGTCATGTATGCGGGGGTGAAGGGGCAACATGTGTATGAGTTTTGGTAATAATCCGAGCTAGTTTGTGCGAACGGGGGCCATTATTGAGGTCTCAGAAATCGCCAAAATAAAGGTCAACTTTGGGGCTCCACTGGACGAAGACCGCAAAACATAGCAAAATTCCGTGGATAACTTTTGATCCCCAACATGTGTAGATGAGTTAGAAGCGATCAGAAGCTCATTTGGACAAACGCCCACGGAGGAGTTCGTTCAAATGCGACATCAGCGTGGAGGCAATTTGACTTTTCCTCATTTTTCCACTCAAAATAGGGGACTTCCTGTTTGTCAGGGGGCGGGGTCATAATAATGTTTTTTGCTGGTCACGACCTGGACAATGTCTGTGCCCAAAGGCGCGAGTGTGTGTCCAAGTTGGTGGAGGCTCTCCGTCACTGAATTATTTTTTTCAAATTTGCAGGTGGCGCTGTTGTGCCATTTTGCACGTCCCACATTGGACACTCACATTTTCGTAAATTTTTCACCAGACCGGATTTTTCGGTGATTTTTAATTGAGTTTTCGCGCACGTTCAGGGGGTGAAAATCCAGTTTTAAGAGTGGGAAAGAAGATTGAAAGAAAGAAAGAAAAATAATCGTTTTTTGCCAAAAAAACCTAAGCCGTTGCCGTTACCACCACATGCTGTACACCGTTGGAAAGCTCTGGCTAAGGCGCACAAAAAAGTTGTGGGTCATTTTTTTCTGGCGTGTACGTGGAGCGCGCGGTTGGCCGCTGAAGCCCCCGGGAGGGCTTTTCTGCAAAAGCAAAAACAATATAGGCGTTTTTCCATTGTAGCTGTTTTTACACATTAGACATTTTCGGAAAGCTCTGGCCGAGTCCTATGCGTCTGTCGTGGTCGGAGGTCGCTGTCGTGTCCGTTGTGCACTCCGTACGCCATCGAAGCGCACCCTGGTGCCCCCCTGCGTTGCAGAAGCAATAGTCCCTATCGCCATGTATGGCGCTCGGGCCTAACAAGGGTTCCCGTTGCTCGAAATACCATATATTATACATTTTCGGAAAGCTCTGACCAAGGCGCATGCAACTGTCAGGGTCATTACTCTCTGGTACGTACCCAGTGAATGAGTGATGACATTAACATGCATTTTATAGGGGGCGCTGTTGGGTCCACTGCCACCAAACCTCATGTCATGTATGCGGGGGTGAAGGGGCAACATGTGTATGAGTTTTGGTAATAATCCGAGCTAGTTTGTGCGAACGGGGGCCATTATTGAGGTCTCAGAAATCGCCAAAATAAAGGTCAACTTTGGGGCTCCACTGGACGAAGACCGCAAAACATAGCAAAATTCCGTGGATAACTTTTGATCCCCAACATGTGTAGATGAGTTAGAAGCGATCAGAAGCTCATTTGGACAAACGCCCACGGAGGAGTTCGTTCAAATGCGACATCAGCGTGGAGGCAATTTGACTTTTCCTCATTTTTCCACTCAAAATAGGGGACTTCCTGTTTGTCAGGGGGCGGGGTCATAATAATGTTTTTTGCTGGTCACGACCTGGACAATGTCTGTGCCCAAAGGCGCGAGTGTGTGTCCAAGTTGGTGGAGGCTCTCCGTCACTGAATTATTTTTTTCAAATTTGCAGGTGGCGCTGTTGTGCCATTTTGCACGTCCCACATTGGACACTCACATTTTCGTCAATTTTTCACCAGACCGGATTTTTCGGTGATTTTTAATTGAGTTTTCGCGCACGTTCAGGGGGTGAAAATCCAGTTTTAAGAGTGGGAAAGAAGATTGAAAGAAAGAAAGAAAAATAATCGTTTTTTGCCAAAAAAACCTAAGCCGTTGCCGTTACCACCACATGCTGTACACCGTTGGAAAGCTCTGGCTAAGGCGCACCAAAAAGTTGTAGGTCATTTGTTTCTGGCGTGTACGTGGAGCGCGCGGTTGGCCGCTGAAGCCCCCGGGAGGGCTTTTCTGCAAAAGCAAAAACAATATAGGCGTTTTTCCATTGTAGCTGTTTTTACACATTAGACATTTTCGGAAAGCTCTGGCCGAGTCCTATGCGTCTGTCGTGGTCGGAGGTCGCTGTCGTGTCCGTTGTGCACTCCGTACGCCATCGAAGCGCACCCTGGTGCCCCCCTGCGTTGCAGAAGCAATAGTCCCTATCGCCATGTATGGCGCTCGGGCCTAACAAGGGTTCCCGTTGCTCGAAATACCATATATTATACATTTTCGGAAAGCTCTGACCAAGGCGCATGCAACTGTCAGGGTCATTACTCTCTGGTACGTACCCAGTGAATGAGTGATGACATTAACATGCATTTTATAGGGGGCGCTGTTGGGTCCACTGCCACCAAACCTCATGTCATGTATGCGGGGGTGAAGGGGCAACATGTGTATGAGTTTTGGTAATAATCCGAGCTAGTTTGTGCGAACGGGGGCCATTATTGAGGTCTCAGAAATCGCCAAAATAAAGGTCAACTTTGGGGCTCCACTGGACGAAGACCGCAAAACATAGCAAAATTCCGTGGATAACTTTTGATCCCCAACATGTGTAGATGAGTTAGAAGCGATCAGAAGCTCATTTGGACAAACGCCCACGGAGGAGTTCGTTCAAATGCGACATCAGCGTGGAGGCAATTTGACTTTTCCTCATTTTTCCACTCAAAATAGGGGACTTCCTGTTTGTCAGGGGGCGGGGTCATAATAATGTTTTTTGCTGGTCACGACCTGGACAATGTCTGTGCCCAAAGGCGCGAGTGTGTGTCCAAGTTGGTGGAGGCTCTCCGTCACTGAATTATTTTTTTCAAATTTGCAGGTGGCGCTGTTGTGCCATTTTGCACGTCCCACATTGGACACTCACATTTTCGTCAATTTTTCACCAGACCGGATTTTTCGGTGATTTTTAATTGAGTTTTCGCGCACGTTCAGGGGGTGAAAATCCAGTTTTAAGAGTGGGAAAGAAGATTGAAAGAAAGAAAGAAAAATAATCGTTTTTTGCCAAAAAAACCTAAGCCGTTGCCGTTACCACCACATGCTGTACACCGTTGGAAAGCTCTGGCTAAGGCGCACCAAAAAGTTGTAGGTCATTTTTTTCTGGCGTGTACGTGGAGCGCGCGGTTGGCCGCTGAAGCCCCCGGGAGGGCTTTTCTGCAAAAGCAAAAACAATATAGGCGTTTTTCCATTGTAGCTGTTTTTACACATTAGACATTTTCGGAAAGCTCTGGCCGAGTCCTATGCGTCTGTCGTGGTCGGAGGTCGCTGTCGTGTCCGTTGTGCACTCCGTACGCCATCGAAGCGCACCCTGGTGCCCCCCTGCGTTGCAGAAGCAATAGTCCCTATCGCCATGTATGGCGCTCGGGCCTAACAAGGGTTCCCGTTGCTCGAAATACCATATATTATACATTTTCGGAAAGCTCTGACCAAGGCGCATGCAACTGTCAGGGTCATTACTCTCTGGTACGTACCCAGTGAATGAGTGATGACATTAACATGCATTTTATAGGGGGCGCTGTTGGGTCCACTGCCACCAAACCTCATGTCATGTATGCGGGGGTGAAGGGGCAACATGTGTATGAGTTTTGGTAATAATCCGAGCTAGTTTGTGCGAACGGGGGCCATTATTGAGGTCTCAGAAATCGCCAAAATAAAGGTCAACTTTGGGGCTCCACTGGACGAAGACCGCAAAACATAGCAAAATTCCGTGGATAACTTTTGATCCCCAACATGTGTAGATGAGTTAGAAGCGATCAGAAGGTCATTCGGACAAACGCCCACGGAGGAGTTCGTTCAAATGCGACGTCAGCGTGGAGGCAATTTGACTTTTCCTCATTTTTCCACTCAAAATAGGGGACTTCCTGTTTGTCAGGGGGCGGGGTCATAATAATGTTTTTTGCTGGTCACGACCTGGACAATGTCTGTGCCCAAAGGCGCGAGTGTGTGTCCAAGTTGGTGGAGGCTCTCCGTCACTGAATTATTTTTTTCAAATTTGCAGGTGGCGCTGTTGTGCCATTTTGCACGTCCCACATTGGACACTCACATTTTCGTAAATTTTTCACCAGACCGGATTTTTCGGTGATTTTTAATTGAGTTTTCGCGCACGTTCAGGGGGTGAAAATCCAGTTTTAAGAGTGGGAAAGAAGATTGAAAGAAAGAAAGAAAAATAATCGTTTTTTGCCAAAAAAACCTAAGCCGTTGCCGTTACCACCACATGCTGTACACCGTTGGAAAGCTCTGGCTAAGGCGCACAAAAAAGTTGTGGGTCATTTTTTTCTGGCGTGTACGTGGAGCGCGCGGTTGGCCGCTGAAGCCCCCGGGAGGGCTTTTCTGCAAAAGCAAAAACAATATAGGCGTTTTTCCATTGTAGCTGTTTTTACACATTAGACATTTTCGGAAAGCTCTGGCCGAGTCCTATGCGTCTGTCGTGGTCGGAGGTCGCTGTCGTGTCCGTTGTGCACTCCGTACGCCATCGAAGCGCACCCTGGTGCCCCCCTGCGTTGCAGAAGCAATAGTCCCTATCGCCATGTATGGCGCTCGGGCCTAACAAGGGTTCCCGTTGCTCGAAATACCATATATTATACATTTTCGGAAAGCTCTGACCAAGGCGCATGCAACTGTCAGGGTCATTACTCTCTGGTACGTACCCAGTGAATGAGTGATGACATTAACATGCATTTTATAGGGGGCGCTGTTGGGTCCACTGCCACCAAACCTCATGTCATGTATGCGGGGGTGAAGGGGCAACATGTGTATGAGTTTTGGTAATAATCCGAGCTAGTTTGTGCGAACGGGGGCCATTATTGAGGTCTCAGAAATCGCCAAAATAAAGGTCAACTTTGGGGCTCCACTGGACGAAGACCGCAAAACATAGCAAAATTCCGTGGATAACTTTTGATCCCCAACATGTGTAGATGAGTTAGAAGCGATCAGAAGCTCATTTGGACAAACGCCCACGGAGGAGTTCGTTCAAATGCGACATCAGCGTGGAGGCAATTTGACTTTTCCTCATTTTTCCACTCAAAATAGGGGACTTCCTGTTTGTCAGGGGGCGGGGTCATAATAATGTTTTTTGCTGGTCACGACCTGGACAATGTCTGTGCCCAAAGGCGCGAGTGTGTGTCCAAGTTGGTGGAGGCTCTCCGTCACTGAATTATTTTTTTCAAATTTGCAGGTGGCGCTGTTGTGCCATTTTGCACGTCCCACATTGGACACTCACATTTTCGTCAATTTTTCACCAGACCGGATTTTTCGGTGATTTTTAATTGAGTTTTCGCGCACGTTCAGGGGGTGAAAATCCAGTTTTAAGAGTGGGAAAGAAGATTGAAAGAAAGAAAGAAAAATAATCGTTTTTTGCCAAAAAAACCTAAGCCGTTGCCGTTACCACCACATGCTGTACACCGTTGGAAAGCTCTGGCTAAGGCGCACAAAAAAGTTGTGGGTCATTTTTTTCTGGCGTGTACGTGGAGCGCGCGGTTGGCCGCTGAAGCCCCCGGGAGGGCTTTTCTGCAAAAGCAAAAACAATATAGGCGTTTTTCCATTGTAGCTGTTTTTACACATTAGACATTTTCGGAAAGCTCTGGCCGAGTCCTATGCGTCTGTCGTGGTCGGAGGTCGCTGTCGTGTCCGTTGTGCACTCCGTACGCCATCGAAGCGCACCCTGGTGCCCCCCTGCGTTGCAGAAGCAATAGTCCCTATCGCCATGTATGGCGCTCGGGCCTAACAAGGGTTCCCGTTGCTCGAAATACCATATATTATACATTTTCGGAAAGCTCTGACCAAGGCGCATGCAACTGTCAGGGTCATTACTCTCTGGTACGTACCCAGTGAATGAGTGATGACATTAACATGCATTTTATAGGGGGCGCTGTTGGGTCCACTGCCACCAAACCTCATGTCATGTATGCGGGGGTGAAGGGGCAACATGTGTATGAGTTTTGGTAATAATCCGAGCTAGTTTGTGCGAACGGGGGCCATTATTGAGGTCTCAGAAATCGCCAAAATAAAGGTCAACTTTGGGGCTCCACTGGACGAAGACCGCAAAACATAGCAAAATTCCGTGGATAACTTTTGATCCCCAACATGTGTAGATGAGTTAGAAGCGATCAGAAGGTCATTCGGACAAACGCCCACGGAGGAGTTCGTTCAAATGCGACGTCAGCGTGGAGGCAATTTGACTTTTCCTCATTTTTCCACTCAAAATAGGGGACTTCCTGTTTGTCAGGGGGCGGGGTCATAATAATGTTTTTTGCTGGTCACGACCTGGACAATGTCTGTGCCCAAAGGCGCGAGTGTGTGTCCAAGTTGGTGGAGGCTCTCCGTCACTGAATTATTTTTTTCAAATTTGCAGGTGGCGCTGTTGTGCCATTTTGCACGTCCCACATTGGACACTCACATTTTCGTAAATTTTTCACCAGACCGGATTTTTCGGTGATTTTTAATTGAGTTTTCGCGCACGTTCAGGGGGTGAAAATCCAGTTTTAAGAGTGGGAAAGAAGATTGAAAGAAAGAAAGAAAAATAATCGTTTTTTGCCAAAAAAACCTAAGCCGTTGCCGTTACCACCACATGCTGTACACCGTTGGAAAGCTCTGGCTAAGGCGCACAAAAAAGTTGTGGGTCATTTTTTTCTGGCGTGTACGTGGAGCGCGCGGTTGGCCGCTGAAGCCCCCGGGAGGGCTTTTCTGCAAAAGCAAAAACAATATAGGCGTTTTTCCATTGTAGCTGTTTTTACACATTAGACATTTTCGGAAAGCTCTGGCCGAGTCCTATGCGTCTGTCGTGGTCGGAGGTCGCTGTCGTGTCCGTTGTGCACTCCGTACGCCATCGAAGCGCACCCTGGTGCCCCCCTGCGTTGCAGAAGCAATAGTCCCTATCGCCATGTATGGCGCTCGGGCCTAACAAGGGTTCCCGTTGCTCGAAATACCATATATTATACATTTTCGGAAAGCTCTGACCAAGGCGCATGCAACTGTCAGGGTCATTACTCTCTGGTACGTACCCAGTGAATGAGTGATGACATTAACATGCATTTTATAGGGGGCGCTGTTGGGTCCACTGCCACCAAACCTCATGTCATGTATGCGGGGGTGAAGGGGCAACATGTGTATGAGTTTTGGTAATAATCCGAGCTAGTTTGTGCGAACGGGGGCCATTATTGAGGTCTCAGAAATCGCCAAAATAAAGGTCAACTTTGGGGCTCCACTGGACGAAGACCGCAAAACATAGCAAAATTCCGTGGATAACTTTTGATCCCCAACATGTGTAGATGAGTTAGAAGCGATCAGAAGCTCATTTGGACAAACGCCCACGGAGGAGTTCGTTCAAATGCGACATCAGCGTGGAGGCAATTTGACTTTTCCTCATTTTTCCACTCAAAATAGGGGACTTCCTGTTTGTCAGGGGGCGCGGTCATAATAATGTTTTTTGCTGGTCACGACCTGGACAATGTCTGTGCCCAAAGGCGCGAGTGTGTGTCCAAGTTGGTGGAGGCTCTCCGTCACTGAATTATTTTTTTCAAATTTGCAGGTGGCGCTGTTGTGCCATTTTGCACGTCCCACATTGGACACTCACATTTTCGTCAATTTTTCACCAGACCGGATTTTTCGGTGATTTTTAATTGAGTTTTCGCGCACGTTCAGGGGGTGAAAATCCAGTTTTAAGAGTGGGAAAGAAGATTGAAAGAAAGAAAGAAAAATAATCGTTTTTTGCCAAAAAAACCTAAGCCGTTGCCGTTACCACCACATGCTGTACACCGTTGGAAAGCTCTGGCTAAGGCGCACAAAAAAGTTGTGGGTCATTTTTTTCTGGCGTGTACGTGGAGCGCGCGGTTGGCCGCTGAAGCCCCCGGGAGGGCTTTTCTGCAAAAGCAAAAACAATATAGGCGTTTTTCCATTGTAGCTGTTTTTACACATTAGACATTTTCGGAAAGCTCTGGCCGAGTCCTATGCGTCTGTCGTGGTCGGAGGTCGCTGTCGTGTCCGTTGTGCACTCCGTACGCCATCGAAGCGCACCCTGGTGCCCCCCTGCGTTGCAGAAGCAATAGTCCCTATCGCCATGTATGGCGCTCGGGCCTAACAAGGGTTCCCGTTGCTCGAAATACCATATATTATACATTTTCGGAAAGCTCTGACCAAGGCGCATGCAACTGTCAGGGTCATTACTCTCTGGTACGTACCCAGTGAATGAGTGATGACATTAACATGCATTTTATAGGGGGCGCTGTTGGGTCCACTGCCACCAAACCTCATGTCATGTATGCGGGGGTGAAGGGGCAACATGTGTATGAGTTTTGGTAATAATCCGAGCTAGTTTGTGCGAACGGGGGCCATTATTGAGGTCTCAGAAATCGCCAAAATAAAGGTCAACTTTGGGGCTCCACTGGACGAAGACCGCAAAACATAGCAAAATTCCGTGGATAACTTTTGATCCCCAACATGTGTAGATGAGTTAGAAGCGATCAGAAGCTCATTTGGACAAACGCCCACGGAGGAGTTCGTTCAAATGCGACATCAGCGTGGAGGCAATTTGACTTTTCCTCATTTTTCCACTCAAAATAGGGGACTTCCTGTTTGTCAGGGGGCGGGGTCATAATAATGTTTTTTGCTGGTCACGACCTGGACAATGTCTGTGCCCAAAGGCGCGAGTGTGTGTCCAAGTTGGTGGAGGCTCTCCGTCACTGAATTATTTTTTTCAAATTTGCAGGTGGCGCTGTTGTGCCATTTTGCACGTCCCACATTGGACACTCACATTTTCGTCAATTTTTCACCAGACCGGATTTTTCGGTGATTTTTAATTGAGTTTTCGCGCACGTTCAGGGGGTGAAAATCCAGTTTTAAGAGTGGGAAAGAAGATTGAAAGAAAGAAAGAAAAATAATCGTTTTTTGCCAAAAAAACCTAAGCCGTTGCCGTTACCACCACATGCTGTACACCGTTGGAAAGCTCTGGCTAAGGCGCACCAAAAAGTTGTAGGTCATTTTTTTCTGGCGTGTACGTGGAGCGCGCGGTCGGCCGCTGAAGCCCCCGGGAGGGCTTTTCTGCAAAAGCAAAAACAATATAGGCGTTTTTCCATTGTAGCTGTTTTTACACATTAGACATTTTCGGAAAGCTCTGGCCGAGTCCTATGCGTCTGTCGTGGTCGGAGGTCGCTGTCGTGTCCGTTGTGCACTCCGTACGCCATCGAAGCGCACCCTGGTGCCCCCCTGCGTTGCAGAAGCAATAGTCCCTATCGCCATGTATGGCGCTCGGGCCTAACAAGGGTTCCCGTTGCTCGAAATACCATATATTATACATTTTCGGAAAGCTCTGACCAAGGCGCATGCAACTGTCAGGGTCATTACTCTCTGGTACGTACCCAGTGAATGAGTGATGACATTAACATGCATTTTATAGGGGGCGCTGTTGGGTCCACTGCCACCAAACCTCATGTCATGTATGCGGGGGTGAAGGGGCAACATGTGTATGAGTTTTGGTAATAATCCGAGCTAGTTTGTGCGAACGGGGGCCATTATTGAGGTCTCAGAAATCGCCAAAATAAAGGTCAACTTTGGGGCTCCACTGGACGAAGACCGCAAAACATAGCAAAATTCCGTGGATAACTTTTGATCCCCAACATGTGTAGATGAGTTAGAAGCGATCAGAAGGTCATTCGGACAAACGCCCACGGAGGAGTTCGTTCAAATGCGACGTCAGCGTGGAGGCAATTTGACTTTTCCTCATTTTTCCACTCAAAATAGGGGACTTCCTGTTTGTCAGGGGGCGGGGTCATAATAATGTTTTTTGCTGGTCACGACCTGGACAATGTCTGTGCCCAAAGGCGCGAGTGTGTGTCCAAGTTGGTGGAGGCTCTCCGTCACTGAATTATTTTTTTCAAATTTGCAGGTGGCGCTGTTGTGCCATTTTGCACGTCCCACATTGGACACTCACATTTTCGTAAATTTTTCACCAGACCGGATTTTTCGGTGATTTTTAATTGAGTTTTCGCGCACGTTCAGGGGGTGAAAATCCAGTTTTAAGAGTGGGAAAGAAGATTGAAAGAAAGAAAGAAAAATAATCGTTTTTTGCCAAAAAAACCTAAGCCGTTGCCGTTACCACCACATGCTGTACACCGTTGGAAAGCTCTGGCTAAGGCGCACAAAAAAGTTGTGGGTCATTTTTTTCTGGCGTGTACGTGGAGCGCGCGGTTGGCCGCTGAAGCCCCCGGGAGGGCTTTTCTGCAAAAGCAAAAACAATATAGGCGTTTTTCCATTGTAGCTGTTTTTACACATTAGACATTTTCGGAAAGCTCTGGCCGAGTCCTATGCGTCTGTCGTGGTCGGAGGTCGCTGTCGTGTCCGTTGTGCACTCCGTACGCCATCGAAGCGCACCCTGGTGCCCCCCTGCGTTGCAGAAGCAATAGTCCCTATCGCCATGTATGGCGCTCGGGCCTAACAAGGGTTCCCGTTGCTCGAAATACCATATATTATACATTTTCGGAAAGCTCTGACCAAGGCGCATGCAACTGTCAGGGTCATTACTCTCTGGTACGTACCCAGTGAATGAGTGATGACATTAACATGCATTTTATAGGGGGCGCTGTTGGGTCCACTGCCACCAAACCTCATGTCATGTATGCGGGGGTGAAGGGGCAACATGTGTATGAGTTTTGGTAATAATCCGAGCTAGTTTGTGCGAACGGGGGCCATTATTGAGGTCTCAGAAATCGCCAAAATAAAGGTCAACTTTGGGGCTCCACTGGACGAAGACCGCAAAACATAGCAAAATTCCGTGGATAACTTTTGATCCCCAACATGTGTAGATGAGTTAGAAGCGATCAGAAGCTCATTTGGACAAACGCCCACGGAGGAGTTCGTTCAAATGCGACATCAGCGTGGAGGCAATTTGACTTTTCCTCATTTTTCCACTCAAAATAGGGGACTTCCTGTTTGTCAGGGGGCGGGGTCATAATAATGTTTTTTGCTGGTCACGACCTGGACAATGTCTGTGCCCAAAGGCGCGAGTGTGTGTCCAAGTTGGTGGAGGCTCTCCGTCACTGAATTATTTTTTTCAAATTTGCAGGTGGCGCTGTTGTGCCATTTTGCACGTCCCACATTGGACACTCACATTTTCGTCAATTTTTCACCAGACCGGATTTTTCGGTGATTTTTAATTGAGTTTTCGCGCACGTTCAGGGGGTGAAAATCCAGTTTTAAGAGTGGGAAAGAAGATTGAAAGAAAGAAAGAAAAATAATCGTTTTTTGCCAAAAAAACCTAAGCCGTTGCCGTTACCACCACATGCTGTACACCGTTGGAAAGCTCTGGCTAAGGCGCACCAAAAAGTTGTAGGTCATTTTTTTCTGGCGTGTACGTGGAGCGCGCGGTTGGCCGCTGAAGCCCCCGGGAGGGCTTTTCTGCAAAAGCAAAAACAATATAGGCGTTTTTCCATTGTAGCTGTTTTTACACATTAGACATTTTCGGAAAGCTCTGGCCGAGTCCTATGCGTCTGTCGTGGTCGGAGGTCGCTGTCGTGTCCGTTGTGCACTCCGTACGCCATCGAAGCGCACCCTGGTGCCCCCCTGCGTTGCAGAAGCAATAGTCCCTATCGCCATGTATGGCGCTCGGGCCTAACAAGGGTTCCCGTTGCTCGAAATACCATATATTATACATTTTCGGAAAGCTCTGACCAAGGCGCATGCAACTGTCAGGGTCATTACTCTCTGGTACGTACCCAGTGAATGAGTGATGACATTAACATGCATTTTATAGGGGGCGCTGTTGGGTCCACTGCCACCAAACCTCATGTCATGTATGCGGGGGTGAAGGGGCAACATGTGTATGAGTTTTGGTAATAATCCGAGCTAGTTTGTGCGAACGGGGGCCATTATTGAGGTCTCAGAAATCGCCAAAATAAAGGTCAACTTTGGGGCTCCACTGGACGAAGACCGCAAAACATAGCAAAATTCCGTGGATAACTTTTGATCCCCAACATGTGTAGATGAGTTAGAAGCGATCAGAAGCTCATTTGGACAAACGCCCACGGAGGAGTTCGTTCAAATGCGACATCAGCGTGGAGGCAATTTGACTTTTCCTCATTTTTCCACTCAAAATAGGGGACTTCCTGTTTGTCAGGGGGCGCGGTCATAATAATGTTTTTTGCTGGTCACGACCTGGACAATGTCTGTGCCCAAAGGCGCGAGTGTGTGTCCAAGTTGGTGGAGGCTCTCCGTCACTGAATTATTTTTTTCAAATTTGCAGGTGGCGCTGTTGTGCCATTTTGCACGTCCCACATTGGACACTCACATTTTCGTCAATTTTTCACCAGACCGGATTTTTCGGTGATTTTTAATTGAGTTTTCGCGCACGTTCAGGGGGTGAAAATCCAGTTTTAAGAGTGGGAAAGAAGATTGAAAGAAAGAAAGAAAAATAATCGTTTTTTGCCAAAAAAACCTAAGCCGTTGCCGTTACCACCACATGCTGTACACCGTTGGAAAGCTCTGGCTAAGGCGCACCAAAAAGTTGTAGGTCATTTTTTTCTGGCGTGTACGTGGAGCGCGCGGTTGGCCGCTGAAGCCCCCGGGAGGGCTTTTCTGCAAAAGCAAAAACAATATAGGCGTTTTTCCATTGTAGCTGTTTTTACACATTAGACATTTTCGGAAAGCTCTGGCCGAGTCCTATGCGTCTGTCGTGGTCGGAGGTCGCTGTCGTGTCCGTTGTGCACTCCGTACGCCATCGAAGCGCACCCTGGTGCCCCCCTGCGTTGCAGAAGCAATAGTCCCTATCGCCATGTATGGCGCTCGGGCCTAATAATCGTTTTTTGCCAAAAAAACCTAAGCCGTTGCCGTTACCACCACATGCTGTACACCGTTGGAAAGCTCTGGCTAAGGCGCACAAAAAAGTTGTGGGTCATTTTTTTCTGGCGTGTACGTGGAGCGCGCGGTTGGCCGCTGAAGCCCCCGGGAGGGATTTTCTGCAAACGCAAAAACAATATAGGCGTTTTTCCATTGTAGCTGTTTTTACACATTAGACATTTTCGGAAAGCTCTGGCCGAGTCCTATGCGTCTGTCGTGGTCGGTGGTCGCTGTCGTGTCCGTTGTGCACTCCGTACGCCATCGAAGCGCACCCTGGTGCCCCCCTGCGTTGCAGAAGCAATAGACCCTACCGCCATGTATGGCGCTCGGGCCTAACAAGGGTTCCCGTTGCTCGAAATACCATATATTATACATTTTCGGAAAGCTCTGACCAAGGCGCATGCACCTGTCAGGGTCATTACTCTCTGGCACGTACCCCGTGAATGAGTGATGGCATTAACATGCATATTAAAGGGGGCGCTGTTGGGTCCACTGCCACCAAACCTCATGTCATGTATGCGGGGGTCAAGGGGCGATATGTGTATGAGTTTTGGTAATAATCCGAGCTAGTTTGTGCGAACGGGGGCCATTATTGAGGTCTCAGAAATCGCCAAAATAAAGGTCAACTTTGGGGCTCCACTGGACGAAGACCGCAAAACATAGCAAAATTCCGTGGATAACTTTTGATCCCCAACATGTGTAGATGAGTTAGAAGCGATCAGAAGGTCATTCGGACAAACGCCCACGGAGGAGTTCGTTCAAATGCGGCATCAGCGTGGAGGCAATTTGACTTTTCCTCATTTTTCCACTCAAAATAGGGGACTTCCTGTTTGTCAGGGGGCGGGGTCATAATAATGTTTTTTGCTGGTCACGACCTGGACAATGTCTGTGCCCAAAGGCGCGAGTGTGTGTCCAAGTTGGTGGAGGCTCTCCGTCACTGAATTATTTTTTTCAATTTTGCAGGTGGCGCTGTTGTGCCATTTTGCATGTCCCACATTGGACACCCAGATATTCATAAACTGTCCACCAGACTGAATTTTTCGGTGATTTTTAATTGAGTTTTCGCGCACGTTCAGGGGGTGAAAATCCAGTTTGAAAAAGTGGTACGGATAGAATAATAATAATATTCTGAGCAAAAACAATATAGGCGTTTTTCCATTGTAGCTGTTTTTACACATTAGACATTTTCGGAAAGCTCTGGCCGAGTCCTATGCGTCTGTCGTGGTCGGTGGTCGCTGTCGTGTCCGTCGTGCACTCCGTACGCCATCGAAGCGCACCCTGGTGGCCCCCTGCGTTGCAGAAGCAATAGTCCCTATCGCCATGTATGGCGCTCGGGCCTAATAAAAAGAAATATCAATTTGAAACTTTTGCTGTTGAATGTTGTTGCAAAGCGTAAGGACAATTTTGACTTTATTGAGTAGTTTTGTAGAGTCGACAAAATGTCATATTTTCTTTCCTATGACACTCTGTTCAGGGAGAAAAGCACATTGACATTTTATGAGGCAAAGCTGGATGAATCATATTATCTGAGAACTGACCAATGGGAATCACATGTTTTAATTAAATCCATCCAAGCTTATAACAGGACTGGTTATGCCAAATGATTTTTTGTTGTGATAATAACTTTCACAGCTTTAAGGCTGCTTTTGTGTTTGTTCTGTGTATCTCTGTAAAAAAAGAAAGAAAGAAAGTGAAGTCAAGATGTTAAAGGGGGCAATACACAGTATTAAAAACCGAGGTATGTAAACTTTTAATCAGCCAACTCAGTTGTTTGACCATCAATAGCTTCACACAAACACAATTTCTTCCAGGGTACATAAACCTTTGAGCACAACTGTAAATCAAATCAAATAACTAGTGTCAGATTCTTTCTAAATGCTTTCCAAACAATATGCCTTATTTGAATTCTCTTGAAGAAGTACCCGGCCAGAAATACAGCAGCTGTTGCTAATAAGCTCTGTTTTGTTAGACATATAGCGCAACATTGACTCCCAAACACCAAAACAGATAAAGGTTTAGTTAAGAATGACTAAGTTATATATATATTTCTGCTCTTAGGCTCGTCTATTTGCTACATTGTGCATTTAAAAGTTGCACGTCTACGCTCAAACTGGCCCACCAAGTGAAAAGCACGAGACCCCAGGGTCAAAGTGGTCTGAGCTGGACAGGCTCCGGACACCACTTGTAGTTTAGGGCAGTGGTTCTCAACCTGGGGGTCGGGACCCCCAAGGGGGTCGCGAGACGAATTTGGGGGGTCGCCAGATCATGTAGATAAAATATACATACTTTTTTTTAGCGTATATTATAATATGTTATTGTCTCATGTGTGTGCTATTTTACCAGAGTGCCATTATATGCTCGTAATTTGATGAATTTTATTTTATTTTTCTTTGTTTTTTAAGAATTATGTAGGCTAATTTTCCGATTTCTCACGGTGTGACCCGGGCGGGGGGTCACGAACCCCTTTTACTGTTATAATGGGGGTCGCGGCTCCAAAAGGTTGAGAACCACTGGTTTAGGGTGTGGAAAGTGGTTACCAACCAAAATGTTTCAGGTTACTGCGATTGTTTTACAATGTGTTTGGTGAGTCAATCAGGACTTAACCTGGCAAAGTGATGTATTGTTGGTTTATTGTTCATGAGTTGTGGTGGGTGGGTGGGTGGGTGGGAGTGGCAGCACGTGCTGGTGTTTTGATCATGTTTCTGCATTATAGAGCGCTTTGATATTAGTGCTATGGCGGGACCATCGATATACGTTTTCTCTCTCAGGACATGGACAATGTTGAACTCACAGAGGGAGAAATTGTTTGTAGTTTGAGTCACTTAATGCTGTCCCTAACAAGCATCAACATTGCGATCCAATGATATTGTATTTTTTGGTACCTGGTTTCAATATTAAACTTAACCTAAACCTAAACTTTTTTTCGATACCATACTGGTCTGGTTTAACAGTACCCTGCCCTATGCACAAGATACTAGTTTCATCTCAAGCCAGGAGCATTTTAGGCTCCTCTGACCACATACTAAGGTACAAATTCACCATGTTGCCCTCTGGGCTGCACTATCTGGCCCCAGTGAGGAAGACAAACAGATACTCAAACTCTTCATTCTAACTGCTGTCGACCTCTTAAACTCGGGAGAAAGCAGGAATTGAGTGGTGTTATTTTTTGTGTTGTTATTGTTCTCTGCTGCGTCATGCACCATTGAGGTGTGTCCTCTGGTGCTGTTGCCTTCTATGAGCACTGACAGACAACTATATTGTTTGTTATTGACTGACATGTATAGATGTGTATGTTTGCTATGTTCTATTTTTAAAAAGCGGAGGCTGCAAGCTAAATTTCAGGAAAAATAAAGCTTTCTGAATCTGAATCTGAATTTTGGAGGTAAATCGGGCCCGAGGTATGTTTTTGACAAGGAAATGTTATAATACTGCCAAATGCTCTAAAAAGTTAATTAGCATGATATGCTGAATTGGATTCACAAGATTCTATTCAGACTTACATTACATGGTCCCGAGAAGAGAGAAGCACATACTTATTGAATTTTAATGTGGGTATTGTTTTGGGAGGGAGTGCTTATGGGCATTTGTGCATCTGCACAAATGTAGGTTACAGCATGTGCATGAATATGGAACTCCGTACAGTGAAGAAAACATAGAATGCTGATTAATATTTGATAGGATTACATAAAGCACATCGTAGCATTGGACTATTAGGCATGCTAGCATGAAGCGGGTATGCAATGAGCTTCGGTGCATGTGTTTCTGATATGTGCAAGTGGGCTGGGCTGGTTGTCACTTGGGTTGGTCGTCTCATTGCTTTACACAGCCACACTAGGGGGCGCTTTGACTGGATCCTGCTTCCTCTGCATGTAATGTGTTTCATTCATTCCAAAAACATTGGAAACACTTTATAATAACTATACCTTAGTTAGCCTGAATAAATGATGAGCTAGCACTTCATTCAGCATGAACAATCCATTAGTTAAGTGTGACTAACACTTAATAACTACTTTACAATGAATAAATGACGCACTATTCATTATATCAATAGTTATTAAGTGTTGATCACACTTAGTCAATGAAGTGTTGATGATTAATGCAGGGTTAAATCATCATTTATTAAGGCTAAATAAGGTGTAGTTATTATAAAGTGTTACCGCAACATTGAAATAAGGAGATGATTTGTCATTTGGAGGGTCTGATATAGATGATCAAGCTTGAAGCCATGTGAGATCAAGCTCAGACTTTTTCGCCAGGTGGTCAGTTGAGGCTTGTTGTCTCAGTGGGTCAGAATCTGAATTTCTTTTGTGAACTAGGAATTTTTTGCAGTTCAATCATGCAACGTTGAACCGGGATGTGTTGGATGTGGTATAAATGTTGGGGGGATGTTTTTATGATTCATTTTACCATTGCTTTTATATTGGCCGTAGTTTAGATTTGTCTTTGTATCTTATAAAAACTCTACCCATTGTGACTCATCACTTTGATGTTTTTTCTGTTGACCTTTAATAATAAGACATTAAAGGAAACATATCCCACAAAATCTGCTTTGCTGTGAAGTTTTTATTCCACTTTGTTCATGCATTCTTCAGTAACCCAGGCCACTTTGTTTTTTTTTCTTCCTGGTTTCTTCTTCTACTGCTGTAGCGCTCTGGTCTTTGCTTCCTAGGTTCAGGAGCCTTTCTGGAGCCCCAGCTGTTGTGCCCCAAGGCTAATCATAGGTGTAGGGTGCACCCATTTACAGTCACACATGTTAACCAAAGCATGGCAGAAGCACAACATAATGACCTCCCCCCACTGTTTGAGAACCACTGGCCCCTGTCAGACTGGTGCTTAGGTCCCCACATTTTTAGGGCCAGTTGACGTGTCTCCATGGGCTTGAAAAACAGTTTGAGAACCACTGATGATTCAAAGCAAACTGAACTCTGCACCTGAATGGTTATTGTCATCTTAGCATGATGATGTTTTGCCTGATGACAAGGAGTTTTAAACAAGGCACACTCAGAGAACTCAAGGAGCAGTTACTGAAAGTAACTATGATGCTCTGATCTCAGAATCACAGGATCAATGACAGTCCGTGCAGCCCTTGCATTAGTGTTAGTAGAGTCCAATGCTTTTATGTGAACAATAACCTCGATCAAACAAATCAATTTTATTACTTATAACATCCACATAATTTGCTTCGAAAATCAAACCAGAGTATTCTTTACTGAACACATTTTTCGAGCCAATTTCCAACGTTCCTCACTTGCTTTTACCATAAACGCTAAAAAGAATCGAAGGGAGAGAAAAAAAAACAAACATCTACAATTAACCCCGGCGCCTGAGGGACTCCATTACAACCCATGGCTATCAAAAGCACTTTCTTTTATCTCTTCTTTAAAGCCGCGGGATACGCAAGCATGTTTTGGCAGTCACTTCCTCTTCCCTCTGAAATCAATCACCAGGATGGAGCTGTGGTAATGACAGCGTCCGCCTTTTGTGACTGCGCTGACAAACGATCAATTTCAACTAAACAGCGGTCCGAGGCGCGCACTCTTATCTGGCTTGTAACGCCGCTAAATAGTCTTATCCTGGAGACAGCCCGAGTCTCAGTCCGTCACCGGCCGAGTAATTACCACTAATCTTTAAGGGCACGGCTGCGACGAGCCGCCCAGAGCAGGCAAGTGTCTGCCTTCAGCAACACGAGTACTAGGACTCAAACAAGTAGTAGTCCTGGATGTAGTAGTAGGAGTAGTAGAAGTAAGTAGTAGTAGTGGTAGCAGTGGAGGAAGTAGTAGTAGTTGTAGTAGTAATATTAATGTTAGTAGTAATGGGAGTAATAGTAGTGGTAGATCCAAGTAATAGTGATAGTAGTGGCAGTAATAGATATTAGTAATAGATTTTAGTAATAGTAGTAATCATAGTACTAGTAATAGTAGTGGCAGTAGTAGTCGTGGTAGTAGTAGCAATCGCAGTAATAATAGCGGTAGTAGTAGCAGCAGTAGCAGCAGTTTTATTAGTAATAGTAATAGTAATAATCATTGTAATAGTAGTGGCAGTAGTGGTAGTGGTAGTTGTATTAGTAATAGTAATAGTAATAATCATAATAATCATAGTAATAGTAGTGGCAGTAGTAGTAGTGGTAGAAGTAGCAATCGTAGTAATAGTAGTGGTAGTAGTAGTCACAGTAGTTGTATTAGTAATAGTAATAATCATAGTAGTGGTAGTAGTAGCAATCGTAGTAATAGTAGTGGTAGTAGTAGTAGTCGCAGTAGTTGTATTAGTAATAGGAATAGTAATAATCATAGTAATAGTAGTAGTAGATATCCATTTGAGTCTTTGCTGTAGATTACTCATATAAACATGAGGATTTTTCATATAAAAAGTGTCTTTTTTGCTGCAGTAACTACTTCTCATTGCAGTAACACACTAAGCCTGACTGTGGCGCTAACGTCTCATAATCAACACGATCACAACAAAACAGTCGTCATGTGGCCGTTTTCTCAGTGTTTTATTGACTCGTACGTTTTCACGTTTTTTCTGAAACAACACATCCCACTGACTGTGGAGCGGAGAACAGACCGAAAAACATCAAAAGGTGGTGACAATATGCGAAAACATGAGCGTGATGTTGTCCAAAAGAAAGGACTTTCAGACATAAAAATGATATCATAGGTTTGTGAATCCGATCATGATCAAATACTGAAGAGGAAAAACATTTGTCATTTTTCGTTTTGGAGATTTCTTCCAAAAACTCTATTTCTCCCATAGAGTTGCATTGGCCCTGCCCTCCATCTGACATTATGACATCATCACATTCAAAATCGTGAACGCTACCTATCGTCACAAACGTTAGCCACTGACCTTTAGCTTGAGCTGCTAGAGGATCGATGGCAATGATCCAAACTGATGTCAAATCCACACTTTATAATAATAATAATAACAATAATAATGCATTGGTTTTATACAGCGCTTTTATGGACACTCAAAGACACTTTACATTGCACTATTCGTTCACTCCATACTCGGTGGTGGTAAGCTACTACTGTAGCCACAGCTGCCCTGGGGTAGACTGACGGAAGCGAGGCAACCAGTCTGCGCCATCGGCCCCTCCGACCACCACCAACCACTCACTCACTCACTCCCGCAAAGGCGGGATGACGACAAGCATGAATATTAGAGTGTTCCCTGCGTCACAGGACTTTATGGTGAATGCATTTCAACACACTGTTTATTCACAACTACAAATAAATGCTTGGATTTATGTCCCGGGTAAGAAAGCTCTTTTTTACGTTACTGCAGAAGCTAGTTTGAAACTGAACGGCGCCAGCTCGTGTCACATTTCCGATTTAGCCCCAGCGTTCTCTTCCAATTTCTCACGGCTTTGTGTTTCATTTCCGTCGCAGCGGGGGCTCGCTCATGTAACCGGGGAGGTCCAAAGCTCTGTGTGTCAGCCATCTTTGCACTATATGTCTGCATGTAAAGCTTCCAAAGCCCCCAGACAATGGATCCGAGGAATGACGCCAGGTTCACAGGAGCACAGATGAAAAGGGGTGTAGGCTTCAATGCGTACGCTCCCCTATTCTTGAGAAGTCCAACCTTCTAAACTTCGAACATTTGAAATACAGTGGTGGTATGAATGACATTTTTAAAGCTTTTTTATATAACGATTTGTCTAAAAGTGGCTACTACTAAAGTGGAGATGTTGTTACAAGAGTGTAAAGGAACTGTACGTTTTGTAACGTCTGCACATGTGCCTGTATATTTCTCCTGTCTTTCGCTGCTGCAGTCTACTTAGAAGTCATCTCAGTCACCTTTCGTGCAACACATGGATACCAAACATATCAATATTTATGAACGAATAAGTGTGAGAAACCAGCCGGTGCACTGCAACGGTGTAGTTATTTCCGGGAAACCTCCGACTCGACAAAATGTCATCAATTGCCTTAAATTTGACAAATCTTGAAATAGACTGAGAAAGACAGTAGTGGCACCATAAAGTAATTTGCCCGATGAAGGTCTCAGGACCTGTTAACTTGCCAGTTTAAGATTCGGGTTAGGTTTAGGGTTGGAGCTAGAGCTAGGGTTAGCAATTATGTATATATCCAAATCTCAAAGCGTACTGACTGGAGAGCTTACAGCCTACATGCCAATGCAATACCTATTTGAAAGACAAGACCTACTAGTTTCTAAAACTATATGTAAGATCTGTGTGAGTGAAACACAATTTACATGACATTTGCCATTTCTAACCCTAAGCATAACCCTAACCCCTGACCCTAAACCTAACCCCTTGATCAGGGTGGAAGGCAAGTAAAACTATTTTTGTAAGGTTGGCAGTGTGCGGGAATGATTATTTTTCATTCATGAATTCTGGGATTTTCCTCATCTCAGCCTCAGAAATTGATTTGCGATGTTTTTCTCCTCCCATGAAGTAAAATGCATCAGAAAGGACCGTTGTGTCTGCCTCTTTAGAGTTCCTGGTAGGTTTTCTGGATGGATGGTGTGCATAACCATGGACATGGTGCATGGAGCAGTGAAAACCTACTAGAAACCCTGAAAACAATTGATCCTTAAGGATCACAAAAGCCACTGTGATAGAAAGTAAAGGCACCAAGCTAACCACCCATACAGCTGCTGGGTCACTGAAAGGTCTAATACACACTAATATCAACTTTTTTCCTGCATAATGCATCTTTCAGGGAACAGCCCAGCGGGTTTCTCTCGTGTTACTTTCTCATTACGGATAAACCAGCAGCAGGAGTTGACAGCGTTCCATTTGGCATCTGTCTTGAAATATTTTTTATTTATTCTTTTTTGGCTCAGGGGGGAATTTCCAAAGCTAATAATTGTTCTTGTGTTTTTACAGTATATACTCATTTTCAGTTCAAGATTTGAGATTAAAAACAACTTTAACTAGAGGAGTGAATTAGAAGCATTCATCTATGAGGTTCTTAGTTTCACCATGAGCACAGGCAGAGGAGGAGGTTGTTGTAGCAGTAGTAGAAGTAGTAGAAGTAGTAGAAGTAGTAGAAGTAGTAGAAGTAGTAGAAGTAGTAGAAGTAGTAGAAGTAGTAAAGATTTCTGTATCCAACCCCATTGAACCATTGCCCAGGTTCTTACAAGATAAACAAACAAAGGTCTTATCTCTTACTTCATTTTGAAAGTTCACTTCTTATTATCAGCCTAACATGGACTAAGGCGATAGTAAAGTTGCAGTAGTACTTCTATAGCACGTGGATTATTACTCTGGTTCTTTGCGATAAACATCCGAAGGTCTTATCTCTCCGGTTTTATTTTGAACGAGCACTTCACATGACCACTGTAGCGTGGACGGCGGAGAGGGGCCAGAGGTCGGAGAGACTAGCAGCCACGGATTTGTCAAAGATTTATTCCAAAGGACACTTCACGAACCACATTGTGTCCGTGCGCTTCAAGGTTTCCGATGCAGGTTCGCCGAACAATGGCCGTTTAAGTCTGCTGACCCCGAAGACCTCTAAAGCACTGAGACGCACAGAAAAACACTCCCCATGAGGCGCTGTGGACATTTCTAAAGAGAATGTCCTCACTGTCACATGTCTGCGAATAGAAAGAGATGTGTCTTTATATGACGTATATTTTCTGGATTGGGAAGGTGTTTTAAATGCCATTGACTTCGACAAGCGACCACCTGATCAAAGTCATTTCTCAAAACCAAGGATGTCAAGATCAACTGTTTTTTACGCGGTTATAAAAGCTTTAGATACAATCAAAAAATAAAGCAAAATATTACTACCAAGGCAAGCAGAAATAGATCATTAAAAGCCATACAGGCACTAAATGATGACCTTCAAAAACAGAAGTGGGATACAGTTTATGTAAAAGACGTCAACGAAGCATATCATTCTTTGACAGAAATTGTAATTGTAAAAAATTGTAAAATCATATATTACAACAAGAAAAAGGAAAATAAACCATGGATCACAAGAGGGATTAAAAATGCTTGTAAAAAGAAGGACCATCTTTATCGCTGTTTTCTAAAAGCTCGAACAAAAGAAATGTACTTTATACAACACAATGATTATACCATATTTAACTTACTGTGTGGACATTTGGGGATCAACTTGTAAAACTTACATACAGCCACTACATCCTACAAAAACGGGCTCTGAAAACAATACATGATATTAGATATAGAAATCCATCGAATCCACTATTTATTAAATGTAAGTTACTAAAATTTGAGGATATAGTAGACTATAATATCCTTCAGGTTTTGTATAAAGCCAATAGAAAAATATTGCCAGTGAACATCCAAGAAAGGTTTGAGAAAAGAGAAAGTCACTATAATCTGAAAGGATCTTTAATAAACCCAGGTTCAATTCTAAAGCAATGGAACAAACTGTTACAGTGGAATGGAATAAACTTCAGAAAGAAGTGAAAGAGTCAGAATCTCTCCTGGAGTTTAAAAACACATAAAAGCTACAATGTTAAAAAAGTATGAAGTACTTGGACATGAATAATGTGGGATATTTGATTTGAACAAACATGAATACGATGGTTTGTTTCTTTTTGACCATTTGTAAACATTCAAGAATACTATGGTTCTGTATTTTATATATTGTAAATAACTGAATATAGAATACAAAAACATCTGTAAATACTTTAAATATATATATATAAGACTGTAATTATATGTATGTAGACATACATACCGTTTTCCAAAGGACAACGGTGTGAAGTGTAAAGTGTGAAGTAACAAAAGGGGCAGATATTATAAGACTTCATTTCATTCATACTGTGTTGGATTGGCGTTTTTATGGTGATTGTATGACATCACTTTTGAATGAAATAAATAAATTAAATGAAAAACTAAATGAAAATGAAATGTGTCCTGAAGCGTAGGAAGGAGCTCATGACTGAAAAATAACAGTTATAGCTGTTTGGGGGCTAACTCTAACATCTCTGTTACTATTACTACTACTATACTACTACTATATCTATCCCCATGGTCTACGCCAGGATCTCCCCAGTATTTAAGCACTTGTCCAGCCCATACGTCCCAATAAAGGGCGATTATTTGTGCCAGTGGACGATGGTTATTCCAGGTTAGCCCCGTTAGCTTGTTACAATGGCCTACAGCTCATTGCTGATGAAAAGTCCTCAATAAACCACAAATGCATCAAGCCCGGCTCAGTGTGTGATCATCTCAAAGGCTGCTTTATATAGATACTGCTGTATTGACGTTATTATTGCATAATACTTGTTTTCACCGTATCTATGCGCCGCTAGTTAGCTCCGGGCGAGCGGTTAGCAGCTCGGCTACAGACTTATTTTTTGACATGGCTGATGTTCTCACGTTGAAAACACAGACTCGATCAAGTTGTTTTGGGCAGAGAGATAATCAGACGCCGTCAGTGCTTTTTACTACAGTCTCCCAGGGACAGCTCACAGACCCCGGGGGCAGCGCTTAGCTATCCTGCCCGGCCTTCGAGGCTCCGAGCCGGGCGGGAGACCGTACAGCAGTGTGAAGGGAGACAGGAGGTACGAGCCCCAAATGTAGGGAGTCCCGACTAGCCAAAGTCTGCATCATAAAATATCAGCTACACAATTGTATTCCTTTTTTAAAAGAAGATGAAGCCAGCAGAGCAAACGAAAATGCACCGGCAGACAGGACCGGAAATTGTGAAGATAAGTGTTACCCATAATGCAATGCAAAATTCAGTCGCTCCCCCGCCCATTGGATGAAACTTTGGGAGAGCAGAACGCCCGAATTGGTTATGGGGTCAAGTCAAGTCAAGACTTTCTTCAGCCGGCAACTCACCTCAAGTCGCGAACGTCAGCGTTAAGCCTGTTTCTTCTTTTCAAAATGTGTTTAATCTACTTTAAAGTATAACGTGCTTTCTCAAGATTTTGCGATTTTGAAAATGTAGGCTAAAATCAAACTTTTAAAAATCTAATGGATTTGGATTTAAAGTCTAATTAACATTCAAATCACAACAAAATGTATGCATACAAAAAAAAAAAACACAGGAAAGCCTCGGAGATTTCTGACAGTAATCCAGCTCTTAGGTATCGTCGTTCTGGAGGCTCCTGCGCTGTAGCTTCAGTCATTGTTTCGAACGTTTTCCTTAATAACTGTTTATGAATCCTCACCTCTTCACTCACTGTAGGAAACTTTTAATGCATCCAAAGAAACACGTCGTATTTCCTCCTGCCTTTTTGTGCAGCATTGAAAAAGCATGTGGCTAATTACCATAATGTAAACATAGATGCGCCTTTTACTAAATGAATCCTGAACTTTCAATAGTTTCACTCAAATAAATAATAACTATAAAGTCACAGCAAATCACTGAGAGTCACTGGCCTCAAGTCCAAGTCAAGTCTTTTTGGAGCTTTGGTCACGTGAGTCTCAAGTCCTGAAAATTGCGACTCGTCTCCCACGTCTGGGAGCTGTCGTCGTGATGTGAACAACCGCCACTGCTGAAGATCCAAAGATTCCTCAAAGAAACACAGCTCCAGGTACATTTTTCATGAGACCAACACTGTAACATGGTTAAAGTCATACTATAGTGGGGTCTGGCTGCAGGAGCTAACGACTTGCTTTCGCCTGAAAATACCTACAGTAACTGGTCACGAACTACCACTCGATCACCTCCGGAGGCGTAGTAGCAGTTGTTGTCGAGGTTTTGGCAGTTACGACGGTAACGGGCCTCAACACATGAATCATCGCTCAGATAAAGAGAAGGTCTTCACTTGTAGTAGAAGCCGATTTCCTGCACTCAACTAAAAGAGCTTGTGTGTATTTCTTTTCTTCTCCTGAGTGAAATCCATTTTGCCCCCTTGCAGTATCTCAGGTTCACAGACATTTGTGGAAAAAGAGGACACGCAGCTCTTTGACGTCTGCCCACATTATGAGCACCCGTAAACCTGGAGGTCGCACTGATGCTCTAAACTATTAGCCTGTTGGATGCTAATATTGTAGACCTTTCTGTGTCACTGAAACATGCTCGTGAACTCATGTCGGTGAAGAACCTGCATGTTGTTCAAGAACGCGCTAGGGCAGTCAGGAATGAGTTTGGACCTCAGATGTTAAAACTTAAAGGGACTATACAGAGTTTAAAAATGTTGAAATTAAGTATTTTCCTCCCCCTACATGTCCAGCCGTGTCTTAATGTGTAGAATGAGCTCAGACCTGTTCACCACAAGTGCCTCTAAAAAGTGATGTCATGCACGAGCTTATATATGCAGTTACGCATAAGTTACTCACTACTGCCACCTCAGGTGGGGTGGCAGTAGTGAGTATAACATGACTAACTTGCATCTAGTCTCTTTAACTGTCTTTGGTGTGAAAATGGGTAAAATGGAGGGTGCAGTGAAGTATATTCTGGAATGATTTACTGAACCTCTTAACCCCCACCTGAACTGAGCCAATTTTCTCCAGTTTGGCTTTACCCAAATCTAAAGGCTTCTTGAAAAAACCCCCGTCAAAATAGCAACAAATATGAGGATAAAAACGCAACCAAAAAGTGACAAAAACATGATGAAAAACTGACAAAAAAGCAACAAAAGAGTCTCAAAAACATCCCGGAAAAGGAACAATAACACAATTTGATTTAAGTACTTGCTGATACCGAATACCGATATGAGTACAAGGCATTTTCTTATACTCTCTTAAGTGAATAGACTGACGTTTTCACAGCAGACTGGTTAGTAATTACTTAATTTACTCATTTACATTTCCTTAAGTAAAGTAGGCGACACATTTTAGAGAAGTTGTGTTAGGATTGAACAGATGGGTTAGTTTTTCAGATGGGCATAAAACGGAACAGAAGTGTTAGCTGTGAGTTAGCGGCTAGTTAGCAACATTAGCCTGTATCTTGTAAACACTGCAGACTCCAGCACTAACAACATTTAGCTCTAGTTAAATCCAGCTCAGACTCTGATTTAGGGAGTGTCTGTAATAAAGTCAGCTCTATGTGCAATATTGGATTTATACTAAACAATTCTCCAGTTTGTTGCTGTTTTCTCTCCTCAGCTCAGAGGTGCATCTCGTAGGAGCGCCGGCCACACGTCAAGTGGTATTGGTTTCTGGTATCGGGACCTAATGAATGAGTTTGGGTATAAGTACAAGCATGCGGGATCGGCTCGATACCCGATACTGCCATCGGTGCACCCTTAGTTAAAAACTTAGGGAGCACCTCAACGTTGAAAATTTGGCAACAAAATGTCCCAACTAGACGAGCTCCGGCGTCCCGCTTGCCCACCTTCTTCCGTCCTTCGTAATCCGATAGAGACTATTATCTTCTAAACACCCGACGTGCTAAAACACCACCGTATTTATTGCCTTCAACAAGTCTCGCGTCGTCCCCACTCCGCTCCTCACTTGTACTGCATTAGCAATAGCGAATTTACAACTAATCAATGTCTCCCAGTGTAGAGCTCTCAGCACCTTCTCCTCTTTTATCTGCTCATGAAACATTTTGCTGGTAATGTCTGCAGACAGGCCCTCTAATGTACTCGGCCATTATTGAGACATACCTCCAAGAGAGAGAGAGAGAAGGCGGTATACCTGGTTGTATCATTTGACGAGAAATGACACAGATGCAACGATCCAGCATTTATTTATTTACTTGTGATACTAACTCAAAGGTTTGAGTGTCCGGCCGTCACCGGAGATGATATGTTGTCTATGTACGAGAACTGGTTTGCAGTGTGAGTGAAATTTTTATACATGACTGTTTTCTTTTCTTTTTACACATTTTAAGGTAAACATATTACTTATTATAATTACTTACTGTTATCAGATCGTTCCCTGAGTATCGTGATGCGTATCGGCTCGTGACAAAAGTCTCCTGAGACCAAAACTTGGGCCAACATTGTTTCAGGACTTTAGGTGACCCAGTGCCATGATTGGTTGATGCTAGCGTTAGCAATGCTTCTTATTGTAAAGCACTTATGCGACTCAATTCTACAGTATTTAAATGTCAATATACACTTTACATTGAGATTTTTTTTGTATCGATTGAATTTAATTTAATTTATTTGATCTGCACAAAAGACATTACAAAGATGTGCCAGGGTATTTTAAAAAATGCTTCTTTCCCACTGCAGTCCACAGACAGGTTGATGTTATACTTAAAAAGGCCACTCTTTAGAGTTGTTCTTGACCCACTTGCGCATCTTTGAGTAATCTTTGAAATCCAAAATCTCCTTCTGTGGTTCTAGGTATCCAGGAAACGCTGTCCTCACACTTGCTAAGCTGAATCCTCTCTACACAAAGTGAAAACACTCGCCAACCATAGCTTCACTACTGCGACATGAGCCGCACAGACGATTTTATTCTACTTTATTTTGTTTGTTGAAACAGCTGCGCAGTGAAGGAGAACAAAAGCATGAGGAGATTGCATGGAAACCAGGAAGTCACCCAAGCTGCTAGAGATCAATATTGCATTTTCTAACCAACAAAGTAGGCAAGGCAAGGCAAGGCAAGTTTATTTGTAGAGCACAATTCATACACAAGGCAATTCAAAGTGCTTCACAGTTGAAAACAAATAGAATCAATAAAAACATCAACATAAAATTAATCAATTACAGTAAAAGGCGAGAGTGCAGATAAAATACTTTCAGTCATATGCATTGGTAAAAAGAACTGTTTTCAGCCTGGATTTGAACATTGTCAGAGTTGAGGCCTGTCTCACATCCTCATGAAGACTGTTCCAGATTTTAGCTGCATGAAACTGAAATGCAGCCTCACAATGTTTATTATTGACTCTGGGAACCACCAGGAGGCCCCTCCCCGAAGTACTCAGGGCCCGAGATGGTTCATACGGCTCTAACATGTCAGAGATGTACTTTGGAGCTAAACCATGAAAAGACTTGTAACAAGCAGAGCTGTTTTAAAGTCTATTCTCTGAGTGACAGGAAGCCAGTGCAGAGACCGGAGCACTGGACTAATATGGTCGTATTTCCTGGTTCTTGTCAGGACTCGAGCAGCAGCGTTCTGGATGTACTGTGCTAAGATGTTTTATTAGTGATAAAGATGAGATTATTAGTGTTTTATTAGTGATAAAGATGAGATTATTCAGAGAGAAAGAGACTACTGTGTGTAATCTCTGGTTGTACTGTAACATCAACACATCAGAGGGGAGGAGAAAAAGCAAGAAATATATTATTTCAACAATTGTTATCATCAACAATTGAGAGCAAGATAGAGACATCGACATAGAGAGAAGTGTGTGGACTGCTCTTGTTAGTCCTGAACCACAGAGGGGATTGCTTTAAAGAAGGGCCAGTTCTCCACGCAGTGAAGTACCAGGTGACTCATGGCAGGCCACATTAAAACATTGTAGCAGCTAGTGTTGGGCGGTCAACAGTGCTTCAAGATCCTACACCATGCAGTTCTATACAGACTATAGAATATATCTGCTAAGAAGCTTTCGCATTTTAGGTTTTAGAACCATAGCCATCAGCTGCATGGGCCACAATCGCATGCCTCTACAATTTGGAAATCGCATTGTGTAATATTGCTAAAAATAAATTCAAATGCTATAACCGATAATTGTTCAACCCTAGAGAGAAGGTGGGAAAACACTCCAAAAAGACATGAAAAAAAAATGTTAAAAAAGATATACTTTATATTAGAACAAACAATTCAATTCGACAGATTCGTTTCATTATAAAATGACTGAGAATTATTTACTATTTTCCTGTGTTCATGCTTTACTTTTGTCTATTGATGAAGGATATTTTTCATATATTTTAAATGTAATACGAAAAACATTAACACATCAAAACATTGTTGGCCACATTTCCCCCTTGTATTTAAGCAGGGAGTGCAGGTATTCCTTGAGAGCACTGTATCATAGTCAGGACACTGGTGTAAGGGCAGTCTCGATAGCATCCGGGGACATGCGCAGACAGGGGTGCCCGGTGTCGCCATAAGTCTTCGCTAATGGTTTTCTTAAGGCTGTGGAAAGGTCAGGCCTTCGTCGCGCACAGCCCCCTCTGCTATTGACACTACACGCACTGCCACACTTTCTCATATCAAGATGAAGGAGTTGTTAGTTTAATTTGATAGCTACGCCTAGTTTCCCCAAGCAATCCGTCTTGGAGAGCACATGTTTTATCCCCGGAGCTGTTGTAGGAACAGATTTTCGCGACCGGCCGCATAAGTGTGTTAATGGGGCGTGCAGTGTTATCTGGTGCACATGTGAGGAAGTGAGACTGCTGGTTCACAGCAGGAATAGATCAAATACAATCCTAGAAGACTAATGTGTTACTGAATAGCAGTATCTTATGACCACCGGGTATTTAAATAGATAGATCCAACATCTGAAGATATCATTGGAGAAAAGAAATATGTGGCACTGAATGAACAGTAGGATATTGTTCTGCTGGTGTCTTGGTTTCTTCAATCACACACACATTTTTTATTGGATATTTTGTGCAATTATGGTCAGAATACAGTCCTGACAACTGAGCAGTTGGACCAAATGCTGTCAGCAAATCAATGACTCTTCATGTTAGGGTTACGGTTAACTTACGGTTAATGTATGTTTTGGAAACAGGACTCTGGTTTCTTGTGTATTTAAATGCAATAGCTGTTTAGTTTAGTTAATTTTGTTTATTACACAACAATGTGCAAAAAAACATTAATTAAAGATGCTCTGCACCAGGTTTAGCTTGAGCTAGTTTCCATCTGCAGTCCCTGACCAGGTGAGTTACAAAATGTACAGTATAAAAAATATATTTCACATAGAATCATGCTAAAATGACTACAATACAACATCACTAAAGGACTGACACGACTGGTTTTCCTGCAGCACTTTCCTTGTATTGCGAGAGAAGTCCTTCAGGTCTAAGGAAAGTTTCAGACTCTGTGGGAGTTTGTTCCGTTCTTTGTTGCCTTTGAATGAGAAGGATGTCTGCACAGAGGCTGAGTTACGTTTGGCAGTCTACAGTCATTGCGACTCGTGGACCTGGAGCTCCTAGTCGTCTGTTCAGAACAGAGCTGGACACATGTTTTCAGTGGTGGAGGCGCAGTATTATTTAACATTTTAAAAACCTTATCGCACATTAGCGTACACAATTAAATAATCAAAGTTTAACATGCTGTATTTTCCAAAGGATCAGAGAATGATGTCAGCACTTTTGTCTAGCTTGAATATATAGAGATTTTAGAGGTTTTATTGTTGTCTCACTCGTCGGTAACCAACAAGAAATACAGTAATTAATATGAGGAATTATCATTGCCTCCAAGTACATTTTTTGCAGCATCATGAGTCAGTTTCATCAGTGTATTCCTAATATGTTTGAAAACAGAGTGTTGTAGATTTTCTTAACATGTTTTTTAAAACTAAATGTTGAATCCAAAACAAGGCCAAGACATTTTAATTCCTCCACTACTTTTATTTGAATCTGGTTTACATAGATGCACGCGTTGTTACCAGTGCTGGGACAATACACTTTTATCACCATCCGATACGTATCACGATACAGTGGGCCCGATACGATACGTACTGCAATACAAGATGTTCCTGTAAAAAAGTACAAAGTATTACATTTATGTCTTGTGCCAGTTGGAATTTCCAAAAAGCATAAATTAAATATAAATCAGTCTGATATTGATTAAAACAATTTGAAAGGTGAAAATGCCATTTTAAAAGTCTTTTGTTTAAACCTATCAGCACCAAATCTGGATTTAACAAAACTTTGACCATAACATTTGATACTCAGTTATAGGAAAAAATAAACAAAAGTATTGTGATACATGGTTTCTGGTATGATACACGTCTCACAAGACATATTGCGACAGAGCGCCGAACGATATTTTGTCCCAGCCCCAGTTGTTACTGCCTGTAATTTGCTGCAGCTGCACAAGGTAGATGCTTTATGACAAAGGGCAGGGCAAGTAATCAAAATTGTATCAAAATCCCAATCTCCACTTTGGCCAATCTCAGTAATCGTCATGCGACTTTATAATCGTCAGGTTTGCAGCCATTTCTTTGGCAGAAATAGCACCTGGTTTTGGAGTTTGGCTAAATCAGTGCTTCTCAACTCAACAACTGTTGTTGAATAAACATTAAATAAGCCAAGAAAGCTGAAATTATGATCAAACCAACCCGATAACAGTCATTTTAACTGACTCAAGTTGTAATTCAAGCCCTTCAGTACATAAATAGTAAAAGAAATGTTTCATAACAAAGGCCCGCGACCCACTTTTGCCTCCCGACCCACGAGTTTAGAACCACTGCGTTAAATGACACTGGAGGGAAGCATTTGTTTTTGTCTGGGCAGAAGTTTGTATGAAAGGACTTGTTCATGAATGAGCTACATGTGTTAAGTATGAAGGAATATAATCAAATCGAGAAAAGAGATTGATCAATATAAGAAAAAAATATCGCCCAGCCATATCAATGACGTAAATTAGGCTTACTTTACCATTTAGAACTTCCTCCAAAGCCTTGTTTAAACAGTGTTCAGTGCCACTACTGTGAGACTGTGACATCCTGACAATATTGTGACATCCCCTATTGTTAGCACAGGCTTCGAACAAGAAGAAGCAGTCTACCATGCACACACTGATAAAAAGAAAAGTCTTAGCAAGCGTAGTGAAATGAGATTTTCTGTGACGTGCGAGCCGCGACCACACATGACACTGCCGTTAATCTGCCAGCATACTGCGGCATAATTAAAACGGTCCCAACAAGCGACAACCAGCAGGCCTCGTCCTACATAAGCTGGACAGTGCAAGATCATCTCCCCTCGTAAGGAGCTTTAGATCACTGCCGAGCTTACAGTTTTTTTTTTTCTGTGTGTGTGTCTTGTTGTTCGCTTCTTCAGACGAGGGCCTTGTCATTATGTAAACCACGCAAAGATTATGGATGACATTTAGACTTGTTTGCTTAGTGTCAACTGCGTAAATACATCCCTAATTTATATTAACATCACGCTATTATCACCCTTGACAGATTGGAGTAAATAAATGTCGATTAGGATTATGTATTAAAAGGAAGGGTATAGTGCAAAGCTTTTTAGCATGTTACAGTGTTTTTACGCCTGGTTATACCATGGTCCTCTCACGGCTCTGTCATGGCATCTCATACACATACGTCTGCCAAAGCTTCACAGACTAGGGCTCAACTGATATGGCATAGCTATTGATATTTTAAGTAATTTCAAATTATGTGATTTCTTTTCATCTCTAGCCTATAGCTAAAGATTTATTATTACAGTAAAGGTTTCAATCATAGAAATATCTAATAAAGGTCGACCGACGTGGTTTTTTATAAGGCCGATGCGGATATGCACCGCAGATATTTCTTAGTCGATATTTTTGGCCATATTAAAAAAAAAATGTCTGGTCTATAATCCTGTGTATGCTGCTTCTAAATGTGTCAATGTTGAACTGTTACAGCAGGGGGCGCTGAATGAGAGGCATAGGGCTGATTTATTCAAGACATTCATATTTAGTAGGCACTTCAGAGGGAGCTCGTTTGAAAGCAGCAGATTCCAAAACTGAAAAATGGGTAAATCTGAAATTATATGCTAATAGAAGAGATAACTTATATAAAATAGTTGTACAAACCTGTGACCGATTTTCACTGCGCTGTTTCTCATTTCCCATGAGGCCTAGGAAGTTGTGGAGGTCTCATTTTAAAGCTTTTGAATGGGCTCTTTCCAATGCAAACAAACGGGAAGTCACCATTACTTTCACTTATTGGCCTTTTGTCTGCTAATATCGACTGATAGCCGATATTGTAAAACACCCAAATATTGGCCCTAGTATAATATTCCACTCTGCTGCATCCCACTGTGATGATAGGACAATCTCCAACATCACCTGACGTCCAATAAGTCCATGGTTTGTTTGGATGGGGGCTTGTTGCACCCAGAAGCAAAGCCAAGGGAAACTTTGAATCAGCCATTTTAGTTCAACACCGAATGTGAGTGTAAGATGGTGATAAAGCTGTGTTAGAAGTTATTACCAAATGCCTACAAAAAACATAATTCCCCCACTTCAAGTACAGCGGCTGAGTGGACTCCCCAATCAACCCACAAAAGACGTTCTCAAGGCCAATCCTCTCAGATAGTCTGGGCCAAGCGTAGCTCAAAGGCTTCATTGCAGCCAGTTGCCCACTACTCCTGACAGGTGATGATTTAACGAATCTTGTTCTTATCGTAAGCTGAAGACCGTAAAATGTGCTCTAAACGGATGTGTTTTGGAGTAATCATGGACTCAGACCTGAACTTAAACAGCCGCCACTTTTCCCCATGAGAAAATATCTTCAAAATCAAAGGAAGAGTGTTGAGTTTGCCTTGATATCTTGGAGACGAGTCGTGATCAAATAAATCCGTAATAAAACAAATGCTTGCCATTTTTTGGGGGTGGAACGAGTGTGGCTTTAAAGCAAACCTCCTCGCGTGTGGCGTTCCATGAGTTGAATTCGAGGTTAGCGGCTCACGTGTGAAAGCCTGGTAGCGTAGTGCGTCTGGGGCCGGGGGCGAGCCTGCAGGCTGGATTTAGTATTGTAGCCATGGAGGGGAATACTGAACACTTGCAAAATGTTCTTGCCCATTTCTCAAGTGAAACGTGCTCATGGACTCAGAAACAAAACCATGCAAGTTTTTATTAATATTACTAATGTTATCTTTTTATATTATTTTATCATATTTATTTATCCTCTGACAACCAATGCAGCCTACATCAGCGGCCAAGAAAGAAGATGAGTGAGAAAGTAAAGCCATCGTACACCCAAAGACGAGCTCCGACAGACACCAGGCCTCGGCTGATCATTTGGAACGTGACGAGGATCTCTGCCAAGGGTCTCGTCAACAAAACACAACACCGCCCAGGCATGAACAAGACCGCATTTTTCTGGCACTTCAACACTGCTAGCGAACCTGAATCTTGCTACGATAAACTTTGGTTGTAGCTACGATTCTCTCTTGAACCATCGCACAGTGGAGACGAGTTTACGATTTTACAATCCCCACGTCTTGCTAAATGGTTGCAGTGATAGCCGTCAGCCAGGGGATCCATTTAATCATAACAGATTGATTTGTAAGTGTACAGTGCCGTTTCTTCCATTTGTTTATATTCACCACACTGAAATGTTTCTGCTCATCAAGACATTTTTTGATATTACACAATGACATCCCCAGTGAATACAAAATGCAGTTTCAAAATGATTGGCCACTCCAAAACTTGAATTTGTTCTTTTTGAGCCGTTCGGAAATGGATTTGTTCGTATGTTTGGGATCCAAAGAGCACTTGAGCTTGTGGGCTTGAACTGATGGCCGGACGTTCTCCTCCAGGAGTTGCTGGGCGACAGTAGAATTCATTATTCCATCAATGACAGCAGATTGTCCAGGTTCTGAAGCAGCGAAGCCCCAGACCGTTACACTACCACCTCCATGTTTGACTTTTGGCAGCACATTGTTTTTGATCAAATCATGCGTTGTTTTTATGCCAGATGTTACGAGTCGCAGAGATGACAAACGTTCAACTTTGGTCTCGTCAGTCCACAGATCATTTCTCTAAAAGTCTTGGGAATCAACCAGATGTTTTTCGGCTAATGAGAGACGAGCTGTTGCGTGGTGTGGTTTTCACCTTGGAACTCTCCGTGGATGCCATTTTTGCTCAGTGTCTATCTTACAGTTATAGACTTTGACTGAGCCCAGTGAAGCTGCAGATCTTCAGACGTCCTTCTGGGCTCTTTGGTGACCTCCTGGATGGACTCATTTCGTGGTGTTATAGGTTTTCTTATTTGATTTTGTAGGTTTCTTTATTTGTCTGACCGATCTAAATGTGATATTTATTTAACAAACTTGGTGGTAATCAGACTTGGTCGTGGCCAAGGAAACTGAACTCACCTTTTCCAAAAATCTGGTTATTCACAGAGGGGGTATTTACTTTTTACAGAGCCATGGAGGTTTGGATTTTTCTTTCCCTTAATAAATGGGATGATAATTTTGAAACTGCATTTTGTATTCACTGGGAATGTCCTTGTGTGATATAAAAATTGGCGTGATGATCGGAAACATTCAAGTGTGGTAAATGTAAACAAATGTAAGAAATATGGAAGGGGCAAATACTTTTTCAAGGCACTGTAAGTAAAGACATTTGTGCCATTTTCAAGTCTGAAGGCATATTTTTTTATTTTATTTCCAGCCCGACCAAAAAAAGTCACCACCTAAGTTTACCAATGTTCTGGACTGTTTGACATTGCAGAAACTCACTGAAACACCTCCACTGTGAATGTGCTGCTATCGAAGCTAAAGGCCCAACGACCAAATATCAGAGCAAGTCACCCTAGTTTTTTTCCCCATTATGTTCATGTATACAGTTTACCTGTGAGTTTGTAGAATGCTATTTGTATCAATATTTGATAGAGATTTTATATTACTATTCTTGAAAGCCCTGTTTTTTACGGATGTGCCACCCTGCCAATACAAATTGTTGGACAAAAGTGTCTGGGATCTCAAAAGCTTTAAAAATGTTTGAAAATTATTTGAAATTACTTTTTAAAAGATATGTAACATATGCCATGATGTTTTATTCTGAAAATGTTGGCCAAAAAATAAAATTTAAGTTTTTGTCTGTTTTGCTCGGACAGTTTGGTTTGAGGTGTCAAAAAATAAAGGAATATATATAATTGGAATGCGTTGAAAATGTATTTCAACTAAATAGATTTTATAGACTAAATGGATACATGTAATGCATTTATCAGATTTTTTTTTTTTTTTAATTAATAATACATTAACCATACAAATCTTCTATTGGTTGCTTATTTAGTTTATTGTCATTCTGTGGGCTGGCCACTTGGATTTAAGATTGTTTCCTGAATATTATTGAGCTGCTGTGACGTCCCAATTTCCCTTATGGCTCAGTAATTTGGTCAAAGTCTCACCCTGCTGAGAAACAAGGCATGCGCGGGGTGTGGACACGGCAAAGGATTTCATACAATGGAGCTCAGTCCTAGAGTATTTTCAATTGGTTCCGAAATGCAGCTGATGACTCATTTATTTTCGGGACCAAATACTTTCCAAAAAAAAGCGTTACCTCCGTCTGCACTTGGACTGTGCTGCTGTGACGGCGAACGAGCGAGAGATACGCACTGGTTCAGACAGCAGTGATGTGGGGCTTATGTAAGGAAGGTGACACCGCCGCGCTGCCAAACAAGCCTTAGAAGTTGCAGAAAGAACAAGATAGCAAACCGTGCGGGGAATTTTGAGAGTGGGAATAATGCAAAAAACAAAATAAAACACTTTTGAGAGCTTTCCGCCACGTTACAATTGGGGTTGTGCTCGAAATATCGATACAGAGCGATATTTTAGAAAGTGACCCCATATCGATACTATGGATTTGATTACTGAGCTCACAAAAACAATATATATATAAACATTAAGGCAAGATGTGGAAAGATCATGACTTTGAAAACAAACATGATGCTCGGCTTTTTCATGCAGTGAACTCAGAGAAAGTGTTTCAAATGAGCAAATTTAGCACGTTAACATTATCATAGGGTGACCAGATGTCCCACTTTACCCAGGACAGTCCCAGTTTTGAGTCCTTTGTCCCACGTCCCAATAGATTTATCCAAAACCATTGATTTGTCCCAGTTTTGCTCAGTCTCCATCCCAGTTGTCCCGATTTCTGGCCAATACAGTGACCAAAGAAACAAACTTCACTTGGTAATGTTTTTGGTCCATGTGAGTGTCAATTACCAAGAATAAACCCATAGAAATCAAAACTCTAGCAACTCCTCAATGTGAATCGGTGCATGTCATCAGATGATTATAGTTTTACCATTCAGTGTGGGAAAAGACGTTCCCGAATCCCACTTTTTAAATTGGAAAATCTGGTCACCCGACATTATCGTCACCGCAGTAAAACTGAGAGGACTGAGAGTAAACTACTCATTCCATAGTTATTTATATAGTACGAAATGATCTAAAATGGGGGCACATTGACCACGGTGATGTATCACAGCTGATTTCCAAACTAACTCAGGACAGTCAGCCCTGTATTGGCGGATCATGTTTTTAGTGGTAGAGGAAACCGGAGTACCCAGAGGAACTCTACGCAGTTAAATGTTTTTCAATACCAGTACTTTTACAATGAGTGCTGACTGTAAAAGTACTGAAACCTTCTTTTTTTTCGATACAATCCTGGTATAATTTAACAGTACCCAGCCCGAGCAGGAACTGATCAATATCTATCTCTAAAAGTGTAAAAATACATAATGAAACTAAATTGCCTTTGTGTCCAGCAGCACCTCCACACACTGAAAGTTTCAAACATTCACACAGCATCTTTCACTCGCACACGCCGTGGTTGCCTCACCGTGAGAGTAAAAGAAAGGCAGGATAGATGAGAGGTTAGTGGGTTTGTTCAGGTTCACTTTGACATTAATTGCATGAGAAACATTATCCAATATGGCGGTGGGTGGCGTTTTTGTCACGTGACTCGGGAAGAAAAAAACAAACATTGGAACTGGTCCGGGGAAGCTGTCAAAGCTGGAACTGCACGTTTTGTATCAATGTAGCTAAACCGCAGCAGGGGACGACAATGGGCCGTGTGTAAAGACATTTCAGTTTCTAAGTCTGGAACTGCAATTCCATCTGCCAGGTCAGGGCAGCCGAATGTGGCCCTTTAAATTGCCATGATACTGCTAATGTCCACAGATTAGCCGCGCTGCCAAACACGACCTGACACGACCAGAATCCTAGAAGCCGCGCTGGATTTGTATAATGTTATTTCTGTGTGGTCTATTCGCCCTTCCGCACACAACCGCTGCAAATTATTTCTCATTGCACCAGCCCCGTTTCTGGCACCTCTTCAGAGCCCGCACAGATAAAAGCTCGGGGCCACTCTGCTCCTTTGCCAAGACGCACACACACACACACAAAAAGAGAGGGGGGAAGAGGAAAAAAAAGCTATCATTTTGTAGTGTTGAGTTTTGTAGACGTGTCAGAGAGCAGCACCATTTAGCGCCGTGTTAATCCTTCCTAATCCTCCACGCTGTGCATCACACAACCGCATGCTATGCACTTGTAATTGCGGCCAAATTCTAATCTGGCAACATCGTTTTGATAGTCAGTTCAAAGCACTGCAGGTTCAGGGTTATTTATATGTCGAAGTCTGACCGGGAGCATATTAGTCCTGTGCTTAGGTGTCTGCGCTGGCTTCCTGTAGCTTAAAGAAAAGTGTAGATCCCACTCTTTAGAGCTGTATGAACATAAGAATTGAATAATCTTCCTGAAAGGCCCTTTTGGAATTTGGAAACCGGAGGAAGGTGGTTTTCTGCAGTTCGGTGGAGAGTCTTTGCATCAAGTGGAGTCAAGTGGAGTCACGTATCTCGAGGTCTTGTTCACGAGTGAGGGACGGATGGAGCGTGAGATCGACAGTTGGATCAGTGCGGCGTCAGCAGTGATGCGGTCACTCTGTCAGACTGTTGTGGTGAAGAGGGAGCTGAGTCGAAAAGCAAAGCTCTCCATTTACCAGTCGATCTAGGTTCCTACCCTCACCTATGAGATCTGGGTAATGAGCCACAAGGACAAGATTGCGGATAAATCTCAAAGAGAATTTCCGTTAAAATACATTTCTGAAGGATTTGCTCTGTGAATTTAGTTTACTTGTACTTTCCGTAAGACTTTGCACAGTGTGCCATGAATTCATATGCCACAGTTTTAAAGGTCCTATATGAAGCAAAATTGACTTTTTCGAGCATTTAACCATGTTGTTGTGCTATTTCCTTATCAAAAACACCCCCAGAGTGGTTTTTGGCTTCATTCACGCAGTTATCGTGAATCCTCCTGATTCCTGCTGCTCCGCCCTCTGCTGGAAAACCAGTGACTTTGTCCGAGCAAAACGGTAGTGCTTGACGTCTGTAATGTAATGTTTTACGGCTGTAAAAAAAAATTCTGTCGTAAGTAAGAAAGAAAGAAAGGAAAAAAGAAAAAAAGAAAAAAAGGAAGTGCCCGAGGCGTGCGTCCGCGCTGCCACTGCAGGGAAAACAAACGCACCCCTGAGCGTCTGAACAGATGTCATGTTTGCACTGGAAGTTGTGAAGAAGGAGCTCTTTCTAACCTACTCTGGACACCTGTTCTTTTTACTCACCTAACAATAATGTCATGGAGAAAAGCATGCTAGGCTACGAGAGTACAGGACTTTATTCAACCTTCCTAAAGAAGAGGCCACTCGCCAGAAGTTGGAATTTCTTTCCAGGATTCGGCGACTCTCAGCCAGTTTGTCTGTGACCGTCTCTGATGGATGTTTGTGAATCTTCAACACAATCAAAATAATAATAATGCATCCGTTTTATATATCGCTTTTCTGGACACTTATAGACGCTTTACATTGCATTATTCATTCACTCCATACTTGGTGGTGATAAACTATTATTGTAGCCACAGCTGCCCTGGGTAGACTGGCGGAAGCAAGGCAACCAGTCTGCGCCATTGGCCCCTCTGACACACACTACAGGCTTCCTGGTCCATCGAAGCATCGACCAGGCAAATCAAAACGCGTGTTAGCATGTGTGTTAGCCATTTATATGTGGTATATATATTTCTACTACTGCTAAAATACTTATATTTCTCACAAAAAATAGTACTCCATAGTGGTAGAGGTACAATATATCACATGAATGCCCATACTTTACTTTGGGATGGCTAAAATAGCATGATACAGATCCTTTAAAGGAAAGTTCTAAAGGATGTCTGCACATACATGTTTATATTTCTACCGTCTCCCAGAAAGGAAAGTTCCACATTTGGATTCCAGCGTCATCTCGGTCGCCTTTCGCAGCAAACATGTCAGTATTTGTGAATGGCTTAGACAAGGGGAAAGACGAGGCAGCGCTCCACATTTGACCGCGTCGTGAAAAAAACAAAAAGAAAGATGTTTTCACCTGCCGTGTCTGGCCTCAAGTGTTGGGAAAATCATCACCCAACTTTAGTGGAGCAACAGGAGACTGACTTGTTATGTAAGAGGGGCTTGATTACAAATGGACTAATCCGTTGAGCATGTGATCGCAGCCCCAAACAAAAACCTGTGAGTAAATCAGACCAGGATAGTTAGCAAGTGATGAGCAAATGGTACCGGCGCTCCGATCAGTCACACAATGCGAACTGTCTAAAGTGTCTATTACTAAGTGGTGTCATTTATTCCACTTTTTCAACTCGTAAGCCAAATTTAGGCCACTGCTCCAGCTAAGTTCCTGGCAGGAGGCACGCAGAAGGTTAGTGTTTCCACGGGGACAATCAATTCCCAAAGAAACTTAAGTAAAAAAAAAGAACTAGCATGTTTACTCCAAATAGCTTTTCCTAAGACATCCACAGTCTTTAAAAAAAGAAAAAAAAAAAGAAAACCTCTTAACTATTTGGTACTGGAGTGTGAAAAAAATAACATCGGCCCCAAACTTCAAGCTCCCAAGATTTCCCTCGACGCAGCCCCTAATGCTGCAGCACTTGTGGCTTATAGGCCTACTCAAACCCCCTTACCCCCCTGGATCTTTCATCAACTGCCGGTCCCTCCTCTCTCCAAACGCCACTGCTGTTTCTGCCTGCCTTCACGCCTGAGAAATAATTACTGAGCGCAACTCAAATGTGGCTGCAATATTTTCTCGCTGCCCCCGGGAGGCCTGATCACCAAATTATTTGAAGTATGATATGAATGGGCCACTGGAAAGCAGGGGCTCATGCATGAATAACAAGCTTCGACACTTGGGGTATAGTCCGTCTTGCGCAATTTCATTTTTGAGGGGGAATCAAAGGCGTGTGGGTTACTGTATCGGCTCAACGCATCGAGCAGACTGAAAAAAACGGGATAGCAAAGAGGCATTGGGTCGCAACCCTAAGGTTAAGAATCAAAGGTGTGTCGGGTAATGTTGGAACTGCTGGTTAAAAGCAGCGTCTGGACACAGCTCTTCTCATTATTAGTGCACAAGGGAAACTAATGCTGGCCATAACAGGCCAGTATCATCCACAACAGCTGGGGATTGTCCTCATGACTGTTCAACACAAACACCAGTCTCCGCGAGCTAGCTTTGTGTCACTTATGAACAGTTTTGTTCATTGGACCCATGGATAGATGACTGCGTAACTCTTTACCCTGGCTGTCATTTTGCATTTTGTGCAACAGATCTAATGCTAACTTTAGCTAGACTGCTAGCGCTAATGCTCCAGCCAAAACTGTTGCTGTGAAGCTCTGTTATTTCACGCTCTCTGTGCCCTTGGCTCACGTTGACTCTTGAACGGTTACAGTGCAGCCTCCGCCAGGAATCCAAACTCATTCAAAACAATGTTGTGGTTCCAACAAGACCCCCATGGCGGGAACATGTGCTTCTGTTTATTTTTACATTTCGGCTGAGTGTAATGTAGACCATAGACCAGGGGTAGGCAACGTCAGGCCCGGGGGCCAAATCTGGTCCTTCAGCACAGAATCTCTGGCCCCAAGGTGATTTTGAGAAATATTATTATTAGTGGTGGGCCGTTATCGCCGTTAACGCGCTGCGTTAACGTGAGACTCTTATCGGGCGATAAAAAAAATATCGCCGTTAATCTATTCTCAAAGCTGGGTTGGGAGCTGGGTCTATACTCTGCAAGATCTGATGACTTTCACGTGATATTTTATGGTCAGCACACATTACACGACGCACAGGAGAAACGTGAGTGAATATAGCGTCTCCAAAGCGACACACAGAAGCAGCGGCCAATGACAGAGTGAAAAAAAGACAGAAAAACACCACAGCCCCTCCCTCTTTCAAAACAGCGACATAAACAACTCATTTCACGAAACAGCGCAACTTTATCACCAAAAGTTCACGAGAGGCTTTTCCAGGTAAATTTCAACCACGAGCAGAGTTTAACCGCAGCACTTACGGAGTTTGGAGACGAACTTTCCTGCTCCTTTTCTCCGAGTCCGTTAGCTTCTCTTTCTCCGCTCCGCCCGTTTCCTTTTCTTATTGAATCCAAAGAAATACGTCCCACATCTTTGTGTTGTTGACGTTTATCTCCATTTTGACAGAACTATGGCCAGGTTGAAGCTGGTAGTAGCAGCAGCTGCAGCAGCATGAACTTTGTTGTTGTGTTGTGATCACGTGACACTGTTGACACTGTTGACCAATCAGGAGACGCGCACATGTTTCCCACGCTCACAAACAGAGGCCTGTATTTTCTGATCTGGTAAAATGGCCCACATTACCCGTAAATAAACACTTGGGGACTCCGGCCACAACTGTCCCATGTTCTTTAGCAGGTCATAGTTGCAGAAGAGGAGATTTAGTTTGTCCCAAAGCTACTGACTGTAAACAGTTCATCAGGACCTCTTATGTCGGCCTACAGTTCAAAATGAATGTTTAAACAGTAAACACTAGTGCATCTTCTTGAACATGAATTATTTTCATCACCAATTATCATAGTAGAACGTTCTCAAGCAGTTTGTGGAAACAGGAGATGAGCCCCTGGTCTAACGCACCACCTGACTTGAGAAACTCGTTCTCAAAGACTTACTTTTAGTCATTATTTGGGCAGCACACATATTCTGAATGGCTTTGGCAGAATTCAAGCGAGACATTTTAATCTAGATTAATCTAGATTAATTTCAAAATTAATCTATGCCCACCTCTAATTATTATACAAGAAAGCGATCTGTTAAAGCAGGGGTTCTCAACCTGGGGGTCGGGACCCCCAAGGGGGTCGCGAGACAAATTTGGGGGGGTCGCCAGAGCATATATATAAAAAGGTTTATTTTGATATTATTATTATGGTATTGTAGCATACATGCTATTTTCCCAGGTGCTATTATTTGTTCTAAATTTGATTAATTTTATTTTAACCATTGTTTTTTTTTCTTTGCTTTTTAAGAATTATATAGGTTAATGTCCCTGTTTTTCCCATGGTCTGACCCAGGCGGGGGTCATGATCCTAATGAACTGTTATAATGGGGGTCGCGGCTCCAAAACATTGAGAACCACTGTGTTAAAGTACTCTGAAATGCGTGGCTGAACATCCCAATATGTCGTATATATAATGTAAAACAATGGCATTTGCAGGAAATGGTTCTTTGCTTTGAGCTACAATGATGAGGTTCAGCCCTTGGTGTTTTGGCAATGATGAAAATCGTCCCTCCTCGAAGCAAACTTGCCCACGCCTGCCATAGACATTAGACCTGCCCCACAGCGGGACCAAGACACGGACAGTGTTTAACTCACATGGGATGAACAAACTTTGACATAAAGGACGAACATGAGGCAGATGTAAATGCCACAGAAGAGCAGTGTTCTCTGTGCTGCCTGTAATAAGCCATGCCTCAGTCGACTTCTCTTTTCTTTAAATACGCTCTTGCAAGTGGCGCAGGCACATATTTGGCCTCTCCCAATGTATTCCAATGTATTCCAATATCTCCAAACGGGGTGAAGTTGGAAGCTACCACGCTCTTCCACGGGCACGCAGACAGACCAGACAGGTACACATCAACTCGTCTAAGCTCAGGTAAATCTCAGTGTGGAAGAACGGTGAACTATTCCTTTAAAGGAACAGGCCACCGTTTTAACATACTATGTTCTTACCTTAGCTTATCCGGCCATTTTACACTCACTACTGCCACCTCAGGTCATATGTGTAACTGCACCTTCTATATTAAGCACTTCAGACCCAAATTAACACCTTTCTGAGTGACAGTGCAGGATTTTAGAGGCAGTTGTGGTGAACAGGTCTGAGCTCATTCTACACTGCGTTCCAAATTATTATGCAAATTGGATTTTTGTGTCAAAAAGGTAAAAAAAATAAAAAATAATAATGAAACTGATGGATGGTATCGTGTCTTGGGGCTCTATGAATCACTGACATAAATCTCAGAGACCTGGGATGATTAGTTTTCAGGTTAAGCCCAGTTAAGGGAAAAACAGCTGAAAAGGGTGTTTCACTTTATTATGCAGATCATCATTTTCAAGCAATATGGGAAAGAAAAAGGGTCTTTCTGCTGATGAAAAGCATGAAATAGTTGAATGCCTTGGTCTAGGTATGAAAACCTTTGATATTTCATGAAAGACTAAGAGTAATCATCGAACTGATAAGAGATTTGTGGATGATTCAGACACACTCGGGTTTGTGCAGATAAAGGCACAATATGGACGGTTTCTGCCAGACAAACACATCAGATTAGGAGAACAGATGCCACAAAGCAGCAGACAGGTATTTGAAGCTGGTGCCTCTGGAGTCTCCCGAACATCAAGGTGTAGGACCCTCCAGAGGCTGCAGATGTGCATAAACCTTCTATCCGGCCTCCCCTAAACGGTTAATTGAAGCTGATGAACAGAAACGGCTGCAGTGGATCAGAAATACATGAGGACTCACTTTCAAACAGTCTTGTTCACTGATGAGGCCGTGTAACCCTGGATGGTCAGATGGATGGAGTAGTGAGTGGTTGGTGAATGGCCACAATGTCCCAACAAGGCTGGGACGTCAGTAAGGAGGGGGCAGAGTCATGTTTTGGGCCAGAATCATGATGACAGAGCTGGTCGGCCCCATTAGGCCCTCTTAGGCTCCCTGAAGGTGTGAAAATGACCTCTGAAAAATATGTGGAGTTTCTGACTGACAACTGTCTTCTATGCTACAAAAAGAAGAGCCGTGTTTTCCCTAACAGGATCCTCTTCATCATGACAACGCACCATGTCCTGCTGTAAAGAAAACCTCTGCATCACTGGCTGCTATGGGCATAAAAGGAGAGAAACTCATGATGTGGACCCCCTCCTCCCCTGACCTCAACCCTATTGAGAACCTTTGGAGCCTCAACAAAAAAAACTTCTATGAGGGTGGGAGGCAGTTTTCATCCAAACAGCAGCTCTGGGAGGCTATAATAATAATAATAATGATGCCTTACACTTGTAATGCGCTTTACAAGCCTGTATTAACAAGTTTCTCAAAGCGCTACATTGTCGTCATTATTCATTCACTCCATACTCGGTGGTGATAAGCTACTGTTGTAGCCACAGCTGCCCTGGGGTAAACTGACGGAAGCGAGGCAACCAGTCTGCGCCATCGGCCCCTCCGACCACCACCAACCACTCACTCACACACCACATTCACCCCAGGCTTCCTGGTGTTACCAAACGGTCTCCCATCCAAGTACCGACCAGGCCCTTCCCTGCTTAGCTTCCAAGATCTGACGGGATTGGGCATAGCAAAGGCGGTATGGCTATTCTAACATCCTGCAAAGAAATCCAAGCAGAAACTGTCCAAAAACTCACAAGTTTAATGGATTTAAGAATTTTGAAGCTGCTTCACACAAGGGCTCCTATGGTAAAATATAACTTGACCTGTTAATATTTTTTTTATTGAAATATCTTTTGATTTCAGTAAATATGACCTCCTAATGCTACAAATACAACAAATGACAATTTTCAATTAATTACAAGCTTTAAAATGTATTGAAACGATGAGTTGCATAATAATTAATAATACTGTTATCACTAGGAAATTGTTTCCACCACATTTAAATGATCCTCTACCAGGTAAAGACTTGAAAATTATGCTGACTCTCATTTGAGTTGACAATTTAGAAAATCAGAGAAAAATGTCATTTGCATAAAAATTTGGAACGCAGTGTACACATGAGGACATGGCTGGAACATGTAGGGGAGGAAAATAGTTAATTTTAATATGTTTAAACTCCCTTTAAAGAGAAGGGAGAGGATAAAAATGGGTCACCGGTAAAAAAAAAGTGTGAGAACCACTGTCCTATAGTCTGTGTAAGTTAAGTCTAGGTACAATTTACAATATGCGGCCATCACAGTGGGTGCATAATATATTGTGGCACAATTTTTAAAAAAAAGTAATCCTTTATGATCTCACCATTTTTTTGAGCTTTAAAAATCATTAATGATCACACAAAACTACAAATGTACTCATAGAAAAGCATGCATTTAAGACCTTAGAAAGCTGCTGATTGTAAACTAAATAAAATGAAAAACTAGGTTGCGGTAAGCTTCCAGCGTAGCCACATACGCCCTGGAGTAGACATGGATCACATGCGACAACAGGGAGCTATAGGATCACATCTACAACCGTCAGGCCTGAGAGAGAGAGAAGACATGCACATTTTCCATACATTTTTCCGTTAGATCTCGACGCTGTGCCATGTTTCTTTTATGCAGTCTCTCTTAACTCTGTTCAGATACATCCTCCTGGTGCTGAACAGAGGAAAGTCACTGCAGCGGTTCCACTTACCAAGCAACCCCCCCGCCGCGTATCCACCCACCACTGCCAGGGTGGAGATGAGAGGAGCACAGCGTTACACGGAGAAGTCGGAGGTAATTGTCACAAACTATAAGTGCCTACAAGTATAGTGCCATGTTGGATTATTTGGCAGGAGAGAAGAGTAGGTTTGCTTTCATTTTACAGAACTGCTAACTGATTGTCTTTTTCAACAACAGTCACAGGTTTAGTTGTGAAGTTTCCTGTTCGTGTCATTTTAAGGTGAGACGCCGCAGTATAAATCCAACAAAAACATGGCAAAAATGTGACAACAAAACAAGGAAAGAGCATAGATGAGCTTTGTTGGCCTTAGCTTTCAAATGAGGCGTTACACTGGCCTATAGGCAGTAAGCTCTCCAGTCAAGAAGCGCTTCGATTTGGGAAATGCCGAATAGGAGAAAAAAAAGGCATCCTTCCAAAATATTGTGGCCTCGGTGCATCAGAATATGTGCTAATGTAGAGAAATCATGGGTAATTTCCTCAGAGACATGCAATGCTATCTTAAATGATCTGTAATCTAGGTCCACACTGTGTCCAATCCCACACTTGAAGGCCTAAGCCTGTGATGGGCTGATCCAAAGCAGCCGTTTAGTGTTGACCGCTGCAGCAGCACGGCAACATGGTGGCTTAGTGGTTAGCATTCCTCCCTAAGCTAAGTTTGGAGCCAGCCAAGAAAGCATGTTTGCATTCTCTATGTTAGAATTCTCTGATCTATAAAGTCTCTGTGTTTCTTTTGGTAAAATTCCTACAGCTATAATCTTACATAAAAAAAACAAAGTCACTGAGAATGTTCACACCCCCTTTTGTCATTGAAATGAACAGGCAGAGATCGTCTGAGAACTTCTAATTTGCGTAAGTAAGTAAAGAGACAGTGTATGCTTTTAAAGCAGTACTAAGTACCTTGTTTATCTTAAATCCTTTCCGGAGTCCCTCTGGGGTAATACAAGTGTTAATGCGATGATTAGGGGTCTTTCATCTCCCCTGGTGTCTCTGGCCAGAAAACCACAATTGCAACTTTCCATGCCTCCGGGTCGGAGGCCCCAATACACTCTAATAGAATCATAAAGAAGAAGCTAACAGGCTAACGGGCAAAGCTAACTGTGAGATAGCACCACTTAAACACTTAATTGGATTTACAACATCCCTCTCTCCCTTTGTCTTTTCTCTCGGCATAGTTTCTACTCTCACGGACAATGAATATGTAAACAAACGCAACATGCTACGACGCCTGCAGTGGAGTTCATGGCCTCTATGGGCATGAGTGACTTAGTATTGCTTTAAACTGAGCAGTTGAACCCACTGCGATCCTTACATCCCAGTGACATTTGCTTGTGTAACTTTTCCGCTTTTTGGTTTATAATTTTAGTTATCGCTACGGCTTTTATTCTGTTCAAATCTTTTCATGACAGTCTGAAAGACACAGATCCGATGTTTTCGAATGCGACCCAGGCCACTTGGATAAGTCCTGAATCCATGTATTAAGCTCTGCAGTCTGAACGTAGCCTTATATATTGAGAGCAAAATATACATGGTTCATCCTGCAGCTAATCTACTAACGTTAATGTTAATTACACCCAGAGAATCATTTAAAAAACATTTACCGATTAAAGAAGTCACAAAGGGCATGGCACATGGCCACCAGGTGGAGCCGTTTCCCAGTAATAACCCTTGACAGATAATAGCAATCGATAAACAAAATATACCCACATCATCTTCTGACAGTGAACTCTGCAAGACTGGACATTTTCCTTTGGCACTGGCTTGGAATATTTCATCCCCACAACGAGAAAAGATCAGAGATTTCCCATCTGCCGCCATAGATGGGAAATCACTATGGCCCTCTGTTTTCACCCAGAGGGGGGCGTGGTGTCTGGGTGTAGTTCACATCGATAACGCTTCATAGTTTAGGACAGCAGTTTGGGTGTGCGAGTTTTATTATAGTTTTACCGAGCACCAGTGGGGGTTGGGGTTGTACCAATTGCTTTTGTAATCCCCATAGCCTTTGTCAGCACCAATAGCGGCTGAACGAGGGGGTCTTGAGCTGTACTTAGAGGCACTGTTTCCTCCTTCACTCACAGCTCGTTTGGCTTATGGCGGAGGCTCGAGATTGCGCCTTCCAAGTCCGAGATCCTTCCGAGGCAGTGGGCCTATAGCCGCTAATCCCGTTCCCGCTCGTACGTTTCATTCTGCTTTGCTAAAAATACGCCGCGGGTATTGCTTTCCGCCGGTTTGTCAACAGGCTTTTTTTTTTTTTCTTTGCAGGGGAGCGTGGAGTGAGGGGGAGATGAGTGGAGTGGATGTTTCATTGCGAGAGATGGAAAAGGACTGCCATTAGGTCTGCTGACGTAACATTATGCGATGAGTAATGCAGCGGTATAGAGTGCTCTCTGAGGCGGACAACAACATGCAGTAGTAATGGTCAGAGAAGAAATGCAAGGGCTACATAAGCTCATTATTAAAACTAGATATAGTTTAGAATGCCTTTCTTTAGAAACAGAGCATCTATCAAATATTGTCAACCAAATGGAGAAACCAAAATATGAAATCAATGAAGATTTGTGTCCATTTTTGTATAACTTTTTTGCATAAAACTAGACTGTGTCCACTGGTCAGCTGCCATCTTGTTCTGTGGTTACATTGTTTTAATGGATACATTATATTATGTTATATTAATGAAGTTATTTATCATCTGCTAAATTAGTGCCAAAATAGTGAAAATAAATGCAGGAGGCAAGACAAGGCGAGACACAGCAGATAAAAGTATTGTTTTTTCACACAGATGTCGATGTGGAGATTTTTCTGTCGTTTTCTCCCTTAAAGGAACAGGCCACCGTTTTTCCATACGGAGATATGTGTATATATACCTGAGCTTAGGCGTGTTGATACGTACCTGTCTGATCTTTGTGCGTGCCCTCAGTCACGCAAATAGACCAAAGATGTTTTTAGCATTTGGCCTTTCCCAATGTATTCGTATAGCTCCAAACGGGGTGAAGTTTGAAGCTCCCGCGCTCTTCCATGGACACGCACAAAGACCAGACAGGTACGCATCAACTCGTCTAAACTCAGGTAAATGGTGGCCTGGTCCTTTAAATATATTTTGAAGTTTTTTTCAGATGTTTTTTTTTTTATTATCGAATTCCCTGCCTGATTTCTTGAGCTTGTTCAAAAACTTAAGAAGAATCTAAAGAAAAACAATCAATATAAACCTTGGTCCGTCCATTATTTAGATGCTGTTGCTGAAAATATCGTCAATTTTAACCATTATTAGGCATAAAATGAAACATACAATTATAGAAATCTTGCAATGCATTTTTTTCTTCTCATATTTATGTCAGTAATCTACAGCAGAAGTTTTAAAGCAATACTAAGTAATTCATGCCCCTAGAGGCCATAAGCGCAACTGCAGGTGTCGTAGCAAGTTGCAATTTTTGAACATATTAATTGTCCGAGAGTAAAAACCACACTGACAGAACAGGCGAAGGGATAGAGGGATATTGTACATCCAATTACATAATGGAGATCTTTTTTTTTTTCACTCAAACTTGGCTGTAAACACTGTTTAAGTGGAGCGAGCCCACAGTTAGGTTTGCCCGTTAGCATCTTCGTGATTCCATTAGTGTGTATTGGTGGCTCCGGTCGGGTGGCAGTCATGTTGTAATTGTGGTTTTCTGGCCGGAGACACCGGGGGAGATGAAAGACCCCCAATCATCCCATCAACACTTGTATTACCCCCAGAGGGACGACGAGAAGGATTTATTAAGGTAAACAAGTTACTTTGTATTGCTTTAAATTGATATCTCGATGATTTTTTCCCTCTTCATGTGCAGCGTCTCGCCTTAAAAGGTCAGATTTATAACCGTTTGTTTATAGAAGCATATTAGTGCTAATAATGGCTACAACAAATGAAGGGCAGAGACCATTTTAAGCTTACAGCTCCTCAAGCTACACACAAACAAAGAGCTACTGGCAGTGTTCATGTTCTCGGGCCCCTCTTTGTTATGTGAAAGGGTGTGAAACGCATTTTTGTGCATATTCAATTAACTGCTAAATAGGCGAACAACTGAAAACAATGTTTGCCAATAATGCTCGTCTTGAATTCTGCTTCTCGGAGAAGCGATGTTTATTCAACTGCAAAATGATCAGAGCTATGTTTTATACAATAATAGTCCAAAAAGCCTACATGCAATAGGACAACATGTTTGACTATATTGGGTAGATAAAAATGCATGAAATGACATCACTAATCCTGGCCTTTCCAGCCTCCTTCATATTGGTCCCTCCCCAAAAATCCCTAGTATTGTGTACATGTTTGCTTCAAAACCATCCTCAAGTGCTCTCTTGCATTGGCGCTGTTGATTGGCAGCTGCGTTTCCATTATCAAGTTCATGATAATACTGCTGTATTCATGGAAACCAATATATTTTTTCAATATCATGAGAATGTTATTAGCACACGCCCCGCTGACTGTGGAGTCAACGCACAGAGTGTCAGCAGCGCAAACACCGACTGTGGAGGCCACTAAAAACTCCAATAAAGGGGTTCTTAAACTCTTCACACCAGGTACCAGGGAGAGGAATCAGGACTAAGCCGGGTTTACATTAGAATGTGAACTGGGTGCATATGTAAACAAAACAAAGAAACATTACCAAAGCATAAGTGAATGTCTCTTTAATTCCTCTTGACCTCTGTGAGTATAAGTGAGCATGAAAACAGTAAAATACATAGAATGGCTTTAATCGCTTACATTAATAAGTCAGCTGAACGCGTAGTGGATTTTGAGCCAAAAAGACAAGGTCTTTGTGACAATTCACACAAAGACCAGACAGGTACACATCAACTCGTCTAAGCTCAGGTAAGAACATATCTCAGTATGGAAAAACTGTGGCCTGTTCCTTTAAGGAACTTTAGAGGCTTCTTATGTCATGATTCGTCTTTTGTTTTGTATGTTTTCTTGTGTTTGGTTTAGTCCTGTGTTTTTTTTTGACATGCATGTTCTGTCTGTGTGATTTTTCTTTACTTCCCTCGTTACCTGCCTGCCCCGCCCTGATGTGTTTCACCTGTGCCCCGTTTCCTCTTGTATTTATACCCCTGTGTTTCCCATTGTCTTCGTCAGCCCTTGTGTTTGTTATTTTGTTTTTCGTCCTTCATTAAACATCACCAGTTTTGTTACAGTCCTGCATTTTGGATTTTATTTTCTTCACTCCATCACAATCCATGACATCTTAGATTGGTAAGAGGTCTCCAAACCAGTTGTGTGTCAGCGTCCGCCATGATAAGAAGCGCCTGAATTGGGCTGTGAGTTGGAAAGGAGTTAGTAAAAGGAGCCTCAATGCTAACTATCATAGCCACTTTAGCATAGGGACCTCTGATGCTAACTATCATAGCCACTTTAGCATAGGGACCTCTGATGCTAACTATCATAGCCACTTTAGCATAGGGACCTCTGATGCTAACTAACCAGTGATTAGGAGCTATGTGCCATCCCATAATCCCCCCACCCTCGAATGATTTATGCACAACCACTGTTGATTGACAGGTGCACATTCAATAAAATAAGATTCTGCACAAGCCAAACTTGACAAACTCCATGTTGTCGTCCCCACAGCTCAGTCACATGTCCGTGTGTTAAAGAGTAAAGTCGGTAAACGGCTTAAATGAAGACAGTTTGTGCTTTTTCTTTCATCTAGTAGGAATTTAAGCCACATGGATCATTTGTATACTGCAGCTGTATGAAACAGCTGTTGAGATCAAATAAGCTAAAGGGAAATGTGAAGGGTCATTTGGATTTTTCTTCTTTTTTTTCACCTTAAAATCAGCTAAACGCATGAAGACAATTCTGCCAGTATTTAAGTGTTGATTATTCTATTTATTAAAGGTTATAAACAGCATGATCTGTTTGGCAACAATGGATGGCGGAAGTTGGAACACAGTATGATAAACTGATGCTTGTAGACTGTGATTCCCCTTTTCACCAAATATTTCTACACATATTTTGGAAATGAGGAATTCTGGAATGAAGTTTATATTAGAAGAAGCCCCAAGTGCTAACACTGGAACACGTGCCACAGTTTGAGAACTGCCCTTTTAAACACGGAAAAAGGATTGGTGTTACCTCTTTGATGTCTTTATTTGACCTTTAGAGATTAACAGCGCTGTCAGACTGACTTGTGGGCTTTCTGCTAATTGTCCATGTGCTTTCAGAGGCGTATTGTCTTTTATCGGCTTCAGCATATTGTAATAAACTTGGCCTTTATAAGTTAAGAACACAAAAAAATATGGTAATGGCCTCTGTCTGATTTACAGGTGTTTAGCTCCAAAACTGACAGGTATTACCTCAGTTTTGGCAAAACAATTGTCACAGCCCTAATACTGTCGGCCCAATCAGCCAAAGAATTGCCAAAAAATGATCTATTTTAGGCCATATCGCCATGCCCTTCTGTAGAAGTAGCTTATACCACCAAGTGTTGTGACTTGAATAGATGAAGGCCTTGAGAAGCTTGTCTTATGTTCCATAGCTCTTGCAAATTATTGACTTTAAAACTGTCTCCAAAGCAAATGTCCCGCAAACTTCATTTCTAAATATACTTCCCACTTTCCCAATCAAATCCCCATTTTGTGTCCAGCAACACTTTTTAAAAAAAGGAAAAAAAGCGCTGACGCAGTTTATTAGCGGACTTATGTACCGTATCCCGCAGCCTTTTGCAATTTTAACATCGCGCCTGTAACAACTCACTCCCCGTTCCGATTCCTTACCCGTGCTTTCGGAATCCTCCTTTTAAAGAAAAAAAAGTCTGTGGCCGCTTGAAATAGCCAATCGGTGTGAGAAATGGTCCGTAATTAGGCGGCCGTTTGATTGCAACAGAGGTCTTGAACATCACAGGGAGTCGACCGAAAAGTCCTGCGAAAGCTATCATTTGCGCCGTATCTTCTCTTACCCTGGTAAATATAGTCATCCCGACGGCGAAACTACAACAGAGTGCCAGACGAATCCATTTGCGCCCTAAAATGACAACGTCGGAGTTGAAAAGTGGAGCTAAAGTATCACATTTTCTCAGTGTGAAGAAGGAGAAAAAAAGTTTCAATCCAAAATGCTGCGATTAAGTCTTGAAATCTGTTGATTAATATGGTTGGCAGTTCATTTTGAAAATTATCCTTTTGTTTTGACTGGAAAGCATGGGATTAACTGTGATGGAAAGTAAAGGTGCCATACAGCCACTGGGTCACTACAAGGTCAAATACGTACAAATATCAACTTATTTTCTCCCATAAAAAGTTGCATAAAGCTCCTTTAAAGGATCTGTATGCTACTTAAGCCATTCCAAAGTAACGTATTTATATGATGTATTGTACCTCTTCCACTATGGAGCAGTATATTTCAAACCCGGAAGACAAGACACTTTGATTCAGTTAACTCCGCCCCCTCTCTCCGCTCATGCAACTTTAGCAGTAGAAGAAATATAAATATCACAGTAATAAGAGAAGTTACCGTAAATGCTCTAATACTGGCCTGTATTCCATTAGCGTCCGGGTCTCTAACAGTGGCCGGGCCACCTGCTGGCCGAGACAAATAAAAGCCGGTCTCTAATGCAGGCCGGGGCTATTATTAGAAACCAAATGTCTACGTACGGCAATTGAATGCAAACTGCATTAAGCTTGTGATAGTAACATGCGGTGTGTACCACAAGGGGGCAATGTGCGCTAACAAAGCCTTGTCAATCACCACTTGACTTTCGCACGTGAGACCCAATGACGGCGGAGTTAAAAGCTAATGTTATTTACGATGGCGGCTGCGGAGTCAAAGAGGAGACGTGCTGACATACGCTGCAGCGCACTCTGGAGAGCAAGCTGCTAAACTTTTTAACATTGACCCGAAAAGAATAAGGTACTGGAAAAAACAGATAGTGGATCTAGCCGCAGCAAACAAGAAGAGAGCAAGACTGTCAGGAGGCGGGAGGAAAAAAGTTAGCGATGAGTTGGACACAAAACTCTGGATCCATTCAATGAGGGACAATCACAACCGAGTATCGAGGAAAATGATCCGAAACAGGGCTCTACAAATCTACCCTACATTGAGTGATGGAGGTGCAAGATTTGTGGCTAGCAGTGGCTGGCTGCAAAAGGACCCAGATCTCCTCAGAGAAACTTGTCTCATTCGTCGACTATGTGGGCAAGAATATCATCATTGCAATGGATGAGACTGTGGTTTGGTTCGATATGATGTCTCCCAGTACCATTGAGGCAAAAGGGAGTAAGAGTGTTGCACTCAAAACAACAGGCCACGAGAAAAGCCATCTCACTGTTGTTCTTGCTGCCAAGGCTGATGGCACTAAACTCAAGCCTTTTGTCGTCTTTCAGGGGGCCATCCGTGAAGTGAAGGCAATGCAGCAAGAGATCTCAAGAGCAGTCATCGCCACATGAAAGTTCAGTTTTGGCCCGCGCCTGCTGGTGTGGGATTCCTACCGTTGTCACATCAGCATCTCTACCAAACTGGAATTGAGGCCCTACAACATCACAACCGCGGTGATTCCTGGAGGCTGCACCAAGTATATCCAAGCCCCCAATGTCATGTGGAACCAGCCCTTCAAAGCGAGCCTATATGCTTCTTATTTTGAGTGGATGGCTGGGGACGCAGACAAGTAATACACAAGTGGAGGGAACCTAAAAGCACCATCTCGCCGTCTGCTTGTGGAATGGGTTCTCACTGCTTGGGACAAGTTGCACAAGGACCTGATCATCAAGTCCTTCAAAGTGTGTGGGCAGTCTGTGAAACCCGACGGGAGCGAGGACGACCTAATCCTGTGCTTCCGAGAGGGACAGGTATGTTGTGTAGTGATAGACTCACGTCTGTCAATCAGTATCACTATCAGTCTGGCCCAAACTAAATTAATATTTTGTTGGTTACAGCCATGCGCTGCTGGACTACAGGCCCTGACTGCTGTCCGCCTGTGCGAGGAAGAGAACACGAGGAGGACGAAGAGGAACTTTATAATAATGAACTTGTTGTAGAGGCTGACGTGAGTGATGAGGAGATTACAGGGAGAGGCGCAGAGGAGGGAGAAACGGAGGAGGATTAAACACAATTGGATGTTTTGGGTTTTTTTGGTTACACATTGGAGCGGTAAACTGTCTAATCCAGTTCCATAAATTGCCTTTTGTCAAGTTAATGTTAATTTACAGTGTTAATTAATAAATGAGCCTAAGATTTTAGGTTCAAATTGACACAAATCTTGTTTTTTTTTTCATTCTACTGGTAGTCCGTTTTGCTCAAATAGAAATAAAGGCATGTCTCTAATTTTGGCCTGGTTCTAATAATGGCCGGGTCCTCGATGCGCTCGAGTAAATAAAGGCCCGGGCCTATATTAGAGCATTTACGGTACTTCACAATGCAGTTATAAGGAGTTGACATCTGCAACACAGCTTCATACATGGCTAACACACAAGCTAACACACAAGCTAACACACAAGCTAACACACAAACTAACACACAAGCTAGCACGCGTTTTGATTCACCACTCTGATCCATCGTGTGTTTACATTATGGGACTCGCGTTGGTTATAAAAGTGAATCCACTTTGGTTCTGGCAAAGATTCACAGACAGTCACAGAAAAACACTATTTTGACTGATAGTCGCTGAATCCTGGAAAGAATTTCCAACTTTTGGCGAGTGGCCTCTTCTTTAGGAAGGTTGAATAAAGTCCTGTACTCTCGTAGCCAAATGTGCATCCGTGACATGATTGTTAGGTAAGAAAAAAGAACAGGTGTCCGAGTAGGTTAGAAAGAACTGTCGGTGCAAACATGACATCTTTTCAGATGCTCAGGAGGATTCAGGAGCATTGCTTAGAACTGCGTGAATTAAGCCATTATTTTGATAAGGAAAAATAATAACAACTCCAAAAAGTCGATTTTGCATGATATTGGACCTTTAAGTTCTCAGAGGTCAAACTACAAACATTATCTATCCCCAGAAAGTACAGATGATCCTGCTCTAGCGCTGGTTTTGAAGAGTGTGCCCCCAAGCACATGGAAACACAACATCACATGGTAGACATGGATTAAAGCACACTGCTGCATATCTGGCTATGTTTGAGTTGTTGTGCAAAGCCAACACATTAACAAACTAAATGTTCTGAACACATCTTTTGGGCTATATGGCCTTTTGTGGGGAAGTTGAAGTGACGTTTTCACATAGAAACATGTCAGTGCGAAGTGCAGCGGTGGATAGGGTTGCTGGTGTCGCGGTCTTCAGCCATGTCCACGGAGGAACAGAGGAACCCCGCCTACAGGGACTGGACAAGAAGAACGGAAGCTCCAACAAGGACAGGACGTTCTGTGATCTTGGCCTGTCTGCTTAGGGATTCCCATCGGCCCTGGGTCTCTATAGCCTGTCCGTCCATGGGAGTGGATCTCTCTTTCTGTGGTTCTCCCCGAGGCTTCTTCTTTCGCCTTTTGGGTTTTTGAATTTTTCCTCGCTGTGTGGTAGAGTCTATGAACGGGGGACGCCCCACGCGGCTCGTCACCACCTGCTGCAGACGCTTATTTGGAATATTATGTTTGCCTAGATACTTAAGCAGCTTCACTGACGCAGATGTCATGTGTTCATTTCAATGGTGAGGAGAACTTGTTTTCCTTCCCGTTACCGTCTAAACACAGAATGAATGACATTTGAAAGGTATCGATGATGTGTAATAGCGTGGCCATTCAGGCTGTAGAATATCAGATTCATATCAGGTCTTGGAGCACAGGGCTGGAAAAAAAATCTCACCTGTTTTGTACAAATAGTCCAAAAAAACGATACAGGCCAAATACGGGCAATGAAATGGTATTTGTGTCACTTTGGCTCGTAGTCTTAAGGTGAGTTGGCGACACGTCACATCACTAGCATTAGCACAAAGCCTTCCGCGTACCATCAAACGAACCCCGCCACGGATAGAGATCCCACGAGGCAATGGCAAGCAAACCAAAGCGTATGCATTTTTTATTTTCCAAACTTTTATTGTTGCGCGTTGCGAGAGAGAGAACTGGAGCGCTTGAACCTGTCACCCGTGTCACTTGTATCAGCAGCTCCTGGCAGCCTCCGTGTTGGCTGTTTTTGAACGAGTAGGAGTCAGGCTGTCACGTCTCCGCATGGCAACCCCACACAAAGTCAGGAGTCAAAAGTAAGAAGCAAACTAAGAAAAGGGAAAAAAAAAAAAACAGGCTGGGAATCATTTCAGAGAGAAGATAAACCTGTACCAAGCCCTCTCAATCAAAGTTATGTAATATATGTATGCCATTAAAGGATTGAAGGTTTCAAGTTTTTCTTTTAATTGATAAGACACTGTTTATGAGACGTGGCACGTCACTGCACACTAGTGATGCACGGGTCGTCTATTTTCTGCTCTGACCGTGACCAACTCGATCTTAAAAAACGGCAGGAGCCGTGTTGCAGCTGGCAATCATTCCAACGGGGGCGCGCCTCATGAACACGACGTTACTGTGCAGGAATGGCTCTTATGTTTGCATATAATGAGCTGCACAGGCATGTTCGAAAACGCATATGGACTTCACTAAGAAAAGATGACAGAAAATTCTCTAAGAAAAGATGACAGAAAATTCTCTTCAGTTAAGGGGAGACACTACAGGCAAAACTCTGTTAAACATATTCACTTCACCTGGAAACAACAACAACAAAAAACACCATATTATTATTCTTATACGTTTTTTCATAGTTTGGCAGGAGGTGCTTCTTATACGCCTGTGCAACTTATGTGATTTTTTTTCTTTTTTAAAATTCAAGTACATATTTTCACATGCCGCTAGAGGGCACTGCAGGCTAATCGACCAGCAGAATGAAGAAAACAAAACAAGGCTAATCATGGGCTAAAAGCTCCATGGCCACAGCTAGAGGAACGAGTTCGCAAATAAGAGTTTGAAAAACATGCTGTTGGAAGAGGTTTGTAAACAGCGCAGCTACACCTCTGCGCCTAATTGTAGCTAACCATCAATGTGCTACGTTAGCATATTGTATAGGGTTGTTCCGATGTACGATATCAGCGTCCATCGTATGGATGAGCAACATCATAATGGAGAGCCACCATCGTGATGCCACGCCCCCTCCTGTCAAAAACACGCACTGATCTGGGCCTTGTAAACCTTCAAACTTTGCAGGGATTGCGCTGTAAATGAAATCATGAATATAGCTAATATGGCTAACACATCATGGCTTCTGGCAGGCTACTTAAACTAGCATGCATAATTCTTAAAATAAAGACACAGCGCTGCTCTGTTTCTGACGCGCGGGGCTCTCCCTCTAAAAGCAGCTTCACTGTTTAACACCGTGTGGTCTTGCTTTGCTTTTCATGTGGAAACAAAAGTTTAAAATGACGTGATGGATGTCGCATGAGCGCTAGCTGAGCGCGCATGGGTTTGCATATTCTCACGAAGGACTGAGAGAGGGAGGAGAGAGAAAGACGCGCAGCACAAGAGATACGAGGCTACGAGCTCACGGACCGGGCGGCGCGTGGAGCAGCTTCAGTGTTCAGAGTTTGAACACTTTTCTGTTGCAAAATTTGTGTTCCATGACTGCTGAGATCATGTCTAGTTTAGATCCATCTATCCTGCAATCTTGCATATTTCCTAACATAGATAATATGCAGCCTATATATATATATATATATATATATATATATATATATATATATAGCTCTTGCCCACCATTCACCAAAACATCTGATGAAAATGAACACAATGAACAACAACCCCGATCCTCCTCAATTACTTAGTTTTTTTCAGAGGGATTTTTAATATCTAATTCCATAAATATGGGCCTTTTTCCTCCTTTATGTCAGAAATCTACAGCAAAAGTGTCAACATGTATATCCCTAAATTTAAAAAGTTCCCCTATTCACCTGCAGCGTCTCACCTTAAACAGCTCCAAAACAGAAGTCATCAAATCCAATCCACCTTAGTCGCTAAGCGTTTCATTCCATAGTCACCAACCTGGGTGTCAAGATCCTTCAGCTGTCATTCAGCACCTCAGTATTTTGCATCGTAGGAGCATTGCTAAACTCCACCCCTTGATCTCCCTCGCAGAAATGCCGAAAAGCTGGTTCACCCCTTTATCTCCTCCAGGCTGTACTACCGCGACGCACTCCTCGACGGGATCCCTGGCAGGTGTTTACACTTCATTCAGAACACTGCTGCCAGAGTCACAGTCACTGTAAAATACGCCTCCTAAGTCACAAATGCATCCATCGATCTGACCATCCACACACCAACATGACGCCTAATATTGTTATTGCGATATTGCACAGCCGTATCGCATATGGCAAACACGCCTCGTAGGTCAGTGGTGCAGGTGAGAGAGCAAACATGGCTCTTTTTGGCATGGCTTTATCTGCTCAGACTGGAGGAGGGTTTCGCAGGAGTTCTGTCTCCCTGTCTGTCACAGACTAGAGACCCGTCTGTGCCACTACAGAAGGGCGGGGTCGACGGCTTTTTTGCATCTCTGTGTCTTTTATCCTTTATTGAAACACCAGCACAGCAAATGCGTGCTGTCCAATTAAATGTTACAGCTTTTTTTTGGGAGGGTCTGGCAGTGTATTAAACTGTCTCAGGGGTCAGCGCTGTAATGTCAGTGAAGATCAGTCTGATAAGCGGTGCCCTCATGGTGTGACAAAATTATGTCTCAAGTTAACTTTGACTGGTCATGATTACCAACACTTCCTGGTCCTTGCAGCTGCTGCACCCATAAATCCACTCGACAAGGCTGCACCTGCGTCCAACCCGAATTGGCCTTAGAGTTTGCCGCAGTGATGCAAATACTCTGGAGTTGTACCCATCCTCATTATAGCCAATGCGATAGAGCTGCAGTTATGCAAGAAGTAAACAGAATAGCTCTTCAGTTGTGTTTAAGGTTCAGAATCGGCGTGGGAAATTGAGCTAACACTGCCAGATAATCACCTCTCATTCCACATTCCGCCGCAGCGTTTGAGAAACCATCCGGCGCGCTTGTATTCAACTTTAATCAGCCGATATTTTCCCCAAATAAGAATTATGCAAACAGTCCTCCTGCTGGAAGCCTGGTGGAGGCCCTTCTAATGGAAGACGCATTGCTTTCCGCGGTGTGTTCAGACCAATTACCGTCTGATGGGGCTGACTTACTGCCATCTGGCTCCGCGCGCAAATGTCCCCCCACGTCACCGCAGCTGGATGGGACGGGGACGCACGCGGAATCGCAAAATGCAAACTTCACAAGGGACTCGCAGAAAATAATAGGACACTTGGAATTCAAGAGAGAGCGCGGTTTAATATGGCTCGGGTAATATGCTTTTTCTAGTGTTTGAAATTTAGGCGATCGTTTCGAACTGAAATGTTGGTGACTATTTCAACCACGTCGTGATGAATCTCTTACACTTTGTCGATGAGAAAGTTCTTTGTTAATCGAAAAGTGCTTATTCAAAGTTTCAACTGGGCTTTCTTCCGTTCAGATACCCCTTGGTCCCCATCAAAATCTCAGGGAGTCAGGAAGTAAAAAAGTAAGCTACTCTTGAGAATACAGTCTGCACACAAAGTTTAGTCAAGCCCGTGAACTTGAATAAACCCGGCCTTGGAATGAAACCCAGGACCTTGTTTCTGTAAGGCTAGCCCGCTAACTTCAGTGCTATCATGCCGCCCAACCCTCGCTTTCCTTTGCTCATAACTATCCATTTTCCTCGATCCAACACAGCAGCTTTTGTATACCAACAGCAGATGGGAAGCAACCCACCGCCTCCACCATTCAATTCCCATATCTAAACAGTTTTGGCTCTCTCCTGGATTCTGAAGCCGATTGTTGCATGAAATGGAGCAAATGGACCGGATTAAAAAAGCCAACGCCTCCGAGGCAAAGAGGCGTTGGCGGGATACGAGGGGTCGAAAAGTTCTGGGCTGTGTAGTCGAGGCTATTTACCAAGTCTTCATGTGATATTCACAAAAACGAGCTGGAGTGGAGTCCTGTTTCTATACATCACGTGATGAAATCCATACACATGACTGGCTTCATGTGGACGCACACGTTTACTGAGCTGGCTCCGTGTTTACAGAGAAAGTTTCTGAAATTAGAAGGGTTGGTCTTCCTGTGGATACAGTCTTAAAAGCCTAAAAAAAATGCACATATTTTGTTCAGTGTTGTAGACAAAGGTTCATAAGTCGTCATATTCCATAGTCTCTCTCAAAGCATCATGTTTCTTTGGCTGGAACCTTATGATGAACTGCTGACAGAGAGCCGCTCCAGCTTTCTCCATGACGTTAGTTCAGTCTCTTGTGCGGTTGTTGTTTGTTTGCTTTTTCCAATACAATTCTTTTTGCACTGCTCTTGAGTAGCCACATTGCTCTGTTTGTTGGTGGGAGTTTTGTCTTTCGGATGCACTAATCTCTATCTCAAAGTGTTAGTAGGCTTGAAGCACACTGGGACTCTGTGTCGCTGAAAGATCCTCTGGACTTTTTCTGGATAGCCCAGCAGCATAAGGCAAATATATCCCTTTCCTTATATATATATATATATATATATATATATATATATATATATATATATATATATATATATATATATATATATATATATATATATATATATATATATATATATATATATATGGATGAATTGTTTTTTTTGGGTGGAAACTAAAAGCATCAGGACAAAATCCCCCTAGACGCAGGCAAACATTCAAACTCCACACAAAAAGTCCCGCAAAAACTAAAGCCTGTAGGTTCTTAAATTCAAACTCGTTCATTGAATTCCACTGGCGCGTTACAAGCTTTTTATCATATTCTTGGGAGTTTTGCCAGAGGCGGCCCGGGCAAATCGATAGCGGGGGCAGCTTTATAATGAGGGATCACGGGGGGCTTGATAATTCGGATCTTGCATCATTTATGCCAGCCTTGAGACACTGTCGGCGAATATAAGACTCGTCTGAAACGCCGATAGTTGGAGCTTCTCCCTTAGATTATTCCTGACCCTTCGCGCCCTCAGGGTCAGTGGGTCACATAGATTTATTGAGCCACTCTTGAACTCTGATTGGAAATGGCACACAGGCCGGTCAGCGACATTCCCGCGAGACAGTATGGATTAACAGCAAGGATGGGTTTATATATATATGCGGTCAGCAAGACAGCTATTCAGGAGCTAAAGGCAGATGTTAGCTCAGTTGAGCTCGCGAGAAACTTAGAGCGAATGTGCATGTATGTGATGATTTCAGAGATTTCAGAGCATTTCTTATGTCCTCTGATCAAATGGAGAGACGGATTATATGCAGAGGGAAGAAAACTGTTGTCTTCTCTTGTTATGTTAGTGTCTCCTCTCTCTCAATGTTAATGTTCAAAATCAAAGTCAGTAGCCGGAAATATCTACCTGTGCAAGTGCACGTATGTAAAATGATGTATATCCACATAATTAGATTTCCAATGTTAAGGAGAAGACAGTATCATTCGTTCATATCAAGTTCACAATTAACTAAATGCATCCATGATTGGAGTAATCCTTGCATGTGCTCGCGATAATTAATTGTTCTGTTGCCACATGATTAGTTAGTCAATGTTTCCATAAAACTGTATTTATTGAATTGTGTGATTTCCAGTTTATACATATATAACAATGTGTTTATTCATTTTACACATGAATATAGTACAATCAGAACTGTAAGCCAACAATTGGTGTTATGCACCACATTTGATTAGCATAGAATGAGTATTATTATACAAAAAAAAAGAAAAGTATCATAAAACTTAAAAATACCATAATCCTAACCTTCCTGTATATTTTGTTACAAATGACCATACTGCCAAGCATTCATTAAAACAACACACACATGTATATACCCTATAGGTTCACAGTAATACATCACACTTAGTCATCTTCAAAAATCTATTAAAATAACATTATCTACAAAGTCTTTCAATGGTCTCCACACTTTTTCAAATACAGACAACTTTCCCTTTCTATAACACGTCATCCTTTCCAGGGGAAACACGATGAGCATCTGCTTCACCCAACTTGCTCTTTTTACAAAGCATTGTAATTGTTCTTAGCTTGAAGGAAGCACATATTTATTATTATCTGCTCACTCTTTGTAAACTTATGCTTGCCAGGATAAATTATTGTATTTTTGGGAATGTCTTTGAGATAATTGTCTCTACAGCTCTTGTAGAGACATTGCCACATGCAGTGGAACAATGTTCCTTTAGCATTTTTAATGCCATGTTAATGCCTAAAAACTATAACTTTAATGCCCCAAATGTAAAACATCTTGGCCTATTTAATGTTGTTACATTTATAAACCTTCGAACAAACAGCAGAATGAGGGGGAATGTTGATATTCAAAACCAAATTGGACACAACAGACAACTTTTGAGAAAAAGATTGTGTCAAATTTCAACTCCAAAACTGCAGCTGATTTTGTTCAAGACCATATTTTTCAATTATTTTGGTAACTGCAGCAAATATAGTTTAGCAATGTCATTGAGTGGGAGAAAAAAGAAGAAAAAAACAAAATGCATAAGAAATTTAGAGTAAATGAAGCTATACAAAATGTGTGAATAGTAATAATTCATTGTATATTATTGACATTGACACTGTTGAGGCGGGTGATAGACCATCTGAGCCCCCCCCCCCCCCCCCCCCCCCCGCTCTCTCTGGGCCTGCTGTTATATCACCTCTCACATGGGGGATTGTCTCTTGAGCTCCGGTCTCCTGCGCCTTCACTCTTCTGTGCACAGCTGTCTCAAATACACCTTTTCTCTCCTGCTTTTTCAACTTGTCGGTCTCCCATTTTGTTCAAAGCTACTGTACACTCCCGCCAAGCCCACGCAAAGCGAAACACAAAGGACAAAAAGCCCAAAAGCTAAGATCTGAGACCAAATATAATATTTCAGTGCTTTAACAGGTTAATATGATATTAGAACTAAGATAAGGGACAAAACTAGCCAGAAACAAAAAAGAAAAAAAGAAATCCATATTTTCACAGTTTGCAGTTACGCATAAGACCTGAGGTGGCAGCAGTGAGCATAAAATGACTAACTTGCATCTAGCCCTTTAAACAAGACAATTCAATTAAACAGACAACACTCGAGTTTTGAAAAGTCCACTTTTTAGAGCTACGGTTATTTCCTTCCTCAAAACTTGTGTTTGAGTTATCGTAGACACTCTCGCTGCAACTATTCGAATAGTTGTGCTTTCCTTGGTTCAATTTTGATTGAGCTGTCCAGTTTTTAGATCTGAAAAGGTCTCTTATTGCATACATTGCAGCAATTTCAATTTTCTTCAGCCACTCTTATGGTTTAAGTCCTACCTGGAGTCCAAATGACTTGGGAACTCCTCAAGGGTCAGTTCTAGTACCGTTGCTGTTTTCAGTATAGAAATTACCTTCCAGATTGCTGTCAGGGTGTAAACTGCCAGCTTTATGCAGATGACACAGTTTTCCATGTGTCAACAAAAACATCTGCACTGGCCGGCAGCAGTTAACACAGGCCTTACATAACAAATCACGATGGCTGCAGCTGTCCCACTTCACTGTAAATGTAAAGAAAACCTTCTCAATGTGTTTCTCTATCAACCGCAGGTATCCCTGACAACGCCTTTAAGGTTCAGTTAGAACATGAACCCATTCAGGAGGATCATAGATAAACACCTGAAGATTCAAAGTCAAGTAAACCACGTCTGCAGGAAAGTCAAATCAAATCTGAACTGTTTCCGTTTTATTAGAAGAGAGTTGTCACACCATGCAGCTTTATAAACATGCAATAAAGATACTTGATTTTAGTATAATGAAATTGACTTTGAAATGTTTGAACAACTGTGTGTCACCACTGTTCTCTGGCCTCATGGTGAGGGGGGGCTCCCTCAGAGCCTCAGTTTGCGGGGATCGTGTGCTCCCAAAGTTTAGAAAATCTTTTGGACAGTCCAGCATCTCATTTAGAGGGGCGACACTGTGGAACTCTCCCCTGGTTTACATTAAACACATGAAATGGTTTAATGTGTTTCATCTATTGTAACTTGAAAATGAGCACATGTGCTATAACACTTTAAACAATGCATCGGGTTCGTCCAATGTTATTGCTATGTCCATATTAAATCAATAAATACATGAAAAAATGAAATGAAAACAACACAAATCTCCCCCTTGATTTTCCACGTTGAAGAGCTTGTATCCCTTAGCGCTGGCTGCAGGAAACGAGTACAAACAGAAACAAGTTTTTTTTGGTGACATTTTGTTTGTCTCAGAACAGACAGCGCACACAAACAAACTCGTATTCTGCGCGGTGACTCCGGCTCTCATTTGTTTGCAGACGCGACAGGACTGGCTTCTCCCCCCGGAGGCAACCACGCTCCCTGGGCTCATGAAGATTCCGAGCGAGTTTCCCATTACTCCCGTGCACTTCCGGGACCCGAAGGGATGACGGGAGGGTTGTTTTAATGCCGGCGAGGAGCGATGGATGGATGGATGGAAGTCAAACGCAACAGCCAAGGTAGTAATGAAAGCCTTATTACCTGGGTTAACCTTTGGCCATGAGAGCGCCCCCTGCTGGCCAAGGTCGATCGAGTTGTCAGTGTCAGAATGGAATAATGTAATATGGGCCGATCAAGGAAATGATTGAGTAAGGACGGGTTGTAAAAAGTGAGGTAGAATCTACGAAAGGGGCAAGTGAGGTACATTTTCTTGTGGACAATTTCGCACAAGTAACAGACGTTACTGTCAGCACTGATGGGTGGATCCATACCACATAATACACATTTCAATACTGTAGCCAATAATGAAAGTATTGAATTGTTTGTTAAGGGGAAAACTATTTGAGAATAATATAAACTTTCATTAATTATTAGCAAAGTGGTTCAACAGGTGGCTCGAGCATCTGTTCCGGATGCCTCCTGGTCGCCTCCCGCGGGAGGTGTTCCAGGCATGTCCTAGTGGGACAAGGCCTCATGGAAGACCCAGGACACGGTGGTGGGACTATGTCTCCGAGCTGGCCTGGTGTCGCCTCGGGGTCCCCCCAGAACAGCTGGAGGAGGTGTGTGTGGACCGGGAAGTTTGGGCATCTCTGCTGAGACTGCTGCCCCCGCGACCCGGCCCCGGATAAAGAGGAAGAAAATGGATGGATGGGTTCAACAGCCCATAAATACATAAAACACAGAGAATGCTAACATGACGCTACATGTTAGCATCGTGCTAACGCTAGCTAGCACTAGCTACGTCTGCTGTTTTTTCGCTTCTACTGAACAATCTGCTGTGAAAAAATAACCCAATGGACCTGATTTAGATAAATAAATAAGTTTTTATTTTGCCAGAAAATGGCTAAAAAGAGTGAAAAATTGTGTTTCTCAAAAGATTCTGTTTTCCTCCTCCGCGAGGCCACGCCCCCTTCTATGACGCGATGCCGTCTGTATCTATAGTGTACTTTGCTTTTATACCCAACTAAATCAACACATTTTGATATTTCTAAATCCACACGGTTTCAAGATTCTAACAGTTCTCTTTTGACATCATTTGCCTGGTGCCAGTAACTTGGCTAACACCAGGCTGCTGTGTGCGCTCGAATTATTTCGAACTGCACAACAGCCTGGGGACCATGGCCAAATCTCCGGTGGATTTGGGAACCAATCACAGAGCGAGGAGGGACGGCAAGACGATGACGCGCTATTCGATATACGGAAGCTTGTAGTTTATTTACGGATAATAATAAAAAAGTTTATTTACGGATCCAACGTGACAGCAGCAGACACGATGGTATTTTTTGATCAAGCTTTAGACCTTGTTCTAAATAATTTAGCTCAAAAGTTTACAGCGGGTACGTCATACGTCATCTCATACGATGATATGATTGGCTGGGGCTACGTGCAGACGCATGAGACTTTTTTTTTTTTTTCGTATCGCCCAATAAACGACTATGGACGCTCGTAAACCACACCTCTCCTACGAGAAAATGAATTGGTGTCCCCAGACTAAATATCACTTGTGATTTTAGTCTGGTGTTAGCCAGGCTATGGTGCCAGTGCTATTTTCAACACCTGTGCACTGGAATGTGTCCCCGCCCACTCTACACCCTGTTTGGCCCATCTTTATGTACCCATAGGCCTCCCATTGGCCCTGGGGCCCCCACCCCCCTCATCACAAACCCGAGCACCAACCTTCGTAATTGTGAAACTGGTTCATCTTGTTAGACATGTCCAACTGTGCCGATTCAGTGGACTCTTAACCCGTTTCAGCAGATTTCATTTGTATTTGTAACATTTGTATCGATGTTACAATACTAGCTCTATAAGTACTTGGCATCTACATATGACACTGAGGATATTTGCTGGAACACAAAGCAGCTATAAGCCTTCCAGAATAGAACAAAATGGTACATAGAGCATGCGCAGTTAACTTCTGGGACGCGAGTAATGACCCAGCGGTGAATATGAAGCTGCTCCATGGATGTATCATGTACAGGAGAGACGAGGAGGTGGAATTTATGCGTCAGACCTCACGGGACTGCAGAAATAATACTGTCGGAGAGAACGGCCCGCTCCTGTCAGTCCAAACGCAGGGAGAGAATGGAGGCTGAATGGAGGCAATTTCCTTGGGTGCTTTTGTCCGTGTCAAAGCGATCGTACAGACCCCCAAAACGGTGGCTCCGAAATGGATAAAGTGCGTTTGATAGAATATCTTGTGACACTCGAGCCTGACCTTGTCTTGTCTCCCAAAACACTGGTATCTAAGGCTAAGTTTGCACGTTTCCAGCTGTTTCGAGCGGCTGTTTCAGTTACAGTTACATAGAATTTATTTATTTATTTTTATTTATTTAGTTTAGTTTATTTGAGCAATTCCAAGTTCCAAGTTTTTAGAAGAAAAAGAAACACAATAATGCCCAAAAGGGAGTAGGCTGAAGCAAACAATGCAGCAGGGTGGAAGATGCAATATCAACATAATCAGAAATGAATGACATGAAAGTGTTTTCAGCTTGGATTTGTAGTTTGTCAGAGTTGAGGCCTGTCTCGTGTCTTCTGGGCTGCACGGTGGCACAGCAGTTAGCTTTAGGTCCCAGGTCCGATCCCTGGAAGGACAGGGCCTTTCTGTGTGGAGTTTGCACGTTCTCCCTTACTCTGCGTAGGTTTCCCTCTGGTTTCCCCTGAGAGTGTGTTTGCATGTGTGTGTGAGTGAGTGGTGGTGGTCAGAGGAACTGATGGCACAGACTGGTGCTTCCGTCAGTCTACCCCAGGGGCAGCTGTGGCTTCACCTTACCACCAGAGAGTACGGCGTAAATGATTACTTTGACAAGCTTGGTAACACAGGCTTGTAAAGCGCACTGGACTAATATTTCCTGTTTCCAGTCAGGACTGGAGTTGCATTGCTCTGGATGAACTGCAGCATCTTCCAGTGAGCAGAAACGTGCCGGGAAAGCAACAATAACAAAATAAAAAAGCCACAAAAAGTGTGACAAAAAAGTGACAAAAAAACAACAAAGAAGCGACAAAAGAGCGACAAAAACATGACAAGAAAGTGACAAAAAAAGTGATGAAAAAGCAACAAAAGCTGACAAAAATATGTTACAAAACCCCTATGAAAACAAGACAATAACAAAAACAAAATATGTGACGAAAAAGTTACGATCAGTTTCATAGGTCTTCGCTTTCAAATGAGGTGTTAAACTTTAAGATTTAGGTAAAGCTGAACGAGAAAATGTGCTCAGTTAAGGCGGGGGTTAAGAGGTTAAGTTCAGGTCTGAGTCCATTGTTTCCCCAAGATTTGTATCCGGATTTTTAGGTGAAAAATCAAAAAATTATTGGTTGAAATAAATGTATTTGTGATTTTGGTTTTCTTTGGTTTAGGCCAGGGGTCTCCAAGAAAATTTCGCTGGGGGCCAAAATATATCGGGACTGTATTGCAGGGGTCCATAAACAAAAGCTCCAGTAAAACATGTTTTATTTGGGAATATACTATTGAGGAAACTTTTACCAACAATTGAACAACAATGAGCCTGACAGCACTGAAACCTCGGCTTACACTTGTATTGCACTTTACAAGCCTGTAGTCATTATTCAGTCACTCAGCACTTGGTGCTGGTAAGCTACTATTGTAGCCACAGCTTGTGTTGTTTATAACCTGATCTCTGATTGTGTCAGTGCCCTCTGCTGGACACATGAGGAATTCTTTCCTTCTTTATTTAAGCTGCCCCCTTGTGGCTGGAGTTAGCATTCTGGTTATTTCTTTAATAAATCATAACTCTGAACAGGAATGGTCTAGAGACGTACTCTTTGTTTTTACATACTCAGGAATGTATGCTCTACAAGTCAGGGGCCAGATTGAATCATCTTGCGGACCGGATTTGGCCCGTGGGCCGCCTGTTGTAGACCCATGGATTAGGCCAACTAGAGCATCATGATTTATCTGAATCAAACACAAAAAATGCTGTTTAAATGGTCACTACTTCACATTTTCTCCAGTTTGACTTTACCCAAACGAAAAAGTGTCAAAAGGGCAACAAAAAACACTTTACAGACAGAAATGTGTCGACAAAAAAGCTACGGTTAGCTTTGTCGGTCTTAGCTTTCAAATGAGCGGTCGAGAAAGATTTGGATAAAGCCGAACCAGAGAAAATGTGCTCGATTCAGGTGGAGGGTAAGACCTATAACCGTGTAGTTTAAACATCCTACAACAATGTCCTGGAATGCATGCTGTATCCTACAAGGCTCCCACAGCTGAGTTGTCGGGGAATTTAGATACGAAAAGTGCCAACAGAGGCTATTGACAGCAACTTCCACGCAACAGAGAGAGAGAAGCAGATCTAAAACGAGCTAAAAACAACGGCAGCTGCCTAGGACTGCATACTAATGGCACTGGGTGGAGAATGAACCCGGCTGGCTCTGATTTGAGAGGTGCTGAAATCGTGTCAAGATCCAAATTCTCCTCTGATCAGACATCACACGGCGGAGCGCGTTCCTTCCTTCCGACATTTCACACACGCACACACACACACGCACACGCACACACACGTGCATGCACATACACACACGCACGTTTCCGCTGTTCAGGAAATCTAATTTTAGTCACGACAAGCCTCAAACAGAAAGTTCCGAGCAAGACAAGGCCTCCCTGCAGCTCCCGGGTCGAGACAACGGCAAAGATCGCTGCAAATTCACGGCAATAATAAACATGTTCAGCGGTTTCGAGCAAAATGAGGCAAAACCGTGGCAATTACTGGCTTTTTTTTTGCTTTTCAATCACGGGCAAATGTCACGCTCTAAAAGGAAAAACGTTTTGTTGTAAGTCTCTGATTCTTCACTACAAGCACACGGTGTACTGCACAGAATACTGCACAGAATACTGCATAGAATACTGCACAGAATACTGCACAGCAACTTGGTAAAGTGGACATACCATGCACGCGTAAATGAAGCTTAATCCTACAGATGATCTTTGATGGGCTGTAGTTTGCCCACCTCGGGTCAAGATCAGTGGTTCCCAAAGTGGGGGTTGGGGACACTGAAGTGGGGCTCGCAAGATGATTTTTACATTTCTGACATTGAATTTGATGTGTTTTCATTGAAAACTGCATATTTTACTAACATTAAAGAGACTAGATGCAAGTTGGTCATTTTAGACTCACTACTGCCACCTCAGGTCTTTTGCGTAACTGCTTATCAAAATGACCCAAAAGATTTTTGTTGCGCTTTAATATTTGAACCCCGTGAGGTTCAAATATTAAATTGCGCTGTAATTGCGCAATAATATTTGAACCTCATGAGGTCCGTGCTCACGCCATCTACAATATTGCCGATTTTCGGAGCAGAACTTGTGCTCTTTTGTGTTGTGTTTGTGTCTTTCAAACGAGCCCTCCCTGGTGCTTCTACGCCTCTGGGGAGCCGTGTAACCTTGTAGTAAATTGACTTTTTAAAATGTTTTACCTTAGGTTATTATAAATACTAATTATGTTTTACAGAAGGGTGTCCCGAGGTGTTGGTTGAGTGATTTTGGGAGTCGAGGCCTGAAACGTTTGGAAACCCCTGGTCTAGATGATAGAACTTGTACTTTGTACCGTTTTTAAGAACTATAGTTCATGGAGTAGTTTGAAGTAGTTTTATCACATTTTTACTTCTAATTGAGTAATACAGAGCCTGACCAAAAGAAGAAATAGATGACATGTTCCATCTTTAGCTTTGATTACAGCACACATTCACAGTGGCGTTGTTTCAAAAAGCTTCTGCAATGTCACCAAGATCTTGTATTGATGATGGGAGAGTGTGACCACTGCACAAAGCCTTCTGCAGCACGTCCTCAATGGGGTTAAGATCTGGACTCTTTATCGGCCGATCCATCTCACGGTGAATGAATCTTGGCATTGTCATTTTGGAATATGCCCCTACCATCAGGGAATAAGAAATCTATCTACAGAATAGCCTGGTCCTTCAGGATGTTCAGGTCGTCAGCTGACCTCCTTCTTTGTGTTGCTGACCCTACACCTGACCAACTGCAGTGACCCCAGACAGAATGCATATTTAGCTACACGGAACAGTCCTCAGCAGCAAAACCATCAGCCCCCTTAACCTATCCATATGCTGGATCAGGCTGGTTTGGTCCTAGCATAGACTTGCTATGTTTTGCTGGTCATTGCAGGCAGTCTGCAGAGTTTTCAAAGCGTGCAGTGAAAATGCGGCAGACCGTTTGAAGGATGGCACGGAGACTCCATGCTGAAAGAGTAATCCGTCTTGTCACGTATAAAGAAGTTAAATTAATTCTCCCCTTGCCCGCGTCTTAAAAATGTGTTATTTAAGAAGAAAAAAGCAGCAGTCCTCCGTCGCACTTGGCAAGTCCAAGGAAAGTAATGGAATGAGAAACACCTACAACGAACGACTGCGCGTTGATTTATTTACTGTTTGCGCTTCTTTTTGTAAGTAAAGACATATAAATAAACTCTTCCATACCATTGACTAATCCTTCGGAAATTAATTATACATAGAAAATGAAGGTTTATTCTGCCTGTGCATGGGTGAGTTTTGGCTGGTGTGTAATTAAACAGATATAAGCCACCGGGAAAAGGTAAATGACAGGAAAAACAACCCTTTCATGTACTAGTTTACAGTATAAAATCACCTCTAAAACCATGCTCACGACCCACTAAATTATCAGACCAACGACTCCAGCCCTCTTCTGTAAAATGAAATAAGCGCTTTTTAGGTTTCAGCCATGACGAACTGTATCTGGGAAGAACAGAACGAAAGTGCTGACATCGTAGATTGAAGAAACAGCTAAATTTAACAGCTTTGCCCGAGGGTTACTCACCTCCAAACTGTGCCAATGTAGTGAAATACTACTCCAGGTATGTCTACGAAGAGGGAACATGGTTAAGACATGGTTTTAAGCTCAGAAAAGGCCGATTTTCATGATATGTAAGTAGCAAAAAACACGAAAACAAGAAAGAAGTCACTCTATTTTTTGAATAACAAAGAGACACTCACACATGTTCCTTGCTCTACAGTCTTCAACTAAAACTATCTAAGTGATCCAAACTCTTTTTCAGGGCAGATGTCAATCCGGATTGGCTGACGTACTTGTCGGTCTTGCTTTGTGCATGATATCTGCTGATCTCTAAGGGTTCCAACTTCATATCTAGCATTGCATTGTTTTCGCTACACTTTTATTAAACTCTTGTGCAAAAAGGCACAACGTCGGACAGCCTTAAATTCTGCCCAAGGTTCATACAGTTTGACAGTTTCATTGATCGTAACATGGACAGTATAAAGTACAAGATAGTTCCCCAAAATATAAACATTTCCAGGCAATGGCAGAGCTGCTTCCAAAGGGGAGGTTTGACTGAACCAGAAGCCTATGGAAAGGCATATTTAGTTCATTGTAAAGGCTAAGATACTGACGTACCAAGGGGAGGCGCAGGACCTGGCATACCACAAGTCTTGTACACAACGCCCCATCACACACTGAAGGAGTCCAAGGCCAAGGCCACTAAGACACACACCTGTTAGCTCTGACGAACGTTTACAAGGGCTAGCCTGCATACACTCAACTCACCGATGCCCACACACTTCTCAAACCGCCGGCTTTACGCTCCTTGAGGCTGCAGTGCGCCTATCATGAAGATCTCCTCACAGCCAGGCCAGTTCTTGGTGGGTGACGTCAGGGGTGACAGGTCACAGAGGGGCGAGGATGGGAAAGCAGCGCCTTTTATAGGTGAACCTATAGCGACCCCATACTGCCACACTTTGATAGAATAAAATGAATGTGGTCGACGCACATGTAGCTGTAGTCGACTCTACACAAACGAAGGAAGGAGAGGAGCATAAAGTTGATCGATTTCAATCAGATTAAACAGGAAGAAATCTACAGCTGACACTGATTAGAAAGAGACTGAGTCAGTGTACGACCCATGAGTGAATTTGCTCACTTCAGGTTATCAGAGGTAAGAAAATCAATACAGATGAAAATGTAGTCTTAAGTATAAGAATAAGTTTGGACGAGTTTAATGTTTAATGTTATGACGTTTTGGTGGTTTGTCAGTCACTGTGGTGCCGGTGGAAATGAAGCTTCAGCGCAAATTCAACCTTAAAGACGTACCTGGAGCCTTCATTCATCGCCAAAGCAACGGCAGCCTTTACTAATCATAATCACGGCCCCAGCTCAAGCCACACCTTCACGTCAGCCAATCATCGCAGCTGCTCATCCTACTTCAGCCACTCATCGCCCAGGATCCCCTTCTTAAGCTCCCCGGTCAATCACTCGGCCGTGCTGCGACCCTCCTCCACCCCTCCTCGGCTCTGGTCTCGTCCTACCACACCAGTATCCAGGCTCTGGGGAGGATTCTGGCTATCAATGCCATGTATTCCATATCATGACTGCAATCTTCCGCCGGGGTCTGAGCCCCAGTTACGATTCACGTTCAATAAAACTTCCCTAACGCATTCTGTCTCGGAGTCTTTTCAGGTTGAAATGATGTCAGATTTATGAACACGGTTTTGAGTTGCTTATGTTGATTGTGGAAGCAAGCCTTTGGCCCCCATGTGCGGGAACCAGTGGGGGGGTCCGCCCCCTTCACTCTGAAATGAGTACGTGCTAGTGGCAGGCCGTGATATTGCAGCCAGCAGCCCAAAAAGCCCTTTTTGTCATAGACACTCATGTAAAAGGAGCAGCCTGTAAAATGGTCCACAGGGCATCTGGAGTTTCAGACTGAGGCAAATATATTTCTTTAAAATTACTATTTTTAGGACATGGACTTTTTTTCTTCGTAAAAAAATTGTAAAGCATCAAAAATACATTTTTAAAAGTTTTCTAATGACGTGACGTCACCAGGGCCGTAGACGTGCACGAGCGTGTGCGTGACGACTCATGAACGAGCAGATTCTCCCTCGTGTGATTTAGCGGCTGAAGTCTGAGCAAAACAAATGAACTGGACTAAAAACAAGGATAAACGCGAAATAACAAACATCTCAAGTAAGTTTATGTTTCTCTAAGTCTTTAGCCAAAAACTAAATACGAAATGTATGATGAATATAGCATGTGTTTATAGCATTGGATTATGGTTAATAAGAAACAACTAGTCTACATGTTATTAAACTCATTTCTGAAAATTAAATAATGGCACTAATAACCTGTAACTGTTTTATACGTACGTCCGAAGGGCCGCTAAGCGCCCGGTTGTTCAAAGAGCGGGCTAAACTAGCTTTTTAAGCCCCGCACTGACAAACTAACCCCCAAAGTCATCGTAGCAGAGCAGCTTATTCGCCTGAAATGGCCTTAAAAAAACATTTTGTGTTTAAAGAACGATGATATTAAGAGATTTGACTTTTTGCGTAATGGCGTCCGCTCGGCTCTGAGGCTTCGTCGGCCGCCGTGCGCTTCCGCTGCTTTCACCCACTTGGGCCGTGGGAGCAGAGATACAGGTGACGCGTCATACGGGTACTTTGGGCCGCAATAGCGGACGAAACTGGTTTCATGCGCCACTGAGCACCCCTATGTAAAGAGATAGGAGCTGGGACAGCATGCCTTATCCAGTTTATAATAGATCCATGGCGGGAACATGCGCACAGAACAGTTAGCATAACGTTGCTGTTGCGTTTAGATATTTCGAGACTCGTTTTATGTTATTCTGAAGTTGGTTTGACTTCTGAGTTTTAGCTGCTCTTGGGACGTAGCGCCCTATAGCCCGGAATGTTCTGCAGTGTGGGTTTAAAGGAACAGGCCACCGGTTTTACATACTGAGATATGTTCATACCGGAGCTTAGACGAGTTGATGCGTACCTGTCTGGTCTTTGTGCGTGCCCTCAGTCACGAAAAAACAACCACAGATGTTGTTAGCATTTAGCCTCTCCCAGCATATTCCTATAGCTCCAAACGGGGGTGAAGTTAGAAGCGACCAAGCTCTTCCACAGACACAAAGACCAGACAGGTACGGATCAACTCGTCTAAGCTCAGGTAAGAACAGATCACAGTATGGAAAACGGTGGCCTGTTCCTTTAGACACATCTGGAAGTGCTAATGCAAAAATCATATGCATTTTCTGGACACGTTTATGTTTGTATAACTTCCCTCAGTTATCCATTTAACGTATGTGCAAATGAATGCGTATAAATCCAAGGTATTATCGATTTCCTTTGTTTAAGCATCTATGATTTGAATTCTTGCGATCATCCGAACATGAAAAAAAAGGACACACATACAAAAGGATTATGTGTCTCTGTGCTTAACATAGCCACGTATTTTCTGCCTCCGGGACATCCGTGAATCAGACTAAGCCGGAGAAGGTTATTCCAAGGAGGGATTTGAGACCGAGGCTGTCACGGCGCATCTCCGCACATGGCTCAACTCGGGGGAACATTTCAAACACAGGAGATGGACTGCGATGGCAGACTACAAAACATGGCGTTGAATACATTTAAAGCACAGAAATAATCATGTAAGGTAGAAGAAAAATCATTGCATAATCAGTTCTAAAGAGGGGGGATTGTCGAAGGAGTCTCGTATGTAGCTGCCTTCATGTAGAAAATTCCAACAACGCCACCTTGTTTTGTATTTTCCACGACAGAGAGCAGCGATAATACACTGCCTAACCGAAAAAAGGGACCACCCAATAAAAGGGTGACAGGCTTGTGAGATCACCTTTAGCTTTGTAGGGATTCACCGATACCACTTTTTCTAAAACCGATTAGAGTACAAGGCATTTTCTTCATGTTCTAGACGCTCCACAGCGCCCTCTCTGGGCAGTAGTGTCATTCATGGTGAAGTGGTGGAAGCAGTGGAGAAGAACAAATATCTTGGTTCTTGGATGGACAACATGCTGCAGTTTTGACTCTTTTGATGTAAACAAAAGGATTCTCTGCAACTTCTACTGCTGTTTCATTGAGAGCTTCTTGTTTTTTTCATTTGTTTGCTGGTTCATGGGTTTGTCTGTGAAAGAGAAAAAAAAAACTGCAAAACATTGTCAAAATCTGCTTTAAAGTCATTGGAGTTAAGCAAAGAGACCTTCAGTCTCTATGGGAGGAGCAGGCGCTAAAGAAGGAGCCTCTCCAGCCTCTGTCCTCGGAGTTTTCGCTCATGCCTTCTGAGCGTCATTTTCAGGTACCTTTTCAGAAACAAATCGTTTCTCCTACTCTTTTGTCCCTCTGTCACTGAACTGTTGAACTCTGAAGGGAGTTTTTATTTCCAAGTGACATTGACCTTTTTGAAATGTGGCCTTTTTTACTATCTGCTGTTGTCTGTACTGTTGGAAGTGACACACAGTGAGTGTTGTGATGTGTTTGTGCAATATCTGTCTGAGGTGGCAGCATGTTAATTGCCCTGGGGATCAATAAAGTTTTCTGAATTTGAATCAACATACTTTTTTAAGTGAATAGACGGTTTAAAGATTGACTTTTTCACAGCAGATTGGTTAGCAATAAGTTAATTTACTCATTTACATTTCCTTGAATAAAGTAGACTACAAAGATCATCAAGTTATATCAGAATTGAACAGATGCAATTTTTTTTTCACCCAATATAATTTTTTATTTCTATTTCATAGACAGAAAAGCTCATGTCCAAAAGATCAACAATGCTTGTGCTTTATTCATGTATTTATTTTTATTTAACAATAGTATTGAGATGGTTGTTTATAGAGCTCCACAGTCCCACCCACTCCCGCTCACGTGTCAGGGTATTTTTAGCATTGATTTTTCGAAAAAGTCAACTATTAAAAGTTTAATGGCACGGCTAATCAGCGATGTGCTAACGACCGACACACCGCGGGTATTTTAAGAAAGAAACAAACAATACTTGATAATACGACAAAATTAAATTAAATTTGACCTTGTATGTTTCATGTCCGTGAGTTAGCACACAGCTGATTAGCCGGCACCATGATGTTAAAGTCTTAATAGTTGGCTTTTTCGAAAAGTCAATGCTATAGTAATACATGGGATTTTATTATGTTGGACCCCGACACGTGACCGGGAGTGGGTGGGACTGTGCAGCTCTATTACTGCAGCTAAATGGTCTCTTTTTGCCTTTACTTCAGCTTCATGTGGATTTTCTAGCGAGTAGCTACAGAATTTTGATTGTTTTGCTGCAGCTCATTTTCGCTCAATATAAACATGCTCTATCTCTTTATTTGGGTTTTTCTGAGTACATTTTAGTAGCTTGGTTCGTTTTTCAGATGAATAAGCCCCTGGGCAAAACACGGAGTAAGAATCGCCAGAACTGTGAGCCATGAGTTAGCGGCTAGTTTAGCAACTTTAGCCTGTATCATGGAAACACTGCAGACGCTGCAGCACTAGCAACATTTAGCTCAGGTTTAATCCAGCACAGACTCTGATTTAGGGAGTGTCGTCTGTAATAGAGTCAGCTCTATGTGGAATATTGGATTTCCACTAAAGAATGTCAAGCGGTATCAGAACCTCATGAATGAGTACAAGCATGTGGTATCGAGCCGATACCTGATACTGGTATTGGTATCAGTGCATCCCCAATTACAAGTATAAATTTCAAGGTCTATTTGGTCAGACACTAGGTTTAGAGATGTTGAAATCTTCACCTTTCAGCCGCAGGCCGTCATCAGACGTGTCGCAAAACAATGTGATGGAAATGCAACCAAAAAGCCACAAACAACAAAAGAAAAGGGACAAAAACGAAACAAATAAAGCGACAACAACGTGAGGAAAGAGATCCGTTTAGCTCAGTTTTGGAGGTCTTATAGCTTTCAAATGAGGCGTTTCACTGGCCTACAGGCTGTAACCTTTTAGATTTGGGTGAAGCCAACATGTGCTCGGTTAAGGCGGGGGTTAAGAGGCTAATGTGCCACATCCAATGAACAAATAAAAAAAACAGCCATCTCCCGCAGAGGGCTGAATACATTCTCACAACTGGGGAAGACATGAAGAAATCACCGCGGGGCGTGAGCATGCCACGGAACACGGGACCCACACCGGCATTTTCATGTCACTGGTTAGCGACGCTGCCCGCTTCCCGCTGACAATTCCGTGTGGCTAAATGATCCCGTTGTCCTTGCTCCGGTGGCGCCTCGCACGCTCCGTCATTAGCGGGTGGGCCGGACACCTGCGAGGCTCGGGCTACCTCATTAAACAGCCGGGAATCCTACCCCACTGCGCGGCCAGAGCGCGTGGAAGCTTTGTTCAAACAGCGGCGCGGCGTAGTACACACGCCGATGGGGATGGGCCGCACTATGTATTTACACGCTTTAGCGGCGCCTACGCTCAATGTCACGCGTAGGGCAGAGCGGTGGGCCAGGCAGGAGGGCGCGGGGGAATGGCACAAGATTGAGATCGCAGACGCTTCATTTACTCGGAGGTCGGATTGGAATTGAAGGGGGGGTGGGGGTGCAAGGAGAGGAGAGGGGAATCTAAATGGTGCAACTTTGCAGGGAAAGCAAGACGAAAAATGTACAAGTCATGAAAAAACTAAATCGTCGTTAAGGTGACACACTTGAGGTGACTCGGGACAAACTAAATTCATTGATTTTTTGAAGCGACAAAATCTAAATAATGGATAGACCCACGTTTAACTTTAGGCTCTTATTTGGTTGACACATTAGCTACAAAGATGTTTTTTTTTCAGAGTGGATTTTGGATATCCATAAGCATAAGCTACTTTTTGCAGATCTAAAGATTACTCAAAGATGCGTGAGTGGGTCCTGACACAGCTCCAGGTCTGTTGTTGATGAGAGAACAACATCGGCCCTTTTCGAAACAGCTTCCTCTTTCCTTTTCTTACCACTTCCACTAATTCAGATGCAGATTTGTCATATGTACATTCTATGTTTTAGAAGGTGAGGGGTTTTCACTCCCAGTAAAATCATATTTGGTCTCACTGCTGCTTTCTTTTTCATTAACAAACACCTTTTGAACCTTGCGGCTTGTATAACGGTGCACCTTACATAGATTTTTTTGGTCGTGCTGAATATTGTGTCACATGTTGTGGTCTTCCTCCACATCTGTCCACCGAAGCCGGGGCACAACGGGAACCTTGAGAGCTCCCGAGGCTGTGTGCGCTAACAGGCCGAGGAGGACGGCTCTAAACACGGCCATACCCCCCAGGAGGAGTCGCTGTGTGGCAGCACTTTAGCTTCACTGAACACACGTTTATAGAATAATAGAATCAGAGTTCTTCTCAAAACACTTTATTAACACATTATTGATTTAATTATTATTATTACGAAACTAGACACTCTAATACACCTTATGTGTGACTTTGGTAGCTCTGTGATGAAGTGAAATAAAAACTCACGATCTGGACATTTCATATGTTCTTTTTGTCCGAGGGGCCGCGGTGTTGCGCAGTGAAGCTGTAGAGCCGACATTTCTCTGGAGCTCGTTTGACAAAACAGAGCGGCTTCGCATTTAACATTCAAATTAATTAATTAAATGGTTAAAATCGGTCCAAGGACGGCTGAGAAACATCCTGTTAAAGTCTTCAATCCGAGTACTAGGCTGCGGCAACACGCGGTGTTTCAAAACGTGTCAACAATGTTGTAGTTGAAAATAGGCTTGAAACAGAGATATTTAGGCATTTGTCTCATTCCATAACGAGAGGAGAGATGAGGAGAGATGAGGAGAGGAGAGAGGAGGAGAGAGGAGGAGATGAGGAGAGGAGAGGAGAGATGAGGAGAGAGGAGGAGAGGAGAGGAGAGATGAGGAGAGATGAGGAGAGGAGGAGAGATGAGGAGAGATGAGGAGAGGAGGAGAGATGAGGAGAGATGAGGAGAGGAGAGGAGGAGAGATGAGGAGAGGAGAGATGAGGAGATGAGGAGAGATGAGGAGAGGAGGAGAGATGAGGAGAGATGAGGAGAGGAGAGGAGGAGAGATGAGGAGAGGAGAGATGAGGAGAGGAGAGATGAGGAGAGGAGAGATGAGGAGAGGAGAGATGAGGAGATGAGGAGATGAGGAGAGGAGAGATGAGGAGAGGAGGGGAGATGAGGAGATGAGGAGATGAGGAGAGGAGAGATGAGGAGAGGAGGAGAGATGAGGAGAGGAGAGATGAGGAGAGGAGAGATGAGGAGATGAGGAGATGAGGAGAGGAGAGATGAGGAGAGGAGGGGAGATGAGGAGATGAGGAGATGAGGAGAGGAGAGATGAGGAGAGGAGGAGAGATGAGGAGAGGAGAGATGAGGAGATGAGGAGAGAGGAGGAGAGGAGGAGAGGAGAACTGTTGAGAGTGTTTCATAAAACACGACATATTTCAGTTTGTAGAACAAAATCAGTGACTTTGATCTCATACACATATCCGCTTTGTGGCCCTAAAACGGTCATACAGACAGTTTGAAATGCTAAATTCGGTGCAATCTGTGGCCTTTGCTTTAGAAAGCACCGCGCTAATAACCGAGATTTTCATCACTATTTGACTACAGTTACATTGCACTCCCCAAACGTCAGGTACAGTTTCTCCCAATGAAAATGACACTATAACATGTCGAAAACCCCGGTTTGCATGAGATCCATTTCACTCTTTAAAACATAGCGGTGGACCGAGTTGAATTTGCTTCCTTTTTAAAGTCATGATTTATGCATAAAACACACTTTGCTCCGCGGAGAGAAAGTGAAGTGCGGGGAGTTGGCATGTCGCGCTCACGAGGAGGCAGATGAATATTTCAGAGGCATTTGGCCGCTTCCCGAGCTGTAAGTGTTTTTGTGAGAGCTGCCCACGATCTCACCTGTTCACCGGCGGAACCTCGCACTCCTCCAGATGTTCGCGCTGCAGCTGTCCTTGTGATGTTTCTGGCGCTGCGCAAAATCCTCAGCTTTTGTTTTTCGTGACGACCCAAAGGGAGTCTTAAATCTGAGGTCGTTTGTTGGTGAAAATGTTTGTGGATCAGAGGAAACAGAGACCTTTAATACGTCCAAAGGGTCATGACACACGTACACAGTGGCCTCTTTGTGACACACGCACTAAAGCACTAAAGCAGTGAAGCAGTAATGCAGTAAAGCAGTAATGCAGTAAAGCAGTAAAGCAGTAAAGCAGTAATGCAGTAAAGCACTAAAGCAGTGAAGCAGCTCTGACAAATGTGAACAAGAGAAACCAGAGCAGCTCAGTTCTTCTCAAGGACACTGCAGGTGAAGAGGGAAAAAAGAAATGAAGAAACTTTTCCTAAAGATCACTGATATAAATACAGCCTGAGGAAAGAAATGTGTTGCAAAGGTTTTCTTTTTTGTAATGTCTTCCTATACGTACGTACGTACGTACGTACGTACGTACATACATACATACATACATACATACATACATACATACATACATACATACATACATACATACATACATACATACATACATACATACATACATACATACATACATACATACATACATACATACATACATTTATCTCAAACTCCTCCCTCCTCCTTTGTCTCTAACTCCTCCCTCCTCCTCCGTTTGTCTCAAACTCCTCCCTCCTCCTCCTTTATCTCAAACTCCTCCCTCCTCCTCCATTTATCTCTAACTCCTCCCTCCTCCTCCGTTTGTCTCAAACTCCTCCCTCATAGTCGACTCGTCTACAGTGATGTTGACTGGTGCTGCAGTAGTCGACTGGTCTGTTAAAGCCCTGGTTCAGAGCTCAGATCTTTAAATCAGTATGGAATGTCCATGTTGAAAAACGGTCTTAAAAAAAACCTTCAAAATCTTGTCAAATGCGGGAGGTGTAACGGAAATTCGACTTTTCAGAACTTTTTACCATATTACAGTGTCGTTCTCTCATCAAAAACATACCTGGAGTTGTGTTTTGAGCCGCTAACACATCTTGGAGTAATCTTTGGACTTTCCCCTCCTGAGATCCTCAGGAGGAAATGCTTTCCTCACCTCTCCATCTCGTACCAAGTTTCATCCTTTCATCGCCAAGTGAAAACACTCGGGATTGCTTCACTACAGCCACACAAGTGTTTTTTCCCCTTCTCTTTATTGAAACAGCTGCACAGCAAAGGGGAGCAAGGAGTGGCAGGGGCTTACTTATGTAACTAAAAATGACAAAAACAAATGTGGATCCATTAAAATCAGGTATAGTGCCTTTAACCTTATTCTAAAGTGCAGATGATCCCCACATCATGAGAACAAAATCATTTGGAGAAAATGGGCCTTGAAATAATAATTTCCTAAATAGATCTATGGAGAAACTGATTCAATCTAACTTTTACTTCTCCTACTCCTTGTACCTGTATCAATACTTGCCCAATACTATCACTAGTTTGGGTCCTCCTGCCCTACAGTATGCACCACACCACACTAAAACCTTGCAGTCATCCAGGATTGCACACTCCTCCTGTAACCCAAACATCAGGCAGGAGCAGTCAGCTGTGGGTCCATCCCGCATTGATCCGTCTGCATTTGAAGGCACCACACTCTGCATAATGCCCCCCCCCATCCCGCTCCTCTCCAGCTCGCACTTACTATTCCACAGCACACACGCAGCGCTTTTTGCCTCCATAAGCAAAAGGGAGCAGCCAGGAAAAGAAGTCTTCATCTTTGTAGACCCTGATATAATACTCATGCATGCTGCCTGCCGATGTGACATAAAAAGCCAAGCAAGAAAAAGAAGAGTTTGTTTACCTGCCGCCAGTGACATTATAAATCTAATACTGTGTCGCAGCGTAATACGAACAGGAAAAAAGATTATGGAAGACGATGCGGCAGACGCGAGTATAACATTGTAGAGTATAGTCGTTATCAAACTTTTCACACCGAGTGACACCTCGGAATACACGGCCAGACGGAAGAAAACAAGGTCACATATTCTAATGTTTGATTGGCCCGTGATTGGCCCGCCTTCAGCTTTGATTCAGCACCCGTTCACTGTGGCTTTGTTTCGATGTTTCACCAAGATCTGGTCTTGATGGTGGGAGAGTGTGGCCACTGTGCAAAGTTTTCTCCAGCACATCCCAAAGATTCTCAACGGTCATTCAGGATGTTCAGGTCAGTCAGCTGATGCCCTTCTTTTCGGCACATTGCTGAACCAATAGACGTGACCAACTGCAGCGAGCCCAGATCAGAACACCTGCCGCCCCCCCGATCAGGGGGTTAGGGTTAGTTAACCCTAAGCAGGATATGATGAGGGTTAAGAGCGGCAAATGTAAGTTGTGTTCCACTCACACAGATCTCACACATATTTTTAGAAACTGGAAGGTCTGGGCTTTCAAATGACTGGTTGTAAGCTCTCCAGTCAATCTGCTTTGAGATTTGGATATAAATAATGGTTAACCCTAAGGTGGCAGTTAACAGGTTAGTTTTAGCCAAAAAGAGACACAGGATTTGTAAAGATAAACGTGGAAGTCGTCGCCTCAAAGGGACGGCACCGGGGATTCTGATTAGCTGCTGAGATCAGCAAAGGGAAGATGTTTGGGGAACATGTTGTTTAATATTGTATACTCTACATCAATTTGCAGACCTAGGTGGTCAATTGCACGCAATCTATTAAATTAGTAAAACATTTCAGGTTACAGCCTACAGCTTTAAAGCCACACTAAACAAAATTGAAATACAAGCATTTATTTTATGACAGATTTTTTCATGATTAAAAAATACCTCATAAATGCAGAAACAAACATGAGCTTTTGCTGTGAGCGGCCCAGCTCTCCTAATGCATGACTGTAACTTCACTGGGAGTGGGTACGTCTCCTGCTTGTCTCCATGGAGATGTGATCAGTGTGTGTCAGCAGAATTGGAGATTTAAAGAGGTTAGGTCCTCATCCAAATCCATTCTTTGATCACCCGCTGCAGTAATGTCTCCAGCTGGTCATTTGGAGCATGTTTTTTACTCATGGCGACAGCATAGTCCAAAATGTTACGCGGTGTCCCTTTAAACCCAGGTGACAACCCTTTTTTGGTCCGACAGTGTGTTTGACCACGATCAAACCAGGACTAAACTGGGTCTTCAAATTATTTAGACTAAGCTATACATGCACAGTAGGTGTAAGCAATGTCTAAACCAGACAAATCAATGAAATCACCTTAAGCAAAGAATGTCTTTGGCTCATTTCTTCTTGTCCACATTTTGAACTTGGTTTGGCAACCTAAAGCTGAAGCTTTTAAAAGAAGAAACATAGGTCAGATTGTACCATTTTACCATTTGTTAGTGTGAAATTAATATTATGTTTTAGTTTTAAAGCTACATTTGCAAACTTGCAGTTTTGCTATAATCTGGCACATTTGGTTTTTCATGAATGTGTGTTGTCCCGATCAAGCTAAAACATTTAGAAACAAAGACGCCTAATCCGGTGACGTATTTTAATCCTTTGTAGCGTTCTTAACATGTACTGTATGTGATTTTGCAGCTGCATGTTTTCTGCCATGTACTTATTGATTTCAAAAAGACGAGGCTAACTCCCCATAGAAATGAAACTAGGACAGGGAAACAGTTACCCTGAGAAGCTAGCATCATGTTTCATCAACATTCTGCACATTGACGCTATTGAAATGGATGCATTCATTCTAAAAGTGCAGATAACCCTGAGTACCACCTGAAGACGCCTAAGAGCCACTGATATAAAGTTTAAAACAGCAGCGCTTATTGTCTTGTCGCGAAGTGTTGTTAATCAACCTTGCACTGCGGGAATTCCCACGAGATTTGTTATTTCACAAACTCACGTTGAAACTTCTTTAAAGACCTCAATGTTCTGCACCAATTGATTACTGTGTATTTGTCAGTGTGAAATGCACGGCCACGAGTGTTAAAGGACTGCGCATGGCAGCAGGAGCGGAACAGTGCGTCAGCTTGGACCAAGTGACCAAAGAGAGGCGGCAGCGCGGTTCGTCCGGTTAGGTGTCAACGTACCTTTATAAACATGAGTATCATTTTTTCAGACTAACTGTGATTCTCTAAAACAAGTTGCACTTGATCCAATCCACAGAAAATATCCCCCCAAAAGTCTGGCCTCTTTGCGATTGATTTAAACCAGAGCCTTTCCAGATTGATATGACTCTGCTAATGACATTTGCACTCCCCTCCTGAAACCGCCACCTTGACGCGGTGGAGGTGTTCAAGCGCCCGAATGACACTGGGAGCTCTGTTGTCGGGGCTTCGTGGCCCTGGTAGGGTCTCCCTTGGCAAACAGTAGGGTCTCCCATGGCAAACAGGTGCTAGATGTCGAGTAAGACAAAGAGCGGTTCAGAAGCTCCTTATGAGAGACCAACAGGCCAGGTTTGAACCATGAGGCCGTCCTTCTGTGGACCCACCACCTGCAGGAGGAGCCATGTACGACCCGGGGCTGGGGCAATGTACGACCCGGCAACGGACAAGTGGAAGAAAATGGATGGATGGATTCATGAAAGTTGCACTGTGATTGTAAATCGTATAAGGTTAGTTGTTCATAATATTGATAAAAGTATTTTTCCTGTTCTCTCACTCCTGGCCTTCCCTCCCCTGCGGCCCCCTTTTGTGTACTTACTGTTTTTGATACCTGCTCTCTTTTGCACAAAGGGTTATTTCAATTTTCTGTATGTACTGTCAGAATGAACAATGAATCTAACTAAAGTGAACTCAAAGATCTCATGGCATCAGCACGTCTGAACAGGGTGTTTTAAGCTCTGAAGATGAATGGGATATGCAGAATTCCTTTAAAGAAATCAATGTGTCCCACAACTATGTCCACCGTGCCAGCTGCCAGCTCCCTCCTACCCTCTCTGCGAACGGAGCGCTTCCGCCTCTCACTCCATTGTGGCGGGGTGGCATCGCACCTTAGCCTTAATCCCCTCCTTAAATGCCTTGTGGAAGATGCTCCACCAGCGCGCACCGCACAGATGCTCCGTACCTCCAGTAAACACCGGCGCGGCGGTAATCTTGTGTTTTTCTCTCCGTAATCTCCTTTGTCCCGCGCCCGCCGCTGACAAGTGTGCTCCTATCGCCGCTTGTAATCCCCTCTGTACACAATATGAGTGACACAAAGCCAGCTATCAGACTGGATTCCGGCAGATTTCTGAATTAGTCATTGTATTTTCTTTTTGCGTTTGCACACCTTTACCTTTATTATGAAAAAGAAAAGGTTGATGAGGGAAATTGGAGTACATACTGTAGACCATGCAACCAGTAGATCGAACATCAACTTAAAGCCACACCGCGTAGTTTTACCCTATAAATAAAATTGAAATATCTTCATTTATTTTATGACAGATATTTTCATCATTGAAAAATACCCCATAAATGTACAAACACATTTTTTTTTTAAATAGAGCCACATGCGAATGGTGCTGTAATTAAAGCTAAAACCAGAAATAGTGTCTAAACTTTTCTTCTCTGACAACTTTTTGGGTTGATCAGGCAGTAGCTCACAATGGTGAGTGGTTTGCAGAGTCACAGCAGCAATTGCACATGCAAAGAAACTTTCTTCACTTTTAGTTCAGGTATGTTGCCTTGCCAGCCAGGCACTTCTACTGGGACCCAACTCTCTCAGCAAATAATTTAATTTCTTTCTTTAGTGTGATTTTTATCAGTTCTTTTTTTTCTGTCAATCGAAACTTGCACCAGGATATTCAGGATTTTGTATAGTATGAGAAAAGCATGTCTGGATATGGGTCATGGATGAGACATGAATGAATGGGTCAAATGCAGAAGACAATGTTCCATATATGGACAATAAAGAAAAAATTGACTGCACAAAAGGTGTGGTTTGCTAAATGTCTGACATTTCGTCTGAATGTGGGTTAGAGAGGTTGCCATGGACACTTGTGTACCTTGGTCATTTTTGCAAACTGGGAATAGCATGGTCTCTGTCATTAGACACAACATCTTGGTGTTTACAATAAAGGTCTGTCAGATTCTGAAACTAAACTAAACATGTGGATAAGGCACCAGTGTGGGTTTGTTTCATGGCATCTGTACACATTTTCCTGATTAGTCATGTCCTGGAAGTAAAGACGGACTTTTCAGGAGTCCCAATTAACTAAGCCCTTCTGCAGAAAAGAGCGAGCAGTGTGGCAAGATGTTCAGTGGAACGTCGAGTGCTGCAGATTGTGTTGACACTTAGGATAAATAGCCAGGCACACACATAGTATGACATCCACGTATTTCTCAAGAGGAGATTTCATTTAGGAAACAGAACCGTGACTGCGCCTCTGTAGGGATTTATACTGCATATTTTTGAAGTTATAAATGGCCTTGACTTGCCGTGTCAGGATACAAATGGATACTGATTATGAAAACACTGAATTTGAATACCATGAGCACAGGACACTGGGAATTGATTTGGAGTTTTGCATTATGGAGACACCATTAGCTCTGAATGTTATAATATTGTTTGTTTCCTGCGTCAAGCCATAAGTCGTTTCAACATCATCTCTGCGTCTGCGAGTCCTGCATTTCTTTGTCAGTGGTTCTCACTTTAGGGGTCGGTCCTCGGACAGCTGTTATAAAGGGCCACAACTAACAAATCATGCACTTCCTATCACTGTGAGCACCATTACTGTGACGGGGGCGGAGGGTGGAAGTAAACACTCAACTCGCCATATATTCTGTCCAAAAAGAAATGGTAAAGTTCCCGTTTTCAATCCAATATTACTGAACGTGTCACTTGCTGCTGCCGATGTCGTCATTGCTCTTGTTATGCAGCGATGTCACTCACATACCCTCTACACATACACTGCGTGTGCTGTATATCCAGCCGTGATCGGAGTTCTAGCAGCGGCTCGTGTGTGTTGCTTTCCTATGATTACGTAAGCCCCGTACAGTGGCTCTGCAGTGTCTCAGCCAGGCTCTCACTCATCTCCAGTCTGCACGCTGTAGTCTGCATTTCAATAAGCCCTGGCCCACAGTCGCTACTTCTGTCTGTCCAGCACTTGCGAGCTGGTATCACTGCCTACATTATCTTCTAACTCTGTTTATGTGATTTCTTTGGTATTTGTACTTGTATCTATTTGTATTTGTACAGGTGTAGTGCGGGCCACCACTGGAATCTGATTGAAGCAGGGCTGAGGCAATATAGTGTGTCAGTAAATATAAGTTGATGGTCGTAAGTAGGCACACACTGAGACAAAGGTTCTCAAGCTGTCATCTGTACTGGGTTGTTTTAGCATTGAGGTGGTTAAAAGATCGACCTTTATACAAAGGTTTCAGGGAACCTATGGAGGATCGGAATGCCAGGTAAAGTTCAATCAATCAAACTTTATTTATAAAGCAAAGGTGGTCATACCGCCTTTGCTCTGCCCAATCCCGTCAGACCTTGGAAGCTAAGCAGGAAGGGCCTGGTCGGTACTTGGATGAGAGACTGTTTGGTAACACCAGGAAGCCTAGCGAATGTAGTGAGTGAGTGGTTGGTGGTGGTCAGAGGGGCCGATGGCGCAGACTGGTTGCCTCGCTTCCGTCAGTCTACCCCAGGGCAGCTGTGGCTACAATAGTAGCTTACCACCACCGAGTATGGAGTGAATGAATAGTGCAATGTAAAGCGTCTTTGAGTGTCCAGAAAAGCGCTATATAAAAACGACGCATTATTATTATAAAGCACTTTTCATACCGAAAGGTATCACAAAGTGCTTTACAGATTACAACATTTAAAACAATACGCCTGGCACACCCTCCCATATATATATTTTATATATTAGGACTAAATAAATAGATGTCAGTTAAAGAGGGGGTATTATGCTTTTTTCAGCCACATAGCACCAGTCTATAGCACACTACAATGATGACGAAACCTTCTGTTGGTCTGTCAATGCAGTAAATTAGAAGAACTGCCTTGTATAAAATTGCTCTTTCAAAATGGCGGAAGCAAATGACTTGAAATAGGCCTCTGTCTCTTTAAGAACCTCTGAGCCTTTCCGACACGCCCCCTCCACACGCTGTCTGTGGCATCACAACACTTTCTCCACAGTATTGAAACTACGATCGGTGCATTTTATTTTTTATTGTTGGAAAGGAGCTACTGTTTATCACTTTGTGAACAATGGCCACACAGGATATTATTTGGAGACGAACCTTCCACACCGGACGCTTGGAAGGGGCTCTTGCCTGAAAAATAACTGCTGTTTGGAGGCTTCTCTTTGCATCTGCCATGCCCTATGGATCTCTAACTATTCCCCCATGGACGACACCAGGATCTGCAGGAGCCCATACGATTCAAAAGACGGACATTATCTCCGCAGGTGGACAATGGTTTTTCGAGGTTACCCGTTAGCTTGTTATAATCGACTACAGCTCATTGTTGATGAAAAGTCTGTAATAAACCACAAATGTGTAAAGCCAGGCTCATTGTGTGATCATCGTAAAGGCTGCTTCGAGTAGTTGCTGCTTTATTGACGTTATTTGTGCATAATATGCTGCCTGTTTTCAATGAATGTTGTGAAGGTGAAGGTTGTTAGCTTGTCGCGGCTAATAGTGCCTTAGCTCCGGGAGAAAACCACTCGGCTACGACTCACTGTAGATGAAATGTGAGCAATAAACTACAAAATCAACAAGCCAGGCTCAGTGTGTCATCATCATAAAGGCTGCTTCAAGCAGTTGCCTGTTTTAGTGACGTTTTCAATGCATAATATGCTGCTTGTATTCAGTGTATTTTCCCGTTAGCTTGTCGCGGCTAGCTTGTTAGCTCCGGGAGAAAACCACTCGGCTATGACCCATTGTAGTTGAAATGTGAGCAATAAACTTCCAAATCAACAAGCCAGGCTCCGTGTGTGATCATTGTTAAACGGTTCTTTATGCGTGTGGTGGTTTTATTGACTTTATTTGTGCATATTTCTCGTTTCCACGTGATGACTCGAGGTTTAGCTTAGCATTAGCTTTCTCCGGAGGCTCTGTGCATCATCAAGGCCCAGCGCAGAACCAGACACTGAAATAAGCGTTCTTGTCACCGGTTTGAATCCTGGGTGTTTCGGTAACAGAAACACTGATGTGTGTCTGTAAAAGTCTCAGAGCTGCTGTGGCTCCGGTTCACAACACATGAAGCTAATCCTCCATGATGACTCTGTTTACAACTTAGGGCTAGACACTGCGGGGAGGGGGTTCTGCTGAGGAGCAGTGGTTGGTTACTCGGCTGGTGACGAAAGGTCGGAGGCGTATCCTGGAGGTCGAGGGGGTTTCCTGAAGGAATCAGGCGTTTTATCCCTAAAATGGCCGCCATCAGAGTTTTTACAGATGACTCGAAAATACGTGAATGTGCTAAGGCAACACTTCAGGCATGTTTTTAATGAGGGAATGACATCATAACATGATGTAAAGCTTGAAAAAGTCGATTTTGCATAATACCCCCCTTTAAATAAAATGAATTAATATATTTATGTATTTAATAATTTATCTATTTGTTTGACATGGATACTGTACATTAATACATTCTTCTGTGAAAGCACTGGAACTAGATAAAAAGGATATTTTTCCATCCATAATCACAGGACAGATGTAAATAGTAATTTACTGAGTCCACATTTACTTAGTCCACATTTGCATAGCCCACTTTACTGAGTCCACATGTGCTCAGTCTAATTTACTTGGTCCACTGTAGTTTATCCACATCTGCTTAGTCTAATTTACTTAGTCCACTGTAGTTTATCCACATCTGCTTAGTCTAATTTGCTTGCTCCATTTGCTTAGTCTGCCTTTCATCCCACCACCTCTCCGTGCCTCCACGCTCTCCTCTGTCCTCTGATGGCCTGGTTGCTGTCAGTCACTGAAGTGAGTATATAGGCCGTCATGAGGTGTCGTCCTGTCTAACCCTCCTCCATCACTGCGGCCCTAACACACACAGCTGTCATGGTACGAGTCCACGGTGCCGCTGAACTAATTTACGCTTTTGTTCCAAATTCCACATCCCGATTTGACAGATGCTTACTGCAAAAAATACGGCCTCGCAGCTGCCCCGTATGTGCCAGCTTATGTCAGGTCAACTGAAGCGTCAGGCGGTGGAGGAAATAGAACATGAGACGGGCCGAAAGCAAAGATCAACTAGACAATCTGATCCAAATGCTCTGATTGAACAGACGTGATTGAAACTCAGATTTTCTTTCCTCTGAAGGGATTTTCTTTGTTTGCATTTTGATTGTAAACAGCTGCAGTTTGTGATATAAAGTGACACTTTGCAGCCATACTGTACATAAGGGCCATAAGCGTCTTCCAGTGCTGTCCGTGGATTCTTTCTTTTCCTGTCGCTTGCGTTTCAGAGTGAACTATGGTACTTCTTCAGGTGCTCAGGTACTCATTAAAATAAGTACATTTCCAATTTGATTATGACCATGAGAGATTTAATGTTTGCTTTAACTGAGTTTTTTGTTTTTAAAACATGGTGTGCATCAGTTTCGACATAATTTTGGTATGTGAGGCTGGTGAGACTGAGAAGGTCGATTTATTATATAATGTGGTACTTAGTGTGAAACATTTGAGAACGCCACCGACAGTTACGCAATGGATACAAAAAAGAAGTTTATTTACTGGAACAGTACAACACAGTCTGCACAACTGCTTTTAGCAGATTGGGTACAATTATAGACTTTCATTGTAATTGTAAACTCATCATTGTAATTGTCAATCATTTATATTAAAGGGATATTTCACATAGAGCCTCATTTCCTATTTTTTTTGTAATTCATGCAGTTCTCATATTTGAAGAGTTACGTAGCGCTAGCCTGCTAGGCTAGTGCAAGGCTAGGACATTTCTATGGTGACGTGAAGAGACTGCTGGCGCCTGATTGGCCAATGAGAAGGAGGACCGCCCTCACTGTTAAAGGGATATTTCAGGATTGTTGACATAGGGCCTCATTTCCTAGTTATCCAGAGTGTTGTTGTTCTGGAGATATTTATTTTTTTGTAATTCATGCAGTTCTTATATTTGAAGAGTTTCGTGGCGCTAGGCTAGTGCAAGGCTAGCACATTTCTATGGTATCAGCTAGCCTGCATTAAAAACAGTGTGACCCGCTCCACAGAGCACCTGAGGCAAATCACTTATAACACCAGACTAACCATATACATGTCTGTGTCCATAGAGTCATGTTTGGAATATAACTGACCTGCATCACATGAATGATCACATTTTGAGGGACTGCTGATGCTGCTCAAATATAAGGTATTCTAAATGCAAAATGGTTGAAATGATTCTATGGACATTTCTATGGTTAGTCTGGTGTTATAAGTGATTTGCCTCAGGTGCTCTGTGGAGCGGGTCACACTGTTTTTAATGCAGGCTAGCTGATATCGTAGAAATAAGCTAGACTTGCACTAGCCTAGCGCCACGAAACTCTTCAAATATAAGAACTGCTTGAATTACAAAAAAAATATCTCCAGAACTCAGCCACACTCTGGATAATGAGGAAATGAGGCTCTATGTCAAAAATCCTGAAAAATCCCTTTAATGTGTGAAGCCCAGTCTCAGAGCAATGTTAAAACACTATATTGAATTGTTTCTTACTGTAAAGTAAGAGTAAAGTAAGTAAGTACTTATAAGACCACACACAGTAACATTTTTAACATGGACAAATGAATGAAATGACTCAATTATTTGTCCTCACACTCTAGGGACGGTGCTAATTTCATGCAAATTCTCAAGTCTTGTGCTCAATAAAGCAATCAACAACACACACAGGTTAAAATGTTTTCCTTATTCGGTGACTGTCGAGGTCAAGCAGTGAAGGCCCGCACCCATCAAAGCTCCTCTCAGTGCGTCTGCATGAGTCCACTGTCTCCCACTGGGACACGTCAGACACTTCCGGGGTGCATCGGGACACAGTCAGTCAGAGACGCCGCGGGGCCAAGGACGGGGCAGGGGTCTGAGCCAGGGGACATGTCCATCAAACTGTGACTGTGCGGCCGTCCTGCTGTGTCATTCGGAGAGAGAGGAGGAGCGCCACACGGAATCCGCAATGACTGAGCAATCTGCATGTACGTCTCAAAGGCAGAGATTCAGAACTCGCAGTGGGACTTTGCCGGTTTAACAAAGGCAAACAACTGAATGAAGTAATGCAACTGCTAGATGATGTTCAGTGATATAGGAGACAATTTCCTTGAGTAAAACTAGTAGCTTTTTTTGACATTTAGTGGGACAATCCCTTTCATAGAATTAGGGTTAGAGCTGTGTCAAGATCCTGAACATCCTGAATGACCAGGTTATTATTCATTGTTAAAGAATTAACAATGGTGTTCGAGAGGATCGATGAATATGCAGCAGTCTGGATGTCTTATACAGGAGAAGTTTATTTACCATCGGTGCGGGACCCGGAGACATGAACTCGTGACATTGCGCTGGTCCTACCATTCAAGTCCACAGAAGAGGGATAAATCCCCTCTCAGAGCGTCAGACTGATACGCAAGCATTCAGTGGCAGAGAGTGGGCGCCTGAGCCCCACAGTCAAGGCTATGACAGAGATAGTACAACTGTACAGATTGACCAACGGATAGTACGACTTTACAGCTTGTCCCAATGTGATAAATAGCAATTTCATGTTTTCCTCTAACATACATTAGTGGTTTCCTTCTTCCCTGATGGCACTGGCATATTCCAATATTTTTTGACTGTTATGATTTGAAAAAGGGTGTGGGACTTACAAGGAGGATAGAGAAGTGTACCTGCCATATTTGATTTTGATGGCTTGTCCACCACAGAGTCCAGATCTTAACCCCCTTGAGAATCTTTAGGATGTGCTGGAGAGGGCTTTGTGCAGTAGTCAGTATCAATACAAGCTCTGGGTGAAAAATGAATGCAACACTATCACTAGACACAATGTATAACAAAAAAGCTTGTTCCTTACGTGTTTCGACGGACAGGGAATTTCTACCCTTCATCAGAGGCGTCTCCTGACGTGCATGATGCGTCTCTTATTGGGATGTTGTTCTTCCCAGGCGTACACTGACATAAGCAATAAACCTGTCAGTGTGGCCACGCCTTCCGCCGAGTGTTGTTGGTGGAGAAGTGCGTCCCATGTGTGGGCCAGGGTAAAGGCGCCCTCATCTCTGTTGATGGATCTTACTCCTCACTTTCTGATCTTTATGGCCTCCCGTGGTTGTGCTCTTCCGTGCCACGATCCTCGCCCCCTCCCTGTCCATAATGTGATTTTCCCTTTTGCAGTGGTCTGATATTGCAGATTTGAGGGTTTCTTGTGACCTTTTGTTTTATTGCTCTGGTTAGCCGTCCCGCTGTCTCCATTTCGCACTCCTTTTGATGTTCCCGTTTCCGTGTATTGAAAGTCTGTCCTGTTTCGCCAATGTATGTTTTATTGCAAGTTTTGCATGGACTTTTTGTAGATCACGTTGCATACGAGTATCTGTCTTAGCTTGGTATGTGCTTTCATTATTGCATTGATTGAAAGCTCTTTGTATTTTCTCCTCGCAGGTACAGTAGTGTGACCAAGGATCATGAGCACGGAGAAGCACAAGTACAAGCACTGGATCTGGACCCTACCTTGTGTCTTTCTAAAAGAACCTGAACACTAATTTGTAAACAAGAAGACAAAATGAATGTAATAAAAGAATGGATCTTTTGACATTGCAAAAACTTTATTGATGCAACGTCACTGTGAATGAGCTGTAATCAAAGCTAAAGACAAAATCATAGAGCACCTATTTCTTTTGGTCAGGCAGTGTACATTCGTTCATGGTCACATCCATTCGATCAACATTCCAAACCACCGTTAAACTAATCTCCCTCTTCATGTCAAGTGCCTGGCAGAGAGGTTTTTACGAGACTTGGATGGCTCGGCGGTGCTCGCAGGTGGGGAAAAAACGGAGCAATCCATCCCCCTCGCCGTCATCTCGACCGCGGCCAACTCTGCTTAGCGCGATGCTGCCCCGGCCCATCAGAAAGCTCCTGGCGTGTGGCGCTTGGCTGTCAGCGAGCCTCTCTTCCCCTCACCACCGACTGTACGAGCGCTGATCCCACCACACTGGGGAGACCAACCGCACCGAATCAAACCAGCCAACCCGACAGCGGCTTTCAGACGGCCGGATTCTGGACCGGGCCCGGCTTTTTGCATGCCGCAGACGAGCTGGCAGTGACTTATTGGATATCCGATTACTTCACATAAAAGCACTAGGTGAAATGGTCCGAGGACGGCACGGCTTGTGTTCGTTTAATTGCTTTTCGATTGTCACGGGGAGAGGAGACGGCGAGCTGCCAGATGTGTACAAAGTGGCTGCCAATTAGCGCGCGCCATTGATTGTGAAGCGTCTTAAATGCAGGTTTTGAGGGTGGAGGGCGGGGTATTGCCTGGTTATGACTTTTTTTTTTTTTACAAAGAAACTATGTGGGGACTTACAAGGAGCATAGAGAAGTGTACTTGCCAATTTTGAAAGGGCGAGAAACAGTCAGGATATTTGTGACAGTCTGTGACACTAATTTCCACTTTTGTTTATGTCGTGACGTCAACCAGTGTTTTAAATCTGCTCTGCCCAATTGCTTTCAAGGCATGAATGTCAGAAGAAAGTCGAACTGCTAGCCATACCTCCGGTCCGGACTAATTGTGAATTCAATATTTACTACATTTAGCGTGTGGCTAATTTGGGCATTTCACGCTAGTTGATAAACTTGTCCAATCTGCATCTGGATTGTGTTCACAGGGCGCAGTAATAGGACTCGCCAGTAGGGCGCAGTATGTCAATGTTAGATAGAAACATGGAAGTGGACCTTAATATTATGGCCAACTCTTATTAAAGGAACAGGCCAATGTTTTTCCACACTGAGATATGTTCTTACCTGAGATTAGACGAGTTGTTGTGTAACTGTCACGGAAAAAGACCAAAGATGTGTTTAGCATTTGGCCTCTCCCAGTATATTCCTATAGCTCCAAACGGGGTGAAGTTAGAAGCGACCGCGCTCTTCCACGGGCACAAAGACCAGACAGGTACGACTAAACTCGTCTAAACTCAGGTAAGAACAGATCTCTTATGGAAAAACAGGGGCCTGTTCCTTTAAAGGTCCTATATCATGCAAAATCGACTTTTTGGAGCTTTTAGCCATGTTGTTATGCTATTTCCTTATCAAAAACACCCCCAGAGTGGTTTGTGGCTTCATTCACGCAGCTCTCAGTAATCCTCCTGAATCCTGCTCTCTGAGGCTCCGCCCTCTCCTCGTGAACGACTGAGTGTTCAGTTGTGTCGTAACAGCGGAACGGAAGTGCTCGACGTCTGTAATGTAATGTCTTACAGCCTGATTTTACTTTGTAAAACAGCTTTTTCATTATTTCTGTCGTAAGAGAGATGCAAAGAGAAAAAAAAGAGGAAAAAATAAATAAAAATAAAAAGGACGTGCCCGAGGTGCTTCCAGGTCAGCTGAGGCCAAAACAAACACCCCTGAGCGTCTGAACAGATCAGTCATGTTTGCGCTGCAGCTGAAGATGGAGCTCGTTATAACTGGACACACCTGTTCTTTATTCTTACTAACAATAATGTCACGGAGAAAAAGAAGCGCGTTTGGCTACGAGGACGGGAGTTTATTCAACCTTTTTCAAGAAGAGGCCACTCAGCTGTTTTTTTCTCCGGGATTCAGCGACTATCAGCCAAAATATTGTTTTTCTGTGACTGTCACTGATGGATGTTTGTGAACCTTCGCCAGAACCAAAGTGGATTAACTTTTATAACCAACGCGAGTCCCATAATGTAAACAGCGATGGAGCAGAGCTGTGAGTCGATCCAAACGCGGGTTAGCATATTAGCATGTGTGTTAGCCATTCTTCATTCGTCTTTAAACTTTGTTGATCTAAATATAATTAATCTGCACTTTATCAACTTTGAATTCACCGTCATCATGCAACATGGACTTTGTAAGTAGTATGGAGTTGTTGGTTTAAACATTATCCTCGTCAAGGACAGACTGGAGTATTTCACTTCATTCACACAGTTTTGAGTCATCCTGGGTTCATTCTGTTAAATTAAGCTGTTATTTCCCGGACACAGTTGTGTCATTGTTCAAACCAAAATCTGTCCTTCACGTTTATAAAGCTCCTAATGCTACATTATATATCGATTCTGAGGTTTATTCAAAGTGTGTTTATCAGGCCGTGCTGAAGCTGTAACCCACGCTGTAAATTGAAACTGATTGTTTGTTTTAAGCAATTCCTACAGCTGGCATGTTAAACCTGAGCTTAGACGAGTTGATACGTACCTGTCTGGTCTGTGTGCCCGTGGAAGAGAGTGGTACCTTCCAACTTCACCCCCGTTTGGAGCTATAGGAATACACATTGGGAGAGGCCAAATGCTAACAACATCTTTGGTTGTTTTGCGTGACTTAGCGCACGCACAAAGACCAGACAGGTACGTATCAACTTGTCAAAGCTAAGGTAAGAACAGATCTCAGTGAGGAAAAAGGGTGGCCTGGTCCAACAGTAAAAGCCATGTATATCTGACTGAATGGTCAGCTTATCAAAGGTGTTTCAGATCGATCTTTTGACTTGGTCACAGATTCAATAACAATACAATGCAACATTCAGGCTTTACTAGATGCTTTACGTCACTTAACATGTTGTCCATCATTCTTTCAGTTTCTGCAATTGGTGGTAGTGAACTTGTTGCCCTGGGGCAGATTGATAGAAGCCCCACCACTCCCTCACTCACTCACATACCACAGCATGCAAGTAAGAAGTACGAAGCGCTGACCTTTGTATCAACGCACAAGCTCTAACCAGTGAGCCACTGCCAGGTTCAATGACCTCTGTTTCCTCCAGTGCAGGAAATTGTACATGTACATAGGTGAAAGTCATTTTATATTCAAAGAAAAGCATTCACAATAACAAGGGCATCCAGTTTTCACCTGGCTTTTATGGCTTTGTGACGCACTTCGAATGAGCTCAAATGAAACGGAAAAGCGTCCTTATCTTGCCTCGGCTCCATTCAGAAAATCAAGGACTCTTGTGATTCACTATCCAAACAGCACTTCAGATATCTGCAATGTGTGGCTCTAAGTCCTAATTGTTTTTGAATGATGTAAAGCCTCTATTCCCCCCCGAAACGAGCCTCATTATGGCTGTTTAACAATGGCTAATACAATTACCGCAGTCACTCATCCCGATTATTCCCACTCACGCCGAGTGCAACTTTCAAATCCTGAGCCAACAGCAGCCAGACTTCTGTGGGCTTTTCTGGGAGCGAGACGAGTCCATGAATAGAACACTCAAAAAAAAAAAAGGACTGCGTTAGGGATTTCAGTTTGGTCGACGTGCTCTCTCGACTGCACGCTGAAATGTTCCTGAGTAAAAGATGTAATCTGGAGTTGTATTTTGTGTCATTCTTGATTTCACTAGTGGAGACATCAGGGATCCCAGACATTTTTAACAAACTACAGTATTTTAAAGAAGGAAAAAAATGTTCGGCCATCTTCTCTCTGAAGTTTTGGGACCCCATACAAAACTTTGGGGACCCCAATTTGGTGTCCAAAGTTGGGAATCAATAGGCTACTTTAATTAATAGTATGCACAACAAAACTCTAGATAAGTCAGTGCTATTGACTTGAAAAAATGTCAGATTCTGGCGGCCACATTGTGATTGTCCATTCTACTCAGAAACTCATGTCATTTAGGAGGAAAGTTTTCTTATTTTGTGATTGGTGTCCAAGTAGTAAGTAAGTAACTCATGCTCCTAGAGGCCATTTTTTTACTCATTAATTGTCTGTGAGAGTAAATACTACACTGGCAGGAAAGACAAAGGGACAGAGGGATATTGTTCATCCAATGGAGATCATTTATTTCACTCAAAAAGCTGTAAATACAGTTTAAGCGGTGCAAGCCACAGTTAGCTTTGCCTGTTAGCCTGTTAGCTTCTTCTTCGTGATTCCATTAGCATGTATTGGGGCCTCTGACCCAGAGGCAGGAAAGTTGCAATTGTGGTTTTGTGGCCAGAGACACCAGGGGGAGATAAAAGACCCCCCAATCATCCCATTAACATTTGTATTACCCCCAGAGGAACTACGGGAAGGATTTTTTTTTCAGGTAAACGAGTTGCTTAGTTCTTTAAAGTCAGACTTTTTACTTAATTCTTAATGACTGATATATCTGAATAGAAGATACTGTCATTCTGTTCAAAAGAAAGACTAGTTCAGGTTCATTTTCATGATCAGATTTTAATGAAATTGTGTCCCGTCAAAGACAGATGGACTTGGATTTTCTGTCATTCTTTATACATTACATTCTGTTAAAATATGGCTAATAGAGCAATCACAAGATGTCCACCACATGTGCCTTGGCAATGGTTGAAATGTCCTATCTGGACTATTATCATAGATGCAGACGGCAACGCGTCATACCAGGCAGGGGGCGTGGCCTAGCGAGGGAGAAGTCAGCCTGTTGATGAGCATATTTAACACGCACAAATTAAGTCATATCAAAATTCATGTTTTTACAGTGCAGAAAGTGTTGCTAAACTAAGAGCAAAGGGCTCTTATCCGGTTACGCAATTAGTAACACTTAACCAGTTAATAGGTTAGCCATGAACATTCCTATTAGACAACAAAAGTGTATTTTTAAATGGGCCGTACCTATTATTTTGAAATCTTTTCTGCCCCTTGCGAATCTGTTGTAATCACGGACATTTGTGGAGAAAGAGAGACCACCACATGGGATCTTGAGCGTATTATGAGCAGCACAAAGCTACAAACAATTAGCCTGGTGGAAGCTAATGTTGGGTCACTCTGCTCCCTGAAAGTCGAGAAAGGTCAAGAATCCGGACATTAGGAATGTATTAGTGAAAGTTAGGAATAGTTCGGACTACAACTGTTAAAATGTTAAAATGCACTAGCTCCAGTGGAATCAAGTGGCAAAAACAGTCTAGAGGCGAAGATAAAACTCCCCCATGTTGGCTGATGCAAGAGCCTACTCCTTTTTTTTCTGTCCCCCATACTCCACTTTTCCCAGCCCGCCTGTAGCGAGACTAACATGGGGGAAGCCCTGCTAATCTCTCTCTCCCTGCCGGCCGCGGGTCACTTCAGTCCAGCCCGGCTGGAGCAGAGCGGTGGGGGGTTCGGGCTTGCGTTGGGACCGGCGCTGGATGTACCCGGGGTGTGATAGTGGACATTTGGAGACTCGAGGCCCGGGAGGGTGACTCGACGGTGGATACTATAGTGAGAACAGAATCATGCTTTTTTAAAGACTTAACCCATGCTATACCTCATTTGAAAGCTGAGAACGTCCACAAATCTGTCATTGAACTTTAAAGGGATAGTCTGTCAGTTTGCAAAGTGAGGCGAAATAGAGTGAAATTTGAAAGTAAACAATCTAATCCCTCCCCTCTTTAACCAGAAAGCCCTTCTGAGTTTGCAAAATGAGGAGGACCGGGACAGAATTTTCAAGATCAAGCTCCTCCCCGTCCCTCTTGATTGGACCTGACAGGCTGGTTCACAGGAAAAGCTCGTCTCATTGGTCAACGCGGGAGGATACTAGACACTGATTAGTCACTGAGAAGGTCGGACTTTACAACAAAAAATATACACAATTATAATTACTTACTTTACATCAAAATGCAAGACCGGGTGGTTGATTTTGCACATTTTATAAAATTGTAAAAGACTTCTTCACTTTGAAGAAGAGGTCATACAAAATGATATTTTTTACGCTTTTAACCATGTTGCATCACACTGATATGAGTAATCTTGATTGGTTTGGTTGTTTCTTCTTCTTCTGTATTTCCTGGATTTTGTTGTAAACTTACCCAGAGGTGTGCTACACATTCTCAAGCTCACACACCTTTATGAAATCCCTTTTTAACTGCTATGCCAACATATCAAACTCATGAAAATGAGGATGTTTCCCCATTCAGTTGCCCTGCCAAACCTTCCTCTCAATACAGAGACGACTTCAATAATGACAACTCTCACATAATTATCACCTTCGTAATTAAGGAAATATGCACCCATATATTTTAAGCTCTCTGGTACGACCTGAAATGACCCCGCGCACGCATTTAGCAAGTGGTACTTTGTGATCTCGATGTAGAACACAGCGGGCTGAACCGGAGCCGACCCCGCACATGAAAAGAAGCCAATCTTTTGTTCTGAGATGTTTCACTAATTGAAGCTGGAGTCAGGAGCAGCGAGGTCAGGCGCTAATGAGTAAGTGACTATTTTGATATTACTTGCTACGTAATTCTTTGTATACCTGCGTGTGCTCCATTGCAGATAATTGGTTTGATTTTTATTACATTTTTTAAAGCTTCTTGGACTCAGTGAAAAACCAAGGACACATTAGGAGGACAAAGTACAAGTAAGGCGAGGACCTGCGGGCGATCAAGGGGAAAATACTACCATTTTTTAGATGGAATTTTAAGATGTTATTAAATCTGGCGCCTCATTTTCTTTAAATATATTTATTTTTTGGCATTTTGGCAGCTACTTTCATGTTAGGAACACCAGTTCAGTTGTGGATGTTTGTAAAGCGGACGATGAAGCTGATGGTGCGTGAGTTTTGGAAAACTGTACTGCACTCACTGTGTTCAACCGGTCAACGTGCTAAAGCTCGCTCTCTGGCTCTTAACTAAATAACAAAGGAATCATGAATCTGACAGTTGCATTTTCTTCCTTTCTCCTCTGACTTCATTCGGTTCGTCTTTGTGGGAAATGTACAAGCGCAGAGATGCTCTTTGCGAAGTTAACAGACAAAAGAGAGGCTGAATATGTGGCTGAGGCCATCTCCGAGGAGCTTCTTTCACTTTGTTCATAAACCGCGAGGTCTGGACAGAACAGCGGCTCAGGGGTTTGGTCAGTGTATGTTCCTTCAGCTGAGAGGAGCAGTGGCTGAGCAGGAGTTTATCATAACTCTCTGATTCTGTATCAGGCCTTTGGTCTTGTTCATGTGATTTAGTCCTGCCTTAGCCCTGATTTATCATGTTTTGCCCTGGTTTAATCCTGGTTTAGATCTGAGTTGTCCTAGTTTATTACTAGGCTATTATTACTATGTATTAATATGCAATGTTATTTAATGCCTCAAAACGCTGGAATATAATCCAACTATTGTGTTTTGGCCCAATTCAGTTCAAGCATTGATGATAATGAAATTCTTATTTATTTATCCCAAAAATATTAATATGTTTGCTGGCGGTGATACGATCACCGACTGACCGGCCCAGTGGCCAATGACCTCCGACAAATCTGGCCCAGTGAAAAAAGTAATGGAAGAACCCTGACCTACATGCTCCAGCATTGTCTCAATGTGTAGAATGAGCCCAGACCTCTTTACCACAACTGGAAGCAAAACAAAAACCTCATTTTCAGAAAACTGGTCCTAAAGTTTTGTAACATCTGCGCTTGTATATTATTCCCGTCCCTAAAAGAAATGGGAAATTGTCTCAACTTTTCCACTTGGCACCCAAAGCGCTTTACAGCAAGAATCCGCTCACTGATTCACACATCAATGTACACAGACACGAGACGAGGAGGGAAAAGCGTGTTGCCCAAAGACACAACAACAGTGTGCACCTTCAGGAGCCGGGATTCGAACCCCTGACCTTCCAATCATGAGACGACCTGTCACCATGACCATACTTGGTCAGAGCATCATACTGGATACCTGTCTATATTTGTGAATGAATGCGCGTCAAAAAATAATCATCTGAAAGGGTGAGTTTGGTCAATTTTCTTTACTCTGGGAGAAAACTAGCAAAACATCTAAACATTGACCACTGCGTGAACAATGGATGTTCTGTCTCGCCTTAACCTACTCCAACATGTGCAACCAAAACGGCCTTTACGCTTCTAATGAGTCCACTGTTTAACCTTTGGTTGATTTTGTGTGATTAAGAACTTTTAAAGGGGATATGCAAAGCTGACTTCTTTAAAGGACCAGGCCACCGTTCTTCCACACTGAGATCTGTTCTTACCTGAGTTTAGACGAGTTGATGTGTACCTGTCTGGTCTGTGTGTGTGCCCGTGGAAGAGCTTGGTCACTTCTAACTTCACCCCGTTTGGAGCTATAGGAATACATTGGGAGAAGCCAAATGCTAACAACATCGTTGGTCTTTTTGCATGCCTGAGGGCACGCACAAAAACCAGACAGGTACGCATCAACTCGTCTAAACTCAGGTAAGAACAGATCTCAGTATGGAAAAACGGTGGCCTGCTCCTTTAAGCCTTCAACCATCATCATAAACATACATTTTCCTACTTTCACACTTGGATAATCCTGTTCATTTAGGTCATTTCTTTCTCTACTGCTTGAAGCGCCGCCATCGAGTTTTGTTCCGTCACAGCGGGAACACAAAACGTTTTGAACGCCCATAATCCATCACCAGACCCACTCTGTGCTTTATCACAGAACTGCTGATTTGCTAGCATACCATTATTTGAAAGTGAAAGCTTGTTTTCACTCTTTTATAAAGAGTAGCACTAATGCAACTGCCCGTAGAGGGTGCTCCAGGCTAAATCATAATCCTGACCCCTTTAATGTTTTTCCCTACATGTCTAAAAGTATTTCTCATTTTAAAATCTAATGCTGAGGTATTATCAACGTTTTTTAAGCCCCAACTAAACACGATGCAGATGTAGATGAACATGGAGACTGGTGGGTTTGTGAGGGGATTTTGCTCGCCCCCAAGCGCCTCGCACACGGTGGCTGTTTGAGCTCAGTGGTCGGCCTCCTGCTCTGACTGATGCCTGCATGTCATTAAACATAAAACCAGAGCAAAGGGCGCAGTGACGTGGCGCTCTGTCACCGCTGACCTTTGGCTAATATAGAGCTAATTGAGAGCGGCCACGTTGGAAAGGTCAAGATCAAAAACATGCCTTTGATGGCGCCCCCCCCCAACTTCACCGTATTACAGCAGCAGCATCAGAAAGTTTTCAGAACTTGTTTAACGGTTTCTTAACAAGGATTGACAAAGTAATAACGGACGTTTCATTGTGACATGTATAGAGTCTGCACAACAACTGCATATTGCTTCCATTGCTCTCCTTCGTAGCTGTGCTGTTTTCATACAGGTTTAGGTCAGCAGGACATTACATTTACACTGTGTTCCAAATTATTCTGCAAATTGTTTTTATTGAAACTCATGGATGGTGTCGTGTCTCAGGCTCTTTGAATCACTGACATTAATCTCAGAGACCTGGGATGATTAGTTTTCAGGTTAAGCCCAGTTAAGGGAAAAACTACTGAAAAAGGATGTTTAAAAAGGAAAAAGGACATTATTAAGCAGATCATCATTTTCAAGCAATATGGTAAAGAAAAAGGGTCTTTCTGCTGATGAAAAGCGTGAAATAGTTGAATGCCTTGGTCTAGGTATGAAAACCTTCAATATTTCATGAAAGATTAAGCATAATCATCGTACTGATAAGAGATTTGTGGATGATTCAGAGACACACTCGGGTTTGTGCAGATAAAGGCACAATAAGGACGGTTTCTGCCAGACAAACACATCAGATTAAGAGAACAGATGCTACAAAGCAGCAGACAGGTAATGGAAGCTGCTGGTGCCTCTGGAGTCTCCCGAACATCAAGGTGTAGGACCCTCCAGAGGCTGCAGTTGTGCATAAACCTTCTATCCGGGCCTCCCCTAAACTGTTCATTGAAGCTGATGAACAGAAACGGCTGCAGTGGCTCAGAAATACATGAGGACTCATTTTCAGACAGTCTTGTTCACCGTGTGACCCTGGATGGTCAGATGGATGGAGTAGTGGATGGTTGGTGAATGGCCACCATGTCCCAACCATAGACTGTATATAAATGACAGCTTCTCTGCACTCCTCCCCGTTTACCATAATGACCACGGTCGTGGGGGAAGTCATGGGGATTTACAGACTCCCCCTCCCCAGCTCTGACGAAGCATGTTCCTAAAAAGGGCATAAGGGCGGGATCTTCACTGTAGACTCGCACTGCTCCAATGCTAACAGTCCGACCCTCATTAAGGACGAGATTTCTAAAATTCTTCTTACGAAAACCAGCCTGGTTTCTTAAATTGTGACTAAACCAATGTTATCACAGGAGGAAGATCTAGCCTAGTCTAGTGTTGAAAAAATAGAAACCAAGCGTCAAAGTTGTTTTAACTCCAATGCTTTTCAATGGGGGACTAGCGGCGATATGGAGGTACTACAGCAATGACGGAGCAATGGCGGCCTCTAGTGTCGTGGGCATAAAGCAGAGCAGCCAGCGGCCATTGGTCCCAACAAAACTGTGACGTCAGTAAGGAGGGGGCGGAGTCATGTTTTGGGCCAGAATCATGGTGTCAAAATGTCATTTGCATAATAATTTGGAACGCAGTGTAATGTCCGGGATACACCATCTACATCGGGGTTCCCAAACACTATGGGCCCCAACCCCTAAAATCACCAGACCAACAGCTCCGAATCCTCCATTGTAAATAGTAGGATCTGGATATTCATATCCGCCGCCATTGCCAAACTACAACCAGCAAATGCTTGACGTCACCTACAAGCCCCGCCTCCCCCGCTCGCTGAATGGTAGATAGAAATTCAACCAATGTAACGCAGCCACTGAGATCTGACCCAGACATACATGTAGGGAAATGATAATTGACCGGATTTAGGGAGGGCTAAAGCCAGGCTACAGGGGCTAGGGATGGGAATCGAGAACCCCTTGACCTATCCATCAGAACTGTGTGATCCGCTTTGCAGATCCAAGACTGCAGATACAGGAACCACATCACAAACATTTTGTTTCATTTTGTGTTAATACGCTTTTTCAAACAGTCCATCGTTTTTCCATACTGTGATCTGTTCTTACCTGAGCTTAGACGAGTTCATCCGTACCTGTCTGGTCTTTGTGCCCGTGGAAGAGCTTGGTCGCTTCTAACTTCACCCCCATTTGGAGCTATGAATATACTGGGAGAGGCCAAACAACATCTGGTCGTTTTGTGTGACTGAGGGCACGCACAAAGACCAGACAGGTACGCATCAACTCGTCTAAGCTCAGGTAAGAACATGTCTCAGTATGGGAAAACGGTCGCCTGTTCCTTTAACCCTTCAAGAAATGTCATTAGGTTTAAAACTTTGGACACATGACTGTTTTCTTTTACACGTTTTTAGGTAAACATATTACTTTTATATAGCGCTTTTTTGGACACTGAAAGACGCTTTACATTGCATTATTCATTCATACTCGGTGGTGGTAAGCTGCCCTGGGGTAGACTGACGGAAGCGAGGCAACCAGTCTGCGCCATCAGCCCCTCCGACCACCACCAACCACTCACTCACTCACTATATTCGCCAGGCTTCCTGGTGTTCCCAAAACGGTCTCCCATCCAAGTACCGACCAGGCCCTTCCTGCTTAGCTTCCAAGGTCTGACGGGATTGGGCAGAGCAAAGGCGGGATGGCCACAAATGTCAAAATCTCGTCTCGTCTTGTGGAATTTATGTCTCGGCCCTCTCCCACTTATCATAAACGTATTGTATCGTATTATGTATCGGAACAGGCCCTGAGTAGCGTGATACGTATCAGATCGTGAGAAAAGTGTATCGTCCTCGCTCTAGTAAATAGTATGTTACACAAAACATTACAAAATGGGGTTTATCAATGCTCACTTGAATACATTATTTTGAGTCATTCAAGACGCCTAAAAGGGAAACGATAAATAAGCCATGCGACAAGATGCAAGACGTGTTTGAAATTGCATCAAAGGTAACATTTTTTGATGATGCTTCTCTTTAACTTCATGTATACCTTTGTTTTATCACTCGACTCATCTTTTTTTAAACATCGACTCCCCTTACTTCCAACATGACACCAATTCAACAAAAAGAAAAACACATATACAAGGAAAAAAATGTGATGAAGTGAAAAAAGAATTTCATGGAGTGATGCAAGTGAAGAGAAATGTGGTTGGAGAATCTTGCGTACAAGTGACAGTACAGTAAGTGTGTCATCATTCATGATAACAGTCGCACTAAGTTTTGGTAAGATAGGATGTGGAAACCCAATTCCTTACGCTCAGATTGCAAATTCTCGCTCCTGGGCATGTCTTTTTATAGATTCAGATTTCAGTGTTTTCGGAAAATGGATCACTTCTTGAACAATGCATGAGTGACTGCGCCATTGAGGGTAATAAAAACCCTTTTGGTCTGAAGCATATGAAAAGGTAGCATTCACAAAGTCTTCGGATTTGGTGTTATAGTTTCTGTTCGACATAATAATGGCCGATTTACTGATTTTACACACTTCATTCATGCAGTTTTGTGTAATCCTCAGTGATTCACTTTTTTTTGCTTTGGTAGTTTCTTCTTCCACGGCTGTTTTACCACCAAAATAGATTAATGTATTATTATCGCTCTGTTTAAATCAAAGCTACAAGAAGCATGCACATATTATATCATCTGTAGCCTATTTTCAAATCAATTGGAGTTGATAAGATAAATTATCAATGGGATTGATATAGATATGGGTATCAAATCCCATCCCTTACCGAGACATTATTTAAAATTATGAAATGCAAAATATCAATGCTGATTTTGGCTCTCTACAGTGGCGCAGCAGTAAGCGCTCATGCTTCAAGAAAGTTCCGAGTTTGACCTCTGGACCGGATGGGACCTTTCTGTGTTGAGTTTGGATGTTCTCCCATAGGTTTTCCCTACCACTAGAAACATGTACAATAGTCCAGGATGAAAGGTGCCACTGAGAGAATGAGAATTGGCGCAGATAAGTAGTCGCTTACCACCACCGTGTGTGAAGTGAATGCACAATTGTCTCATGTAAAGCGCTTAGTGACCATGTCTGTGTACAAATAAAGTCCTAAAGTCTTTCCTTTTAAGTCCAAGGCATGTCCTCTTTAAAGTGAAGGAACCACATAATGAATAAGAACAACTGACGAGTCTCCTTAATTACGCCTTTGGTTTCAATCCCCCACTCTCAAACTTGGAAACAACTATATTTAGGAAAGCAGAAGAGCCATATTTAAACACCGAAAGAGGAAATTCAGACAGATGGCAGCTAATCCAGTCGCAATTTGTTCTTACATTACTACTATCACAGCATATTTAGTCCTGATTTATTATGTGCATTTAAACAAACCGCAACAGCTACCAAGCCAATTGTAATCCAGTTTGCGATCGTTTCCAAAACATCTCCATTTTCTGTTTTTTTTGAGTGTGTGTGTGTTTTTTTTTTTACTGCCACTTGCCAGTAGTTTCATTGCCACAGCAAAGCTCCTAAAACAAATCATTTACCGTGTACGCCCGCTCCCAAAGCGAATATTATACCCACATCAGTATTATGTCTCTCTGTGTCGTTAAACTGAACTTTATTTTGCAGCGAGCGCCGTTCCATTCTCTTTTATGGCGTGCCTGTGAAATGCGGCGCGCCGGTCGGGGAATACCAGGCGCGGCCTCGGGAGCATTGTGAATCGGGCTAAACTGGCTGCGCTGCTGTTCGGTGCTTAGACTGGAAAGTGCGCCGCAGAGGATTGAGAGGAAGAAGTAGGTATAAAAACATAAATGGGGAAATGAAGCAGAGCAAGAGAGAAGGCTGAGCTGGGAAGCAATCGGAAGCAATTTCTCAAATTTGTTGGGATCGTTAAACTTGGGCGTTAACTGATCATACTATTTGTAGATTTTCCACTGCAGTGTGAAACTGTAGCTTCAAGTAAATATTTAATTGATTTTGATGGTAGGCTACAATTTAAAGCACTTGTTCACATTTCATTAGCAGACCAGTCCCCATATATCAAAAGAATAAATGAAACTTCTCCACAACTTCACCCTGGAATACCTACCTGCAGTACTCCTTCATTTCCTCATCACCGGCAGCTCTTCACCAATCATCCAATCACAGTGTCACCTCAAGCCACAGCTTCACGACAGCCAATCACTGCAGCTGTTCATCCCTGCTTCATCCCTGCTGTGCTTGTGACCCTCCTCCGCCCCTCCTGTGCCTGGCCTCCAGAGTCTTTCAATTGTTCATCATTGCTGTGTATTTCATATCATTCATTCAATCTTCTGCTGGGGTTTGAGCCCGAATTAGGATTCAAGTCCAATAAAACTCTCCTAACGCCACTCTGCTTCTGTGAGTCTTTGCACTTTATCTCTGATCATATAGGTGATTACTTCATCCACTCATTTGCTTACGTTATGGCCAATGTCTTACCAGAACTTGTTTAGCCAAAACAATGCTCTATTCTATAAAAAAAAAAAAATCTTTCCAGCTCCACTTACAATTTTTTGGTACTTTCCCAGTATAGGAACTGTATGCAAAAAATTACAAAAGCATGATTAATCTGATAAAATAAAGAAATAATCATAAAGCATTTGACAGCACTAATTACCAATGTTAGTAATATTGTCATTTCTAAAAACTGCTGTTCATTGTGCTCAAAGTGGCAACCCTGAATCCATACAATACATGCAGTATTTCTCTGAACAAATCCATCACTCTCAGTAAACTATTCATTGTATCTCGCCCTATTCATTAGCCTGGCCCAAGAACTACACGTAATGGAAATATTTTACGCTTCACTGGACAGAACTACCTCTTAGCGCGAGAATATCGAGAGGAATCCAAGTAATAGCGGTACAAAATAACCTCGCAGCTGTTCCGCCTAAGCATTAGCCATCATTAAAAGTTCATATTCAATTAAAATAACTTCCATAACTCCTTATCTTCCCGGCGTGCTCCCTTCCAAGAACATTACCTCCCACTGTCTCCAATGCCCTCTATTTAAGTTTCTCTTAATTGTTCTCTCATTACGGTGACATTTGGCCCTCATGAAACTAGCTCCGGCACAGGCGCAGTCACGCACCTGTAGGCCTTTTCAAAAGTGCAGAAAAAGCATAAAAATAATTGGCTTAGATACCACCAGGATGGAGGGTAAGGTAGGGAACGTGTCAATCACCAAAGTGGCAGATGTCAATCGTGGCAAAGAACGACAAGGACAAAAAAAAAGATATCAAAGTTGCGCCCGTGGCAAGGAGGCAACGGGCGAGAAGGCAACGGGTGAGAAGGCAACGGGCGAGGAGGCAACGGGCGAGGAGGCAACGCGCGAGGAGGCAACGCGCGAGGAGGCAACGCGCGAGGAGGCAACGGGCGAGGAGGCAACGCACAAGTCGCTGCGGGCACAACAAGATCAGGCAGCGAGCGGTCATAAGATAACGAGAACAAGTTAATAAGGAAAAGTTGTCTTACCTGGAACAAAGCTCCCCTGAACCACCTCCTTGTACGCCCACCAGCCTTCATGGATTTTGGGAGCGTTGGGTTGTGCTATGGGGAAAGAGACAGAGAATAGAATTTAGTCAAATGAGAATGACGAGGTCTAGAGCTAAAGATGTGTGATGTTCGCAACTGAGTCGTGTCTTTTGAACAGCTCTTTGACGTGAACGGTTCAGTTGTTCATTAAGCAATTCTGCACAAATGCAACCAATGAAACATTAGAAAACTGCACACGAGCCAAGCAAGATGATGTCACAATGTTCTAAAGTGGTTGGGCCGACGTTCACCATCGGGGCCTTTTCCCCAATAAAACACTGTCACAGTATGAATGCAGGAAGCATGTCGAACTAATGTGCAGGCGGCGAATAAACAAGCTCAAAGCGATGATCAGAGGGTGAGAAGAGAAGCCCTGTTCACATTTAAGACATTTGTGCGTGTAATCTGTCAAAAGCTTGATCCAACCTATCGACCTTCATCCCAATGCCCAATACTTATTTTCAATACTTATCGACCTAAATTCATTTGTTAAAAATGCACTAAACACTTTTTTAACAAACTGAAATCAGACTAAAACCTTTTTGAGTTTTTGTCGACTTCAACTATCATACTGTGTTGACTCATAAAGACTCCTAAAAAGCATTTAAAAAAAAAAAAAGACTAAAATGAAGAGGGCAGCCAAAAACAACACTTGAGCAGAGCATTCAGATTTTAGTCATTTTAACCCAAATGCATACCTGCAAACCAGGTTGATATAAAAATAATATACGTTTACTGGTGGCTCCTTAAAAAAAAGATATAAAAATGAATGAAGCGATAGAGGCCCTTGCCCTTGGGGCAACTCCCCCCAGCACGACTGCCCCACCTCGCTCTCGCCCATGCTTTGCAGCCACCCGCCATTGCGACTGCTCAGACTCGTGTACGTCCCCAGCTTCACAATTCATACTGGCCCTATCCCTGTTTTAGGGGGCGCTATAGCACGGACCATCACTATTGTTAAGGGAATGGATTCATTTTCCTCCAGTTCCTAAGTGATTACATTTCTAACTCAATCTGACAAGGTACGTGCGAATTATGAAGGATAATATTTATTCTTTGGGACATTTACCACAGGAAAACATACCATTGGAAAGACATTTGCATTGGCCACACCCACATCTTAGAACCTATGACATGACTGTAATGTATCATGCAACGTTTCATATAAAATGTACAAACTGCAATTTTCAAAGTATAGATAGGTGGCGCTGTACTGTGGTGAAGTTGGTCTGTTGATGAGTTTGTTCTGTTCAGCTTGGGGCTGTACATTAGTGACACAAGTTTGAGCTCAATGTTTTAGTGCATGTTCGAATTATAAAGGTTAACGTGACATATATGAGACATTCACCTTGGACAAGCCCACATCTTATAAAATATGATATGACTGTCTTCAAACTGAAGTTTTCAAGGTATAGGTAGGGGGCGCTCTCCTGGGAGCAGGCTATATGTTAAGGACTGCGTTCTGTTCACTTGGGGGTTGTACATTAGTGACTCTGTCAGCCAATGCCTGTAAGCGTGAGCTGTCCACGAAAATACACAAAATCTACGCATCCTTCGCCGCGGCGTTACGAGGAGACGATTGAAACGTTTCACAAACAGCGGTTGAATCTTCAAGTTCAATATGTCTAGATGCCCTATGCCCAGTGGGATCTTAAAACAGGGAATAGTTCATTAAAACAAAAGGGGCCTAATCCGGAGAGTTTTTGACGACGTTTGGCGGATAAAAAATGTGAAGAAAAAAAGAAAGAAAGAAAGAAACCACCCAAAAACTTCGTCCGGCTCGGGCCTAATGAGCCATTCGTTTGAATTAACAGATTCCAAATATTTGAGCTCTATCAAAGAGCCATGAATCCCATCACTATCTGCAGCCAACACACTGCAGAACAATGTGATAAAGCTGTTGTTTTTTCATGATAATGCAATAACACAGTTCGGACTTTTTTCCAATGCAAGCCAGGCCACTTTTGTACTATATCTTCACCTGAATCCAATACATATCAGATTTTCCTTTGCTTCAGTCTGAACGGCCTGGTCTCTTTCAATACCGACACCTCATCAAAACACTGATCTGTGGGGCCGGTTTTCAATCAATATTCAATTCAGCAAACAAAACGGTCAAACATATAAGTCGCATTTAATTAAAACTATGAAAGACTTTGCAAAAAAAAATCAACACTGAGCATTTACTAAACCAATTTCCATTCCTCTGGCCATTCTGGTTTCCTTCCCTGCCTACAAATTGACTGCTTGGAGGTGCTTTACTGTCAGACAACATGCTCCCGCGAGGCGACCAGATCCCCCCTGACATTACTATGGAAATGGATTCAGCCGTGTGGCGTTGCGGAGGCAGGAACCCCAAGATTAGCACAGGGTGGTGCCGCATAATCGAGGGGAGTTTGAGGAACGTCCGCGGGATATTGCTTTGTACACCTTTTTCCCCCCGTGTTTGTCACGCAATGCGCAAAGCCAAGTTTAATCGAAGGTCCAGAGGTTGGCCCCATCCCTTCGGGTTTTTAATGGGAAATCGTCGCCTTCCGGTGGTTCCACAACGCCGAGGCCGCGGACCCAACGCGCATTCCTATGGGTGGGTCATGGCTAAGAAACAGTCCAGGCAAGGTCTTTGCTGGATGTTGGTGGTCAGCTTAAAATGCCGGGGAGGTCGGAGCAGAGGTTAACAGAGTTGGCCTTTTGGAGGGAATAAAATATAGCGCGCTGTGCAGAATGATAAACTGTTTTGCCGTTTGTGGCTAAATCAACTCGAACCCACTAGCGGATTTTCCCTCTTGAGAATTTTGCCAATTGTTGTTGTATTTCCTTTACTGTAGTTATTGGCTTTACTGGTTTCAGCCAGTCATACATTCACACTGGGAGAATACCTTCAAAATGTAATAAATGTTCAGAATATATTTTCAGTCTTCCAAGTCCGAAATGTGAATAGGGAAATACAGTCAAAATAAGAGATATCAATTTGAAACTTTTGCACTACTGATATATTAGAAAACACTTGTATTACAAGTTTTCTGCCATTTTATGACTAAAAATAGCCGCGGCAAGGCATGTTCATTTATACCACGCATTTTGTACACACGGCAACACACCCGCCCATGTTTTCAGCAACTCAATCTAAATAAAGGATAGAGCCAGGTTTAAAACAATGGTTTTACTTTTCATATTTCAGGACCCCAGGAAGACTAGCAACCAATTTGTGGGAGCTAATGGGGATCCTACGAAAGAAGAAATAATTTTGTTGATATATAAGTTGCAATGATTTTTTTTGATAGTTTAGGTTTTGAATATGCTATTTTAAGTGGAAAGAAAATAAATCAGGCTGGGAGTGAACAATCCTTCCAAATTGTTAACTCCCAAACTGGAAAGTCTGGAGATGTTTTGTCTTTCTTATACTCTGACATAAAAACTGGGTTGTTAAGTCAGAAAACTTGTCTCTACGTTGACCACTGCGTGAACAGTCGTTGTGTTCACCTGCCGTGCCTTGCCTTAAGAGCCAAAATACAAAGTGTGTATCAAGGTGTATTGAAAAGGATGACCAGATGAGGATAGTAATGTATTGGACCTTAAAGTAACCACCACGCTATTACAGACCATTTCCAAAATATTAGAATATCATGGAAAAGTTTATTTATTTCCATAATTCCATTCAAACGTTAAACTATTTTGTTGTTTATTTGTACATAATTTGGGTTTCCAGCTCACAAAACTCAGAAAAACAGGATTTCCAAAAATGTTAATACTGTGAAGAAATCACAATGTACTTCTCAGTTTTTGCAGGAAAAAAGAAATTAGGATCACATCAAATCAATCAAAATATGGTACTTTCAAAATGATACGTCAATCTTCAATCCTTTGTAGGCAATCCCTTTGCCTTAATCACTGCCTCGATGCTCCGTGGCATTGAGGCATCAGCCTGTGGCATTGAGGCATCAGCCTGTGGCATTGAGGCATCAGCCTGTGGCACTGAGGCATCAGCCTGTGACACTGAGGCATCAGCCTGTGGCATTGAGGCATCAGCCTGTGGCACTGAGGCATCAGCCTGTGACACTGAGGCATCAGCCTGTGGCATTGAGGCATCAGCCTGTGGCATTGAGGCATCAGCCTGTGGCATTGAGGCATCAGCCTGTGGCATTGAGGCATCAGCCTGTGGCACTGAGGCATCAGCCTGTGGCACTGAGGCATCAGCCTGTGGCACTGAGGCATCAGCCTGTGGCATTGAGGCATCAGCCTGTGGCACTGAGGCATCAGCCTGTGACATTGAGGCATCAGCCTGTTGCTTTGCCAGGGAGTAATGTAAGCCCACATTTCCTTGATGCTTGCTGTCAGCTCTTCTTTGTTTTAGAGTCTGGTGTCCCTCATTTTTCTTGATAAAATCCCATAGATTCTCAAGGGGGTTAAGGTCCGGCAAGTTTGCTGTCCAGTCAAGCACTGTGACGGCATGGGCATCAAACCAGGTTTTGGTGCTTCTGGTGGTATGGGCAGGGGCCAGGTCCTGCTGGCAGATGAAATCTGCATCTCCATACAGATCCTCAGCAGAAGGAATCATGAAGTCCACTAAAACATTCTGGTAGACTGATGCGGTGACCTTGGATTTAAGAAAGCAGAGTTTACCAACACCTGCACTGGACATTACCCCAAATCACGACTGACTGTGGATATTTCACACTGGACCTCAAGCAGCTTGTGTTCTGTTCCTCACCCGTCTCCCTCCAAACCCTTGGACCTTGATTCCAGAATGAAAGGCAGACTTTACTTTCATGGGATAAGAGGACCTTGGACCACTGGCCAAGATTCATCAATTTCTGCCAGATTGATGAATCTTCTCTGTTTGATAATCCACTGAAGCCCACGGTCAGCTCTTCTGCTGCTGCATCTTCTCCTGACACATTTTGTCCTTCCACTAGACTTTCCATTGATGTGCTTGGACACAGCACTCTGTGAACAGCCAGCCTCATTAGCTGTGAATTTTTCTGGTCACCCATCCTATGGAGGGTATCAATGATGGTCTTCTGGCCAGTTGAAAGTCTGCAGTCTTCCCCATATTGATTCAAACTGAGACGATTGAACCAAAGTGGGAAAACCAGTGCAGGTGCTTTGAGTTTAGTAGATGAGTCGTGTGTGACTCACTATAAAACATTCATGCCCTGTAAAGTTTGGGCAGATTTCTTCACAGTATTCAAATTTTTGGAAATCCTGTTTTCGTGGGTTTTGTGAGCTGGAAGCCCAAAGTATGTATAAATAAACGACTAAATACTTGAAATCATTTAATTTGTGGATGCTGAATCTATAATCTATGGAAGTTTAACGTTTTTAAAGGAATTATGGAAATATATAAACTTTTCCGTGATATTCAAATTTTTTGGAAAGAATCTGTAATTAATTACGAACTAAGACAAAGAGGCTTCAACTCAACGATTATAGCCTAAATCATTCATAGCATATCTTGTTTGTAACCAGAAGTTTTCCTTTTTCGCCCAATTTCAACATTCTCACGCTCTCTGGACTCCATTGGTTGGCAATATCTGGCGTCTTGTGTGCGTTCTTACTTGTTTTCCACAACTTAAAGTATAAAAAATGCAAAATACCCAGCGCAGAGAAGTCCAAAATGACTTTAAAAGAGACTTCGAAAATGCCACTTTCCCTTGAGGAATTAGGGGGAAAAAAACATCGAAATGCACACAAGAAGCCCAAAAATAATAAAATAAATAAATGTTTGAACAGTTGAGGCCTTGATGTACGTCGCGTTGCGTTAAAAGTCCATGTGAAGTGGCTCAATCACAATGCAGCAGTGGCAGCAGCCCGCTGGGAGAGAGACATTATAAATTCAGTCAGGGAAATAGAACCTTTCAAGAGCTCAGCGGGAAATGCTTCGGCAGCAAAACAGCAGCACTAATTACTCACTCAACTAAATATAACTAAACAAAGAATCTTAATTAGAAGATGTGGGTACACAGCGGCAATTAAAAAAACGATTCATGAAAGGTTAGTAGTTAAGAGCGTAGAGGTGCAGCGAGAAGGTCCCAGGTTTGGTTCCTAGACAGTTCAGGGCTGTAGCGTGTAGAGTTTGCTTCTACCCGTGTTTGCATGTGTCTGTTTTGGTTGCATTCGGTTCAGTGGCCAGATTATCATTGATGTGGGCACCAGGTTTCCGGGCGTTTGAAAGTGAATTGATGAAGACGGCAATCCGGGTATTTATGACGTATTCCCCTAGTTACGACCTCCGCCATATTGGCGTCGTAGAAGCTGTTCCATTAATTCCTATGGCCGTCTGTGCAGCAAACGCACAACACTGATGTTTAGAGGCAGGTCGCACCAAAGAAAATCACATAACCTGTGGTAGTTTCAGAGCGTGTTCCTACAAATGTGCATTTACATTGTAAACGGCTTCATGGGCCTGTAAACAGAGCTTTTTCTCACCGCAGGGTCTGGAATGGTGAAGCAGTTGCCGACTATGGCGAGGTAAGAGTGTCAAAGCATTTATGTCATTTCTGATGTTTCTTCATAAATTCGTCCTTAATATTTTCATTAAGTCCATGAAAGAATGCTCCCTGAAGTGCCCTTTGGTCCCACCCACTTTCTGCTGCAGCAATACGGAAATTTAAAGCATAATGTGCAACTGAGTTAGGGCCCTGTCTAAGTGTGAATAGGCGTTGGCCGATTTCTTTGCTCTGAATAGGGTGGTCAAAAATGCGTCTCATTTCTGTGGTGAACTCAGGATAGGAATGGCAAATGGGTGATTGACTGTTCCAAACAGCTGTGGCCCATTCCGATGCTTTTCCAGTTAACAAACCCACAATGTAGGCAATTTTAGACCTATCAGTAGCATAGGTTAAAGGCTGTTGTTCAAAAACTAAATCACATTTTAACAAAAATGCCACGCAATTGCCAATGTCTCCTGAATAAGGTTGTGGGATGGGAATGAATGGCTCACGTGGTGCAGGGGTCCGAAAATCCTGGAGCAGAGCTTGCGTAGGAGTTGTAGCAGTAGACACTAAAGGTTCAGGAGACTGCAACGCTGTGATCTTTGTTCCCAAGTCCACAACTTGGTTGGTGAGTTCCTGGAGAGACTCGATGATTTCCGTGATGCCCTGTTCATGGCGTCCAATGGTTTGTCCTTGAGCAGATAGAGCCCTGACTATAGCCTCTGAGTCTGCGGGGTCCATAGTTGGCCAGATTGTTCTGTTAGGGTTGGTGAGTGAACCCCAAAGCAGACACAAAAGGCAACTAAGTTGAACAAAAAATGTCTTTATTAAATAAAACGTCTCCAAGTAACAAAAAACAAAACAGGCTTGGCTCTACACGGTCTGGCAGGGTGTCTCTGAGGCAGGAAGGATCGTGAAGAAAACGGAACAATCTGGCAGTGAGTGCATGAAAACCAGGAGTCTATGTACAGAGCTTGATTGAAGATGGATGTCAGCTTTGCCTGCTCAGAGACACTCCCACCAGCCAAGAGCCAAGCCTGAAAAACAAAAACAGAGGGGAACAAACACAAGAGGGAGACAAAGACACTAGTCTTTGCCTAGCACATAACACCCGACCTACAATTAGCTGAAAAATTTAATATGTTTCAACATTTGGATCAGAAGCCACTTTTATTTATTAATTTTATTATTAAACATTTCATTAATGACTTCTAACTAGGCTTTGCCTTCATCTAAATGAGGTTGATGGGTTGACAACAGCTGGAAACATCTGCATTATTCATAATTTGAGATGTTTGATGGCTAAATGCTAATGCTACATAGGAAAAATAAACTGATCAAAATACAGAGTTCTCAACGTTTCCCAGGGTATCCGACTTAATAACTCTTTCTGGAGGTTGTTACGTCTGTCCTTTCTATGTTTAGTTTAGTTTAGTTTATAAAGCGTAAAATGTAAAAGCTGCGAAGCCTCAAAGCTGCATTATAGTCAACGAGGAACTGCCTTACTAACCCCTTGTTCCCGATTGTCACGTGGTTCATGACGTTGTGCCGTCGACATCAATGCTTTAGTACTTTGTAACTGAGAGGAACTACCACCAGAGCAGAGGTAAAGCAAGGCAAGTTTATTTGAAGAGCACAGATCAAATCAATCAATAAAACGTCATAATAATCATGAAATTATGGCATTAAAAGAGTGCAGATACAATCCATGCAATGGACACATCAGACCAGGGGTGCTAAGGTGGTGCAGTCCAGTGGGGATAACGCAGAAGGGTCCGCATGAGTAAATAAGTGACCAAAAAAAGGTAGGTGTGGAAAAAAAGAAAGACTGAAACACAGCAGTGTCCAATGTATAAAAAGCATAAATAATGTTGTCATTTGCATAACTCAAAGCTGACTGTGGAGAGGTGTCTGTGGCTCAGATTATGTGCATAGCGGCCGATGTGAAAAGAGGTAGAATCGATCCTACAAACTGCCGTACTCTCGGCTGACGCTCTACAAGATGAGCCACAAGTCTGAAAAGGCTTGGGCCGGTTTAAGTTATAAAACTCCCAGGCCGAAATGATGTCCCAGCACACCACTGGATTTGAACTTTGTCTGAGTTGAGGCCTGTCTCATATCTTCTGTTCCAAAGTTTAGCAGCGCAAAACTGAAACGCAGCCTGTTTAGTCCTGACTCTGGGACCAGCTGTAGCCACTTCCTGAGGTTCTCTGAGCTCGGACAAGACATGCACTGATCCAGCTTTAATGTTTCCGATACGGATGCTGGGGTTTGAGTGTCTACTTATATCAATCTGATACCAACAGACTTTCTTAAAAGTTCCTTTCTGTGAGTAAAAAAGTGAATGGTCCTCGTTTGTAACAAGTTATTTTGTCAGTTTGTGAGATCAGTGGTCCTGTGTTTTCTTGCAAATGAGATGTTATATATCAAGCGGTTTTCTATTATTAAATGTAATAGAAATCATTGAACAAGAATCACTGGACAGGAAAGTTGTCATTCTTTAACAGAATTTATCATAACCTACATTAGAAGCACAGAGGCCTTTTGGCCAATTGTATTTTTTCATTGCTTTAGGTGAGCCAGCCATAGTCCCAGCCTTTAGTTGCCGCCAGCATTAGCATGCCGATGCTAGCTTGACCTTCCAATTGGACTAAAGACTGAATCTCAAACATCCAATTTGAGTAGTAATAAGACAGTTCTTTAATTCATGGACAGTGAGAATGAACTCTGTTCTAATGATGATTTCTTCCCAAGGTCAACAAAGATGCAATGTACATACATACTGTCGAAATGTCGGTAATGCATTTGGAAAGATTGTGAAGTTGTTAAAGGAATAGGCCACCGTTTTTACATACTGTTTATTACAATATAAATGTATTTCCTGAATTCTCTCCCAAGATAAGCCTTCCTCCCATCCCACCGTGACTTGGGACCCAATCATATCACGTTACGGACTGAATCGATTGGTTGAGTCCCGCGGAGACAAAGGGGCCGCCCCGGTATAAAGGAAGGGTACAGGAAGTAGTTCCCTGGAGTTGATGTGAGAGTTGAGTGGGTGTTGAGTTGAGTTCGAGCAAGAGTTGAAGTTTCTCTTGGAGTTCAGACAGATGGAGAAGGGAGACGGCAGGAAGGGATAAGCACATGGCGACATCCCCCGCTGAACTCTGACCTCTCTTTGTCTCAGATGGACCACAAGAATCTTTAAGTTTGAGCCCGTCATTTGACGTGATTTGTAACTATCAGTTACCTCTTTCAAGAACATTTGCATTTTTCCTACAAGACAACAACATTTTTGATCGCTGAGCTTTCAGCGCAACCATATTAGCTTGTCAAGCTAAATGCCCAAGGCCCAGAGGAGCTGGAGAGAGACCCCCGCCTCGCCTGCATCAGCTTGAGATCGCCACCCGAGAGACCACGACCAAAGGCCGTCGCACACCAGGACTTTGGAACGCCGGACCACAGTTGGCGTGGAAAACCTTTCTCTCACGGTCGTAAGCGCATCTCACAGACCTGGCTCAAGAAGACTCACAGAACTTCTACGCAAACCACCTTACTGACTTTCAGATACAATTTTAGAACATTTTATCTGATTATTCATCCTGTTAGCCTTCTAGGTTATCCTGTTTGCACTTTAATATTTAATGCCGTCTGTTAATTGATTCTGATCATTAAACCTCCAAAAAACACAGTGTATTGTTCAAGAACTTACTTCCTTCAGATAAATCTGTAGTTTAGCCTCCTATTCTTACTTTTATTTTGTTCGCTTTTTTCGAACTGGTGCCCTGCTCAATTTTAACGCTAATCTACAACCTATTAATGAATTAATAAACAATTAATTGATTAATAAACCCTCCTACACACTGCATACATGTGAATAAAAAAGAAAATCTGCAATTTCAACATGTTCCAGCATTCAGAATTATAGCCACAATAATAATGTTTGTAAGAAACCAAACCACTTCAGATGCCACAGAGCTCGTCAGAAAGCTTCCCTGTGGCAAGATGGCTGCCTGTGATGCCGGAAGTGACTCCGCCTTAAGACATCTAGCCTTTATTATTTGACATCTATGTTTTTAACCCAGTTCAATGTAAACAAATGTAAACAGCACTGATTTCACTCTTTCATGACTTTGATAATTGTGATAGACCTTGTGTCATATCTGGAAAGAAAACAATGTTGCAGTTTTTCAAATGTTATTCCAGTTTTAAAGGAGGCACAGACTTTAGCTCCATTTATTCATGGGTTTTCCTCTGTCAAACACTTCAAATCATTCACTTCTATTTGTATCAAATATAACATGTTTGTCTCTGTACTTTTCTAACACAACATGACCAATATTTATTGAACATTGGACAGTGATATAGTGAATGCTAACCACTGAACCCTGGGAATGAAGGGAGAAAACAATGCTAATACGGCTAAACAACACGACAAAAAACGAGAGTCTCCGGACTGATAAACCTAGACTTTAAATAATAAACCAATCACAAACAATGAGTTTGTCTCACATTCTGCCGTTGGATCAATGAAAATGTTGTCCCTGGTGTTGCATTGATTACTATGGGGTTAGCCTTGCTGGCTATCACAAGATGGCTGCCACGTCCAAGAGCTCGTTCAGAGAGCTTTTGACATTGTAGTAGCTTTTTAAAACAATGTAAGATAAGATAAGATAAGATAAGATAAACCTTTATTAATCTCACAAAGGAGAAATTCACTTGTTACAGTCGGCGTTACATGTCACAGTGAATACGTGCTGTAATCGAAGCTAAAGGCGCTACAGCCAAATAGTAGAGCGTGTGACCCTTTTATTGTGTTCAGGCAGTGTGTATCAGATCCAAAACAAGGCTGACATGGAACTACATCTAAAATTTAGGACTAAAAGTCAACCTTTGCACATTTTGAAGTTAACGTGCATTTTTGTTACAGGCTGTAAAAGAGTCAGTTTAGCATAATATGGCCGCCAAGTCCGACAAGGTTGACAAATTAACATCCAAAGCAGTGCGCAATTCCTCACCATTCTGTGGCCGTGGCCCGCAGTTACAGACTTCCCTGACATCAGCAGAAAGAAGGCGAAAAGCCGCGGGTCCATAAAAACAAGTGCAGGCGACACAGCGGGGGGCCAGACATTTACTTGAGTGGGAGGGAGGGGGGTTCGTGATGGATGGCCTTTATGTGTAGCCAGCCTCCCACTGCTACAGTACACTGGATTACAAAACACCACATTGCAAAAGTCAGAGGAGATCGCAAATGAGTGATAGGATTCGAATTACAAACCAATGCAATCAACAACCAGCAACTTTAGTGGATTTGACCTAAACATCATACAAAGCATTTAAAAAAGCTGTAGTAAAATAGTTAGTAAATGAACAGGATTTCAAACTGAAATGTTAATTTCTCATTACGACGTGCATTGCGGACCCTTAAGATAAGATAAGTGGTGATTTTAGTTTGTGATGAAGTGAAAGTGGTGCGTGGATCTGCAGTGGTAGATCTGCTGCTCCGGCCTGCAGGTTTATAACATTAAGAGGCTGCGGCACAAAGCAGCATCAATATGTGGCATCGTTAATGAAGGAGATGCGATACCAGAATCAAATTGGTGCATCCCTAGCAGAGACGATTGACATGGCTGCAACACGTCAGAGATGTACTTTGATGCGAGACCATGTAGAGACTTGTCCACAAGCAGAGCTATTTCAAAGTCTATTCTCTGAGCGACAGAAACCATTTTCCGCATTTTTTTGAAACTGCATGAAAACACTACTGGAGTCTCTTATAATTAATGTCATTGGGCTGTGTTGATCATAATGTTAAAAAAAAAAACGTGTGTGGAAAATATATTGTATGTGACATATGGCAATTTACAGTTTTATTTGGGTCGCAGCTTGTCATCATTGGGTAATGGTGGGTCCCGAAGCCAGACCACTTGAGATCCACTGACCTAAAACACTGGCCTTTGCAGGAAAAAAATATATAAATAATAATTCATCAGTTTAGGCTTCTATGGTGAGGTTCAGCCCTTGGTGCTTTGGCAATGATTGAAATGGGTCCTTCACAACGCAAACTTTTCTTCCCATGGTATACAGTATATTTTGTAACATAAAACATTAGGTAGCGCTTTAGAATACAGCCCGCGAGTTCCAGGTGTAAGTACGGGTAACAAGAAAGTAATTACACATGTAAGTACAGCTCTTACACTGTGTAACAAGGGGGAACAATGTGTAACAAGGGGAACAATGTGTAACAAGGGGGAAGAAAGTGTAACAAGGGGGAACAATGTGTAACAAGGGGGAACAGTGTGTAACAAGGGGAAACAATGTGTAACAAGGGGGAACAATGTGTAATAAGGGGGAACAATGTGTAACAAGGGGGAACAATGTGTAACAAGGGGAACAATGTGTAACAAGGGGAAACAATGTGTAACAAGGGGGAACAGTGTGTAACAAGGGGGAACAGTGTGTAACAAGGGGGAACAATGTGTAACAAGGGGGAACAATGTGTAACAAGGGGGAACAATGTGTAACAAGGGGGAACAATGTGTAACAAGGGGGAACAATGTGTAACAAGGGGGAACAATGTGTAACAAGGGGGAACAAAGTGAAACAAGGGGGAACAAAGTGTAACAAGGGGGAACAATGTGTAACAAGGGGGAACAAAGTGTAACAAGGGGGAACAAAGTGAAACAAGGGGGAACAAAGTGTAACAAGGGGGAACAATGTGTAACAAGGGGGAACAAAGTGTAACAAGGGGGAACAATGTGTAACAAGGGGGAACAAAGTGAAACAAGGGGGAACAAAGTGTAACAAGGGGGAACAATGTGTAACAAGGGGGAACAAAGTGTAACAAGGCGGAACAAAGTGTAACAAGGGGGAACAAAGTGTAACAAGGGGGAACAAAGTGTAACAAGGGGGAACAAAGTGTAACAAGGGGGAACAAAGTGTAACAAGGGGGAACAATGTGTAACAATGTGTAACAAGGGGGAACAATGTGTAACAAGGGGGAACAATGTGTAACAATGTGTAACAAGGCGGAACAAGGGGGAACAATGTGTAACAATGTGTAACAATGGGGAACAATGTGTAACAAGGGGGAACAATGGGGAACAATGTGTAACAAGGGGGAACAATGGGGAACAATGTGTAACAAGGGGGAACAATGTGTAACAAGGGGGAACAATGTGTAACAATGTGTAACAAGGCGGAACAAGGGGGAACAATGTGTAACAGTGTAACAATGGGGAACAATGTGTAACAATGGGGAACAATGTGTAACAAGGGGGAACAATGTGTAACAATGGGGAACAATGTGTAACAAGGGGGAACAATGGGGAACAATGTGTAACAAGGGGGAACAATGCTTGTTACATTGTCACTTCAATTGTGATTCTACCTGTACATGTGTAATTACTTTCTTGTTACCCGTACTTACACCTGAAACTCGCGGGCTGTATTCTAAAGCGTTACCAAACAGGTTATCAATTATTTCAAAGATCATAAACATCTAAAATACAGACATTTTTGTATAGTGATCCCTAGTATGGAAAAGTTTGGGAATCCCTACCTTTGTCTATATCGTAACAAGAAGCGAGGAAATACTGATGGGAGCGCTTCAGCTATAGGAGAATAGACAACCAAAGTAAACAGGAAGTAACTGTATCACTCCGGCTCTGGTTTTCGACAAGGGAACAAAGTCATGACATGGTTAAAAGCTCAACAAAGGTGAACTTTCTGTCATGTTCCCTGTCACATTCATACCCGCGTCACGTCGCGCTCTGTAGCACCACTTAGCTCGCCACCTATCCTGTCAAGCCGGACGAAACTCGCTCCTCAATAGCGCCCACAGTGATCAGCCCCGGTTGGGCGCGGAAAACGCTAAGCCTCGCTCCGAGATTGGCACTTGTCAGCTCGTCCGCCCCAGCTATGGCGCGCCGTCGCTGCCTCCCGCGGAATAACAAGTGCGCGCTCTCCCTTTCCGTATTCCACGCCAGCGAGCGCTCCCTGACCTCATGCAAATATGGATGTGGCGTTTTTTCCTGCCAGTCGCCTGTCACCCAGGAGGGGCTGCTGCCTGACTCTGTCACAGCCTCGTCAACCTCGCCTAATGGTAGCTTAGCCTCTCGGGCTAAAAATACACCCGGCCCGCCTCCACATTTGCATGACGCGCACGCTGTTAAGAGGTTAATTTGCACGGAGAAAAGGGTGGAATTGTTACATATGGGTCAGGTACAAATAGCACATGATTAAAAAATTAAAGGTAGAAATGTTAAGTCTTCCCAGAGGCAAAATCATGAGCCACCTCGACTTTGTGAATGCCTTCAGCTAACAACATGCTAACAAATAAAGGAAGCAGTGATGAACATGGAATGGGTCCAGTGATGGATTAGTGGAATGGAAAAATGCAAAGGACACAACAAAATCCAGGATATACAAATAAAAGTGGAAGTGGAACAGTAGAAGAACCAAGAACAAAGTGAACAGGATTACTCAAAGCAGGGCGAATACAATGAAATGCTACGTTTTTGATGATGGAACAACATTATAACATGATTAAAAGTTTGATTACACCTGATATGTCCTCTTCTCGACCTTTACCTGGAACGCCTCATAATCTCTCTATCAGCGGAGTCCTGGCCTCAGAGAGGGTGCTTCATATTCCTGTCTAGGCTCTGCAAGACATTTTTCTCTGGAACATCTTCTAACTTAACCTGGCAACGTAACATGAGCACTGATCTGAGAGCTCCAGTCTAAATCATTTGAGGTGAGGATGAACCTTTGGTACAGTATTTGGTGCTGATTGGATCAAACGCGCCTCGTTTTAGTCAATCACAATCAAGTCTCAAAACAGCACCACATTCATTAAAGTCATTCAATATTTATCTTGAAAGAAGTGTGTTCCTAGCACCTTGACTTTTCCGTTGTCGCCATATGCCTAGAACAGTTTGTTGTTGCAATACTGCCTCGTGATTGGCTCAAACCACAGGTGGTTCGGAATTCAAACACACCAGTGACAGCAGCACAACATGGAGTCACGGTGGCTCATGACTAACCCGCGGGAAACTACCGCACCCTTGTAGTTCTAGTTCTATTCATGCCATCAGGGACTGTTAGTCTCAGCAGAATAAAAAAGTACAAATGACACACCACTGGAATAAAGTCAGAAAAAAGGAGTTTGAGTACTGATTTGTTTTAGAGAGAGGTATTACATAATGACCTGACAGGGAGCACAGGGAACTCACTTTTTGACACATTACCAGGTTAGCTAAGAATTGCATTTGCCTTTTGTAGGATTTGCTCATTACAAATGTCGAATCTCAGTCAAATGCTTTTTATTTTAGAACAGATTTTGGGTCCTCAGTGAAGGACTCAGCATAGAACAGCCTAGGATTGTGCAACTGACAGAAAATGAGTTCAGCTTGTTCAGAAGGTACAGTCATTTCTGGCTGCGCTTGACAACTGATACAGTGTTCGAGTCAAATTTATGCCGAGTGTTGAGAAAAGCCAGGTAATTGTGAGAACTACCTCCACTTTCTCCTCCACTTTCTTGTGAATGATGCTCACTGGAGCTGGGACTATATTCCGGCTAAAATCAAAAGCAAGTTTTTTAAGTGGGCTTAGTATTCAACACATTCTTATGGGTGTCTCAACATTTATATTATATGTTTTATAATGACTTTATTAAAACTTCAGAACTGTACAAATAATGGATTACAGGCTTAAAAATGTGAAGGAAAGTTTACCAGTGACGCAATATAACCCAGGAAGTACAGATAGGAGCGAATTACTACTTCAGATTTTAGATAAAGGAACAATAAAAAAAGGATCCACTCCTGCCCTTCATTGTTAGAAACCAGACCAAATAGGCCAAATAGATACTAATTAAAGTGATAATGACAAAAAACAACTGGGGAACTCTGGTCAAAACGAGCTTCCTGACTGATTTGTTCGGAAACTATCATCAGAAACTATGTTCAGGATCCTGCTTCAGTCTGAGCACCAACACACTATTAACATGCAACAAAATGAGCCATGTTTTCCCTCTCTCTGCTAAAATGACCTACATGTCTTATTTATTCATGATAAATGGATAAATCACATGTTTAAAGTGCTGCACGGTTTGAGAAAAGCCTGTGAAGGGCAGTAAGGCACCACTCTCCAGTGTGTGTTAACACGGCACATGGACACGTTGGTTTTTAGATTTATCTTGTTAACCAGTGGTGCAGGTCCTACATGACTCTGCAGCTCCAAACTAATGCTAATTCCAGTATGAAGTACATTTCCATAGCTGACGTTGGCCTGCAATTATAGACCTAAATATTCACCTGTACTTGAAGTCAGTTTCCTTAAACAAGCGCTGCATCCTCATGTGACAAGCTTTCTACTTTGAACTATTGTCGAGCCTTAAAGGAACAGGCCACTGTTTTTCCATATGTTCTTACCTGAGCTTAGACGTACCTGTCTGGTCTTTGTATGTGACCTCAGTCACGCAAAACGACCAAAGATGTTGTTAGCATTTAGCCTCTCCCAGCATATTCCTATAGCTCCAAACAGGGGTGAAGTTGGAAGCGACCAAGCTCTTCCACGGGCACAAAGACCAGACAGGTACGTATCAACTCGTCTAAACTCAGGTAAGAACATAGTATGAAAAAACGGTGGCCTGTTCCTTTAACAGCAGTTCATTCATTGTCATTATTCAAACGTGACCTAAACAACTGATATCTGATATAAATAACTGATATGTGATATTGGAAGCTCCTGGTTTCTGCCTCGAGTACAAACATGCACACATCAGTCACGTGTCTCATTAGCCTGATAAACCACACCCACCTCTTTCTGCGTGAAAGAAGGTGGGTGTGGCCACACACTGTAAACAAGTTGCTGATTGGCGGCTAAGGCCGAACCAATCACGACCGTCACAGAGAAATGACAAGGCTACGTCACTCTCTGCACCACATGAGCCAAAACTAATCATGGATGTAGTCGAGGATTTTGCCTGGCGTTCTCCGCGTGAGTTTACATTTACTTCATAGTTTTTAAATTAGCCTACGGCTGTCGTCACGTCCGCTAATTGCTAATTGGTCTATTTCACTGACAATCTGTGTGCGATAGACTTCAAACTGCTCCAATTGCTCCGTGACCAGAGTAACTCCCTGCGTAGAGTTCGTCAGGGAAGAGTATGGCAGAGCCAGGCAAGAGTCTCATGACTACAGCACAGCAGTTTGTAGATTTTTCAAATATGTAAACGAAACACAAATTAACTCAAACAAGTAGTACTTCTTGGAATTCCGATTCCGAAATACTTTTCTGGCAAAGCAGCTTACCGTCAAAACCATTCAACATTGTATTTTTTTTTTAATTCAGCTTCCGAGGGCACACACAACGGCATTCACTCATATTTGGGAATGGCATCTATTGACACAGGCTTGTTTTTCACCCAGTCAACAGGAAAACATCTCCTGGCCCGCGCTCGTATTTGACCAACGCGGTGTTATGTGCATGCAAACATCTTCCTCTATTTGCTCCCCAAATGTTTTGTTGTTGTTTTTTCGCAGGGACTCTGTAACGGATTTGCTTGGCCACGGCCTCCGGAGCGACTTCCAATCCAATTACGTGCGGAGGATATTATTACATTTTCCCGGGCCGCCCACCGTTGCTGCTGTACCCTCCTACGTTTTGGCGGGAACAGAGACTTGCGTATAATTTGTGGAGGTGGACGTGCCGAGCTATTTATGGATAACAGTCGTACTGGAAGCGATGTCGGTAAATTTCAGAAGAAGCAGTAACTCTGGGTAGGTTCCGAGTAGGAGTTTTGGCCCCGTTCAGCGTTTAAAGGAAGGAATGTTATGCAATTTCACGTCGTAAAGCTTTTTTTTTTTTTTTTACAATGTTTACAATGTTATTGCTTCATCTGAAACATACTTGGACTTGTGTTTTGAGACATTATCATCAATGCAGGTTCTTGAGTCATCTTCTGTACTCTGTAGTTGAAGTGTCGAACGCTTCTCCTCACATCCAAAGGGCTTTGTCAGCAACACTAAGAGTCCAGCTCAGATATAGACCACAGGGAGGAGTTCAACTTAGCTTAGTCCTTCCCCTCAATTAACAGCTACCTGTGGGTAAAACATCTCTGTAGTTCTAAGTCCTTTCAGTCTGAACGGCCCTGAGCTGATCACTGCTAATTGCTGGCCTATTGATCTGTCCTTTTTTATATTACAAAACTAGACACTCTAATACACCTTATGTGTGATTCTGGTAGCTCTGTGATGAACAGAAGTGACAATAAAAACTGAAAAGTCACGATCTGGACTTTTCATATATATTATTATGTTTCTTTCCCCTTTGTTTTAGTCTGAGGGGGCGTGGTGTTAGTCTGAGGGGGCGTGGTGTTAGTCTGAGGGGGCGTGGTGTTAGTCTGAGGGGGCGTGGTGTTAGTCTGAGGGGGTGTGGTGTTAGTCTGAGGGGGCGTGGTGTTAGTCTGAGGGGGTGTGGTGTTGCGTAGTGAGATTTAAACATTTCTCTGAGTTTTTAAATGGTCAAAATCGGTCCAAGGACGGCTGAGAAACATCCTGTTAAAGTCGTCAATCCTAGTTGTCTAGCCTCTGTTTAGCTTAGCTTTCTCAGGAACCGAGGCACGTACAATTAAACTGTTTTCACCTACAGAGAGCTTAGAGTCTCCCCTTTCAAACGAGCCACAGCATGTGTCCATGGCTATAACATTGAATATGCTGTGGTGCTACAAATATCATGAAAAATGGTCTGGATTGTTGGCACTCTGTGTTAACATGGCAGCTCTCCAGGTCTAGCGCGAAGGAGATTGTTATAAACCGGGGAAAACGAGGCCTGCCATGTTCATGGATGGACTCTCCCTCTTTGACTCCTCTTCCTTTCATGCCAGACCTGGAGAGCTCTGTCATGTTAAAGAGGCTGCAACTCAGCCCAGGACTGTCTCATAGCTACAAAGATTTGTACCTGCAGGTGAGAGTAGCTGTTAAAAGAGAAGAGAGACTGAGCCAAGATGAACTCCTCTCTGTGGTCTATATCTGTCTATATCCTGAGAAGATGACTCAGGAACCTTAATTGAAGATGGAAAACTCCTGTGCGACTGAGAGCCTACACAGACATTTTGAGACATAGTGTGTGTTGAACCTGTTAGATAGGCCAAGAGAATTTTTGGAAGGCCTATTACATCAGTGGACTATTTTCTAACCAACAAAGTGAAGATGGTGATTACAATGTGTTTTGAAATGATTACTTAATATGTGTGAAAAGCTAAAAAGCACAATACCCCGACTTCAAAGCTAACATTTGACACTTACCGCTGTAATATGTTAACATGCAGTGATGTGCACTGAGGTTAATATAGTGAAGTAAAAAAAACAAGGATGAAAATACAAAAAAAAAAAAAAGATTTTCAGTTTAAAATGTATTCTCAGAATATCGCAAATAATACAAATTCAAAGGCACAATGTGACAGGTACGACCGGGACGCAAACCACGCCCGCCGGAGTGATGAGTTGCTGACAATCCTGGTACCGACATTATTACAAAGTGACCAACTTAATAGTGTGTTGTGTTAAAAAATGAAGCAAAACACTCTCAAAATTGAACTGTATACTATCATATATATCATTTCTTCACATTTTCCCCACATTTGTTGACATTGGAGATGAACCCGATCTTCCACACAGTACTGTTCTGTTTTCTGGTTCTAGACAACAAATATTTGAGTATAGGTATCAGAAAAAGTCTCGTTCAGGTATCGTATCAAAAGCCATGTATCGTTCAAGTGCTGGTATTGATAAAAATGTAATGGTACACAGCCCTACTAGTGGTGTGTTAATCTCTCACTCTCTTTATATGCATGAGTAGAGGAGACAGGAGTACTATGAACAGTGCAGGAGGGGAGATTGATGTTGGGTCTGTGGGATGTTTCTGGAGGTGCAGGTAAACGCATAAACACCGAGCATTGCCTACAAACTAAGTTAAAACCTAGGAAATGGAAATAAGCCACTATATTGTATTTTTAACTCAGAAAATAAGCGGGCTTTGTTTGCTTGCCTGCGAGTCTACTTTATTACATGACAGATTTGCATAAAGCGGCCGTGGACAATACAGTATGTGCTCAGCGAAGATGAGGCGTTGTTCCTCGGGATGCACAGATCTGATACTGGTCTCGGATATCAGAGTCGATACCCGGAAAAATTAGGCACCGCTTTAAAAAGAAGAAGAAGATCTTTATTTATATAGAGCCTTTCACAGACATGGTCACAAAGCGCTTTACATGAGACAGTTGTACATTCACTCCATACTCGGTGATGGTAAACTACGTTTGTAGCTTCAGTTCCCCTGGGGGAGACTGACAGAGGCGCTTTCACGACTACACACGTCTGCGCCAACGGACCCTCTGACACCACCACACATTCACTCACACATCATTCATCCTGGCCTATTGTGCATGTTTTTAGTGGTAGGGGAAACCGGAGTACCCGGAGGAAACCTACGCAAAAACACAACTTTCACCTCACACAGCCTTGTACCTCATTTTAAAGGGAAAAACTTTTCAACTGTTGAGTTCATTTTAACGTTTGAAAAGATATTTTTGATCGCTGCACACAATGCTGCAGCTAGCAATAGCATGCTAAAGCTAGCATCAAAATAAAAAATAATACAAAGGAACATAGTGCAAAACAACAGCAGAAAATAGATTATACATACTCACAGAATCTGAACACGGTAGAAAAGACCATTTACAGATGGCATTTAGATAAGTCATTACATGACTTAACCACATAAGTCACAACATAACTGAAACACATAAGTCACTACATAACTTAACCACATAAGTCACTACATAACTTAACCACATAAGTCATTACATGACTTAACCACATAAGTCACTACATAACTTAAACACATAGGTCATTACGTTACTGAAACACATAAGTCATTACGTGACTGAAACACACAAGTCATTACGTGACTGAAACACATACACACACATATACATCTTCCACAAAGGCGTAACAAAACAATAATGCTGCCTAAGGCGCTGTATCAGTCGCATGCACGACCCCTGCAGCATGCACACATACACACACTATGACTGGATCACCTAAAGCAGCCTAATAAAATACAATCCCCCACTGCAGTCAGTGGACGAGTCTTTGTATTTTAGTCCATAAAATGCTGTTAAAAATAACACAACATTTTTGTTATGCACAAGTTCATGATCAGATCAATTTAAGTGAGTTGTTCATATTAATGTAACCTAAATAGCCGGTCATATATTTAGTGTAGGAAGTTCAGTTATTCTTGTTTAATGTTTTTACATTAGAGTTTATTAATAGATAACCATAACTGGTAACAAAAAATAAGACATTTTTTTTACTCACAGCAACTACTTTTAAGAAAGCATCTTGGTATCAGTCAATATCGGATATCGGCAGACACTCAAACCCCCAGTATCGGTATCCAAAGCAAAAAAGTTGTTCCTCCTCTGACAATGTGATGACAGATGAGCCAACCAGAGGAAATCTGTAGTCGTTCAAGCCCAGAGGCCACACAAACAAATAAAAGTGTTGTCATGACGTCTTTTTATCTGTCCATCCTTTCCAGAAAAACAGTCAGTGAACTACTGACTTTACTAATCCCCTGTGGATGCTCGGTAAAATTGCCAACGTCCTGAGGTGAATTTAGTTTCACCAAGGTCCAAAGGTATAACTAAGAGCGAACATTACCTTTTCAAAAGCCGGAACAACGCCTTTTACGCCGTTAAAGATTTCTTGCCAGCACTTTTGGAGGGTAAAGCAAAGCATAATACCTCTTAAATTTAAGTATGAAGTGCCAAGGCTCTTACTCTCTCCACCTTTGATACTGTATGATCCAAACTCCGATATTAATATTCACCGGATGACACTGGCAATCCTGCGCTCCAGCCAAGCATAAAGCAAGCGAGGGGAGGGAGAGAGGGCGAAACTGACGCGAGGTGACACAGAGCAGGAAGGGTACAGGGGTTAGCGGACTCGGAGAATAGAGATTCCTAAAAGATGCTAACGGAAATTGGCGCGGCGGCTCCACACAAACACGGGACGACCTTGCCTGACAGCGGCTCGGGCTGACTTACGACATTATTAGCGGTGCGCGTGCCGCGGTGGAGGGAGGGTGTCACCGGGGATTTGACGAACGTCCAGTCGGAAAGATTTGGTCCTGGGTCAGCTCCAATGACGGATTTCACTGAGGTTTAGCCGACTGCACGCCAGAGTATTCATGGGTCGGAGCGGCCAAATAGTAGAAGCAAGTGTTGGTGTGACTTCATGGCCTGATCAGATCCTTTGGTCTTTACAGATCTTCCCGATTGATAAGATAGTCATTGACGGCACCAGGCCTCAAATGGATTTAACTAATTCTCACAACTTTTGCCAAACCTTGAACACCACAGATGCACCTCCCAGCTCCTCTAATTCTATGGCTGTGCATTTGAAATCTTGTTCTGGGGAAAATAGGAAAATAGCCAGTCTTGGAGGAACATATCAGTCAGAAGACGATCGGAATAGCTTTTATTTTATTGGTTTATTTGGTCGGGACAGTGCATGTTAAAGGGACTATAGGGAGTATAAACATGTTACAATTAAGTATTTTCCTCCCCCTACATGTTCCAGTAATGTCCTAATGTGTAGAATGAGCTCAGACGTGTTCACCACAACTGCCTCTGAAATCCTGCACTGACACTCAGAAAGGTGATACTTCAGGTCTGAAGTGCCGTCATGCACGAGCTTAATATAGAGACTGCAGTTGCGTGTAAGACCTGAGGTGGCAGTAGTGAGTATAAAAATAACCAACTTGTATCTAGTCCTTTTAATGAAGAAGCCACACCAGATTGTAGCCTTGGGCTACTTTCCATCCGTCGTCCCCCATCCTGGCCTATTGTACATGTGTTTAGTGATAAGGGAAACTGCACCATTTTAGTTTGAATGGAATAAATAAGAGTAAGTTTATCGATCATTTTTCTCTGTCAAGGGTCATCCTTGGGGAAACAGCTCCACCTGGTGGTCGTGTATCATGTGACTTCTTTAATCGGTAAATAGCCTGGAAATAGTCTGGAAATGCACATTAACGTTAGCAATAGCAGCAAGTAGATTAGCTACTGAATGTATACTTTGCACTCACAATCTATCTCACCTCTAAAAATATTTCATTAAATAGATAGATAAAAAGTACAGAATAAAAGCTGTAGCTATAATGACATAATAAACCAACAAGTAAAGCAAATGTGACTAACATGTAACAACATACCTGATACAACACATCACTTCTTTGTATCCTTTTCATATTTGACAAATAAATCAAACTAACAAAACTGGGGATGCACTGATTCTAGTATTTGGCTCGATACCACACGCTTGTACTCACAATCGTACTCATTGATGTGGTCCCGATACCACTTGATGTGGTCCGGAGCTCCTCCTCTCAGCTGAGAAGAGCAACAAACTAAAGAATTATTCAGTGTGGAAATACAATATTCCACAGTGAGCTGACTTTATTATAGACTACACTCCTTAAATCAGAGTCTGTGCTGGATCTAACCAGTGTTGTGCCTCAGCGCTGGGTCTGCAGTGTTGCTAACTAGCGGCTAACGAGTTCTTAAGCTGTTCCATGCTTAGGGACATAATGCATGTGTAGAACTAATCCAGCGACTAAAAAGTACTCAGCAAATGAAAAATAGAGAGATGGAGCATGTCCATATTGAGCGGAATTTAGCTACGGCAAAAATAATCAAAATGCTGTAATGGCTAAGCTGCTACACACAAACACAAGGGAAAGTCCACATGGACTTTTAGTAAGGCTAATGTGAAAAGAGGCAATTAATATTTAATTAATAATAATAATAATAATAATAATAATAATAATAATAATAATAATAATAATAATAATAATAATAATAATAATAATAATCTCCTATCATCTTTATAAATCATCAAAGTGAGACCCATGAACAAATGACAAAAATATACATTTGTGTTGGGAGAACAAATGGTGACGTTTCTCGTTCACGTTGAATGGCGAAACCTTCAAAACCCTTTATAGGGCAAGTGACTATTTTTGGTGATTTCCGCACACTTTACATATGACCTCCCTGCTGCACATCAGTAATGTAAAGAAGCGTGTAGTCCTCACTCAGAAGAGATCTCCCTACATCACAGATCCCACTACTGTGGCACTTGACCAATCAGCAGAGACCGGTCGTGCTCTAAACTTCCTGTTTTCTCCAAAGTCTCAAAAAAGACAGAGGTCTGGTCATTCATGGTACATTTCTTTACATGACTTGAAAACTAACCATGGTAAGTTGACGAAACTCACATTTTGTTGGTGAAATATTGTGCTAAGTGATGACATACGTGTTGGTTTTGGAGGACGTGAAGTAAGTGAAATTACAGCATGAAAAAGGCAGGCACCATATTTGATCGTATTGTTCATCATGTTCACTTAAAGTTCATTAGTTTTGTCCATATTTGGACATGCCCTTTGCACCTATTATTCATACGTAGACCAAAGTATTTTTTTTGACAAAAGAACCAAAAAACCCTAGGACTCTGTTTTTTTATGTTGCCAAAGTTTATTTTAAGGCAAACAATATTGGAGGTGACTGGGGTAAGCTGAGACATCTGGTCACCCTAGTTTTATGGGTTTCAGTTTTTCTTTCCATTATTAGGCAGTTTTACACAATTATGGGTACAGAAATCAGCGTAACAGCGTTACGTTTTAATATGTAGATGCATAAATGGTTAACAAATGTTTAGGAAAGATTTGTGAATGTTTAAGAAATGCTGACTGGCAAATGCCTCATAGTGTGCAGTTATTTGGTGTTGCCATTACATTATGCTGCTTTACAGGCCTTCTAGCCTCTAGCGTTCCACCAGTTCACGGCAGGTTTGGCCACAATACAAATTCAAATTCCCAACCCCTATAAACTGCAATTTGGTCCATTACTAAAAGAGCCCCGAGGCTTTTATGTTTTTTTTCCTTGTGCCTTTCTGTGGGGAAAATAAGTTTTGGTTACATTTAGAAAACACAATTGTATCTGCAGCACCGGAGGTCATACATCCGTTATAAAAAAAAAAGAAAAAAAAATCCCATTTATAAAAACGGCCTCCAGGGATAGTTGTGAAATAAGTTGCTGTGTCATTTGTGGCGCTCGCAGACCTAATATTGCTCAAAGCTCCCCGCAGCAAAGCCGAACACACAAATTCAAAAAGGAAAAAAAAAAGTGTTGCTACGACATGACATCACCCACATGCCGCCTCCAGCTCCCAAACTTCATTTCTGTTGACGGAGAAAAAGGAGAGGAATCACAATGCCGCGCAACTCTTTCCCGGCGAATAAACCTGTGGGATCTGGGGACTTTGGCGGGTTACGTAAACATTAGATGAAGAACAGAAAAGCTTGACATTTCTGTGGCTGAAAGGGACGGTGTGTGCGCCACAGTGGGACAAAGAGCGAAATGGAGTTACAAATGCTGGAAGATTGGACAGGTCAAAGGTCTTATACGGCTGATTATTAGGTGTTTTTAAAGTGGTCATTGACAAAAACTGCCTGCACCATGCGTTTAGATACACATTCATTTGGAAGTCGTAATCATGGTACAACTATATGCTTGATAACTCCAGAATGAAATAAGAAATCCAACTACACTAATGGGATGTTTCCACTGGTAGGCCCCAAACAGCCCAGTGCCTGGTCAACCCGCTTAGGCGAGAGTCTCCACTGCTGAGGCAAGGACTTATCCGGGCTGCCCAAGCATAAGTTTTGAGACCGACCTCGGGCTGTGACCTCCCTGGACTGCTACGAGACAAGCTCAACCAGGTCAGCATGCCCGACTCCCTCTGCAGGTGGATCACTGACTTCCTGATGGACCGAAGACAGCTCGTGCGGCTGGGGAAGATCGCCTCGGACACTCAGTCAACAAATACTGGAACACCTCAGGGTTGTGTACTCTCCCTCTGGCTCTTCTCCCTGTACACAAACTGCCGCACCTCCAGTCACCAGTCCGTTAAACTGATCAAGTTTGCGGACGACACCACCCTCATCGCGCTCATCTCTGATGGTGATGAGTCCGCCTACAGGAGAGAGGTGGACTGGCTGGTGTCCTGGTGCAGCTACAACCTGGAGCTGAACGGCCAGAAGACAGTGGAGATGATCGTGGACTTCTGGAGAGACACAGCCCCACCGTCCCCCCTCGCCCTGACAGACGCTCCTACCCTGTGCTGCTATCACTTTATCACTTAATCACTTTATATGACGGCTCAAAATACAGCTCGAGGTAGGTTTTTTGATGAGAGAACCACATTGTAACCCCTCCTGGAATCGCCACCTTAACATGGTGGAGGGGTTTGAACATCCGAATGATCCTGGGGGCTCTGTTGTCGGGGGCTTCGTGCCCCTGGTCTCCAATGGCAAACAGGTCCTAGGTGACGGGTCAGACAAAAAGCAGTTCCAAAGGCGGCACGGTAGCACAGCGGTTAGTGCGTGTGCTTTACAGCTAGAAGGTCCGCGTTCGATTCCCACCAAGGACGGGGCCTTTCTGTGTGGAGTTTGCATGTTCTCCCCGTGTCTGCGTAGGTTTCCTCCGGGTACTCCGGTTTCCCCTACCACTAAAAACATGTACAATAGGCCAGGATTTATGAGAGTGTGTTTGAGAGTGCGCATGGGGGACGTCGGATGGAAATTAGCCTAAGGCTACAATCCGGTGTGCCTTGTTCATTAACTTGCACTGTCCCAACCAAATAAATAAACCATTAAAAAAAGCCTCTTATGAAGGACCGACAGGCCCGGTTAGAACCATGAGGCCGTCCTTCCATGGACCACCTGCAGAAGGTACCATACGGGGCTGGTGCAATGTGATTCCCATGACCCGGGAACGGACAAGGGGAAGAAGATGGATGGATGGATGGATGGATGGATGGATATACCCCATAATAAAAACCCCACTCAAGTCAGACCAAACGATAGTGAGAAAATGCAGGAATGGATGGTTTATTTTGGTTGATTGATGCATTTTAATCAATACAACTCCCAAACAACAAATATATGAAACTAAAAAAGGAACGGTCCTTCTGAAAAGACCCCTAAAACGAGTCATGTGATTGAATACGCCATATACTGAACAGCATCAGCAATCTGTGCTTCCATGCCTCGTACCTGCAGCTGGAGGGACACAAATAAAATCTTTTGTTGCTCTATTTCAGGTGCAAAAGTAGTATTGGCAGAAAGGCATTCTTCAGTTTTGACCACCTTGGGCAGGTTTGACCCTTCATCTATTGACAATGAAAGAATGTCCCGCCATCAATCAAACATGCCTACCCTGCTCTACGTATACACAGACGTCTCCTACAGCAATTTATTTACATTCTACATCAAGTTTTCATCTACTACTGTCTTCTCTAATAGGTAATGAATATTGTTATTGTGTCGTTTATTATCTAAAGTTTGCCAATTAATGCTTGTACTAAAAGGTTGTAATCACTAACTCACCGCCAACCGCGCTTCTTTCACTGCAACAACATAGTACACTTACTTTAGGCCTCAAGTCAAGCGCGAAGGTCTGGGGAAGCTACTTTACTGTGGATTTATTTTGGTACGGGGTGAAAGAGGCAGAGAGACTCAGGACATTATTAATTTATACAAAACGGTGAGCTAACTTTGCCTCCAGAGGGTTTTTGGTCCTGTAGAAAACCCGCTACCTGCTCCAGACATCTGCTGTTCTCAAAGCAGCTCTGGGCACATCTCCAGACAGTGTCACGGAGAAAAAGCGCCCGTGTCCTGCCCTTATGTTAACTACTGCACAGTCCTGCCGGCTTTCGTTTCAAACTGGGCCCAAAATGCAAAGAAAGACGACCAAGGGCTAAGCAAACGATTAAAGGTTTTAGATTCGGCCATATATTTGGCTTTTGCACAACTAAGCTTTTTCACTTCGTGGTTTATAGCCTCGTGGCTAAGGCGTAATTAGCATTGCCAAGTCCGCTAATTCTGCTGTCCCTAAACTTCAAGTATTCCCCGAAGTTCTTATTTCCTATGAGGATAAACTTCAACTTGTTCAAAGCCATATGACTATTATATAAGTGACAGCGGTTTACGAACTTGATGTAGGATTGAAATACGTGGCCTGTATTCAGATGAGTGAAGCTAACGGCTAACATTAAAGGAATAGGCCATCCTTTTTTCATACTGATATGTTCTTACCTTGCACTCAGTCACGCAAATGGTGTTAGCATTTAGCCTCTCCCAGCATAAGTATAGCTCCAAACTGGGGTGAAGTTAGAAGCTACCGAGCTGTTCCACGTTTTTCCTATTTACAGTTACGTGAAAAGTCTACTTTGCATATGTCTTCATTTCCTGACATCTTCACAAAAACATTATTGGTGGTGGTCCTGGTGTTTTGTTTCGAGCCACATATCATTTTATTTACACACAAAAAAACACTGCATTAGTCAAGTTCTTTTTAAGATAGAAGTAAGATAGAATGGGACAATGAAGACAAGAAATGTTTTTTTACTTCGTGTCAGAAGCAAATCTCATCAGAAAGAGCGCATCGAATTTGGGAAAAATACATCGTTTCATGTACCGTAGTTTAGACGTTTAATGTGCATTTATTTCCTTATTCTTGGGGGTGTCTTTGGCATCTTAACCCTTTGTTTTAAGACCATCTCATCCTCCTCAGACCCCCCTCATTCACTGCCCTGTGCCTGAGCCTGTCTCAATCCCAGCTCTAGTGGGGCAGACAGCCTCCACATCTGCAGGAGATTATCAGATTAGCTGCCCCAGATTTGGCCTCGCTGACTGGGCGGCTGTGTTTGTGCGGCCGGGCGTTTGGCTGGGACTCTGGACTGCTCTGCACCTGCGACAGTCCCACCTCTTCAAAATGCCATTTCAGTGCACATCCGAGCGGCGATGGCAAAATCAGTTCAAATTGTGGAGAAAGAAAAGGCTGCTATAGAAAATTGCAAACGTTTCAGTTACTTAGAGCAAGATTCTTTGCAAGTGAAAAAATAAATAAATCCTGTTTTCTTTGAGTCTTATGTGTACAATCCGCTGGCCTTGTAGTTTAACCCTGTAATAACATCAAATGCATGTCATTCATGTATTGGTCAGACAAATAAGTCTTCCATCTAGTTTTAAAGTGGACATAGAAGAATGCACTGAGGCATAAAACACATTCTTCCAGGCACCAAATCTTTTTTTCATTTTTTTAAAATAATGTCTGAAAGGAGAACATGGTTGCTGCAATTTAATTTGAATGCACAGTTTGAATTTTCAAGTGGAAACACCAACCTTGAGGTTTTTTATATTTTTGTGAATAACTGATAATTTGTATTTTGGAAGGAAGAAGATTTATCAAATAAACTTGAGAGTTTGGAGTTCAGTACGGTGACTGGATCCCATCAGTCCTGTGCTTAAATGGAATTAATGCGAACAACAGAGTACAACTACAGATTAAGCTGGCCAACAAAAAACTTGCCCAGAGACACAGATGATGCTGCCTGATCTTCATCAGAAAACTCACCCTGGGAGGTTTTGCTTGAGTTCAGAGTAGTTAGAACAAGCTATGTTTGCTTAGTTTTAAAGGGGGGGTAAAATCGGCTTTTTCAAGCTTTACATCATGTTATTCTGTCACTCCCTCATTAAAAACATGCCTGAAGTGTTGCCTTGGCACATTCACGTATTTCTGAGTCATCTGTAAAAACTCTGATGGCGGCCATTTTAGGGATAGCTTTGCCTGAGTCCTCCTAGGAACGCCCCCACCTCCTGGAGACGCCTCCGAGCTTTCGTCACCAGCCGAGTAACCAACCACTGCTCCTCAGCAGAACCCCCTCCCCACAGAGTCCAGCCCTAAGATGTAAACAGAGTCATCATGGAGGATTAGCTTCATGTGTTGTGAACCGGAGCCACAGCAGCTCTGAGACTTTTACAAAGACACATCAGTGTTTCTGTTACCGAAACACCCAGGATTCAAACCGGTGACAAGAACACTTATTTCAGTGTCTGGTTCTGCGCTGGGAATGTCTTAGGGCCTTGATGATGCACAGAGCCTCCGGAGAAAGCTAATGCTAAGCTAAACCTCGAGTCATCACGTGAAAACGAGAGATATGCACAAATAAAGTCAATAAAACCACCACACACATAAAGAACCGTTTAACAATGATCACACACTGAGCCGGGCTTGTTGATTTGGAAGTTTATTGCTCGCATTTCATCTACAGTGAGTCATAGCTGAGTGGTTTTCTCCTGGAGCTAACAAGCTAGCCGCGAGGTGCTAACGGCTAGTTTGGAACATTCATTGAAAACAAGCAGCATATTATGCACTAATAACGTCACTAAAACATGAAACTACTCGAAGAAGCCTTTACGATGATCACACACTGAGCCTGGCTTTACACATGTGTGGTTTATTGCAGACTTTTCATCAACAATGAGCTGTAGTCGATTATAACAAGCTAACGGGGTAACCTCGAAAAACCATTGTCCACCTGCACAGATAATGTCCGTCTTTTGAGGCGTCTGGGTCCTGCAGATCCCGGTGTCGTCCATGGGGGTATAGTTAAAGATCCACAGGTTCGTCTCCAAAGTCACTTTCTGGGTCAGACGCTGGATCAAATCATATCCTGTGTGGCCATTGTTCACAAAGTGATAAACAGTAGCTCCTTTCCAACAATAAAAATTAAATGCACCGAAATCGTAGTTTCAGTACTGTGGAGAAAACGAGCGGAGTGTTGTGATGCCACAGACAGCGTGTGGAGGGGGCGTGTCGGAAAGGGTCACAGGTTCTTAAAGAGACAGAGGCCTATTTCAAGACATTCACTACAGCCATTTTGAGAGAGACATTTTATACAAGGCAGTTATTTCAATTTACTGCATTTACAGACCAGGAGGTTTGGTCATCATTGTAGTGTGCAATAGACTGGTGCTATGTGATTGAAAAATGCATAATACCCCCTCTTTAACATGTGCATGACCATGTATTCATGATATCACATTCAAAAGTCCATCCATCCATACATCCATTTTCTTCCACTTTTCCGTTTCCGGGTCAATCACACAGCACCAGCCCCAATGGCTCCTCCTGCAGGTGGTGGGTCCACAGAAGGACGGCCTCATGGTTCTAACTGGGCCTGTTGGTCTCTCACAAGGGGCTTCTGAACCGCTCTTTGTCTGACCCGTCACCTAAGACCTGTTAATTCAAAAGTAGCTAACTTAATCTAAGATTAATGTCGTCATCTTCAAAACAACAGCAGAAAAAGCTCACATGGGAGACTGGGATGGCAAAGCTCTAACTGTTGGTGACGATCGGCATGCTAACAAATTGATGCTGCCGTGATGAACACACCTTGCGTGCCAAACAGGCTTCGGTGATGGATTATGTGTTATAATAATGCAGAGGACACCTTGTGGACTCTGCTAAAACCTGGGAAGTAATGATCGGAGCACTTCAGCCACAAAAGAGATGACTGCATTACTGCGTGAATGAAGTGAAATACGACACCAGATATGTTTTTGCCAGTGGAACACAATCACAACACGGTGACAAAGCTCCAAAGGTCTGTTATCCTGGCAACCACACAAGACGTCTACGGGGCTGCTATCTTCACTGGACCAGCCCCACCAAAAAACCCTCACACACATAACAGCCTGCGAGACATGTTTATTGTGCGCAGAGATTTAATGTAAGCACTTTGTCATTTGTTGCAGAAATGCTGAGGTCCCTCTTAACAAGCGCACGAGCACCTGCGTTTATCTATGTCAGCAAGACGCACGGAACGGAAACACAAGTCATTGTTCAAGCGCCGCGGCAGACAGGAGAAAGCCGGCCGGGCCAAGGTGCCGCAAACATCTAGATATCGCCGTGAATTATAGTCCTAGTGTCACGGGTTGGAGGTCTGACTTTTAGAGCGAGGGGTTTGATGCTTTTTGCAGGTATTTGGAAAGAATTGGAGACACTTTTTCATTATTGCCTTACTGTGTTGGTTAGAAAATGTCTCTAAATCGCACTCTCCCTAAACCACTCCATCTCTTCTGCTGATCCCCTTCACAACAAACCTCTGCAGTGTCCAGACTTTACAGGAGCGGATTTGCTTGTCAGATTTTTGCCCGTCGGTGCTTTGCAACGGAGGAATATGGTTTGCAAGAGATCGTAAGATAAGACAAGAACTTTCTTGATAACGTTGGTCCGCTGGAGTCGCAGGTGGAGCATTGTATAAGCTGCTAAGTCACTTGGGAAGATTTGAAAATGAATCAATCATGCCTGAAATGGCTCAATATAGATGTTTTTGAACAGGGAACAACATTGTAACATGATCTAAAGTTCTAAAAAGACTATTCTGAATAATAAACCCACTTTAAATCGATTATATCATGCTTTTGTAGGTATTTGCTCACAATTTCAAACAGATCTTCATCACTATCTTACTCCGCTGCCTCAACTAAGTGATAAATGGTGGTGTGAAAAGGAAAAGTGTTTCCTCTGCTAAAAACGGATTCCAAAAAAGAAAATGCTGACTTGTTTTATTCATATCGGCTTGGTGTCGAAAATGTGACTTGCTATTGATCCATGCACCACTATCCTTAGGTCATAGGGCTACAACTCTTTGCTTTAAGCTGCTTTTATGTCATCAAAAAGAGCTACTTCTGCTTGTAAAACACAGGTAGCTATGGGCCTGAGGCAGAGAACACACCAGTACTAAAGTCTAGCCTTTCAAACTGGCCCGTACACTTTAACCAAGCTCCAACAGCAATGTTTTCACTTACAAGTTGTTTCCCTGTTTATGAGGATTGTACTTGTTTGAAACTCCCCAAATTGTATCTAACATAGTGCCCCGGGCAAGTTCAAAAACCCAATGTGGCCTTTGCATCAAAACGTCCATACCTTCTTTAGAGAGTTGACAACCAAGATGGAACAAGGGCCCTTTCTGAACCCGCTTCCACCTTCCTTTTTCTATGCACTAACACTCAAAATGCACGTTCCTGCGAAGGAAAGGTCGGTCTGAAACAGACCACACCAAACTACTTCAGTTCCACCTGCATTTAGAAGAGTCAAACGTTCAATTTGAACAATTTTACAGTTATATAGATATTTCCTTGTGAAAAAGAAAGCAACAGTGAGACCAATGATTCTATTGCGAGTGGATAAGCCCTCACTTGCGTTCTTTCACCTGCGCATCATTGATAAAATACGAAACATCCTACCAAAGAGTGATGCAGTAAAATGTATTCATGCATTTGTTTCATCAAGGCTGGACTACTGCAACTGCCTGCTAACTGCGTGTCCTAAAATTTCCTGAGAAGTTTTCAATTAGTTCAAAATGCAGCTGCAAGATTGTTAACGTGGACAAAGAGAAGAGAACACATTACACCTGTGCTAAAGTCTCTCCATTGGCTTCCAAGTCTCTAAAATCACTGTAGGAGGCAGAGCCTTTAGCTCCAAGCTCCGTTTGTATGGAATAAACTCCCAGCCCACGTTAAAGAAGCAGACAAAGTCCTTACATTTAAGACTAGGCTCAAAACGTCCCTCTTTGAATTAGCTTATAACCAGGTCAGTTTGGTAAAGCACTAACCCACAGCCTGAAGTAAAGCTGCCTCAGGAGGAACACTGCTGTGGGAAGTACGGTCCACTGAGCGCTATCCTCTTCTTCTTACTGCAGACTTTGTTTAATTATGACACTATATTTCTTTTATCTGTAGCCAGTTCATTACTATTCACATGGTGTCTCCTGTCCCACTCCCCCTCGGGAGTGCCTGTGTAGAACGAATGGAGGACCTCGGCTGAACGGAGGAACCCTGTCTACTGGAACTGGACACCAAGGACTGGACGGTCTGCGATCTTGGCCCGTCTGCAGAGGGACTCCCATCAGCCCTGGGTCTATAGCCTGTCTGTCCATGGGAGTGGATCTCTCCTTCTGTGGTTCTCCCCAAGGTTTGTCTTTTCTCCCCCTGGGTGTTTGAGTTTTTCCTCGCCGTGCTGGAGAGTCTAAAGACAGGAGACGCCTGCGACGCTCGTTGCCACCTGCTGCCCACGCTTATTTGGACATTATGTTTGCCTGGATACTTCACACATTGTTACAGTTACAGTCATATTTACTGCTCTGTTTTACTGCCTTAATGTTCGGTGCAGCTCTTTGAGGCAACTCCTGTTGTGATTTTGGGATATACAAAACCATTGATTGATTGATTGATTGATTGATTGATTGATCGATTGATAGATTGAATTTGAAGAGGTTAAATTATTTATTGTAAATATAACAAATATGAATCGGATTACTTAGCTAACTCTAAGGGGGATGTTCGGTTAAAAGTATTATTCAAACTAGTTCTTTAGTGGGCGGAGCAGTCATGGTAAAGGGGCATGTCTGTTCCGTGAGTAGAAGAAGGAAAATCTCAAAGCCACAGCTCCAAGTCTCGACTGAAGGACGTTCTGTAGGATCCTTCGCTGAGGAATTAGTGGAAGTGGGTAAGAAAAGGTTGCCTGGCTAACGCCAGGCTGCTGTGTGCGCTCGAATCATTTAGTACTGCACAGCAGCCTGGGGACCATGGCCCAAATGTTCGCATGGATTTGGGACCAATCACAGAGCGAGGAGGGACGGCAAGATGATGACGCGCTATTCGATATACGGAAGCTTGTAGTTTATTTACGGATCAAACATGACAGCAGCAGACGCGATGGTATTTTTCGATCAAGCTTTAGGCCGTGTTCTAAATAGTTTAGCTCGAAAGTTTACAGCGGGTACGTCATACGTCATCTCATATGATGATACGATTGGCTGTGGCCACGTGCAGACGCATGAGAGACATTCTCAGCGCCCAATAAACGACTATGACTAAATATCAGGCTAAAGAAAAGGAAGGAGGAAGCGGTTTCGGAAAGAGCCCCACTGTTCTGAACTGAGGTTGCTGAAGTTGGTCAGGTCAAGGTTCCGCAATAGGACGTGTTCAAAGAATGAGATCAGCTGAGAACCTGAACATCTCCCTACAGCCTCTCCCATCACTAATACAAGAGCTTGGTGGAAAAAGGAATGCAACACTGGATCATTTGACATTGCAGCTGCTTTAGGCCAATCAATCTAAAACCCAGTTCATCAACACACAACAAACCCATTCCCTGACCCATGCCCCGGCAAACCAATGTGGAAGGTTTTTCAAAAGGACAGTGCGCGGAGGGGGCAGAGGAGATCCGTGGTCAGCTGTGAACAGTTCAATGACAACGCAGTCCCGGCTCCTGCCAGCACGGCCGCTGAAGAAATAAGTGTGTTAGCGCACAAACAAAAGTCTTTATGGATCGCTCACAGGCCACCGGCAAATCGATGGCTGAAATATCTGAAAGGCTTTCGGAGTCCAGCTTTGCTACAGAGGCCACGAAAACAAAGTAAAAGTGGAGAGGGGAATCAATACACAAGCTCCAAGTCTATTTTTTGACAGATGGCTTAATGGTTCAGTGACTATAATATGATGCATAATGTAAAATGCAGGAACGACTTTTAGACGATTAAACTTCTTAAATCAAGTTAATAGTGGGACTTGTAAATAATGGATTGCAATGAACTGGTTATATTTATTTGATAGAGGTGTATTTTTTATAACAATAACGCATAAATCTTATATATTGCGCTTTTCCAGACTCTAAAAGTCGTTTTACAACTTTGTGCATTGTTCATTCACTCCATACTCAGTGGTGGTAAGTTACATTAGTAGCCACAGCTGCCCTGTGGTAGACCGACAGAAGTGAGGCTATACCAATCTGCACCATCCGACAAGGGCTGCCACGATAACTGACACATTCAATACATGACAGATAAACATTACATTTTTGGGCTCAGTATCTATCGTCTGTACATTTATTCACATTTTTTGTCACATTTTCCTGAGGTAATACTATATTTATTATTTATTATATTTTAAGATTAAGCCCATTTCACACTACGCTTTACTGACCGTTGGTTTAGAGTTAGTTTCTGCAGTATTAAAAGGTCTTCAATAATATCGCAATATTTTTGTGGCTCAATACATCAAACTTCTGTATAAATGTCTGTGTCCATAGAATAATTTTAACCATTTTGCATTTAAAAGGCCTTATATTTGAGCGGCGGAGTGATTTTCTGGAAAATAGTCCCTCAAAAAGCGATCATTCATGTGATGCAGGTCAGTTATATTCCAAACATGAGTCTATCTACACAGACATGTATATGGTTAGTCTGGTGTTATAAGTGATTTGCCTCAGGTGCTCTGTGGAGCGGGTCACACTGTTTTAAATGCAGGCTAGCTGATACCATAGAAATGTGCTAGCCTTGCACTAGCCTAGCACCACGAAACTCTTCAAAGAAGAGAACTGCATGAATTACAAAAAAAATATATATCTCCAGAACAACAACACTCTGGATAACTAGGAAATGAGGACCTATGTCAAAAATTCTGAAATATCCCTTTAACAGTGAGGGCGGTCCTCCTTCTCATTGGCCAATCAGGCGCCAGCAGTCTCTTCACGTCATGCTAGTCTCGGTTCAGCGCGCTTTGGCCACGCCGAGAGTTTGGTCCCAGAACTTGCTCCTGGTCAGACCGGTTTGGCCCTGGGCCGGGCTCGACTGAACCGCCTCAGATAGATCTTAACCACTATGTGAGTAGATCATCGAAACCCCTGGTCTTGTAACATCCCTGGGTGTTCCATTAGGACAGATGCCACTGTGTCATTGTAAGCGATCATCAGCGTGCTTACACAGTGTTAGTATGTCATTTGTAAACACGTCCGCGGGGCATGTGAACATGATTGCTTTACATGCGACATACAGGCACAAAATGGCCCCTGTGTTTGTGCCCAGGGGCAGCACGCCATGCTTTAACATGTTCTCGTTCAGCATCCACAACCACGAGGCTATTTTTACAAGTATGTTTTTTTTCATTCCTCTACGGAATAAGTGTATGGATTTGTTCTGGATGACGCGACATATGGGAACGCATCAGCCCGTGTCCCATACGAGGCTTTCCCATCAAATGCTTTTACTCGTCTGCACTCACATTTGGCAGTAAAATAAAAAATGCATATAAAGTGGGAGTTCTGCTATGGGCGAGCTGTGGGGCCGTACCAGGACAGACACCTGAGATCTGAGGAGAGGGGATTTGGACGTCATAGTGCCCGAGCTGTGGTATTGTATTGGTGGCAAAAATAATTTCTGCAGGAATCTCAACTCTATACATGGTCAAATAGAAAATGAGGTCATGTAGGGCTGTTTACTCCAGTAAAGTGGGCTTTCAAAAGTAATCATCTGTACTGGGCTGTTTTACAATTTCAGATGTTTCGCGTCTCATCCAAGAAGCTTCATAAGTTGCTCATATGCTTATGTAATTTTATGCTATAATCAAATAAATTAGCCAATATTTTAACAACATTTTAATGATGGAGAGTGCCAGGTTAAATGTATGGTCAAATTTTGTTGAAAGATTTTGAAAGTCTTGTTTAGTCTTTGAATAAACCATAAAAGTCACATTTTCTTTGGATGTGGGTATTCAAATGTACAAAATCCGACCAGGAAATAGATTTTAACAAATTTCTGTGAGAGAGCGAGACTGGAAAGTTTGGAAACTAAAGAGTGTAAGGAAAAACCCCAATATTATTGCGCAGTCACATGTACTGTATATCTACGACTTTATTTTCGCTGCTGTCTCCCAGAAGGGAATTGGCCATATTTGTATTACAGAGCCATCTCAAACCCCTTAAGCACGTCATATAGACCCCCAATACGCCAATATTTGTGAATGGATAAGCTTGGGAACGCCACAATGTGGTGGTGATCCCCTGAAAAACAGCTTGCTCACGAACAAGAAGTCATAAAAGAAAAGGGTGTAGGTAAAGGGTGAGTTTGTTCTATTTTTTGCTGTGACAATAAAACTAAGATGCTAAAGGGACTATACAGAGTTTAAAAATGTTAAAACTAAGTATTTTCCTCCCCCTACATGTTCCAGCCATGTCCTAATGTGTAGAATGAGCTCAGACCTGTTCACCACAACTGCCTCTGAAATCCTGCACTGTCACTCACAAAGGTGTTACTTCTGGTCCGAAGTGCCGTCATGCACGAGCTTAATATAGAAATTGTAGTTACACATATGACCTGAGGTGGCAGTAGTGAGTATAAAATGACCAACTTGCATCATTTTTCCATACTGAGATATGTTCTTACTTCAGCTTAGACAAGTTGATGTGTACCTGTCTGGTCTTTGTGCGTGCCTTCAGTCACGCAAAATGACCAAAGATGTTGTCAGCATTTGGCCTCTCCCAATGTATTCCTATAGCTCCAAATGGGGGTGAAATTAGAAGCGACCAAGAGCAGACAGGCTCGGATCAACTCGTCTAAGCTCAGGTAAGAACAGATCACAGTATGTAAAAACGGTGACCTGAGAAAACAAGCCAAAATCACAAAATGTTCTTCCATTGTCAATAGTTAACAGGTCACTCATCCTTTCTTGACTTCTCAACACATTAGTGCGACAGACTAGAGTCACTGTAACTCGTGGTGCAACGGGCATTAGAATTTATTTGTAAAATGACACATATGTTTTGAAGTATTTGTGGAAATCTACAAGTCTTTGTCAATTTCACCAGCTACCTCTCTGCCCATAGCACATGTTACACCTGCTGTCCTTGCCGAACAAGCTGAATGTGTTTTATAGAGTGAAAAAGGTATTTTGATAGAACAGACAATGCAGTTTTGAGTTCCCACATAAATCCATGGCCGAAAGTTAAGGGGAAACTCCTGAGCCTGCACACAAACACCGAGGCCGTACGATTTTTGCAACTGAGCGAATGTATGTAAGCACTTTTTTACACCCACAAACACGCAAAATGAATCAATAAGTAGAATCCATAACTCTTGTGTGCGGAAGCGCGGCGGATCTGTCCTTGAACATGCAGCTTAGCATTAGCGCTAACGGCTACAGCGCTCCCCGCTGCTCTGCACAAACACAGCCGCTCGGGAGTCCAGCCTCTGCAATTACCCACGGGCGACTGGGCCGAACCACGGACGAGTTTGAGCTTAGCATTCCTGCCTTCGTCAGTTTGGTGAAATGATTAAATATATGTTAGCGGAAGAGTTCACAGGAGGAAGACCGCATGGACTCAGGAGCCAAACGAGCAGTGAAATTTGACATTATTTTGTTTTGGAACATTGAGCATCCTATTTAGAATGAAAGGGATGCAAGTGCATACCTTCAATATAAGAAATCCTAACGACAAAAGTGATAAAATTGTCTTATTATAGATTTTCTTAAAGTATGAGTTTTGTCGTGTTCACTTTTGTTATTCATTCATTCATCTGGGGTTTCATTGTACGACTCACTTGACCCTGGTGGGCTGGCCTCAGCCACAAGAGCACGTTTCAGAGAGTTTGAAATGAAACAAACCCCGATCATTCTGAGTAACTAGTAGCTACTTCTGCTTCAAAGACACTTTGTTGGAGTTCACCCAGATGAATAAGTAGCCAAAAGGATATTTCACTTTGTACATATGCTTTACTATATTGGCCCAGATTGTGTTTTGCATGTTCCGAACAAAAAGCAAGTGCATCTAAAATGTGAGTCGTCAAGCGTATGTAGAAAGTGTTTGGCGAGTGAACGACTCTTTCACAACGTGAGCCCAATGAATCCCAGCCTTGTCATTTTGGAACATGCCTGTACCATCACGGAAGAATTAAAAACACTAGAAAAAAACGTGACAAAAAAATGGAGGAGGTGTGTGTGGATCGGGAAGTCTGGGCATCTCTGCTGAGACGCTGCCCCCGCGACCCGGCCCCGGATAAAGCGGAAGAAAATGGATGGATGGATGTATATTTTCAATACATCATTATGGTATTTTCATTCACATTATTACAAGTTTAGTTTCTCATAATTAACGTCACAACTGAAACATAAAGCAGACTTTTACTCTTACTGATATTTTGGCTACTCTACTCTACCCACCTCAGGTCGTGACAGCCCTACCTGGTCACTCTGGGTGTTCAGGAAGTCGGCTGATCGCATGCTTTGGGTGCGTAGTGTTGTTTAAACCTAGACCTGACCTGATCCACAGTTCATTAAATCCAGGCAGCCACTTAGAATCCCTCCACAATGAGAAGTACTATTGTTACAGCAGCTCTAAAAGAACAGAGACAGTGCCAGCTCAACACCCCCTCTTTAAGACGAATCAGAGAAAAACACACCTTGTAAAAGAAAAAGTATTTTCCTATTCCTCAATAGAAAATAGACAGCGGTGTTTCTCAAACTAAGCCATGTATGAACCAGAAAAGTCCGACTTGAAAGCATTGCCTGAGAAGAAATGAAATTATCCGGCCATTGAGGAAAAAAACTGGTTCATCATAAAGCGAAGTGTTTCTGCAAAAGCTGGGCTGAGTCATACGGTTAAGTGCCTGCATTGTATATGGAAACCTTGATTTTCTTCAACTGGCATTAACAGTAAAGTCGCTTGAAGGCAGCGAGGTCCTGGTGTACGGATACAAACAAAAGGAGAAAAAAACATTTGCGTTCCTGTTATAAATACCGGGCTATAAAGGGCTTTAAAAGTTCTCACATCCTGCTAGGTCTTAATGTTGTTCCCTCATGGCAAAAATGTTCTCAAGAGCTCTGTGGACATTCTAGTCACCACTACAGATAATTTATTGCAAGAAACCAGTACCATTTGCTTCAAACTAGGCCTACTTTAATACCAGAGGGCGTGGCCTAGCAAGTAAAACCAAAGTTTCCATTGTGGCTGCAGTCGTGACGCCGATCTTAGCCTATCAACACGCACGATTGATACAGTGTGCATGGCTTGGTTGCGTCCATTGCGTCCCAAACATCCCATAGCGAGCACGCGGCATGGCAGTTTGCCTTTGCTTTTTTCCGCTTTAGCACACGTCAAAATCGGGTGATTAGGAATGTATTTTCACTGCAGATTGAGCACTAGAAGTGTCGGTTTGACTGTCATAACTAGCATGTCAAAATAAAGCTAGCATCATTAGCATAGCCACAATAAGCGGGTTGGTACTCGGTCACCTGGTGCATGATGAAGAACATGTCTTCTTTGTAACGCATGGCCACTGGGAAGAGATGGGCAAACAAAGGACCAAATGTGGCATTTTCGTTCATCCTGCAAAACAAGGCCCTGAGTTTGGTTCAGATAATCACCTCTGAACCCGTAACTCACAATGTTCATACAGTGGCAAAACATTGTGAGCAATATCACTCCTCACTGTTGTCTTTTCATGTACACTTCACCTGACCACGACGCAGGTGAAGTGTACATGCTGCAGTATCTCCATATAAGGGCAGCAGAACAAGCTAGTTTTCCATAAGCAACAACTTTAAAGCCTGGTGCCTAATTTCCCTAAACTTTCTACAGCGAGATCTTCCTCCTGTGATGACGCTGGGTTAGTTACAATTAAAGAAACCAGGCGGGTTTTGGTAAGAAACATTTAGAAATCTCGTATATTAATGAGGGCCGGACTTTGATTGGCAGGCGTTAGCATCAGAGCTGGGTAGGAGGAGTCAGTACATCCGTCATGATTTCCCCCTCGAACGTAATAGCAAACGGGGAGGAGTGAGGAGACGAGTCTATTAACATGATGATATAACCAATGTTGGGTAGAAACTAATACATGTATTTAAAATACTCACTTGGACTAACCGTATTCAGGTACAGTTGTTTTTTATTTACAGCATATTCATTTTAGGGTATTTAGAATGCACTTACTTTTCCAATATCAAAGTAATACATTTTCAGTTTCATTTCCATAACAGGGTGAGCAACGCTCTGAACCCAAAGTATGAGATCATCTGAACATCCTGAACGACCAGGGTATTCCATGAATAGATTTCTTCTTCTTCCCTGATGGCACGGGTGTATTCCAAGATGACGATGCCATTGGGCTCAGATGCTGACCTTAGCCCCACTAAGAACCTTTGGGAGTTGGTGTCTGTTTTCACACAAAGCTACATCTGTGTGTTCCAGAGGGTCGGTGAACATCTGAAAACGTGTGGCTTTAAAGTGTCTTGTTTACTTCCGATATGGTGGTTTATATAGGCCAGTGTACCAGCTCGCTCGCTCTCCTTTCGCCTGCGTTTTGGAGCAGACTTTGCCTCTTGATTACATCACAGCAGCACCTCGGGGTGCTCCGCACGCTCAGAGGAAAGGAGAGAGAGAGAGTGGGGCTTTGAAGTTTGGAAACGGCCTTATCCTGCGTGCTCATTCAGCCGGGGCTATACAATCACTGATACTGGTGCCCACGCAAACACAAGGCAAAGCATAGACACCAGACCCAGCATTAGGGACTAAAGTGGCCATTGTTACTTTGGGTGATACATGTGGGATTTCTATCTGCAACAAAAAAACAACAACTGGAGTGTTTGAACGTGAAAGTCTGCTTTATGTTCATGGATTTTAGCTGCTTCCTGTCCTTTTATTCCCCAGACAGATTTCCAAAACATGTTTGTGTTGCCAGCTTTATTAACCTCGTACCACCCGCCTTAACCAAATGTACTTTCTTCCACTTTTTTGTAATGTTTTCATCCTTGTTTTCTTCTTTTACCCCAAACTTTTCGATTTGGGTAATGCCAAACTGCAACAGAAAATCCCCTTGGGCCCAGAAAGGATTTTTGTAATAAAGCAGCCATGTAAAACACAAGCTGCTCGTGACCATATGTTCTTCTGTTCTTGTAGTTACAGGGTTTATACTGGCAGCAGCTTGTTTAACTGAACACTTTTTAACTACTATATTTATAATGCTGCAAATGCTAAAAGAAAATCTGTGCATATTTCTTTTCTCAACATTAGCAAACGAGCTGTAAAATGAATTAATGAGGGGGAGTTTTGTACATTCAAAAGCAAAAGGGAAAGAAGAGAAAATAATAAATATGTGTGCAATTAATACAATGTTGGCTGGAAGTGCAGGTGAATGTGTTTGAGCTTCTGCATTTCTGATGAACATATGCAGCAAAATGAGTCGAGCATTGACCTTATTTTCCAATAGATTTAATGCAAGCATGGATCCAGTGTAGTTCTTTTTAATGACATTTAATTGCACATTTAATTGCACACACTGCACACTTCTCGGGTGTCCAAAGCCCCTAGCTGGAAGCTATGAACTTACTGAAGACAGACGCTTGTCACAATGTCACTGAGCGCCAGACGCTCTGGAGGCGCGTCAGGCACCTGGAGGCGAGTCAGGCGCCCTGGAGGCGAGTCAGGCGCCCTGGAGGCGAGTCAGACGGTCTGGAGGCGAGTCAGGCGCCCTGGAGGCGAGTCAGGCGCCCTGGAGGCGAGTCAGGCGCCCTGAAGGCGAGTCAGGAGCCCTGGAGGCGAGTCAGGCGCCCTGGAGGCGAGTCAGACGGTCTGGAGGCGAGTCTGACGGTCTGGAGGCGAGTCAGACGGTCTGGAGGCGAGTCAGACGGTCTGGAGGCGAGTCAGGCACCTGGAGGCCATGAGCTCCAGCCCATACGCTTGAATAGAGGGACATTATTTGTGGTGACAGGTGGCTATAGGCTAGGTTAGCTTGTTAGGATCGCCTACAGCTCATTGTTGATTAAAAGTCTGCAGTAAGTCCAGCTCAGTGTGTGATCATCATAAAGGCTGCTCTGTGTAGTTCTCAGCTTTATTGATGTTGTTAGTGCATAATATTTGTTTTCACGGGAACTACAACCCACTGTAGATGAAATGTGAGCAATAAACTTCCAAATCAACAAGCCAGGCTCAGTGTGTGATCGTTGTTAAACGGTTTTATTGACTTTATTTGTGCATATTTCTTGTTTTCACGTGATGACCAGAGCTTTCGCTCATAGAGTTAGCTTTGGGAATGCTCCATTATCAAGGCCCAAACACATTCCCAGCGCAGATCAGAAACACTGATGTGTGTCTTTGTAAAAGTCCCAGAGCTGCTGTAGCTCCGGTTCACAACACGATGAAGCTAATCCTCCATTGTTTACATCTTCAGTGTAGCATAGGCTCTACTGGTGGCGCCGCTCCAAAGTCACTGTTGGGGATAGTTCCTGATTGGTCAACGCTCGCGAATTTCTTCTAAAAGTTCAACTATTCCAACTCTAGCGTCGGCCACTTTGGCGGCGCTGGACGTGCGTCAAAAGCTTCCCAAAAAGCTTCTGCGGGATATCTTGACGCTCCCTGAGGCGCGTCCCCCATGCATGCCCAAACCATAAGTTAAATCAGTTGACCAGACACGTCTCACCTCTGAGGAAGGCCACAGTAGAAGCTGCAACTGACAGGGAAGAAATAACACGCAGAACATAGTCATCATCATGAACCTAACGGGACAACACACCTGCACATCTGTGAATACAACCCCGTCAAAGTGTTGTTGTCTTTATCATATTTGACTTTTTATTCATTTATTTTCACCTTATTCATGCATGCCCTTGTAGCCTTATAGTAAAGTCTAAATTCTGTGTTTTATGTTTTATGTTGCACGATCCTAGTTTGTGAACCTGTTCTCAAACAATGGCAATGAAAACTCTTCTGATTCTGGACTGCCTGTTTTCAGCTGACAGGGACCGACAGCTTCACAGAGGTTGGATTTTGTGGCGATTAATAATTATCTCAACTAGGAATGCACCAGTCCGATACTGGTATCGGATATCGGACCAGTACTGGAAAAAATACGATATCGGGTATCGGCTACAAATATACGACACTGACCTGATGCCTGTTTTGGCTCTCACTGTTTTATGAACACAACTGTCTGCCTAAACCTCAGTGCACGTGGACCTGGGGAAATCAATCGCTGAGTTACTTTTAACCTCCGCAAACGTATATTTTTAATAACAGCACAGCTAGCAACAGCATGCTAATGCTAACGTCAACTAATCATCCTGGTGGACGGTTTCACAGTTGGTACAGCGGGTCGTCTCATGATCGGAAGGTCGGGGGTTCAAATCCCAGCTCCTGAAGGTGCACACTGTGGTTGTGTCCTTGGGCAAGACACTTCACCCTCCTTGCCTCCAGTGTCTGCGTACACTGGTGTATGAAAGAGTGAATGGGTGACTGGGTCGTTGCTGTAAAGCGCTCTGAGTACCTAATGGAGGTAGAAGAGTGCTATATAAGTTGAGACCGATTGCCCTTCGCTATGATTGGCCTAATAAAATAAAATAACCATGTGTATAGAAAAAACATCTAACATCTTTGTACTGCACATGTTGTTCTGAGCCGATCGCGTTATGTGAGTTGTTTATATTCATGTACAGTAATCTAATAGCCTGTCTTATACCTAAGGATGTGTAGTATAGAAAACTCTACTGATCCTTGTTTAATGTTTTCCATTAGTTCATTAACAGATATATCGGGATCAAAAGCTCAAAAGCTGGATCGGTGCATGTCTAATCTCAACATCATGGACTTTTGGAGGATACTGTGAATAGCCCAGCTTCACTGGCCCCACTCGAGCTGTCCGCCACATTGGTTGGCCACACTCGTTCACGCGGTGCTTGCCCAATAATGCATACACAGATAACTAGCCCTGGTTAAGCGGTGGGATTGGTGCTCTGACTGGTTTTACTGCGCGCTCAGCCTGGGCTGGTGATGCAGTGTGAAGATGAGGAGGAAGTGTGCTGACCCAAATAACACTCTCCTCCTCCTCCAAGATCCACTACAGATCTGCCCCTGCACCACGGCGTCCGGCCTCCACTCTCACACCGGGCTGCACGCCATTGGAAAAGGGGGAAAAACATCTCACAGCAATACATTTCTAATGTCACGGTGCACGAGGGCAGCACTAGTGTTCACAACGGCAAGTTCAATGGATGCAAATGCCAAAAATACCAAATCACCAATAATCATTTAGAAATATCCATTACACACTTTAGCTGTAGATTACTGCTCTGTCAGGTTATGTTTTCATAGACATTTCATGTGTAACAATGGCACAAATTGTCAATATTTTCTTTTTTGTATCAAAGCTCGATAATGCAGGCAGGAATTAGATATCTAAAAGGTGCATTATGCAACTTTTTATGTGGGTGCCATGCTGACCACTCATACAGCCTCTGGGTCACTACAAGGTCAAATATGCACAAATATCAACTTTTTTTTTTCATATAAAAGTTGCATACAGCACCTTTAAGGCGAGTTACCAGAGTTATCAGTTAGAAACCTTTGCTGTAGCTTACTGGCATAAATGTGAGGGAAAAAATACACTGCAACTTTTCTGTCATGTTATGTTTTCATATAAGAACAAGGTGTTTTATGCCCAAAACAAATCCCCAAATTTCCCATTTTTTCAGGGACGAAATCTGGATTGAGTGACATTCAAATGTATGGTTTTATTTTACCAAAACTTTTTCAGAGGGGATTTTGAATATCTTGTTTAGTTTTAAAATAAGCATTTTTTGTGTGTGAAAAAATTAGTAAAATTTGAATTTTCGCCTTATTTTTTGACATTCAAAACTCAATAAATCAGGCTGGGAATTAGATATTTAAAAATCCCTCTGAAAAAATCTCTTGAAAGGCCCTTGAAATTGCATTGTCCCATATAACTCTATGGGGGAAACATCGAATCAGCGCAATATTTAAACATGTTATTGTGAAGATTCGATTATTATATTTTATGTTTCCAGGTGAAAGTTTGTATGCTCACAGACCAATTTGGCCCAAAACCTGAAAAAAAATTAGTTTTGCCTATAGTGTCTCCCCTCAAAAATCCCTTAAAGACCTTAAAGTTTGGAGTCTGTAAGAACAACTGAAGTGGAGATATTGTCGCTGTGGCCTTCCAGAAAGGAAATGACCATATTTTGGACTCTTCGTGCTACACATGGATACCAAACAGGTAAAGTATTTGTGAATGAATATGCATGGGAAACGTACAGAAACTGGAAGATATGCTTTGCTGCTTTGTGCTAAAATTATTCTCCATTTGCCACACAATAGGCCCTGGTTATGAGTGGGGAAAAACGAACATTGTAACAATTGCAACTTCGCCTGGTTTCAGGGGGTTCAAGGCTCAATTTATCGAGCTCCTCCATCTGAGAAAAACAAAAAAACAAAACACTTACAAATACTGTGCAATAAGTGCAAACCTGGAGCATTTGTGTTGCATTAAGCGGAGATGTTGTCAGAAAAAAAGAGCATTTGGGGGGAATTTTAATGTTGTATCCAGGTGAAAGTTGATATTCTAAGAGAGCAGGCCGTATTACCTAAAAATGTGAAAAAGATTTGTTTGGCCTGCAGCGTCTTGTTAATTTGTTTACCGATGTGTGCACAACTCTTCACACACACACGGCTGGAGCTTGTGCAGTATTCTAGACCCAATTCGAAAGGACTGATGTTTTGTACCTCTTTTTGTCCACAAAAATGCGTAACGGTGGCACTCTATAGGAATACTGCGTTTCCATCCTTGACCACTGTGCACATAATAAGATTTAAAGTATGCAAGGAGCTAATAATCACTTTACACAAGCGCTAAACCAGTTAATATGGAACGATGTAGAGATGCTGGACGACTGCCAGTGCTCCCATCAAAAGAAAACAATTTGGATTAGGTCAAGACAAAGGCGTTACATAAGGGCTAAAAGAGCAGGACTATACCAGTGCATATGGATTAAAGAAACCAGGAGCCAAAAGGGATTTGAAATGTCACTGGGAATGTGGGAACCGAGCGCGCACTGATGAAGGCGACACCAGGACTGACCGGGGAAGAACTCCAACACACCAGGAGGAATGTGCCAAAGTGTGTTAAGTTCACACTCGTTTTCAGATTGTATAGAAGCACACTGCCTTTGTGTTAATGGCAGAAATAACGTCAATGTGATTGTTTTGTTTTTTGAAATGCCACTCTAGGGACGGATTTTGCAAATTAGACCTTTAAATATTGTCATGGTATACTGGATGTGGGGACGACCAGGGCTGGTTGTCACTTTTTTTGTGTTCATCAACTGCTCATCAACAGGACATCCCATACAAGAGTCACACATGCATTAAATGAACGCTTAAACCCTGGGCTTGAAGTAGGTCGTACTTCCTTTTTTTTTATATCTTATTACATGAATTTGTTTTTAACTGATAAAGACAGGAAAATCGACTGTGACAATGGGCCCAATGAGAGGGGTTAGTTGTCACAGTGAGAGGGGTTGGTTGTCACAATGAGAGGGGTTGGTTGTCAAAATGAGTGGGGCTGGTTATCACAGAGTGGGGTTGGTTGTCAAAATGAGTGGGGCTGGTTATCACAGAGTGGGGTTGATTGTCAAAATGAGGGGTTGGTTATCCCTATTGTCATTAATGTATTGTTATTAATGCCGGTAACTTTTTTATTTCAGGATATACAAAGGAAAATCATTTTAAATGTTCCGTAAACGACTCTGTGCTGAGCTTAAAAATGCAGGAAATCGCCCAATGATAAACAAAAAAAAAAAAAGATTCTCTCCATTATTTCTCCAAGTGACAACCAACCCCCTGACCCACCTGAGACAACTAGCTCCAGCTGCCAAAGATATTTGATTTTTCCCCAATCGAATCACGTCTAGTTGGGGTTAGACAGTGGGAAAAAGACAAATCATTCATGTTTCTTTTGTGTGTTTATTACATGTGTTTATTTTATTGTTGTTGTTATTGTTGTATATTGTTTACTGCTGGCAATCTACATCTTGCCCAGAGAGAACCGTTGAAAACTAGCTTTAGAGCAAAAAGTGGCACATTTACAGTGAGGTGCATTAATGTGCATTGACCCTGTTCAAAAAAACTAATAAAATCAATAAAAAACTACAGCAATAACAGCAGGAGAACCAGGATGTTCAAACCTAATGTTCAATAACAATATCAAGTCACAGCGCCCCCTGGTGTGGCTATAAAAAGCAATGTGACAACGAGCCCCGGTCTCCCATACACATTTTTCCCTTTCAATATGTTTGTGGAGGCTCTCATTCATCCAGGGAGTGTCCATCGTAGAAAAGATTCAATCCTCGACTGGACTGGGTTTTAAAGTTGATGATGTTTGGCTTCTTCTTCGCTCTTTAGGTCAGGAAAGACACTATTACCCAAACTAGAGCTCAGTCTGAACACGACCCGGGCTCTTCCCAGGAGGAGGGTTTGTGAAGGCTCTCATTCATCCAGGGAGGGAGGAGCCTGGGTCTTAATCAGACCGCTCCAGTTTGGGTTATAGTGTCTATGATGTCCCTTTCGAACAAATACATATATAAATAAATGAACTATAGGGCCAAACCAGGACTGGACCGGGAAATAATTAGGACGACAACAGGACTAACTCAAGATCAAGTAGGATGGCAACGAGGTGCAAAGCAGAGCCAAACACGTACTACTCTTGGACCACACCAAAAACCACACAACCAGGCGAAAAATGACTGCAGGGATCTAGACCAGGATTATCCCAGGACTTCAGTGATATCATCTTCATTAAAAGAGACCTCGTCAATGTAGCAACAAACTCCAAAACCACCCATGCGCATTGGTTGTGGGGGTGGGGGGGGATGCTGCTGCTGCAGTGACTGACGGCTCACACGCGCCCTGACGCACGCACATGACCCATCCACTGCGCGCATATGGACCACTGCGCGCACCACCGCTCCGTTTGATCCACCACGGAACACTGGCTCCTCTTCACAACTCTGCTCACCAAAGCACCAGCGCGTAAAAAGAAAAAAAAGAACACAAATGGCACGGGGTTTAACTGGCGAAAGAAAAGAAACGCCAAATGAATATCTCGTCCGTGCATGGCGTGCGTCAGCGAGCTGCGTAATATGGCACGGGGTAGGGGACGGGGTGCTGCCCTGAATACTCAAATATCCCCCGTTAAAATAAAACAAAAAACAAACATCTCCCAAAACGACGGCGCGCTCTGGACGCGGAGCCACTTTTGCGCTTTTACGCACCGGCCCGACCGTCTCACTTACCCGATATGTGGACGAGGACATTGGCTTGAAGAATGATCAATATCTCCCAAATTAAATCCATTATGCGTCCGTTAGCTTTATTCCGCCAACATGCCCCCAAAGAATGAGAAGTTGTCTAGTCTTTTTTTTTTTTTTATAAAAAGGAAAGATCTGGTGCGTTCCGCGGATCAGAAAAGCTGTCCTCCCGGGCGTATGGATCCCGCGTGTGAGCACCTTCCACCAGGTAGTTTCCACGTAACGACCATGCGAGGAGATACACCGCTAGGTCCTTTTTCTTCTTCTTTTATTTTCAAATCAACGTACGATCCCAAACAAATCGAAGTAACTCCACATGAGGGGCGAGGGGGAAATTAAGCGGGTATAAGGGTGCTGCTAAGTCCTGGATCGAGCGCGCTACTACAGCGTGTTATTCCAAATGGGTATCCGCGCAGCAGAGGAGGCAGAGGCGGAGCAGGAGGGTCCCGTCAAAAAAAAAAAGAAAAAAAGAAAGAAGAACAAAAAAACACGCAACACGCTCCAGTTGAAGTCCGCGCCGCACGGTCACATCGACGTGAGGAGGAGGAGGAGTAGCGTGTGGGGGTCTGAGGGGAGTGATGGAGAGCAGAGGGGGGTATATCTGCGTGGAGTAGGATGGGGAGTAAGTAACACCTGGAGACAAGTCCCAAAGTCCGAGCTCTCTCCTCCAAGCGCAGGCGGCTCCGCTCTGTCCGCGTTCAGAGCGAGGCAGGAGCGGCAAGAGCGACGCGGTGGCGGCGGGCGGTGCTTCCGCCGCTTGGGGGGTGTCAAAATAAAAGCGCGGCGATGCGCATGTTCAGGCTGTGAATGATGTAGCTCGTTTGGAACATGTTTGAAGTGAACCTCTGAACCGAGCACATTTTGTCCAGTTTGGCTTTGCCCAAATCTAAAAGCTTCTTGAAAAAAGTGTCAAAATGGCGAGGAGAACGAGGACGAAAACAGCTACAAAAGAGCGACAGAAACGTGCCGGAAAAAGCAAGAATAACGCAGTAAACAAACGACAAAAACACATTTAAAAGTGATGAAAAAGCCACAAAGAAGGAAAAAAAGAGCGAGAAACAATAAAACAATAGCACAACAAAAACGTAAAAAAAAACATGAAAATACAAAAAAAAACGATCAAAATGTGACAAAAAAGTGTCAAAAAGCTAAAAAACAAAACAAAAAAAGTGCTGAAAAAGCAACAAAAACATGACAAAAAAAACTACGATCAGTTTTTGTTTATAATTTGACCTGTATTTATCCAGGATAGAAAGTTTTGGAGATCTTAGCTTTCAAATAGGCCTACAGCCTATGGGCCGGGGTAATGCCATATTTGAAGGCTACAAAAGTCAAAGATTTTTCCTTACATTGTCACTTTTTTGTTGCTTTTTTGACGGTTTCATGTTATTTCTTATGAATTAATGCTTGTTTTATTTTTGTAGACATGCTTTTGTTTCTTTTAAGATTAATTTCTGTGCTCAGTTTATCTTCCCTTCTTTAAATGATGCTATGATTTTGATCTAATGTCATTCCTATTACCAGTCACTTTGAGAAATGAGAGTGAAGTGTCTTGCCATTAGACACAAGGACAGAAGGAGGTTTTTAATTGACCACACTCTGAAGGCACCGACGCCATTACTTATTTGACGAAAAACAGGAGCGGCGCTGTCCAGGGTGCTGAAAGCTCTCCTCAAGGACTTGCCTTGGATTTCGCAGCTCCTTGTCTTACTCTGTAGGGGCTTCCCCTTCACTTCCTGTCATGCCTCGGCGAGTTGCGTTCACATGGACACGCTTTACTCCCGTTGTTCCCTTAGAAGGCGGAATGTGAGGCTGTGGTTTAAAAGGCACTACAGCAATGTTCCACAAATGTGACCAAACGGGAGTGAGAGATGGAACAGTGGAGTTCACTTTTGGTGCAAAGGGGGAGAGAAGAAAAAATCAAGCAGACAAATCAAATAGTGTAACAGGGTTTATACAGGCAGACGCCAGTCAGATGTAATGCTTTTTAATGCCATTTTAAACAAACACCATATTTTAATGCCACAAATGCAATGTGGTTTTTTCTTCTAATTTTCTAAGTAGATTTAATGCCAGTTTGAATCCAATTTATTTCTCTTTAATGACATTTCAGGTCTTGATTTGACCATTCATTGACTGACTTGTAATGCTCTCCTGCCCCGTGGAAACCCTGTGTCATCATAATAAGTGAAACGTCAGGTGGAGGAAGAGCAGAACGTGACAGTGTTAAAGGAAGCGTGTCTGGGCCTGTAGGAGTGACCACTTTTGATCAACAGTCATTCTCAAGGCGAGACGCGGCAGGTGAAGTATTGATTTTTCATGCAGTGGTCGGAGTGGAGATTTTTAGCTAGTTTATTCCCTTAATGTCTTCAAAATGACTAAACTTACCCCGTACAATGCTTCTTTGATGTTTTGTCACGAGCGAGGCAGAGATATCCTGGAAAGCCGTCTTTCCCAAATACTGACATCTATTATTACATCCACATGTCCTGTGAAGCGTCAGGAATATTACTCTATAACCAAATATGGTATTTCCCCTTCTGTGAGAAGCCCAGTACGGGAGAGCAGAGAAATGCGTCACGCACTCGGTGCAAAACTTTAGGGCTGGTTTTCAGCTCTTACAGACACCAAACTTTCCAGTCTAGGACTTAGCAAAATTTGAAGTTTTTTTTTCAGTAGGATTTTTTACAATCTAATTCCCAGCCTGATTTATTACAGATGTTTCACTTATGATAAGCACATTCAAAAACTGTGGTTGTCGTTATGAACACAAACCCAATCATTGGGTAGAGAGTAGTTAACCATTACCCAGAAATGAGTAGAAAAAATCAACAACCCAACTGCTGCATTAAAAATAACCCAACGTTGTATTGGTCCAAGAGTCGCCCAGCAGCTTGGTTAAAAACAGCCCAAGTTGGGTTATTTTTTAACCCAGCATTCTTTCTGAAGATAAGATGCATGAAAACGAATTGAAGTTAATTAAACTTAATTAATTTCCATGTGCTTTTATCACTTAAAAGTTGCCTCAAAGAACTGTGAGAAGAATTACTCCAAGATGTACAACAGCGAAAACGCCATCATAATCACAAAGGAGTGGGTAATACTCGCCCTTTCCAGTGCAGAGTTATACATAACCTGAATGCTCACTCCAGCCACTAGGGGGCAGCCAACATTTAATAAAGGCATACATTCCACACGTGTCCAGCAGAGGGCACTGACATAATGAGAGATCAGAATAAAAAATGAATGAATAATGACTAGGGGTGTAACGGTACGCTAAAATTGTATTCAGTTCGGTTCACAGTTTTGAAGGGCTCGGTTAATTTTCGGTACAAATAAATAGGAACAAACACATTTTTTCTTTTGAAAAGCTGCCAATACACAATAGAATTCTTGCATAAAATAAATAAAAGCGACCCATTTGGGTGATATTTTAAATAAATTGCACTCTTATAATGAAATACACATTTTGTAACATTTAAAATAAAAAAATAAATACTGTAAGTAAGTGATACAGTAAGCGCACTCAAGTGCATAGCTTGTTGACCACATCAGTTTGAGCTTTTTCATAAAGTGCTGGCAGAGCCGGTGCTGGCCCTTCTGGGGCCCTCAGCAAAAATCCACACGGGGGCCCTACAGTCGCGTCCCATGGCTATTCGACAAAGAGAGAATCCATTTATGGTCAAAACAGTTCCACTGTTCCAGGGCAGAAGCTGTGTGAGGACCACTAACCACTAAGCCACTGTGAGACTGGGATTTAGGACGACTACTAGTCTATTTCCCTTTTTAAAATAGTAAATGGTAAATGGTCCCTGGTCCCTGACCCACAGATTGGGAACCGCTGAGTTAAAACTAACTGAAACCTGCTCCTGACGGTTGTTTCTGTCTTACCGCTGAGAATTAGCCTGTGAGTCGCCCAACCCGTTTTAGACTGTGCACATTCAGAGAACCAGAGTTACTGTAAGTTACTGTGCTCATGAGAACCATGTGGATTCAACTCAACAAAAAGGCCACGAACGGCTTTACTCTCGTCTACTCACCAAACTACTGTCCTGATGCTCCAGACTCACCAGACACAATAAGAAGAGTTTAAATAAGAGTGAGACCCAGAGTTGCAGCACCGAGTCCGCGCAGAGAAAACATGAGAGCTGCGCCCGGACACGGGGACGTGATGCAGCCGCGGAGGAACCGTGCATGAGGCGAAGCACCGGGACACAGACGCCGAGCGGGACACGAGCGGAGAAGCACTCGCGCTTTGGAAGAGACGGGGGGAGGCGGTCGGTCTCTCCTGCTCATTCACTTCACCAGACTACTCCGTTTTGGTGTTATATGTGGCGAAGTAGGCGGAGAGTGAGTGCGCGCTGGAAGAGCCTGTCCCGTAACAACGCGGTCATTAATCAGTGAAACAACACTAGAAGAAGAAGAAGAAGAAGATCTTTATTTATATAGCGCCTTTCACAGACATATAGTCACAAAGCGCTTTACATGAGACAGTTGTACATTCACTCCATACTCGGTGGTGGACAGCTACGTTTGTAGCTTCAGTTTCCCCTGGGGGAGACTGTCAGAGGCGCTTTCGCGACTACACACGTCTGCACCAACGGACCCTCTGACCACCACCATTCACTCACACACATCATTCATCCTGGCCTATTGTGCATGTTTTTAGTGGTAGGGGAAACCGGAGTGCCCGGAGGAAACCTACGCAGACACGGGGAGAACATGCAAACTCCACACAGAAAGGCCCCGTCCCTGGTGGGAATCGAACCCGGACCTTCTAGCTGTGAAGCGAGAGCACTAACCGCTGCGCTACCGTGCCGCCCTACGCACCTTGCGTAGTTTGCGTAGCTATAAGAAGAACCGGCTCTGAGCGCTGGTATAACTTTTTGGCGTGATGGGATATTGTAACGATCAGGCTCAAGACTTTTAATCAAATACTTAAAGCCAGCGCCTTCAACAACTGCCGTTTCTCTCAGCTACTCCTGCAGCTTCAATAGCGTCCGTGCGGAAACTCGCGTAGGAACTTTGTTCCGCGGCACTTAATATGACGCTAATAATAAATGTACATTATTTAATGAAAATAAATCACTGAAACGGTACGCAAGTGGACCGAACCGAACAGGCCGAACCGAAACGGTTCAATACATCCCCGTGAACCGTTACACCCCTAATAATGACTATTATGTAGCACTTTGAGAAACTTGTGACACAGGCTGGTAAAGTGCAATACGAGTGTGTATTATTCATTAGGCTACAGCTCATTATTATTCATTTATTGAACAAGGTGTTATCAATAGTATTTCCCCGTTTACACTAAATGCGGCCCGTGACCCACAGTTAGACGCCCCCGACTCCATCATTTTCCATATTCAACACAAAACGTTCATTTGTTACAGAGGCAATTTAGCTTCAAGTGTTAGGTGTTGATTCCGTGGTCACTGGTTTGAAACGTTTCGGGAGACTTTATTGTTCCTGCAGGGACATTTGGCCTCTGCATTTGACCCATCCTTCCACGCCGCATGAAATGAAATGAAATGAAATGAAAGATTGAGAGGTTGTCACAGTGTGTGGGGTTTTGGTGTTAATATAAATGATGAAAAAAACTAAAACATAGAAGCTTTTCTCTGGAACCATGTACTTTACTGAAAAAGGGTGAAAACAATACTGGAGTCTGTTGAAATGTGGTGCATGATTTCAGTTTTACAGGGTTGTTTCAAGGTGCCGGTCAAGTTAACTTTATTTGTATCCAAAAGGTGAATTTGGTGGGCCGAGAGTGAGTCAGCGCCATACGACATACAGCGGGCCAGACAACAGGCGTGACATCAGTGCCTGAGTGCAGTTATGTAAACAGACAAACATTTGAAAACACGTCAACAACAGACAATGGGCCTCAATCACAACAGGTTCTTTCGCACACATTTGTTCTTAGCGCCGTCTTTGGAAGGTTTCTGCCATTCACTGAAATTGTTCTTGGCTGAAATGGTTCCTCTGGAAGAACAAATCCAAAGAACAGTCAGGAGGACTGGAGTCTCCAGTTCTGTTCATGATCTGCTCCTGATAGAAGCCCAAATTCTGAGTCAGTTATATTCACATATTACATTTCGTATTAATTAATTCCAAGAACCATCTACATATAATTATTACAGATGCTAAGTTTTAGTAGCAGTCTCACTAATGTATTACTGCTAAACTTAGAAATAGGACTAAATGCACTGCGTTAAAGGGACTATACAGAGTTCAAAATTAACTATTTTCCTCCCCCTACATGTTCCTCCATGTCCTCATGGGTAGAATGAGCTCAGACCTGTTCACCACAACTGCCTCTGAAATCCTGCACTGACACTCAGAAAGGTGTGGGCCCGAAGTGCCGTCATGCACGAGCTTAATACATTGATCACTGACCATTTTCATGATATTTGTAGCTCCGCAGCATATTCTATATTATAGCTATGGACACATGGCTATGGCTTGTTTGAAAGACGAGAATCAAAGCTCTCCATAAGTGAAAACAGTTTAATTCTACGTGCCTCGGTTCCTGAGAAATCCAAAGCTAAACAGAGGCCAGTTTGGATCAAAATCACAGATTTTTTTCTGGATTCTGAGATAACAGGGGTTTTATGAAACACTCTCCTTTCTGATCAACTCCTCTCTCCAACTCTCTGGACAGACACTAACATTGTGTGAAGAGGCAAATGCCTAAATACTGGTTTCAAGTCCATTTTCAACGACAACATTGTTGGCATGTTTTGAAACACCGCGTGTTTTCAGTGTCGCGTGTGCGTTTTAACAGCCTGGTTCTCAGATTGAAGACTTTAACAGGATGTTTCTCAGTCGCCCTGGATCGATTTTGACCATTTAAAAACTCAAAAAAAAGTTAAAATCTCAACTGTTTCGATCAATTCATGGGAAGCCGCTCTGCTTTGTCAAACGCGCTCCAGCGAGAGAGAGATAGAAGCTGCAGCTACACGTAAGACCTGAGGTGGCAGTAGTGAGTACATGACCAACTTACATCTAGTCCCTTTAACGTTGGTGCGCGCTCTCCTCGTTGAGCTACACGAGTGTAAAGTGTCAATTTCCTTTTATGGTAAAAAAGGCGGTGACATATGCTAATTAGCACCCACGCACTTCCAAGTTGGCATTCACCAACCTCAGAACACAGGGGCCAATGATGTGTGTCGTGACACAGTTTTCTGATTTGAAGATGTTCATGAATGAGAAAAAGGACAAATGCAGTAATAATAAATGAAATATATATTAAAGGTCACTTGTTCATGGCTTCAAGGCTCAAAGCTGGAACCTTTGAACCACAGACTTGCAACGGGGCGAGAGTTCCCGCAAGTTAAATGCTTCTTTTAGGTCTGACAAGCAGCAGTAAAAGTACTTTAGTAGATCCTCCAATGTCTCAGAGGATCTGTGTCTCTTCGCGGTGAACATTAGTAAATATTCAAATTAGAATGGGAGGCTGTTCAACTAATAGAGCTGCAGCACGTTTCATTACAAAAGTTCTGATTTTGGAATTAGCTTTGTCCTTCCTTCCTTCCTTCCTTCCTTCCTTCCTTCCTTCCTTCCTTCCTTCCTTCCTTCCTTCCTTCCTGCTTTGATGCAGACCACATCGCTCTAAAGGTTACGGGAAGTCTGCAGTAGCACATTCAGTTACAGTCCAGATAGGATTGCTACTCTCCGAACAACGGATGGGGGTCGGACGTTGATCTTTGGGTGTGACTGGCTTTCAAATCGGATCTCCTGCGAACTCGCCCATGTGTTGGTGGTTCACCTGTAATATGTGCAGATAGTTAAAGCTCTGACCCAGGGTGAGGAAAACAAACTGTACAGTGTTGGTTTTCACGGGTGGGTAAAAAAAAAAAAAAAAAAAAGTGTTTTTACAAAATTGGTCAAAGACGACAACAAATAGTTTGCAATTGAAAAGAAATGTAAGGTTACAAGGTTGGGCGACAAAGTTCAGGTTTGCTGCAGAAAGTGCAATTTTGATCTAACAGTGCAATGCTTTTTTGAAACAGGTCCCAAAATATAAAAAAAAGAGTTAAAGATGAAACACTGCAGTTATCATGCAGTGCCAATCCAAAACTAACTCAGCCGGTGCTCAAGCACCCACCCAAATGTGTGGGCCCTCACTACAAAATGATTAAAAAGATATAACCTGTACATTACAAAATATTTCTCTGCAGCTTTTTACCATCTGAAACACATGGACCTGAGGAATAGTGTCAAAACCAGACTGAGAGAGACTTATCCATGTGTTTGTCTCCAGCAGGTCAGACTCCTGTAACGGCTGCTCACTGTCAGAGCTGCAGAACATCCAGAACCAGAAATACGACCATATTAGTCCAGTGCTCCGGTCTCTGCACTGGCTTCCTGTCACTCAGAGAATAGACTTTAAAACAGCTCTGCTTGTTACAAGTCTTTTCATGGTTTAGCTCCAAAGTACATCTCTGACATGTTACAGCCGTATGAACCATCTCGGGCCCTGAGAACTTCAGGGAGGGGCCTCCTGGTGGTTCCCAGAGTCAGGACTAAACACGGTGAGGCTGCGTTTCAGTTTCATGCAGCTAAAATCTGGAACAGTCTTCATGAGGATGTGAGACAGGCCTCAACTCTGACAATGTTCAAATCCAGGCTGAAAACAGTTCTTTTTTACCTGTTCATATGACTGAAAGTATTTTATCTGCACTCCTGCATTTACTGTAATTGATTCATTTAATTTGATTTTATCAAAATTTCTTCATGCAACTGTGGAGCACTCTGAATTGCCTTGTGTATGAATTGTGCTCTACAGTAAACTTGCCTTTCCTTACACTCGGGGTGGCAGTGAGACGTTATGCACGTGTAGCTCAACAGGGAGAGCATCTGACTTGCAAACATAAGGTTTTAAGATCGAGGCCCACACTCATCTTTATCAAATAACGTTCTGTCCTGTCGGCATTAAACAGTTTTAGCAGTGATACTATATATAGTACTGCACTTGCCGTTAAGAGGACTACAAGTCATATAAATCCATTGATGGAGTAGTCTGGTCATTCAGGATGTTCACGTCTTCAGGGAATATCCTTCTTTGGGAACATAGTGTTACTGAAACTAGACCTGACCAACTGCAGCAGCTCCAGATCAGAACAGTTCAAACCAGGAGGGCGCTTTTTGTTTTCTTCCTTTCAAAAACCTTAACCACACAGAAAAGTTTAAAAATTCTGTTATTGATTTCTAAGCACCTCAATCGTGTTAACCTTTACTGCTCAGACCCTAAATAACAATAATAATAATGCATTGGTTTTATATAGCGCTTTTCTGGACACTCAAAGACGCTTTTACAGGATAGGACCTGTCAGACCCTTTTCCCAGACTTTAACCATTCTGACTTTTGGCTGACCTCAGCCAGACACAAGGGTAGTGCCCGTGTTACTATATCATCTAATGATGTGCTTTTAAAGCATTATCAGTGATTAGTAACACTGGGGTTAACCGGGTCGAATGCAGAGGTGGTTTGGCCCTTTATGGCGGACGTGGAAGTCTGTCTTGTCACTAAAGTGTGTCTGTTTACTCGGCGCAGACTACATTAAGACGTAAACAGTGAGGGGATTATTGGCGCAGACGCGGTGCTGATTAAGACTTGGAATGGAAAGTTTTGGAAGTTGCCTATTTAATTCCGTTTTTGGCCGGGAACGCCAGCTGCTCCGGGGCAGGCAGATGTTCGGATCCTCTCCAACACCAGCCACAGAGCAGCTCCGGCTTCAACCCACCAATTATTATCATGATCCCTGTAAACTCTGGGAGACCTGGCAATACTGCTCAGATAAATGCTTCAAGACGGGGAAAAAACAGGTTCAGACTATGGGCAAATGTGCAGAGCCCCTTGTTTATCAGCTTTGGGGGGAAAGTATTAGAGAACAAGGGTTATTTTTTTTTCATAGTAACTATTCTTCAAAGCAACTACAGTAGTTAAGTTTACTCATTACTCCTATGGAAAACTAACTGGTTATGTTACTGTGTCACTTTATCATGAAAGTAACGCGTTACAGTATAAATAATAAACGTTTAGACGATCATGTTTTCTGACGCCAAAGGCTCCATTTCACAAACTGAGCTGCTGTACAAGCCAAACCACTCTACAACAGCTCCATATCGCTAAAAGGGCTGCACCATGAACCTTTATCGAATCAAAACGGAGGAGTTAGCTTCTGCGTTTCTTTTTTCCCCGTTTGATTCCTAGAGCATAAATTCCAGAGTAAAAAGTAAGTCTCTAGCCCATTCCTGTGCGGAGTTATGCATTTTTAAAGAATAACCAGAATGCTCATTCTAGCCACTAGGGGGCCTTACTTTTAAAATAAGGAAAGAGTTCCACATGTGTCCAGCAGAGGGCACTGACATAATAAGAGCTCAGGATATGAACAACACATTATATAGCCACATGGTAAATGGACAGTCTGCCCCAGGGCGGCTGTGGCTTCAATAACAGCTTACCACCACTGAGTGTGGAGTATACATGTAGTACTTTGAGGAGCTTGTGACACAGGCTTGTAAAGTGCAATACAAGTGTGTTAAAGGAATAGGCCACCGTTTTTACATACTAAGATATGTTCTTACCTCACTTTAGACGTGTTAATATATCCCCGTCTGGTCTTTGTCCGTGCGCTCACACATACGCAGCCTCTCCCACATGTCACATAGCTCCAAAAAAGCTCACGATAGAAGCTACCAAGCTCTTCCACGTGTTCCCTATTTAAATAAAGTTACGTGAAGTGTTTTCATGCGAAGTATATTTACACAGAAATGTAGCATGTCGATTTTATAAGCAAATAAAAAGGGGGACTATATTGTGAGGCGTAATGATACGAGGAGTAAAACGTCCGCGCAGTAACTCCTAAAGGTTATTGACGGAAGTGAGCGGGGGGAAGTCTTTAGGAGTTACTACGCGGACGCTGTGCTCCTCGTATCATTACGCCTCACAATATAGTCCCCCTTTTTATTTGCTTATAAAATCGACATGCTACATTTCTGGGTAAATATACTTCGCATGAAAACACTTCACGTGACTTTATTTAAATAGGGAACACGTGGAAGAGCTTGGTAGCTTCTATCGTGAGCTTTTTCGGAGCTATGTGACATGTGGGAGAGGCTGCGTATGTGTGAGCGCACGGACAAAGACCAGACGGGGATATATTAACACGTCTAAAGTGAGCTAAGAACATATCTTAGTATGTAAAAACGGTGGCCTATTCCTTTAATGAAGCTACAGTTAAGTTGGGGCTTTGACCGAATCACAGCTGATTATTATTAGTTTATTGGAAACATGTTCTCTCTCACCTGCGGCCCGCGACCCGCGACCCGCCGTGGGACCTGAAGTTTGACCCACGACCCGCCGTGGGACCTGAAGTTTGACCCGCGACCCAAAATGAGTTTGACACCCCTGCTTTAAACAATATAAACAAACGCCATGTGTGTCTCGCACAAACTGCAAACCCTTCTCAGCTCGTATCAAAGGATTGTTTGGCGCCCAGCGGGACGGGTGTGTCACAGGATCATCATTGGGTTTAAGTCATAAAAGGCCAATCGCTAAAACAGAGGCAAAGGCTGTGTGTTTTTTTTCTTTCTTGCCTTTCGTCTCCGCTGTTTGAGCGATAGACATGTTCGGCAAACAGAATAATGGAGCCTCGCTGCCTTTGGCTGCAGGAGAATGGTCTTCGTCTGCACTGCAGTGTTTTAATGCCCTTCCAAAAGACCAGAGACTGAACCCAACGGTAGCGATAGCAGAATTAGAAACAACACATGATTGGATAAAGTGTGTTGAGCAAACTATTAAAGGGTTAACAGAGTGCATTTTCTAAACTTCGACTTTACCCAAATCTAAAAACTTCTTATAGCCTACAGGTGTCTGTTCCCAAAAGCTACAACCAAGCCGTGTGAAAACGGATACGCCCAGGATGGCTAGTTTTATTACGCTGTCTATGAATCCATTTCTTGACTTTTTGGGGAGGATTTCTGCCTGGTGCGAGACGGGGAGTTTGCATTTGCGGAGGGAGATAATGAAGTTGGCAGACTTTGATCAGACGTCACTTGTCAGCGGGACTTCTCATCGTGCCAAAGACGCCTCAGGTTACTTTTTGACAGTATCGCCCCAAACGCGGGGAACGCATTAGGCCGACCCCGTTTGACTGCTCGTCATACAGTACGTCGCAATTCCACGTAAATGCCAAGGCGTTGGTGTTCGAGCGCAACCATAAAACCTGACCCAAATTAAGATGGTAATGCAGACTGAACAAACTCCACCAACACAGGCTGAATGTGTCATAGCTGTTCAATTAAAACAAGCCGTCTCGTTTAGTCAGTACTCTAGCCCTTCTGTACAATGTAATTAGCATTTAGAATCGTTTAAAAGGTTAAACATTGAAACTCATAAAAAAGGATCAAAATGCAACAAAAGAGCAATAAAAGAGTAAAACTAAAGTTTCAAAAAAGGTCATGGAAATGTGACAAAAATGTGAGATGAAAACGAAAAAAGTCACAAAAGAGCAACAAAAAAGTAACAAAACGCAATGAAAACAACGCGAGGAAAAAGATCAGTTTAGAAGAGTTTTGTAGTTCTTAGCTTTCAAATGAGGCATTACACTAGCCTAAAGTTTACCCAAAGTTACACATTTGGGTAAAGCTGAACTCAGAAAATGCACTTGGTTAAGGCAAGGGTTAAGATTCAATTCTAAAATACATAGAAATGAATGTAAGGTTATGGAAAACATACTGTCTCAAAATCATCTTGCGACTTAGCTAAATACTCGTGGTCTGTATAGGCTCTCAGTCGTGCAGGAGTTATCTTGCCTCATCTTCTGAACTCTGTCTCCCCGTTGAGTCTGTATCACTCTGAACTACAGAACACAGAAGATGAGTCAAGAACCTTCCCTAAATACTAGAGGTTGACCGATATATCAGTCAGTCGATATATCAGGCCGATAAATGGCCGATATCTCCGGAGCCGAACATGAGTAAGAGCTCAACCTTAAAATGAGCAACTTCCTAAGCCTCAGAGGAGCTGAGCAACATTGCAGTGAAAATCGGTCACAAGTTTGAACAATCATTATTTTATGTTTAAGTCTTTTGCTTATAATTTCAGAACCATAACAGATAAGACTTTTTTGTTTTGTTTTGGAATTTGCTGATTTTTGTCAAACAAGCTTCATCTTAAGTACTTAAGTATGAATGTCCTCAAGAAATCTGCCCTACACCCCTATTAAAGCGCCCCCTGCAGTTTAGAAGCCTCATACAAATACAGATGAGACATTCTTAAAAAACCGACCAATCAAACCCCACAAAAATCTGCATCTGAGAAAAACCCACATCAGTCGACTCAATATTGCATTTTTTTTTATTCTGATTGGAAATATGAACAAAGATCAGCTCTAAAAGTACTTTAGATCCTGGAGGCTATAGCCAGGTCAAGCTGAAACCAAAACATGGTGCCCCCAAAACATCTGAGCGAAAGCCACCAGAACAACCAAACATTAATTACAAACCAAAGCCAAATTGCTCACCGAGACACACCAAATCTTTTCAGCGTGTTGCGCTGGAAAAAAACTCCAGGCGCCTCACCGTTCCCATCTGTTCCGGAGAGGGCGAAGTCATTGAAGAAGCATAAAATCATTTGGCAAGTGCTTAATGTGTTTTGATTTTGCCATTAGCGGCCCAGTCATTCTTCCTCACGTCGGCGGCAGCGTAATTAGTGGCTTTCATCTGCATACATTTGGGCCCAGAAGCACCGGATTATTGATCCGAACGGGCGCGCGAATGGCAGCTGTGAAACGTATGTTAACAATGTGGAGCAGTGGGCGATCCCGTATGTACAGTGCAGTGGGTTCATGTTTCTATGAAAACAGACAATACTAGACACATTGGGAGACATATTGTGCAAAATGGACACTCCTGGGGTGGTATTTCACATCATTCATGCAGTGCACATTTATAGTTATAGTTTTCAAAGATTCAAATTGTCCGAAACCGAAAGGCTGTGTGGACTGGATTAGTGTTTGTGATGAGATGAAGTGTGGTCAAAGCAGGTCCGCGCTCTGGATCAAGTGTGCAGAATGATTATGCAGCTGTTTTCCCTCACACGAAACAGGAGGGAGAAGACTTTTGAAAAAGCTGACCAGAGGGATGCAGCACTCGAGAAATGTCCCCCAAAAATATTGGGGCAGGCCACAGAACCATTTAACGCTGCCAACAGCCAACAAGAAGACTGTTTACAGAAAAAGATACATAACAGGGAAAGAATCCATTATCTTCCGGTGCTGCCATTTCCAGCAGCTGTAACTGGCCAGAAGTACAAGGAGTTAAGAGCTCAGAGACATCTCCAATGTGAGAAAAGTGTAAACCCGACCACTACTGATGAAGATGAAGAAGAAGCCTCTGTTAGCCGCACTGTTAGCAAAACCAACGTTTCACCAACGTGCAACCAGGAGGCTTTGGTCAGATCTAAGGAGTTATATCGAAAAAACACCAAAACAAACCAGAGGAGCTCCGCACATCATTATAGCTCAGCAACTACACTCTGGAGCTAAACTTGTGTGAATATTCACGCAGCATTCAAGTCTTTGTGCTCCCATTGTAGGGTTTTTTCTATAACTTAAGATGACGCAGACATGTCCACAGAGGAATGCCCAACACAAGGAGCAGTGGAGTTGACCTTGGTGCGTGCAGAGAATGGAACATTTTCTCTCTTAACTGACGGCCAACGACAAATGGTCTGAGCCGCATTTGTTAACATGGCCAGAGTTTGGGCACCCCCCGATTTATCGGACAAGGTTGTTACCAAACATAAGTGTTGTCACGATACTGAAATTTCAACCTCGATTTTGACACTGAAAATAGAACTTGATTCTCGATACCTATTAAGATAGCACGGCAAAAATAAAATAACTTTACATATGCACTATATTTGCTGTAGGAAACTCTTGTCTCCTTCCATCTGCACGATATTATTGCCAGAACACTCAGCAATATATTAGTTTATTCAGATTTACTATGTTCTTGAGAAATCATTGGTCTAATTGGTCAAAGGTCTTATCTGTTCTCATTAATTGAATGCTTTGCATTTTCAGCTGCAATATTCTTAAAACAAAATCTACAACTATGCTAGGTTATAAACAACAATAAACTACAGACTTGATTTGGCCCTTGACCATCAAGTTAAACACTGTCTGCTCTGACGAAGCATGGTCCTAAAAAGGGCATAAGGGCGGGATCTTCGCTGTAGACTAAGTACTTAAGTACGAGATTTCTAAAATTCTTCTTACGAAAACCAGCCTGGTTTCTTTATTTGTAACTAACCCAGCGTCATCACAGGAAGAATATCGAGATCTAGATAGTTCAAAAAAAAGTGGGACCAGGCGTTAAAGCTGTTTTTAATGTGTCTAAAGTCTGTAGGCGATTTTACAGGAAATATTAAAACTCTAAATTTACATAAGGTCTGACTCCATAAGATCATTTTAAACACAGTTAAACAGTTAAGTTTAAAATATTAAAGTATCAAAAAGGTCTCGCCAAGCGTGTTCGTTGATCCCAAGGTCCAAGAAGAAACCACCAAAATTCAGTAGCTTTAGTCAAAGAAGATTTATTCCCTATAACAATTACAATTCTAAACACAGATTCTCTGAGCGCTAAAGTCCCTACACTAACACACACACGGTGCTCGATGGGGCAGTCCCGGGAAAAGCACTGTCTAACTGCGCTCTTACAATATATATTATCAAAAATGTGACGTTCACGAAGAGATAGGAGATGAGTTGAGCTCAGGCCAAGGTCATCAAGCCTTTCTCTCAGTAGTTTTCCACTGCAAGTGTCTTCCTTATGCCTTATTTGGAGTTGTTTTTCACAGCTCCGGTGAGGGCACCTGGACGTCTCCATAAGTTTGCGCAAAAGAATGCAAGAGCAAGAAATGGGGTATTGTTACAGCAATGTGCGTGTGAAAAGATTGGTTTCCAACTGAAACTTAAAGCACATAGATTAAACTCATAAAATACATTCAATAGCATTATAAAATATAACATTAGCTAAAAATCATCAATTTCCCACAAGTCCAATTCTTTTCAATGGGGGACTAGCGGCGATATGGAGGTACTACAGCAATGGCGGCCTTTAGTGTCGTGGACATAAAGCAGAGCAGCCAGCGGCCATTGCTTCGACAGGATTACAATACTGTGAAGAAATCTGCCCAAACTTTACAGGGCATGAATGTTTTAAAGTGAGTCACACACGACTCATCTACTAAACTCAAAGCACCTGCACTGGTTTTCCCACTTTGGTTCAATGGTCTAAGTTTGAATCAATATGGGGAAGGCTGCAGACTTTCAGAAGACCATCATTGATACCCTCCATAGGATGGGTGACCACAAACATTCACAGCTAAGGAGGCTGGCTGTTCACAGAGTGCTGTGTCCAAGCACATCAATGGAAAGTCTAGTGGAAGGACACAATGTGTCAGGAGAAGATGCAGCAGCAGAAGAGCTGACCGTGGGCTTCAGTGGATTATCAAACAGAGAAGATTCATCAATCTGGCAGATCCAGAAAGAGTGGAATGAGGCGAGAGTCACAGCTTCAAAAACCACCACATTCAGACACATCTGGGAGATGGGCAACAACTGTCGGGTTCCTCGGGTCAAACCACTTCTGAGCCTGAGCCAACGTAGGAAGCGTCTCACATGAAAGTAAAGTGTGCCTTTCATTCTGAAATCAAGGTCCAAGGGTTTGGAGGGAGACGGGTGAGGAACAGAACCCAAGCTGCTTGAGGTCCAGTGTGAAATATCCACAGTCAGTCGTGATTTGGGGTAATGTCCAGTGCAGGTGTTGGTAAACTCTGCTTTCTTAAATCCAAGGTCACCGCATCAGTCTACCAGAATGTTTTAGTGGACTTCATGATTCCTTCTGCTGAGGATCTGTATGGAGATGCAGATTTCATCTGCCAGCAGGACCTGGCCCCTGCCCATACCACCAGAAGCACCAAAACCTGGTTTGATGCCCAAGGATCTGTACATCCATGAGTCAAGTACAGATAGGAAACATGTGAGTTGACATTGGTATCATTTCATTTTGTTGAGGATTTTTTAGGGGCGACACGGCTTAATATCCAATGCTAACTGATACATGTAAACGAAAGCCGCTATGCTACGCTATTGGAATGAATGGTAAGATGCTAAGCTAACATTAGCCACACTCACAAATTCTACAGTTCTGTCAAAACGCTCGCTCCTTTCGACCTAGTCCAGCCCCAGTAATCAGATCCTACACTTCGACAATGAAAACATTTAGTTTTTGAACTTTACTCTTGGTTTAAACACTTTTAGCTCTAGTTTAAGTTTGGGCGCCGCCGCAGATTCCTTCCTGAATGCGCTCTGGCAGTAAGAGGAGGGGCGACTTTCACAGTTGTAAAAGTGCCATCTCTTGCCATACCTTCATTTTCTTCACCGCTGCGACTCTTTCTTCCACAGCTTACCTTTTATTTAATTCAACTCCTCACCTAAAGCTCCTGACACCAGCAACCCTGAGCATTAAACACCTCTGCTCCAATTAGCCTGAATTGGAACAGATCTATCACCCCAGCCCCCCCCCCCAAAACAACCTCCCCGCTACGCGCTAATTCACAGAAGGCACGGCATTAATATGCAAGAAAACCCGCAGCTAGAATAATCCTGTTAGGCCTGGGAGCCGTGCATGTGACTTGACTTTATGGGCTGAAGTAAAATTTAAAAAAGGCGAGCAGGATCTCTACGGACGTCTCAGAGCTACAGTATACTGAACGCTGCAAGCTGTTAGCAAGGCCCGAGTAGCGCACGGCACCATATGTACGGGAGTCAGAGGGGTATCAAAGCTTCGGGGTGGTAGCAAATATTTTGACGTAAACATATGGGGCACAGTCAGCAACTTGGGTTGTTTTTTTGAGAGAAAGCATAGATTACAGCTGCTTTATAATCGTATGCTAATGTTGTAAAGGGTGACATATCATGGGATTTAGGGGTCAGGCAGGTCCAGTAAATGGGAAAGTAGTCCGTAGACTGGCTGCATGGAGGGCTGGAGACTGGAGCAAGAGTCCACCCAGGTGCAAATAAATTAAAGCGCCTTCTAAATGTACGTGTTTTCCTGCATTATTTCAACATCGCCATTTGTATCTTATCTAATGCATGTATTTCTGAAATTCACGATTCTAATTGTTATTAATGCTACAAAAGGAATGTAAACTGTGTTGAGACTGTATGTTTCAAATTTGATATGGCAGGTCATTAAAGCAGCATTATGCAACTCTTCATGTTGAAAAAAAAAAAAAAAGTTGATATTTGTGCATATTTGACTTTGTAGTGACCCAGCGGCTGTATGAGAGGTCAGCATGGTTTTCACCGCTGACAGACCTTCGCCAGGAAACCTTCCAAACAATTGATCATGGAGCGTCCCAGAGACCACTGTGATGGAAAGTAAAGGCGCCATGCTGACCACTCATACAGCTGCCGGGTCACTACAAGGTCAAATATGCACAAATATCAACTTTTTTATTTTCCATAAAAAGTTGCATAATGCACCTTTAATTAGTGATATAAGTAGGGCTTATATCCCCTTAGAACAAATCTTTGACACGTCAGAAAAAACAAAAAATATACATTTAAACCTGGTTTGATCCATTGTTTCTATTTCGTTGCTAAACATTTTGGCAATTTTTATAAATGCTTCCTCATTTAAATGGGTATAAATATGATCTTTTTGCTTTATAAGATCAGTGACTTTTATAGGCATTACCATTCTTCATGTGGCCACCTCTCCACGCCCCCCCCCTTCATTACCAACTCAAACATTCCCGCGCACCCGGGCCTCTAATCACACCTGCACATATTAACCGCGGCGCATTAGTGCCCGATTACCTGATAACCCTAAAAGCTCATCAATCCAACTCCGGGGGACAAATGACACACGACTTTTTAAACATCCACCTCAATCGCCATTACTTATCAGCTTAGCGCCACTGATGGAAGGTCCCCCTCATCGACAAATGGATCCGTCGGTTAGTGTGAATATTTGATTACTTTTCTGTAATTAAAGTGTGCATTTGTGTTGAATGTACGATTATCCCATTTGATCTACAGGGGGCTTGACGGCGTCCTTGGAATATTAAAAGCAGCGAATGTGCAGCTGTGGGGCAGTCTATGAGAAGTAGGCAGTTATAGACTAGCTTTGGATTACAATGTTTTTAAAGGTCCCATAATGTCCCGCTCCACTCTTACTGTAAAATACCTGAAAGGACAGGCAGTGAGACAAGTTCTCATTTTGGTACATTTATTTGAAGAAATGTCAACAGGTCATGCACTCTGCAGCCGCGGCCGTGCTGCCCCATGTGAAGTGTGTGTACAGAAAAATGACTTCTTGCCATCTAAATACAAAGTAGGATGGGCTAAACGGGGGAAAATGTTCATCATTAGCTCATAATCATGTGTTTCAAAGAGGAAAGTGTGAAGAGTGTTGCGATGCGCTGCTGGAGCACTTCGTGTTCTGACCTTGGACTGATTAGAGCACCTTTCGGATACAACCCAAACAATGCCACTGTTATCTGGAAGCGGCCTGTTACGTACAATATCCCAGGCGCTTCATTTTCATATATATTTAAACTACGTGAAAGTGACCCTTACAACAACAATATTCGTCATATTGCAGAATTTACAATGGGCAGCACCTCCTTTTGGATTTTGATTGGGTGGAACTAGGGCCTGCATGATATACAAATGAGCTAATAGCAATTTCTCTGACTTATGATTCAATTTACGATTTTCTGAATGACGTCAACGCTGATAACATCCCCGAACCCCCCTTCTTCTCAAAGGTAACCAAAGGTAACTTTCAAAAGTTTTTCTTTCACATGATTGATAGTCCTGAACATCGGCAGCAGAGTAAAATGGCTATCGACACAACATGAGTGACATTCTCATTTACTGCAGCCGAATCAACAGCTAAATAATCCTGAACATGGACGGCTGCATTTACCCCATTCTTTAATCACGCATGGACGTTTTAGAAGAGAAAATGAATCAGTCGCGGTTTGTTGATGTATGTAGCTCAATTGAGCATCTTTTCAAAACTGCTGTAAACATCATGGTACTTATTCATCACTTTTCTGCTTCATGCAGCAACAACAACTCCTAAAGACTTCCCCCGCTCACTTCCGTCAATAACCTTTAGGAGTTACTGCGCGGACGTTTTACTCCTCGTATCATTACGCCTCACAATATAGTCCCCCTTTTTATTTGCTTATAAAATCGACACGTTACATTTCTGTGTAAATATACTTCGCATGAAAACACTTCACGTAACTTTATTTAAATAGGGAACACGTGGAAGAGCTTGGTAACTTCTATCGTGAGCTTTTTCGGAGCTATATGACATGTGGGAGAGGCTGCGTTTGTGCTCCGTTTGTGTGACAGAGCGCACGGACAAAGACCAGACGGGGATATATTAACTCGGCTAAAGTGAGGTAAGAGCATATCTCAGTATGTACAAACGGTGGCCTATTCCTTTAAAGGAACAGGCCTCCATTTTTCCACACTGAGATATGTTCTTACCTGAGCTTAGACGACTTGATGCATACCTGTCTGGTCTTTGTGCGTTGCCTCAGTCACGCAAAACGACCAAAGATGTTGTTAGCGTTTGGCCTAACCCAACATATTACATACAAGTTGGAAGCCTGGCTGGAGGTGTGGTGTGGTGCGAGGAGTTTACCGGCCCTTCTCCTTGTGTTGCTGCAGACGGCTCCTTGGATGGTGTTTCCTTACCTGGTTCATCTGTGCTCAGCCATATGTTGCATTGTGTCCATTATTTCAGAGACTGTATATATGGTATGTCCTCGGGGTGTTTTCACTGGCAGGCCCTACCTAGCCCTGTGCCTGGTCTACCCCGAGGCCAGAGCCAATCCGGTCTGACCAGGCATAAGTTGGCTGTGGCCAAAGTGTCTGATTGGTCAGAACAGAGAGAGCCCTCACTATTACCATGCAGGTCATTAGGATTGAATATTTCACAATATCAAACCGCTGTTGAAACAGTTCATTTAGCCGCAGTTAGCTCAACTTTAGCTGGTGTTGGCATAACACTAGCATGTAGCTTACCTTCATAGTTTATAGTCTTGTAGCTTCTTCTTTTCTCTAGTATTGGCCTTGGCACCTCTGAATAACTACAGAAAGTCCACCAAAAAGTAGCATTTGTCCACATTTGTTCTCATCGTGGCTCACAAATCTGTTCATCGCTTTTCTGTTTTTCCGTTAGTAATGTGTATTCTAGCGTGTGCATTTGTGTGGGAGCACCGCCCACAACAACTGCAGGAAACCCTCGCCTGTACTGGGTAGAGTAGAGGCTGTTGTAGCCACTTGAGGTTAGGCTACAGCAGCAGCAGCTCAAACCTCAATTTTGATGTCAATCAAACAAGTTTTATTTGAAAAATGCTTCACAACAACCAAAGCTGACCAAAGTGCTGTACACAACAAAAATACATGTGATCTTGAGCTTAATCGTGCAGCCCTAGGTGGAACTACGCAATCGATATTTTTCTAGGGCTAATCTAACTCAGTTATCATCATTTGGCAGTAACAGCACCTCAATGGTTTGGGGGGAAAAACATTATTATTATTTTTTACCTATCACCCAGCCTTTCATTTTGTCCTGAAGAGATCTCCTCACCATTTACTTTGTATTAGCTTTTACTTATATCATTAGCTTTTGAAAACAAAAACCAACCGGCGGACAGAAATAGCCTCCTCTCCCGGGCAGTTTGGCGTGATAGGTAGGTGGGCTCCTGCGAACACATTGCAAAACCGCACCCGCCCACTCACCATGTGGTGGATTTTCGACCCCTTAAAAAAAAAGCACTCATTCATGGCTTTGTTTGTGAAAATTCCAGTTGGCACAGGAGCGGTAAAGGCTGCATACGCTCCAAAGCTAGCAATTTTTCTTTCTTTTTTTCTGAGAAGATTATTGTTCACAAGTTGTTTCAGCCCACTTGGGAACTTGTGGGTCTTCGACGCTCATTTTCTTTATCGTTTCAGCGTAAAGGGACCGTGTACGACCACTTTCGAGCTCTTTGATTCTTCGCCACGTCTCCGAAAAATTCCACCATCTATCAGTTTGTACTTATCTTTTTTTGAGAGAGAGAGCGAGAGAGAGAGAGAGAGAGAGAGAGAGAGAGCGAGAGAGAGAGAGAGAGAGAGAGAGAGAGACAGAGAGAGAGAGACCAATTTGAAACGTGCATCATCACTGATGGGAAAAAAGTGTATTGCAGTCGAAAATTTCTCTAAATTGCATTATTTTGATGGGTAGAGAATGGTTAGAGCAGGCGTCTTAAACATTCGGACATTTATTTGTATTTTTTTGTGGCCCGTGAGATGATTTCTTATTGATATTATATCCGGCCCGCTGGTACATTGCATTGAACATGTTAGAACTACATTTCCCGCGGTAGCGCTAACGGCGCTCTTCCCTCCATAGACTAGCATAGCGGACCGTGCGGACACGAGGATGACAACGTCAGACAGGGGAAGGGAGAGGCACCGCTTCTGCAAACGACTTAGCAACTCTTTTCAACAAAGAAACGGCCAAAAAGCAGCGGACTGTGAGAGCGGAGCTTCTGAATCAGGTCGGAGACTGTCAGAACGTGAGGAGAAAGTGAGGAGCCTTTTCTCTCCATCTTTCTCTCAGAGCAACATTATGTGCTCACAAGAAGCACATCCTGTTAAATCATTTCATCTTTATTAAGGACACATGTGCGGACACATGATCCATAGTTAAATGAAAAATAGAGAATATGGAAATGTATAAAAATACTGCAAGTAATTACAGCAACATTAACAGTAAAAACTATAAGCCCCATTGGTCAACAGAGTCTGTAGAATGGCCTTTACACATTTATTTCATTTATTTGACAGGGTAATAGTAAATGAATACAGTACAAAACAAGCTTGTAGGGCCTCTCTCACACTACATTAAAATGACATTTGCATTTCATTCTAAATAGGCCAACAGACAGACACTGGACCTGACTCCTGAAAGATCATTCATTGATGCCCTGAACCAAAATGAGATTGAGTCTGAGTCTTAGCTTAAAAATGTTTAAAAAGAAGCTTAAAATGTGCAGATAGGTCATGTACAGTCTATTTTAAGGTATATTACAGCAAACAATAAAAAGTTGCTAAGTGATAATTGACTTAATATACAGTAAAGGCTCAGTCTGTGGTGGCCCCCAGTCCAAATGAGTTTCAGACCCCTGGGTTAGAGCCAGGTATGTACAGATATATCTTTGTTCACATTGCAGATACAAAGATTTCTTTCAGATGGGATTTTAGGATGTGCAAGAATAGATTTTGGGAAAACCGTTAAAAGTTCCCATATTGATCTAAAAAAGCAGTTCATCCTAAACAATTGAGTGAGACTCTGCATCTCTGCTCTTTCCATCTCGGCCCCAAAACGGCGAACAGGAGAGATGGTCGTGAAGGCAGCGCAGTGTCAGGCAAAGAGATGCAGGTGAAACAACAGCTCACGGCGGATATCGTGGCTGTGGGAACAGTTTCTTTGCTGCTTCTGAAGTTTCTGATCGCTCTTCATTTGACGAAGATTGGCCTCATGTGCCCAAAGAAAGAAAGATCTGAAACAGGAAATCTCTGACTGAGACAGTTCTTCGGACGTCGACTTGTCATGCGTAATCGTAATGCGTAATAAAAGCTTTTGTTTGAATGAGTCAGCATTGGCATTTTATGCTTTAAAATTTCAAATGGCAAAATAAGCAAAAGCTGTATTTTAGTTATGAAACTACATAGCAAAGTTCAGGAATAGATTGGGAAGATTCAGCGGTAGAGAAAGAAAGTGAAGAGGATGAATCAAAGGCGTGGATTAACACAGCTCTATCTCTCTCCATGTCTCAGCAGTATTGGCTCCGGTGTTGGGTTTGGCCGCTCTCTTAGGTTTTGTCTCAGTCTTTTGGACCAAAATGCTTCAGTTTTAGTCACATTTTAGTCATTTCTAAATGTGATACTTTTAGTCACGTTTTAGTCAAAAGGTTTTGGTCAGTTTCATTATACATTTCATATATGTTTGTGCAGCACTTTGGATACTTATTTTAGTTGTTGAAATGTGCTATTAAATAAAGTTGGATTATACAAAGTAATTAAGTATTACTATTTTAAAAAGTATAGCGCTTGTGACAGATTAAACTACGAAAGGCAGAAGCATCTCCTCATCCTCTGATGATCACTTTGAGATGTTTTATGTCTGCACATTCGTTCATCAACATGCTTTCTGCGTTAATAATAATAATAATAATAATAATAATAATAATAATAATAATGCTGCATCATTATTATATAGCTCTTTTCTGGACACTGAAACTGCTTTACATTGCATTATTCATTCACTCCATACTTGGTGGTGGTAAGCTACTATTGTAGCCACAGCTGTCCTGGGGTAGACTGACTGAAGCGAGGCAACCAGTGTGCGCCATCGGCCCCACTGACCACCACCAAACACTCACTCACTACATTGGCACAGACTTCCTGGTGTTCCCAAACGGTCCTTATCCAAATACCGAGCAGGCCCTTCCTGCTGAGCTTCAGAGGGCTGACGGGTTCGGGCGGAGCGGAGGTGGTGTGGCCTCGTTTATACGGTACAGTATTTATTTATTTATTTTCAACTTTGTTTACATGCAATATATTTACAATTTTGCTACTGTATGCCAGGGTATGTTAAAAAAGTTAAATACTCTACCCACCCTCCTCCCCAACCAAAGGCCAATCAACCACTCACACAAAAACACACACACTTCCTTAAGGTAATACAGAACTTACATTTCAATCCAGGTGAAAACAATATTACAATAATAAATAAAAAGAATAATAAAATAAATAACATTTTATAACAAAAGACTATATGTACACACATTCTAGTCGTCCTCAAAAGAGATATTCAAAGAGTCGATGTGCCGCAGAAAGGGATCCCATGTGTTGTAGAATGACTTTACTGCTCCAAACAGCGGAAGCTTCAGAGTGGACAATACCTCTGGTACCCAGCGCACATGTGACGGGACAGGGAAGTTCCAGTTTAATCAACCTATGGGCCAGCAAGGTGGTGAATGCTAATACGCCTTTAAATGCTTTTGGCAGGCCCAAAACAGGAGGGAGACCAAAAACATCTGATATGGAATTTGGAACAATAGTAGTAACTTTCACTCTGCTGTAGGGACCATGTGTTGTGCTCTTAATAATGTCTTGAATGAAAAAAAAAAGATTAATCTGAAATTTATGTTGGATATTATTGGGGAAGTGAAAATGTACCAGGTTTAAATCTATGTTTTTATTTCACTGATATATTAGTTACAAAGTTATTCTCAGATTGAAGCTTAGATATTGTATTTGTTTTAAATAAGCTATTAATAAGTGAAAATGTTTTGCACCTTGTCTTTTGCTGTTCAAAGCTCATTAAATCAGGCTAGGAATTGGAAAAAACAACTAAACCTGAACTAAAATGAATTATTAACCACTTCACTATACTATGTGTTCATATTGGAAAGCCCCAGCGTGTCGCTTAGATCAGTGACATGACACCGATATGACCATTTAGTGGATGTCTTTTTCTTTCAATCCTTTCACTCCTCGTTCAACCAAAGGTGACATTTCACACTGACGCCTGGCTTTCCCTCTGATTAAAAAGCAGCTTACGCGTCTGTAAGCGCACACGCTACTGCCCCCTAATCCCGCATTAGTAACACGCCTGTACGCCGGGGCACTCAGGGTAACAGGGCTTTTCTGTCTACCTGTGATGGATTAGTGAAGGCGAGACGCGCTCATGATGAATGGCTTTTTGTTTGGCGGTTCAAACTGCAGCATCTTGTCAGTTCAAACCCGTAGATTACTCAGAGGCACGTGGAAGTTTCCAGTCTTGGGTCACAACGCATACTTTGTTGTCAAAACTTGGAAAAGACAATGAGGGATTTCTGGATGAGCGTGCCGGTTCTGATTATTTACAGTGGGATGCAAAAGTGTGGGCACCTCTGTGAATCTTCACGATTTTCCTTCATAAATCATTGGTTGGTTAGGAGAGTGAACAGGAGAGAACAGTTATATTTCAGAAGTGAAATAAAGTGTATATGATTTATGGGAAGGATGCAAAATTAGGCATGTGCATAAATTTAGTCACCACAAAAAGTACAAAAAGTATTTTGTGCATCCTCCTTTTGCAGAAATAACTAAATGAATCTCTAAAACCGTAAATATACGGCTGATAGAGAATAAATACAATCCATAAGCAGAAGTTTGCAGTTTGTGTCCATAGAGTTGATGATGTCTGGATAAATGGATAAACCTGAGCTGCTCTCTCTTCTAAACTATGACATCTGCAGTCTCTCTTTGTAAAGTACATTCCTGTCCAGCGCAGCTTCAGCACATGAACAATAATCTCTTCATCTTCATCTTCATCTTATCTACTCCTCTGTTTATTTGGTGTTGGCGATTGTCTGTCTGCCATTTCTGCTTTTCTTTTGTCACTCCCCAAGGTGGCGGCTCCAGCCACGCTCCCGCTAATCTCCCAATTTTACAGTGACGGAAACAAGTTGTGGGGGATATATTTGCATGATCTGGCAACGCTATCCTTGAGAACAATCAGTCCTTTGCACACGCACACACACACGTACGCACGCACGCACGCACGCACGCACGCACACACACACACACACACACACACACACACACACACACACACACACACACACACACACACACACACACAGGCCTACAGCACAGGTAAATACAAAGTAAGAAATGACATCAACAGATACAGTGCCTCTCGTAAGTATTCATGCACCTTGAACTTTTGCACATTTTGTCATGTTTACAACCCTAAACATAAAGATTTTACGTTCACACAAAAGTAACCGACAACTGTGAAGTGAAAGCAAAATGATACATGATTCTGTTATTTTTCAAAAAATAGAAAAGTGAAAAGTGGGGCGTGCATAAGTATTCATACAGCATTTTCTGAGAGCATTAAATTGCCTTTATAACATTCCTCATGACTCCAGAATGTTCACACCTTGGCCTAACGGTTAAACAGAGGCACCTGTGTGTGATCTACTCTCAGTATAATTACAGCTGTTCTTTTAGGCCGTCAGAGCTGTGGTCGGAGTGTGTTGGTCACTAAACAACATCATGAAGGTCAAGGAGCACCAGAGAGGTCAGGGATAAAGCTGTGGAGGAGTTTAAAGCAGCTTTAAGTTACACAAAGATTTCCCAAGATTTAAACATCTCCCGGAGCAACTGTTCAATCCATCATTCAGAAATGGAAAGAGTAAAGCACCACTGCAGACTTACCAAGACACGGCTGTTCACCTAAACTAACAAACTGAACAAGGAGACACTGGTCAGAAATACAACCAAGTGCCCCAAGATAACTCTGGAGGAGCTGTGAAGTCCTGCCGCTGAGCTGGGGGAATCTGTACATGGGACAACTATAAGTCGTATCTACACAAATCTGGCCTTCATGGACGAGTGGAAGAAGAAAGCCATTATTGAAAGGAGGCCATTAGAAATCCTGTTTGAAGTTTGTAGAAGTCATATGGAGGACACAGCTCCATGTGGAAGAAGGAGCTTTGGTCAGATGAGACAAACGTTATGTATGGAGCAAACCTGACACTGCTCATCGTCCTGAGTGCAGCATCCCCAGTGTCAAATATACGGGGGGGAGCATCATGCTGTGGGGCTGCTTTTCCTCAGCGGGGACTGGGGAGACTGTAAGAATAGTTGTGAAGATGGATGGAGCCAAATACAGGGACATTTTGGAGGAAAACCTGCTGGAGTCACAAGAGAACTGAGGCTGGGGCGGAGATTCACCTTCAGCAGGACAATGACCCTAAACACAAAGATAAATCTACAATGGAATGGTTCAATAAAAACATATTAATGTGTTAGAATGGCCCAGTCAAAGTCCTGACCTAAATCCTATTGAAAATCTGTGGAATAATCTGAAAACTGCTGTTCACAAACACTCTCCTTCTAATGTGACAGAGCTGGAGTTGTTTTGTAAAGATGAATGGGCTAAAATGTCAGTCTCTACATGTGCAAACCTTGTAGAGTCAAACCCAAAAGACTTGTGCTGTTATTAGAGCAAAAGGGGGTTCCACAAAGTATTCATTCATGCTGTATGAATACTTATGCACGCCCCACTTTTCGGTTTTCTATTTTTTGAAAAATAACAGAATCATGTATCATTTAGCTTTCACTTCACAGTTGTCGGTTACTTTTGTGTGAACGTAAAATCTTTATGTTTAGGGTTGTAAACATGACAAAATGTGCAAAAGTTCAAGGTGTATGAATACTTTCGAGAGGCACTGTACACACACCTGGCACGATACACCCATGAGAAAAAATCTCCCTATTTTTCACAACCCAATGTCCGGCTCACTTTAAACCCTGGTGTTGTGAAATAGAATGTAAACTGTAAAATGTACTGTCTTGTTGAGTAACCATGAAACAAAAGCTGAAATGACTATTAAAAACAAGCCGTTAACTGGATGGTTGCATATCATTATTGGATGAACTCACCCGCTCAGGCACTGCAGATGGAAACTAGCTTGAGCTAAATCTGAAGTGAAGTGTCTTTTATTCAGGCTTTCGCACAATGTCATGTCAAATACAGTAATAATGCTAAGCTAGTCTTAGTGTGGACCTTCTTTCACTCGTCTGAACTCTCTTGCTCAGCTGTGGTACAGGGTCTCGCCTGAACGCCGACATATTGCACACGATCCTTAGCAGCTATCAGGCCCGCTGGCCGACAGATAGAAAAGGGGGGGGGGGAGATGCTAAATGAAGCGCTCAGGTGATCCTCCGGGACGCGGCCGCCATGTTGGAGTCCAGAAACACATTTATATTTAAAGAGCAGCCTCTCTCAGCACTGATTTGCTCCAAGAGAAAGAATCAATAGTAAGTATTCCAGGCAATCCCCCCGGCCTACTCTATATATGCGGCTTGAATCACACCCGGCCAGTCAATATCGCGGATTTGTGGCCTTTTATTCCATTTATTTTTAAGCCAGAGAATCCATTAGCCGTGTCTTTCGCCTTTCGCACTTGCAGTCAAATGTAATGTCGTGAGTATACTCGGATTGATTGATGAAAATGTTGTAATGACAGACTTGGGCTAAACCACCAACTGTTTCGGATTTGAGAATAAGGGGAATTTTCCGGCGCCCTTACCAAGCTCCGAGGCATACGTTATAGTTTCCCCCCGGCAAAAACCAGAGACTTGACAGCTATGCTAACCTCGCGACGACTGCAGTTCTCCGGATTCTACCGATCTTCCAAGTGTGCATAAAAGGGTCTACCTATATATCACACAAGGAGAGTCAACTCCTGCGTCCATGTTTATGCTGATTATTTGATCACATGTAGGGTTTCATATTTGAGAATTGTGGCCTGGGAGAGTGTTTCCCCGCCGGCCGCGCACACATCCCGCACTCATGCGTCCACAAACTGTCCCTGTAGAAACACTGGTTCTCCCTGCGGCTCCACCTTCAGCCCGGACATTCTTACCTGCTCTCAGCCCGTCTGCCTCTGGCGCTCGGGCCAACCACGTGACCCGGACTCATCCACTCTGTTCGCTTTGTAATCATTTTGTGATTTCTTGTGGTTGGTGTGTGAGTTTCTGTTATCCGTAGGGCAACTTGTTTTCATTAGTTTGGTGTGAATATTTGGTATTATTTTCTATTGTTTTGTGTCTCTTTGTGTGATTGTTTAATACCCCCAGCCCCTCCCCCGTCTGCCCGGGGGAGGGGCTGGGGGTATTAAAGGGGAGCATTTGGGCTCTGTGGTAGTGGGAGTGTGGAGTTGGGCTGGCTGGGTGAGGAGGCCATGGATTTTCGTAAGACCTTTGTAAATACTTGGTTTTTGGACAGCGTAAATCTTCTCAGAAATATATCATAGCAGTATATATTACATTTTAGTGTGGATGTTATTGCTGTTAGAGATTTTAGATTATTTGCCTGACATTTTTAGGGGTGCTTCAATTATTTTTTAGGGGTGTTTGAGCACCTGGTTCCACTCTTGCAACATCTCCACTTTAGTAGCTCCTACGGTCTCCATACTTAATAATCAAATCCCCAGCCTGATGTACTGAGCTTTAAAGGCAAAAAACAAGGTGGAACTTCAATTCTTTTAACAGATATTTTTCACTTATGAATAGCTTATCTGAAATCTAAACAAGCTCCCAAATCCCCTCCGAAAAAAAAGATCGGGCATAGATCAGGCATAGATCGGACACAGATCGGACACAGATCGGGCATAGATCAGGCATAGATCGGACACAGATGGGGCATAGATCGGGCATAGATCGGGCATAGATCGGGCATAGATCGGGCATAGATCGGGCATAGATCGGACATAGATTGGACACAGATGGGGCATAGATCGGGCATAGATCGGGCATAGATTGGGCATAGATCGGACACAGATCGGACATAGATCAGGCATAGATCGGGCATAGATCGGGCATAGATCAGGCATAGATCGGGCATAGATCGGGCATAGATCAGGCATAGATCGGGCATAGATCGGGCATAGATCGGGCATAGATCAGGCATAGATCGGACACAGATCGGGCATAGATCAGGCATAGATCGGACACAGATCGGGCATAGATCGGGCATAGATCGGGCATAGATCAGGCATAGATCGGACACAGATCGGACATAGATCAGGCATAGATCGGGCATAGATCGGGCATAGATCAGGCATAGATCGGGCATAGATCGGGCATAGATCGGGCATAGATCAGGCATAGATCGGGCATAGATCAGGCATAGATCGGACACAGATCGGGCATAGATCGGGCATAGATCAGGCATAGATCGGGCATAGATCAGGCATAGAAGACACAGTGCCATCGTCCACCGAAGGACAAATACCCGGTTAACCCACCGCCAGCCTCGTCTCTGCTGACGTGTGGAAAAGCTGCCACGGCTCGAGCACAAAACACAAGTGGTCACATAATCAGAGCTCCATCTAAACCCGAGAAAGCCTATGAATTCTAAATGTCAGGTCCGCAAGCGCACAAAGACCAAGCCCGCTTCAATCATGCTTTTCTAATGGGGTTTTGTATCTATTTTTTGTCTGTGATATTCTGCTGTTTCCCGCAGTCTCTGGGATTCAAACTTTTGCCAAACAATGCCCCGTGTTCAGGCGTGTGTATGTTTGATTGGGGATGACTGGTTAGCCACACGACAATAGGTTCCCAGGTTTGATTGTCCTGTTCTGGCTCACGATCAGGAGATGGGTCCCAGGGCCGCGGTCGCCCACTGCTCCTGACAGGTTGCCCAGGTTGAGTGAAAGGATCGAGTGCAGAAAACCATTTAACACGTTCTTGCTAATGTACAAGCTGAATTGCTGTGGAACCAGTGGAGCTCAGGTAATCCCTCACAGGTCTGTTGGATTCTGATATGCAAATGTGAAAACATTAAGGTCACCTAAGTAGTCACTTTTTTTTTTGTCCTGCTAGTGTTCCATCATGAAACTCTTAACCAAATATAGCTCAGGAACTGGAAATGGGTTTGGCACTCAGAGGAAAGCTCTGACACACCTGTGTGTACAGTGGCAGGAAAAAGTAAGTACACCATGTTGAATTTCTTACATTTCTGCCAACATCAGTCACACATTCAGTCTACTGAATATTTTGTTTTCCAATAGTGCTATGGAGCATCCAAGAGCTCTTTCGCAAACCAAAGTTAAATATTTTAGGAGGAACACACAACATCATGTGAGAAGGACAAATGGAACAGCACATCAACATCTTCACCCTCTCCTCACTGTGAAGTCTGGAGCAGGAGAATCATGATGTGGGGCTGTTTTTTTTTACCTCAGGGCCTGGACAATGTGATATAATCAATGGAAAAATGAATTCACACGTTTATCAAGATATTTTGCCTTCTCACAACAGCATGTGAATAAGTAAGTGAACCCCTGTATTAAATATCTGCTGATCCGTCTTTTGCAGCAGTAACTGCTTTTCTGTAGTTGCAGATCAGATGATCACAACCATCAGAATGAATCTTGGATCATTCCTCTTTACAAAACTGCCACAGTTCAGCAAGATTCAGGGGTGAACTTACTTATTCCACACTCTACTTGTGAATGTTTACATGTTATGGCCAAAAAATATATAATGAAATGTAAATGTTTGGGTGGTATTAGTTCAAGCAGACACTGTTTAATCATTCCTGTGATTTTACTAAAGACCGGACCACATTTTGTGACCAGTTTTGGCAGAAATGTAAGAAAAAAACATGGTGTACTTACTTTTTCCTCCCACTGTATATACATGGGCTGATTGTGTCATGTGGTCAGAAGTCACATGACCCGACATTGTTAAGGCGGATCTTTAAAATATTTTCCATATTTACATTAATCGACACATAATGGCAAACAAATAGAAGAGGTGTGAACAGTGTAACCACAACGTAATGCTATTAAACAACAATAAATATAGTTACATATTGTACATATGTATAAACCGATATGGACAAATATTTACAAACATTCTGAGATACAGGACATTTAACACCATGACTACACAAATGCAGTGAAGGTATGGCATAAACAAATACTCAGGCACTGTAGTATGAGTGTGAACATAGGAGTACAAGTCCGAGGAAAGGTCAGAGATCGAACTGTTGAGACCTTTTGGCCTTTGTGTGTCGAGAGGATGAATCCAGAAGGCTTCGCTTTTTAGAAGCAAGTTGTTATTATCACAGTTCCTGTTAGAGAGATTGATTTGTTCTGTTCCTAAATACTTCAATGTGCTCACATTATGATGGGCTGATGGAAAGTGTACCACTGCAGGGCTCTTGCAGGATCATGGTTACGTATATTGGATCGATGTTCAGAAACTCTGTTTTGAAGAGGTCTTGCTGTTTTTCCGATATAGGCCAGCCCACAGGGACACTTCAGCATGTAGATGACATTGTCCGTGTTACAGGTGATGGTTCCCCTTATAGGTAGGATTTCCAGGTCCTTGGATGGTTGAAGATTTTAGTCTTGTGTGTGAAATTACATCAGGTACCTGTAGTTGCCTTGTGCGATGTCATTTAAAAAGTGAGTTTGGGTAGATGGAGGCAGGTTAGCTCTTATGAGCATGTTGCTCAAGTTGGGTGGGCTTTTGTAAACAACGTGTGGCAGTGAAGAGAAGTCTTTCAGATTAGGATCTGATTGGATGATGTACCAGTATTTGTTAACAATGTATTCAAAGTGACATAGTTGACTTTTGGCTCCTTATTAATAACCCTAGGCGGTCAAGGCATTGTTTTTGTGTGACATGGTCAAAACGGTCTCGTGCTGCAGAAATCCATTTGTTATTGTATTGTCTGTGTTCAAAGCGTTGGACCAAGTCATCAGCTAGGACTTGATCGTCTTAATCAGAACTATACAGATGCAGATCCTGTTGAATTGATAAATTGGAAGGCTCCTTTTAAGTGCTTTTTCTGTATAGTACTGAACCAAGTTTATTTGAGTCTTTGTACATTAAAATGTCCAAGAAATGCATTTGGCAAGAGTCATATTCCAGTTAATGGAGTTCATAAAGTTGTGAAAGTCCTTTAGGTGAGCTTCTGTCCCTTTTCATATGAAGAATAATGTCGTGGATGAACCGCTTCCAATTTAGCAGGTGGTGCAAGTGTGGGTTGCGATCTCGGTTGAAGATGATCCACGTATCCAATGTAGAGGGATGTGAAGCTGGGAGCCATTTTAGAGCCCAAGATTGGAAAGAAAACGACGAAACGACGTTCCCAACGGCGAAAGCTTGAGGAGGAGGAGGAAGAGGAGCTGGACGCTGCCGAGGAGTCCGGAGCGGGTGCTCAGCCCCTAGGAGAGCTCCTTGACCTATTGAAAGGTTTTATGGCGACTCAACAGAGAAGAGAGGAAGGGCTGCTTGGCGAGCTACGCGGCCTCCGGGAGACATTGCATCCAGCCACTCCTCGGGAGGACAATTTCGGCAGGGAGGAGACCCCGAGGACAAGCAGTCCGCGGGTAGCACTACCGACACCTGCACCTAGGAGGAGACGGGAGAGTGGTTCTACAGCTTTGCACCGTCCGCAGGAGGGGAGCTCTGGTGATCTGGGCCTAGCACAACCCCAGGTGGAGCAGAGACCGTATGCAGGGGAGTCGAAGATCCCGCCTTACCAGATGGGGGAGGATATCGAGAACTATCTGTTGCGCTTCGAGAGAATGGCAAGGACCTGGAGATGGCCAGAGACTGAGTGGGCCTGTCGCCTTGTGCCGCTCCTATCGGGGAAAGCTTTGGAAGCGTATACAGCCATGGATGAGGAGGAGGCGCACTGCTACTTGGATCTGAAAGCTGCCTTGCTTGCCAAATTCGACATATCCTCGGAAACATACAGACAGCGGTTTCGTGCCTCGACTGTTCCGCAGGGAGAGACGCCGACTGAGACCTACCATCGTCTGAAGGGCCAGTACCGGCGGTGGGTTCGTCCGGAGCAGCTCACCAAGGAGCAAATCGGGGAGATCATCATCCTGGAGCAGTTACTCCGCGTCCTGCCTGCAGAGGTCCACACCTGGGTCAAAGAGCATGAACCACAGGATGGCCTGACGGCAGCGAAGCTGGCGTTGCAGCACCAGAACGCACAGCGAGGGGGACCTCCACGCTTCACCAGCTCAGCGCCACGACCGACTCCGCAGTCTGCCCCGGCCGGGAACACCGGAGAGTCCCGCTATGACTCGCGAGGTACAACCGGCTCTGCCACAATCCAGCCAGTATCCGGTAAGCCTTTTCTTTGCTATCACTGTCAGCAACAAGGACATAAAGCCTTGGTGTGTCCAGCTCGAAGGGACAAGCTCACGGGTGCCTGCTATGCACCTCGGGCAGAGGGTGAACTGTGTACTAACCAGGGCTTGAAGGAGCATACATTGAGAACTGTGACTCTGAATGGCCAACAGGTGACCGCACTGTTGGATAGCGTCAGTTTTACTTCTCTGGTGAAGAAGAACTTGGTACCGGTAACCTGTGTTGATTATGGCCTAAAAACTGACATAGTTTGCGTCCATGGGGATAGTCATGCATATCCGAAAGCTGCAGTGACGGTGGTGATTGATGATCAACCATATTTAATGACTGTTGCTGTAGTGGACAATTTACCTGTTGACATAGTTCTGGGCACTGACTTACCTGTGCTCCTGGGCCTGTTACAGAAAACAGACTGGGGGGTTGTTGGGGATGTGACTGTGTGTGATGTAACTGGCAATGTTTCATGTCCTGTGGTGACTAGGTCCCAAGCTAAAATGGCTTCGGAACCCCTGCCAAATTTTGATGATAGCCTTTTTGAGGGGGCCACCAAAGGGCCAAGAAAGTCCAAGCGGCAAAAGCGTTTTGAAAAACAGCTAGTGCTAAATGACAAGGTTTCGAACAGCCTAAAGGTTGATGAACTGTGGGAAGTACCAGAGAATATTGCAGAGTTACAGAGGCAGGATGTGACCTTAAAAACCTTTTTTCAAAAAGCGAATGCTAGCGTCAACACTCATGCTAATGTTACTGGCAAAGAACAGTTTATCATAGTGGATAGGGTGTTGTATGTCGATAGCAATGCTCATAGACGTCTGGTTGTCCCTGCGTCTGGTAGGCAATTGGTAATGCACGTTGCGCACACGCTCCCCTGGGCAGGGCATTTTGGCCGTCACAAGACCTATTTACGCGTCAGTTCTCGGTTTCATTGGCCCGGTATGTACAATGACATCCGCACATACTGCGTCACATGTCCTACCTGCCAAATGACATCTCCTGTTCGTAAATCTGATAGGGCACTCCTTCATCCGCTCCCAGTTATCCAAACTCCGTTCCGCAGGATAGCAATGGACATTGTTGGGCCGTTAGTCAAAAGCGCACGGGGTCACCAGTACATTCTCGTGGTCTGTGATTATGCTACCAGATACCCCGAGGCGTTTCCTTTACGTACCATCACTGCTCCTGCTGTTCTCCTGTGCCTGGTCCAGTTGTTCTCAAGGGTTGGGATCCCAGATGAAATCCTGACAGATCAAGGGACTAATTTCACCTCTCGTTTGTTGCAGCTGTTTCACAAGCAGTTGGGGATCACCGCCTTGCGAACCACCCCCTATCATCCTCAAACTGACGGTCTCGTTGAAAGGTTCAACCAGACGCTGAAAAGGATGCTTCAGAAGTTTGTAAGCGACACAGGGAGGGACTGGGACAGATGGTTGCCATTTGTTCTCTTTGCCTATCGGGAGGTACCGCAGGCGTCAACTGGATTTTCGCCCTTCGAGCTCCTGTACGGGTGGGATGTGCAAGGACCCTTGGATTTGCTGGATAAAGCATGGACCGCATTGGAACCCAAGGCCAGCGAGCGGAGTATTGTCCAGTACGTACTGCAAATGAGGGATCGCCTGTCCAGGTACCGGGTTGAGGCTGAAGAGAACCTGAAGGAGGCTCAAAAGAAGCAGAAGACCTGGTATGACCAACAGACCAGGCGAAGAGATTTCCAGCCAGGCCAAAAGGTCCTCTTACTGCTTCCCTCCTCCAACAGCAAGTTGTTGGCCAATTGGCAAGGCCCATACACCATCACCAGGAGGATGGGACCTGTGACCTACGAGGTGCATCAGCCGGATAAGAAGAGGCCCAAGCAGACCTATCATGTGAACCTCCTGAAGGAATGGAAGGAGATCTCCCCAACCATTCCGGTACCGGCGTTCCTGGTGAGGGAGGTGGAAGTGGAGGAAGAGGAGGACCCTGGTGTTCCGGTAGTGACAAATGCTTCCGAACCTCATTTATATCGATTTTCGAAAGCTAAATTCCATTTCCGAGTTTGGTGCTTATCCTATGCCAAGGATAGACGACCTCCTGGACCGCATTGGCTCTGCAGCCTTCATCACGACCCTGGACCTGTGTAAAGGCTATTGGCAGGTGCCGCTGGAGCCCTCCAGTAGACCCTACACCGCGTTCAGGACACCAGCCGGACTGTTCCAGTTCACAGTAATGCCTTTCAGTCTGCATGGTGCCCCTGCAACTTTCCAGCGCCTTATGGACAGAGTGCTTCAGGGCTGTGACACGTTCAGCGCAGCTTACCTGGACGACGTGGTGGTTTTCAGTAGTTCCTGGGAGGAGCACGTCCAGCACCTGAGGACCATCCTGGGGAAGATTGAGACGGCTGGACTGACCCTGAATGTCGCCAAGTGTGAGTGGGCCCGCCATGAAACCAGATACCTGGGCTATCAGCTGGGAAGAGGAGAGGTACGACCCCAGATGGATAAGGTTGAAGCTATCCAGAAATGTCCTCGTCCTCGAACCAAGAAGGAGGTGCGATCCTTCCTGGGCCTGGCTGGATGGTATCGGAGATTTGTGCCACAGTTTGCCACGATTGCAGCCCCACTCACTGCCCTGACCATGAAGGACCAGAGGAACCCAGTGGCTTGGACTGGTGAGTGTGAAACTGCCTTCAGCACCCTGAAAACTCTCCTCTGTTCCTCTCCAGTGTTGCGCAGTCCGGATTTCAGTCGCCGCTTCCTGGTGCAGGTGGATGCCTCAGATGTAGGCCTTGGGGCGGTCCTTGTCCAAGGGGAGACCGGAGCGGAGCAGCCCATTTTGTACCTGAGCCGCAAGATGTTGCCTCGAGAATCCAGATACTCCGTGGTTGAGAAGGAGGGACTCGCCATCTAATGGGCTCTGGAGAGCTTGAAGTATTACCTGCTTGGGAGAGAGTTTGATCTGGAGACGGATCATCGAGCGCTCGCCTGGATCAACTCGATGAAGGACCAAAACAGCAGACTGACGCGCTGGTACCTCTCGTTGCAACCCTTCAAGTTTGTGATCAAGCACCGGTCGGGGAAGTCTAACCTGGTGGCCGACTACCTTTCCAGGTTGCCAAGACTTTGTCAACCTCCGGGAGGAGAAGGATGGTGTGACGGAGTGACCCCGTCCGAGCCCGCGGGAAAGTTACCGCGACCCACCTAGGACCTAACGCACACATCCACACTCACCTGTTGCTCGGTCCCGTTTTCCCTCCGTCTGTTCTGCGTTTGCGAAACGCTAGTAGTTCAACGTCCATCGCGGGGGTCTTGGGTGCACACTAGGCCGTCGCTGAACCATCTCCCTTCCATAACCCCGTGGTCCACCAAACATTCTTCCGTAACTCCGTGTTCCCCATCCATGTCCCGACGGGCAAACCGAGCGTCTGCACTCTTCCGTGTATATTGCGTCACGCGCGGGACGCCGGCGCATGACGTCATCATGGCCAGCCCAGTTTTTCAGTGAATAAATTATAATAAAGTTAAAGGGCAGTTTCTGGGCTCTGTGATTATGCTAATTTAGTTAGATTGATTTTCTGTGTGTGTATTAAATTGTGCAGGACTGGTTGTTACTGTTTTAGAGTAGTAAACAGTAAGTTGGTGGTGATTGGCTGAGGGGAGGGGCCAATGAGTATAAAAGAGGGGCGCTCTCTCACCCCATCCAGTCTGCGTTGGTCCGTCTACAAGGGAGGTAACTATGAGAGCCTTGTTTGCCTCATTATTGTAAATTTTGAAAATGTAAATAATGTATTGTTTGTTTGTTTTGTTTTTTTGTAGTAAGCACCTTGGGAACGTCGTTTGTATAAAGTAAAAATAAAAAGATGGTGTTATAAAAAACGTACAACCTTGTCACGCCGTTTCTAACACTATCAGCCATACGAGCCCCGTCACAGAGATCTGTAGATACATATTGGATTGAAGACAGAGCAATATCCAGTAGGTCAACTATACACTTGGCACAGGGTGTATCATCTGACCTACAGTTCAAAAATAATTCTGTGGCCTGTCGGTCCTTCTGGAATGGGACAGGTGTGTATAAAGTCTCAATGTCCATGGGTACGAGGAAACATTCCTCAAGAAGCTCAATAGTGTGTAGCATTTTTTTTTAATCCATAGAGTCTTTAATATAGCAAGGAAGTGCTATGATCAGCGGCTGGAGGCCATGGTCTACAAAGACAGAAATCCTTTCTCCATCACTAGGCGGGCCAGGCGATACCTCAGTGTATTTTTGATGTATTTTAGGGAGCATGTAGAAGCATGTGACAAGGTGTTCTACCATCAGTGTCACCATCCTCAAGCAGTTGGAGGAAAATAGCTTTAGCCTCAAACACAGCTGCTTTATTTATTTTTTACTTTTATATAAATGGAGCATTGTTAAGAATAAGTAAGTAATAAGTAATAATTTGACTCTGTGGCCTGGCGTTTCCTATTGTTTACAAAGGCGTGTATTCTGGGATCGAGTTCCCTGATGGCCGAGATTGACAAGCGTATTAACCAATCAGAGAATGTGGTCTGTGATTGGATTGTTGAACAACATGAAGTTAGCAGAGTTCCAGACTGTCCCACCTTTGAACACATGACTATGAATATTAAATCTGTCGCCTACTGAACAGTGCAGCTGAAGTAGCTAAAGTCTACTTCAGCTGCACTGTCCAAACAACGAGTCCAAAAAAACAAATACGATGCAACTGACAAAGATCAATGCTCTCATCCCCTGAAATCCGCACATCGCTGCGTCTTATCTAACAGAGGACGCCCGGCACAGAGGATTCCCAGAGGATCCCAGAGCGCGGTGGTGCAGAAGGGGGGCTGGCGAGGGCAGGTTAACTCCGGTCCTCCTCTCACCCTCAGAGCCCAGCGTGGGGCGCCTATCGCTGCGCTCTCCACATAGTGAGTGCGCCGTGGTCCCGCTGTGATGTGGAGTGGAGAGCGAAGCACTGTTTGTGCCGGTGCACTTAACCGCTGTTAACACGGAGAAAGCCAGGGGCTAAGCCAGGGGGAAAAGATGCAGTCCGAGGTGTGCGGTTAAGGATGAGCAGTGGGTATGTCATATGTTAAAGATCATGAATGAAGTAAAACAAAATACGTAAAGAATAGATACATTTTACTTGTCTCTTTTATTTTGCAAGTGTGATTCTAAATGTTACCCTTTCCACATTCTCCACTCAGGTCATTTTATTTAAATGATTAAATATAGATGTTGCCCAATTGGCTACAAAACAATTTAGTAAGTTTGAGAAAGAGGAAAAAAAAGTCCATGATGCCTGAATATGTGACTTTTAATGGTTATAACTAATGCAGGTGGTTAGCTTGACAAGCTTCTCTAAGCGCTACACTGAAGTCATTACAAATTCACTTGACACACTCAGTGTTGAGCTATTAATGATGCACTTTTAGTGGAGCATTTCCAGATGATTGGCCTATAAAGGCCATGAGATTGATCCAATCACAGGCACACGCTCCCGCAAAGGTGTTTTAATATCATAGTAAAAAAAATGTTTAGATGTGCTGCATTACTGTTTTGCTAATATAAGTATGATTTAAAGCAGTAACTCGTGCCCCTAGAGGCCATAAGTGCCACTGCAGGTGTCGTAGCATGTTATGTTTATTTACTCATTAATTGTCCGTGAGAGTAAATACTACACTGACAGAAAAGACAGGACAAGAGACAAGGGACAGAGGGATATGCGCGTCCCATCTCTTTTTTATGTGTCAGTGCAACTAAAAGTCATCCCTTCAGGATACTACAGCTTAAGAACTTGCAAACAGAGCACCAAGTACGCTTCCATAGTCAAACGGCTACATACTCTGCTTATGGAAATATTTCAACTCCATCAGCGAATCATCTTCAACCCACGATGTAGGCCGACTTGCGCTCCTCTCGCGCTTTCTTGATTTTGGGCCACAGTTTCCAATGGTTTTCCTTGTCCTCCTTTGAAAGATCCAGACTGAAGCGCAGACCACTTGCTTGGAGAAAAGCGCAGGTCTTGGCAGCCTTCCACAGATTGTCCTTGTGATGTCTCCAGACGAAGTTTTTGATGATTCTGCGAGGCCTCGGGTCATCGGCACGTTTTTTCCCCACGCAACATCAATGATTTTGTGCATCTTGTCCTTCACAGTTGGAAGCACTTCTTGACACACAGCAATGGCCTTCTCATGAACATTTTCATCCCCGGTTTCAGTCAGCCCGTGCAGCCTCAGGTTCCACCGTCTCCCGTAACTCTCCATCTCAGCTGCTCGGGCTCGCCTTTCTGAGTAGCATCCTCACATTTGCCAACACGGGTGTCAACGGCGGCGATCTTTACATTCACTACTTCCATCTCAGTGCGAATGGCGCCAATCATTTCTTCAAGGGCATCACTTCTTGAATTGATCAAATCAACAAGCATGCAGGCAGAAAGTTATGGAATCTGGAGAGTAAGCTCCTGAGAAGAGGAGGCTGACTCGGTGTGACGGGGAATTCCAGCTCATGCCCTGCTGGAAGTGAGCAGTCCATCCCGCCGGTGCCATTGTCGCGTTCGCTAGCGTTCTTTCTGTCTTGTTAGGCATCTTCAACGTTGTAAAGTTACAAAACTTGTCCAAGTGTGGTTGGGAAAATGGTATCAGGTGTAAGCTTCAAAATGTACTTAGTCATAAACGGTAAAAATAGTATTTTTTGGAGAGCTTGACGAAAGTCTGCCTTAAAGCACCATCATCTTGGCCGCGAACCCTGCGCAGTAGTTGTTGTGCACTTGGTAGCAGACGGGTCACCGCGGCAGCAGAAGCACGACGTCAAAAGCGCCTACGAAGACAAAAACTCTGAAAACATTGCTGTGCAGGATCGGGTTGTTGCAAATCCCTGGACAGACCACTGTGAAGCACCAGATCACGCTGGAATTTGAATTTTGAACTTTACGTCCACTGCTGCCAGTTGGATGCTAGTTGCTACAAAAGCAATGGTGCGTTCACAGACTGACGTAAACGCGCCTTGCATCGCTGCAGATCGAAAGCCATTTAGGATGTGTATAGTATGTTTAATATTGTGTCTAAAGGACAGGCCACCGTTTTTACATACTGAGATATGTTCTTGCCTGAGCTTAGACAAGTTAATGGGTACCTGTCTGGTCTTTGTGCGTGTCCTCAGTCACGCAAAACGACCAAAGATGTTGTTAGCATTTGGCCTCTCCCAGTATATTCCTATAGCTCCAAATGGGATGAAGTTGGAAGCGACCACGCTCTTCCACGGGTACAAAGACCAGACAGGTACGGATCAACTCGTCTACGCTCGGGTAAGAAAATATCTCAGTGTGGAAACAGTGGCCTCCTTAATACAGTCACTTATTTAATGTTTAAACTGTATCCAAATGAACTGTATTTGGGGGCGTCAGCTTAAGTAAATGGTTTAAATATTGGGTTAAAGGTGCGTTATGCAACTTTTTATGTGAAAAATAAAGTTGATATTTGTGCGTAACTGTTTTATCCACGCGATTGGCTCGAACCACCAGGGGTGCAGACTCAAACGAGTAATCTGCACAAGAGGAGCTCACAGTCAAAGTAAGCTCTGCTTTTATTTCCCGAGGCATCATTCCTGCTTTCAAATTAAAATGAAAACTCTTTGGGTGGTTCTCATCCAGGCGCTGCGGGTCCTCAGAGCTTCCTCTCTTTAAGAGCATAGCATTTGAACAAAATTAAACGATGGGATTCAAATGATGGGATTAATGGCTCTTTACTGGGAGCCAAGTCTTTGGGATCCGTTCATTTCAAAGAGCCGTTCAAAAGAATTCAATTTTAATGTAACACTTTAATAACTCCAGCCAGAAAACTCACAATATCTATGACGCGATTCACACATTGTTTTTATCTAAATCATCTAAAATCACAATGGGCCTAATAACAACACAGAAGGTTGAGTACCAGGGCTCTTTTCTACAGTCTGGCCTTGCTCTCAGCAGTTCCTGCAGGAGCACCGCTCCAAGGCAAGTTGTTCCATCGCCCCAAGCACTCCTAACAAGAATAATGTCTCCTGTTCTCTTCAGGCTTAAGGCAAATTAAATTAACCCAGGGGTGATTTGGCTTTGTCCAACTTAACTGCAATTAAGATACTTTCTAAAACCCATTGTTTCTCTGCAGGCGCCCCGCCGGCCCTCGCACTGCAGCTGTCGTACATTATAGAATTTCATTTTTATTTCTGACACTTTTAGTTCACCCCAATTGCCTTAAGGAAATACGTGTTTTGTCTATTTAATTTCTAGTAATAGCAGACATAGGTTTAGAAGAAAATAACCATGAACTTTGAGAATTCCATCCACACAACTGCAATAAGTAATCTTGAAATAAGTGTCTGTTTGTCCAGGATTTGAGTCTAATTTCAAGAAATATGTACACGGGGCAAGATATTGACACTTAGAAACCACTGCCAAAACTAGATGAAAAAAAAGCCACGCCGTGTAGAACTTTATACCCAATAAATAAAATCGAATTCAGCATTTTTTTCATATTAGATATTTTCATCATTAACAAGAAACAAACATGCGCCTTTGCTGTGAGCGGCTAACCTCTCCTAAGATATGACTGGACCAGGCCTTTCTGTGTGGAGTTGGCGTGTTCTCCCCGTGTCTGCGCATTTTGTTGTTCAGTTGTTAATAATAATAATAATACATTTTATTTGTAACGCACTTTTCATTCCGAGAATCTCAGAGTGCTACAAGAAAACACACACATTTAAAAAACATCAACAATTATAAGCTTTCTTAAAAAGGAATGTTTTCATTCTAGCTTTAAAAAAATGTCCAGGTTTTTTGTTCCTCTCAGCTCCACGGGGAGGCTGTTCCAAAGCCTTGGTGCAGCAGAACAAAAGGCTCTGTCCCCCATGGTTCGGCGCTTGGTAGAAGGAACATGGAGGTGGAGGCTACTGGATGACCCGAGGGTGCGGTTGGAGGGTTTCTGTGATATGAGTTCTTGCAGTTGTTGTAAAATGACAAAATAAAACACCTTATTTCACTTTACTGTGTGTCGAACTACTCCTGGTATTATTATGCCTTACAATATAGTTCCCCCTTTTATCCACTTAGAAAATCCACATTGTTTAATTTTGTGTAATTATACTCTATAGCAGGGGGGCCCAAACGTTTTGTCTCCGAGGCCAAAATGAAAAAGTGCCTGTGAGTCGCGGGCCAAACACGGCGATGTCAAGCACGAAAAACACATATAGCTGCAAATTATAAAGTTACTATTTTATTTACTATTTATTTTTTCGATAACCCACGTTTGCATTTGATTCTATCTATGCAAATAACATGCTATATTAGCATGTGTGGTCATCCCGCCATTTGAAAATGTGACAAAACTGCAATGAAAATGTGACGCAAACTTGACAAAAACAACCAACATGTGACAACAAAAACGAGGAAAGAGCTTAGGCCTTAGCTTCTATTCACCTTATTCTGCCCCGCCCACTTTTGCCTCTTTTTACTTTGTCTCGGCACTTCCGTTGTATTGACACTTCTGGTAGTGCCCGAAGCCCGTTCATTTAAACAAAAATGAAAATGAAAATGTTGGCTGCTAAAATCTGATGTTTAGTAGATTTGTGTATAATGTACAATATCCATTTGCACCGACATGTCAACACTGCAGCGTTTCTCTGCGCCGCCCAAAAACGGCTTTGTTTTCGTGTAGTGACTTCTCCAGCCCCATGTTAACAGCGAGGAGAAAAGGGGCGGGCACAATTCACGGTGGCGCCCACGGGAACTTCCGGAATAAGGTGAATAGGCTATAAGCTCTCAGGTCAAGAAGCTTTTAGATTTGGGTAATTGGAGAAAATGTGCCTGGTTAAGGTGGGGGTTAAGAGGTTAAGAAGAAGATAAATAAATAAAACTGTTGTAGTTGTTTTATCTTACTTTAAGTGTAAATATCTTGGATAGATTTCTCAAATTAAGAACAAAATGACTTACTTCAAGGAAATTTCACTTATTTCTAGATGACATTTTTCAGTGTAGAGCTCATCCTGATTTACATACAGTCATTATGACATGTCACAGATCGACTTCTGGCTGAGGGTATCAATTTCACTCTGCTATGTTTGAATAAAAAAGTGCCTTCCCTTGATTTATCCGAATAGAATGACAAGGCGGAGGTGCACAAAGTAGTTGGGGGGGAAAAAGCATGAATGAAGTGTAAAATCAGACCTTTGAATTCAGATGAGCTGATTGTATCCGTTCAGGAACTCGCAGACTTCCATCCTCCCCGCACAGCTGCCTGGGACATCTGTATTCCGCGGGCTCGCTCCTCTGCCTGCAGCGGCCTTTCACAGCTCCCTGAGGTGGAACTGCTGCGCTCCCTGGAGACAATGCCCCTCTGGAATATGTGTATGTATGGGAGTTCGGTGTTTTCATGTCTGTTTTTCTTTTTCTCTCCCCCCCTCTTCCCTTTAACGCTTCGGCGATGCACCACAAAGGGAGAGTGAATCCCCTGTGGGAGTGAAGCATTACTTTTGTGAGTTTTTGAGGTTGATACGATATGTACAATAGCCAAGGAAAGATGATGTTTTATTCCATGCAACTTTTTGAAGCAGCTCAACAGCAAAGAACACAGAAGCATTGCATGTATTCTAATGAGAAATGCTCATCTGGACAGTCTAGATGGAAGAGGTTTTGATTTCCTGCAGTACAATCTGTCAGGATCCAAGCTGTGACGGCCGACATACAGTTGTGCCAATAAGTTTACACACCCTGGTGAATCTTTTGGCCATTTCTCAAATCATTTGAATGAAAGCGCAACAACCTTTTCTTCACTCATGGTCAATGATGTTTCCCTTCATCCATCCATCCATCTTCTTCCACTTGTCCGTTTCCCAAATCATACAGTATTGCACCAGCCACCTATGGCCCCTCCTGGTGGGTCCTCAGGAGGACGGCCTCATGGTTCTAGCCGGGCCTGTTGGTCTCTCATAAGGGATTTGTGACCCGCTCTTTGTCTGACCCGTCACCTCGGACCTGTTTGGGGGCAGGGGCACGAAGCCCCCGACAACAGAGCTCCTTGGATCATTTGGGTGCTCAAACCCCTCCACCACATTGAGGTGGCAGGCGGCTCCAGGAGGGGGTGGACTCATTTAAAATCACCATAGCAAAATAAAACACCAAAATGACCCTGTTGAAAAGTGTACACACCCCAGTTCCTAATACTGTGTGTTTCCCCATTAGCATTAATGACAGCTTGGACTCTTTTGTGGTCGTTGTGGAGAAGGTTCTGTATATAACCTAAAGGTAAAGCGGCCCATTCTTCTCGGCAAAAAGCCTCTAGTTCCTGTAAGTTCCTGGGCTGTCTTGCATGAACAGCGTGTTTGAGCTCTCCCCACAGTGGTTCAATGATATTGAGGGCAGGAGACTGAGATGGACACTACCAGGACCTTCACTTTATTCTGCTGCATCACAAACAATTGGTCGACCTGACCATGGTTTGGTTTCAACAGAACCCCTAATTTTCCACTTCTTCATCAGAGTTCTAACACTGCAAATTGGCATTGTCAGTACCTTGGATATCGTGTTACATCTCTTTCCTGCATCATAGAGTTCAGTCACCTTTGAACTCCTGTTGAAGATCCTGTCTGCGATGCATGACGTCCCCGCGTGAAAAGGATGGACTCAAAATTAATTCACCCGGAACCTGCAAAACAACCAAAGCTACTGTCAACTCAGGGCTCATGCTGAAGTCGGTCTGTGGAAAAAGGAATGGAAGTGTGGAAATCAGTCACTGACGAATGGACAATTCTGAAACTGAAACCTGCAAAACTGAAACTTATTATTCTCTAAATAAATTTAGTAAAGCTATGGCCTCTTTTCAATGAACAAACCTGTGGTCCTTCTGTTATCTGTAACTGAGCTAAGCTAAAACATCCACCTGGTCTCATTATAATCAACAAACAGATCATCAGGTGAGGATGGTTTTCTTTAGCAGCCATTCAAACCCATTCATGTCAAGCTGCGTGCATGCTTCAGGCCAAAATCATCGGGGTGTGTCAACTTTTCAACAGGGTCATTTTGGTGTTTTCTATTGCTATGGTGATTTGAAAAGTGTAAACACATTTTTCATCACAGTAAAAGGCTGTGGGGAAAAAATGGCTAAAAAAATAAAAAAATCCATCAGGGTGGGTGAACCTATGGGCACAACTGTCTTTAAAAATGAAAATGTTACCAAATCAGTCAAGATCAGATAAGTCCAAACAATGGTCTTTCCCGTGACTGAAAGAGAACATGAGCTTTTGAATTGTGGGTGGGACGGAATGTTCCATGGACGGCAAAGGAAAAATAAATAAAATCAGTGGATCCAGAACGAAATACTGATGAACATAATTAAAAAGAACAGACTGTCTTTCTATGGACATTTGGTTAGAGCAGACAACAGGAAGACCTAAAACAAGATGGATGGAAAATGTGCTGGAAAAAGCTTGGAATGACTCTGAAGAACTCTCTTGTAATGGCAAGAGGCAAGACAAGACGGAGATGCCTGGTCGATTCGGTCACTGGGGATCTGAGTCAACCTGATGGATGAGGAGGAAGAATAATTCAACGATACTTTAAAGTCGCACTGCGTAACATTTTACCCAATAAATAAGACACAAAGTGCAAGTATGGCTCACGTTACAGGGATTTTTACCAGTGAAAAATACACACAAAAAAACATGCGTCAGAACTAAGAAATAGGAATAGAACCAGAAAACAGACCAATAATGTGTGGAAGATCTGCACATGTACACATTTTCCACTTACCAGTTGCCTGGAAGGCAGCAGAAGCCTGCACAACTGCAAAACACCAGTTTACATTCAAATGCAGACGATCATCTAAAAACATCAAGTTTATCAGCAGAAAAAGTTGGTTTAGTGTTGAGTTCCGACAGCACAGATCTCTCAGCACATGAATAACTGACAACACTGAGTGACTGCGTTGACAGGTAAACGTTTCCTAAAAGCCCATTTACATGTGTAACAGTCGACTCCATTAGCCCCCTGAGGCTCTGACTGCATAATAGCCCACACTTTCGTTTTATACCGCTTTATTTGTACAGCGTTATGAGCCATCAAACCAGCTCATAAAACTCAATTACCGTATTTGCAAACACTGTCATGCAACCGCAATTAACAACTAAAGACAACCGGTAAAGTAGGAGGTGGATATCAGTCAAGCTATTTTGTAAGCTTTTAGCGCGGCCTTTTCCCGCGTTATGTCTGTTTGACGGAGCCAGTCTACGGGAATCTAAAATAAAGAGGCCTAATAGACTTGTAAACGCAATAATGATTAGCATGCAGAAAGACTGAATGCTAAACGACTATGATTAAATGTCTATTCATAATTGGCTGCTTGCATGATGTGGCTACGCTAGTTAGCATGATTTTTCAAACAAGCCAAAGCTAATCTTCGTAGGAAATGAACAGGAACAGACAGGACTGGTGCTAACGATTTCAGGTCATTGGTACTAGCATAGCCACACTATGCAAATAGTACGGGCCAATAGTACCGTCCCACTTCAGCATGCTCTGAAGTGGGACGATTTCTTTTCATATGGACCTTAAAGGCTTCTCAAACTTGGCATTATTATTATTATTGGAAATGACCAGATTTCAGTATGAGAGTGGCTTAATAGGTGCTTAGATCAAATCATCTTGTTGAGGATGTATCCTTCAGTGCACAAATAAATCACAGCAGACGCCTCTTACAAATCAAAGTCTCAACTGGTGTAGCTTCATCAGCGCCTCATGACAGGCTGCCACCCCAATAAATATATCGATTTCAACTTGTGATAAAATACATGATCAATTTGGCTGTGGTTTAGAATATTTAATATGACAGTGCACTGAGGAAAGTAATAGCTGTGCTTCCGTGAATGTATTCAGTGTTTGTTTCTCTTCAATCAGCTACCTTCACTACCCTTAGCAGCCCTTAGCAGAGGGCCCCAGACCCCATACTCCCGGAGCACCCCCCACAGGGCACCACGAGGGACGCGATCGAACGCTTTCTCCAAATCCACAAAACACATGTGGACTGGTTGGGCGAACTCCCACGAACCCCCAAGACAATCCTACAACATCCAGAGACTTAAGGTACTCAGGGCGAATCTCATCCACCCCCGGAGCCACCGAGGAGCTTTCTCACCACCTCGGTGACTTCAGCCCCGGTGATGGGCGAGCCCACCTCCGAGTCCTCAGCCTCTGCTTCCTCATTGGAAGACGTGACGACGGGATTGAGGAGGTCCTCGAAGTCCTCCTTCCACCGCCCGACGACATCCCCAGTCGAGGTCAGCAGCCCCCCACCCGCACTGTAAACAGTGCTGGTGAAGCACTGCTTCCCCCTCCTGAGGCGCCGGATGGTTTGCCAGAATCTCTTCGAGGCCGACCGATAGTCTTCCTCCATGGCCTCCCCGAACTCCTCCCAGACCCGAGTTTTAGCCTCTGTGACCGCCCGAGCTGCAGCACGCTTGGCCTGCCGGTACCTCTCAGCTGCCTCAGGAGTCCCACAAGCCAACAAGGCCAGGTAGGACTCCTTCTTCAGCTTGACGGCATCCCTTACTTCCAGGCGCCACCACCGGGTTCGGGGATTGCCGCCGCGACAGGCACCAGAGACCTTACGGCCACAACTACGAGCAGCCGCATCGACAATGGAGGAGGAGAACAGGGTCCACTCGGACTCCATGTCCCCCGCCTCCCTCGGAATCTGGGTGAAGCTCTTCCGGAGGTGGGAGTTGAAGACCCCACTGACAGAGGGATCCACCAGACGTTCCCAGCAGACCCTCACAACACGCTTGGGCCTGCCAGGTCTGACCGGCTTCCTCCCCTGCCAGCGGATCCAGCTCACCACCAGGTGGTGATCGGTTGACAGCTCCGCCCCTCTCTTCACCCGAGTGTCCGAGACACGCGGCCGGAGGTCAGACGACACAACTACAAAGTCGATCATCGACCTCCGGCCTAGGGTGTCCTGGTGCCACGTGCACTTATGGACACCCTTGTGCTCGAACATGGTGTTCGTTATGGACAAACTGTGACTAGCACAGAAGTCCAATAACAGAACACCACTCGGGTTCAGATCGGGGAGGCCGTTCTTCCCAATCACTCCCTCCCAGGTCTCACTGTCGTTACCCACGTGGGCGTTGAAGTCCCCCAGTAGAACAATGGAGTCCCCAGTCGGAGCACCATCTAGCGCCCCTCCCAGGGACTCCAAGAAGGCCGGGTACTCTGCACCGATGTTGGGCCCGTAGGCCGAGACAACGGTGAGAGACCTGTCCCCGACCCGGAGGCGTAGGGACGCGACCCTCTCGTTCACCGGGGTGAACTCCAACACGTGACGGCTGAGCTGGGGGGATATGAGCAAACCCACCCCAGCCCGCCGCCTCTCCCCGCGGGCAACTCCAGAAAAATGGAGAGTCCAGCCTCTCTCCAGGAGTTGGGATCCGGAACCCAAGCTGTGCGTGGAGGTGAGCCCGACTATATCTAGTCGGTATCTCTCAACCTCCCGCACAAGCTCAGGCTCCTTCCCCCCCAGTGAGGTGACGTTCCATGTCCCGAACGCCAGAAGCTGCGCATGCGGACCAGGTCGTCGAGGCACCTGCCTCTGACTGCCACCCAGTCCTCTCCGCACCCGACCCCTATGGATCCCTCTGCGGGTGGTGGGTCCACAGGAGGGCGGGCCCATGTCGTCCCTTCGGGCTGGGCCCCGTGGGCAGAGGCCCGGCCACCAGACGCTCGCGTTCGGGCCCCAACCCCAGGTCTGGCTCCAGGGTGGGGCCCCGGCTGCGCCATGCTGGGCGACGTCATGGTCCTTGCTATTTCACTGTCCATAGGAGTCTTGTGAGCTGCTCTTCTTCTGACCCGTCACCTCGGACCTGTTTGCCATGGGAGACCCTACCAGGGGCATAAAGCCCCGGACCACATAGCTCCTCGGATCATTCGGGCACTCAAACAACCCCACTACGTTAAGGTGGCAGCTCATGGGGGTTTCTTCCTTGATTTGGGAGGGGAGAGGGGTGAGACGGGGGAGTACATGTCCTTGATGGAGGGGAGAGGGGTGAGACGGGGGAGTACATGTCCTTGATGGAGGGGAGAGGGGTGAGACGGGGGAGTACATGTCCTTGATGGAGGGGAGAGGGGTGAGACGGGGGAGTACATGTCCTTGATGGAGGGGAGAGGGGTGAGACGGGGGAGTACATGTCCTTGATGGAGGGGAGAGGGGTGAGACGGGGGAGTACATGTCCTTGATGGAGGGGAGAGGGGTGAGACGGGGGAGTACATGTCCTTGATGGAGGGGAGAGGGGTGAGACGGGGGAGTACATGTCCTTGATGGAGGGGAGAGGGTGAGACGGGGGAGTACATGTCGTTGATGGAGGGGAGAGGGGTGAGACGGGGGAGTACACATCCTTGATGGAGGGGAGAGGGGTGAGACGGGGGAGTACGTGTCTCCTTTGGCGTGAGATAGTGCTGGTGCCACACAGTGATGGATGCTCTCTACAGTCCCTCTGTAGAAGTTGCACATAAGAGAGGCTGGGACTGTGGCTCTTTTCTTGACCGGTGATGACGACAGCATGGTCCAGGGGAGGTTCTGTGATATGATGAGTCTGATCAACTTCCTTGTCTACAAGTTTAATTGCTTAATAAAATAATAGGAAAAGTGTGTATTCTGGCTTGCCAGGCTAACAATGCAGTGTTTCTTTTCAAAGATCTGTAGATTCTAGCATTGATCACACTTACTTATTTGGCGCGGCCAAGTGAACCATTTCCTTTCAATGGTAACGTATCATCTAAGATTGCCCCCCAATGACGTCAAGCCCTGTGGTCAAACTAAAGGATGTCTTTTAATGGATGGTCAGTGCACATTCAGGATGCACTTTGTTGGAGACCCGCAGGGGCCACCTGATGTTCTAGAAGGTTCTGAAAGCCCTGCAATAGGGAGGATCGCTGTTATTGTTTATTTCTGCGATTTTCACCAAATGTGTTGGGGACTGGTGGGCAAACAGCTGATTTTTCTGAGCTTGAAGAGCTGTTTATTTAAATCCCAGATCTTTTCACAGTCGCAATGCTCTGTTTGTGAACGACCATAGAACTATTAATATCTATTTAATACATTTGCGTTGCACACCAGCCCCTCATCAAAGTCATCCAATCCACCTAGTATGGCACTGATCATAAGGAAGACTATAACAAAACAAAAACAATGAATAGTGATGGAAGCAAATCGGCTCTGTGGGAACTCCAAATCACACACTTTTTTTTGTAGATTTATCCATCTGCAGATTTATCCAAACTCTTTTGACAGTTGAAAGGGGTGCGTTTTGAGGTCCATTCAAATTCACCAAAGCTCAAGAGAAGAAAGCAAACCACAGATATTCCACTTCATATAGTCTGTCTTTGAAAGGAAGCCACGGTGCCGTTGTTTTAACATTTGCACCGAGCCGTTTCGTAACATTAAAACATCTCCACGTTTGAGAGCCCAAATTAAAATCCTATGATCCTACACCCACCACAGTGCTGCTGTTGTTATCTCATTAGCAGCGCGTCCCTTTGCGCCCTCTACTCATCTCACAATTACAAACCAACATTAAGCCTTTCTTCCAAACACTAATGATCCTTCCGCACACTGGGATTAGCCGCAGCGATGGTCCCACAGAGCCCCAAATTGAATTAAAGCCACAAGTCCCTCATGGTGCTGTGGCCCGGAGAACCATGATTCAGCGTGGAAGAGGAAGAGAGGCTTTTTTTTCTAACCACAGCAGTAGTTGGATCCAGAGACGGAGAATGCACTCGTGTTTGTGAGTGAGGTGTAGTGTGACGACTGAGATTTTCTACCACGATGGTTCCGCAGCACGATCCCCAAAATCACCAGACTGACAACCTGCCACCCCCTTCACCTCTAAAATGTAATTACGTTTTTTTTTAATCAATTTACGCTCAGGTTTACTTGAATACTTGGTGGCCCATTTCAAAACTGCGGGTCTAAATGTTTCATTGAGATTTTTGGGAGAGAGGTTGTCCATATATTTGAAGTAATAGTCTGTAAGTTTCAATTTTTAGACATTGAATAGGTCGCTTATAATTGACTGCCTGGGCCTGTGATATGACTGAACAAAAGTCATTTTAAATAATATTTTTTTCCCTGAAGTCCCTCCTGCTGATCTCAGACTTAATCCCAGTGCCAGCTCTTTGACCAATGAGACGAGTTTCCTGTGAAAGCGGCCTGACCGGTCCAATCGGGAGGTGAGTGGTGGCATAACTTTATTGCTTACATTTGAAATCTCTCTCTCTCTCCTCATTTTGCTATCTTACAGACTTTAAAGATGCCTTATGTAACTTTGATTTGGAATTTGACCTTGTAGTGGGTGAGTGGTCAACATGGCGCCTTCACTTTCCATCACAGCGGTCTCCATGACGATCCAGAAGGTTTTCTCTGCTGACGGAGACTCTCACCCGAAGTGGATGATGGAGCGTTGTGGAGACCGCCCTGATGGAGGTGAAGGTGCAGCAGAGGACTGACCTGACCCGTCCACATCATTCCACTTTAGGTTCTGTTTGTCATTAAAGGATTCATTTGACAGTTGTGTGAAAAACAATATTTGACCTCTAAACCCCCCCCCCCCCCCCTGCATTTTCTCCTTCTTCAGCTTTACCCAAATCTAAAAGGTTACAGCCTGGCCAGTGTAACGGCTCATTTGAAAGCTAAGACCTACAAAACTCATCTAAATGGATCTTTTTACTCAAGTCGTCGTCACTTTTTGAACCTTTTTTTCCCATCGCTTTTTTGTTGGGTTTTCATCACATTTACGCCACATTTTTCATCCCCTTCTGTCACTTTTTTGTTGCTCTTTTAGACTTATTTGTTGCGTTTTGTCACATTTTTTCACTTTTTCACCTTCGTTTTCGCTGCTATTTTGACACTTTTCTCAAAAACCTTTTAGATTAGGGTAAAGCCAAACTGAAGAACATGTGCTCGGTTCAGGTGGGGGTCAAGACGGTTAAGAACCAAATCAGGTCTTTACTAAATTAGAAAAAACATGACCCACAACTCCTGGTCAGGTTCCATCAGAAGCAGTCTTTGAAAGTTTGCAATGACGAAGCACATGGACCTTTTATAGATTGCTCAGGCGCTTCTTCAGCGTCGTGAGTGGCGCCTCCTTTTCTGGAGTCAGCACGTCTCATTGTCCACGTTTATGCCGCTCAGTCATTTTGCCACAGACGAAAATAAAGGCCGCGCTCAGCTTCTGTATAATTGCCTGAAAGTGGCACCAATTCACGAGATGATTAAGTGCGCAGTCTTCGCCCAAACTTTTTTTATTGAGATGTTAATGGTCGTCAACATTAACATAATATATTTATAGCGAGCGAACTGCGGGCCTTGACAAGCTTTAGGCCATTTAGCTCATTTAACGCCGGCGCTGCTAATTGTGCGACTGCTCGGCTGCAGAAAGCAGATGGATTAGCGGGACAAAAGAGATCGCGGGGGAGAGTGAGCCGGGTTTCCAAATGTCAAAATGTGAGCCACTTGAAAACGGTTTCAGCCGCGAATGTGAGCACAAAACCCGCATATCAAAAGTGATGGATAAAGCCACAAAAGAGCTACAAAACTGGGACAAATACGTGCCAGAAAAGCAACAATAACACATTTGTGACCCATCACGAGTTTTGGGGCATTTTGAGTTTGTGAAAGTGTCGTCTCCAAAGTTTCCAACAATGTGTAACACGTGGAAATCTGATCATATTTGGAGAAGATGTGGCAAGCTCAATCTCGGAAGTGGAAATATGTTAAAGAGAGGAATCGGCCTCTAAACTTTTGGGCTGTTCTCACCGCTCTGGGAGTGACAATAGGGCTCATTTACATCTCATTTAGAAAAGCCCCACCACCATCAGACTCATGAACGATAAAGACCTAATAACTCAGGACAGACTGTAATCTGCTCTATTGCACTATGTGGTCTGTCCGCACTTAGATCCACTGTTATCACTTTATGCACCATATGTAAATCCAATCCTGTTGTTCTATGTCAATTGTTGTCGTTACCATATTATACCTCTTATTTTTTATTATTTTATTGTTTATCTTATTTATTTTAACATTCTTATGCATGCCCCTAAAGCCCCATAGTTTAAAGTCCATAGCTTATTTTTATCTAAACTCTGGCAATACAAACTGTTCTGATTCTCCAAAGCCCCGCCCCCTGTGGTGTAATGTGGGTGGGGTTTCAGAGTTCACTCACTCAAACACACATTAACTGATCCACAATAGGCGTCTGTATAAAACTGACTTTTTTGCACAAGAACGCAACAAAACAGGTTTGATCCGTTTTGTAGGTCTTAGCTTTCAAATGATACGTTACTCTGGCCTAGAGGCTGTAAGCCCTAGTCCAGAAGCTTTTAGATTTGGGTAAAGCCGAACTGGCGAAAATGTGCTTGTTTAAAGGGATTAAAGGGGCTAGATGCAAGTTAGCCATTTTATACTCACTACTGCCACCTCAGGTCATATGCGTAACTGCAGCTTCTATATTAAGCTCGTGCAGGACGGCACTTCAGACCCGAATGAACACCTTGTGAGTGACAGTGCAGGATTTTAGAGGCAGTTGTGGTGAACAGGTCTGAGCTCATTCACACATTAGGACATGGCTGGAACATCATTTTAAATGTTTTAAACTCCGTATAGTCCCTTTAAAGAGTCGCTCTGTCATGAACGTCACACTCTGAAGAATAAATTCACCTCCTTCCTCATCTCTTCTGTACATCGTAAATCCATTGAGAATTGTCATATATACCAGCGGAGCTAACGGCACTATCTACAGTCTTGCTCTATTTTTTTCTTAATAGCACCACAGCGCCACACACAGGCCTGGCAGATGCATCGCGGCGTTTCCCCAGACCTGAGTTAAGCCATGTTGACGCACACATTTACTGAGCTGGCTAACGCATTTACAGAGAACGTTTGTGAAATTATAACCGTTCTGTCTTCATGTGGCCTAAATGGCCTAAATAAAGATCCATCAAACCGTTGAGCGAGAAAAAGATTCTGAGGCGGTGACCTTGACACAACTCCGAGCAAAAACACTGTGTATATAAGCATAGTTTATTACAAGCAGGGCAGCGCGTTAACCAAGCGTTAAATCGGGCACTTACTTCGCATCGTGATGCACGGGTCGGGTCACGGAATCATCTTTTTATCGCGGGGCGGGTTGGGGCGGGTTGGGGCAGGTTGGTGGCGGGTTGGGGGCGGCTCACAACAGGCCTCCTCTCATCTTGGGCGTACGAGTGCACCATTGTATTAAGCCACGTCTGACTCCTGCAGCATCTCTTCAGCGTACTCCGGAGGACGCCTGTACCCAGCCTAATGTCGCCGCCGCGTGCACAATCTGTCACTCTGCGTGCGGGTTTGCTTTACCTGTGTCTGCGCTGCCTCACATCTGCTCCTCCCTGCGTGGTGCTCGGGAATGCCTCATCGCTGCCTCCTGCAGATGTGCCTCTTGTTGCTGGATTTAGGCGACTTTCAGCCGCCCTGCAGAAGCCGGGGTCCACTCAGATACCTTTTAGGATGTGTCATTTTCTAGAGTGTGATCATGTCCGTCGGTCGAAGGGTTTCAAAGTCGCTCTCTGACACTTGAGAGTAACTCCATCACTTTGTTGCATAGTTTGATATTTGTGCTTGTTTGACCCTCATGTGACCCAAAGGCTGTATGAGTGGTCAGCATGGTGCCTTTACTTTCCATCACAGTGGTTTCTAGGAAGCTCCAGGAACAATTGTTTGGAAGGTTTTCACTGCCGGTCACCGACCCTCTCACCAGAAAACCTACAAAACTATTGATCCTGGAGAGTTACAGAGGCCACCGTGACGGGAAGTAAAGGCGCAGTGCTGACCACTCATACAGCTTTTCTTGGTAGCGTTTGAGCCCCTAACATATCACATGCCACTTCCAGCATTCTGTTGCATTTTCAGATGTGTTATTTTAGCTGTTTGCAATGATTCAGCAATCTACAAAATGAATGATATTCTAACACTGTAGAATATAATTCTACCGTTGTCTGCTCCGCCCCTGCCTCAGCGGGCCCCTCGTCTCCTCAGTCTGCACCTTCACTCTCCTCACTCTGTGGGCCTCTGCTCCGCCCCTGCTTCAGCGCGCCCCTCGTCTCCTCAGTCTGCACCTTCACTCTCCTCACTCTGTGGGCCTCACATTGCCTTTGTGACTTAACCTTTTGTATTTTGCGAGTGCGGCGATGATTCGCTTTCAGCACTCTGAAGTTTGGAGAGATGCCTCCAGTCCCAATGAGTTTATGAGTGATCTATATATTTTATTTACTCATGAAGACACTACAGTTGTGTAAATACTGGGCCGGGGCAGGTCGGCCCAGCGTGTGTGAGTGAGAGGAATGACGGCGGTGCTGAGCATAAAAAGAGGACAAATCGTAGTTTATGAAATGCTCACGAACTATTTTAGAACAGAAAGTTTGCTGTTGCTGACGGACAGCGTTTGTGAAAACAATGCCGAACGTTTTTTTTTTTTAAAGGAACAGGCCACCGTTTTTCCATACTGAGATATGTTCTCACCTGAGCTTAGACGAGTTGATCCGTACCTGTCTGGTCTTTGTACCTGTGGAAGAGCTTGGTCGCTTCTGGCTTCACCATGTTTGGAGCCATAGGAATACATTGGGAGAGACTAAATACTATTGTTTTTGCGTGACTGAGCGCACACACAAAGACCAGACAGGTACGCATCAACTCGTCTAAGCTCAGGTAAGAACATAACTCAGTATGGAAAACGGTGGCCTGTTCCTTTAAGGTAGCACAAGAAGGCTTTCTTTCAAGGTAAACCGGAGCATTTACGCTTGCTGTCGCAAACATGCGAGTAATTCTATTTTTTGACTGCAAAGGCATACATTTGGAAGCATATACGACTAAAATGGTCGCAATTCTGAGCCCTGGTTACATGAGGGTCAAATACGCGCCAATGTCAACCTTTTTTTTCCTGCATAAAAAGTTCCATAATGCTGCTTTAAGAATACAAACGAGCAAACGCGGTACAAACTCAGCTGCCCCGACAAAAATACGGATCAAGTCTATTTTCTGCTCCGACAGAGAACACTAAAACATTTTTCAAGGTAAATACTGTACGTACTTTGTTTGAATGAAAATGTTGTGAAAAAGTTTTACACAATATAACCTTGATATTTTCTCTATTTTCTCTTGATTTTGCACTCCTTTGGCCCTGGCCAGAGATAGTGCACTGCCCTGGTAAGACTGGACACAAACAGATAGAGAGTCCTGACCCAAACCCATCACAAGATCTGGTTTGGTTGTTTCCTTCTCCATCACAGCAAAGCAGTCGTGTAGAGATTAGGCACACTTTTACACCCTTACATTGAGAATCTAACCAGCCCCCTTGCAGTTCGTAGTTCAACACTTCACCCACTGTGCCGCCAGTGAAAGGTTCTGTTGGTGAAAATGTCCTGCTCGGTGTCGGTGAAAGCGCTCGCTCGCTCCGAGTGATTCACCGCCTGTGCCGCCAACAGATTTGTTTGAGCGCTGCCATGTCCTTGAAAGTCAGTACTTAATCTTCAGGCATATTCTAGTTGCCATGGTACGCACTCATGAGCAAGTTGAAAATATGAAAGATACAATACACTTTCTTTTGGTCCCATCTATTTAAAAAGAATAGGCTTCAGCGAGACACATTTTGCCTTTCTGCAACGACGGAAACATCCACACCGTCCAGAATTGTCTGCATTGAAATTGGATCGTTCGGAACCTGTACCAGACCGCTCCACTCCACAGGGGAAGGCAAGGTTGCTCAGGCTATCATTCGGCCTATAATAACCTAGCCTGGCACAATTTCCAAATTGAGACTGGAGGCGGGGCTAACGATCACAGTTTGAACGAGAGTGAACCAATCAAACAACCTATGCTTTGCGTTTCCATCCTCCGCCATGATTGTTTGTATCCACACGTGCAGTCGAGTAAATGTTCTGGTGAAAGCCCTCAGAGCAGCTTCTGCTGTGGCTTTAAGGACAAGTCCAGCTCATTTACAACAGAACAAAGGGCACTGGGAAAAGATCGCTGTGTTGTTTTGATTACGGCCCGGAGCAGCACTGGTTGATAGGAAATCCTAGTACTGAAGATGACGCACCATTAACTCCCGCCTCCCGTGCTATGATTGGCTCTGCCTGGTTTTGCCGGAGTCAGCGAAATTCAAATCGCACAATTCCAGCCTGTATCCCCCATGTATCTCTTAATATGGAGGATCAGTCTGGCTCGTGCCAGGCTAATAATAACCCAGACTCAAGTTTCTCTAATTATACAGTACAGTATGTCATAGATCAGGGGTAGGCAATGTCAGACCAGGGGTCAAAATCCTCCAAAAATATGTATATTGTATCTACATGATCTGGCGACCCCCCAAATTTGTCTCGTGACCCCCTTGGTGGTCCCGACCCCCAGGTTGAGAACTACTGTACTAGATACATGGTATGACAGTATGGTGCCCTCAGATCAGCTCACTAAAAGGTGATCTGATCCTTACAACCTGCATTACAAATAGGTCAGTTCATCTTTGTCAGCCTTTCACAGACTCAAATACAAACACATGGTCGCTCCAGCAATGGGCCATAGTTTAGGTATTTCTATCATTGTTTCTGACCCAGCCTTGATTCGTTTTTGTTAGCTTTAGCATGCTAATGCTAGCTTTATCTAGCTTTATCTAGTTGTTATCTAGTTGGTGAAAGTTGTGTTTATAAAGAGAGACAAAGCTGGTATCGGTTCAGTATCGGATATTAGCTCCAATATCTGATACCCGTATTGGATCGGTGCATTCCTAGCTATTGTCCTCTTTAGCAATCAAGCCCGGGCGCTGTCTCCCCGTTATTTGTTTAGCTCTGAATTCTCCTTACCTCTTCCAGTGGGACTAAACGTGGCGCGGCAGCAGCTGTGGCGGCGGCGGCGGCGGCGGAGCTACCACATCCGCTCTTATTAAGTTGTGCGTTTGGTCGATTGGTTCAGCGTCAGGGCACCGCAGCAGCTCTGCTCTTGGGCGCCAAATCCCACAGGAAGACGAAACGTGTTAATTGGAGACTGGCAGAACTCCAGAGAAGCTCCCGGCGAAGGACTCGGTAGGTAACAGGCGCGCACGGGAAACGGGCGCCGCGGATGATGGGTCCCCTGGGTGGGGTTTAGACATGGGGATTACCTTACATTAGCGGGAGTGGTATTCACAGCAACGACAGCGAGAAGGCTGATTTTGTTCATGAAGATTTCTAAAGTTTAGTCAGAGGTTGTGAGGTCGACCACTCCTAAGTCCTGAGGGATTGTTTGAATAAATGATATTGATTTTTGCAATTTCAATCCACCGTTTCCGAAATCATTCTAGGTTTGATGTCTTCACTAGTTTAGTTTTAAGGAAAAGGATAAACTAAAATTGCATTCATAATACTTTTTCTCCAATTTTGCTTATTTATCTTATTCAAACTGGTTGTAGCTTAAAGGAACTAGATGCAAGTTGGCAAGTTGGTATTTTTATACTCACTACTGCCACCTCAGGTCTTACGTGCAACTGCAGTTTCTATATTAAGCTCGTTCATGACGGCACTTCGGACCTGAATTAACAACTTTGTCAGTGCAGGATTTCAGAGGCAGTTGTTGTGAACAGGTCTGAGCTCATTCTACACATTAGGACATTGCTGGAACATGTAGGGGGAGGGAAATACTTACTTTTACCATTTTAAACTCTGTATAGTCCCTTTTAAAGAGGGGGTATTATGCTTTTTTCAATCACATAGCACACTACAATGATGACCTCATCATCACAACTCTCCACTCGTTTTCTCCACAGTATTGAAACTACGATCGATTTTCGGTGCATTTTAATTTTTATTGTTGGAAAGGAGCTACTGTTTATCACTTTGTGAACAATGGCCACACAGGATATGATTTGATCCAGCGTCTGACCCGGAAAGTGACTTTGGAGACGAACCTGTGGATCTGTAACTATACCCCCATGGACGACACCGGGATCTGCAGGAGCCCATACGCCTCAAAAGACGGACATTATCTGTGCAGGTGGACAATGGTTATTCGAGGTTACCCGTTAGCTTGTTATAATCGACTACAGCTCGTAAAGGCTGCTTCAAGTAGTTTCTTGTTTTAGTGACGTTATTAGTGCATAATATGCTGCTTGTTTTCAATGAATGTTCCGGACTAGCCGTTAGCTTGTCGCGGCTAGCTTGTTAGCTCCAGGAGAAAACCACTCAGCTATGACTCACTGTAGATGAAATGTGAGCAATAAACTTCCAAATCAACAAGCCTGGCTCCGTGTGTGATCATTGTTAAACGGTTCTTTATGTATGTGGTGGTTTTATTGACTTTATTTGTGCATATTTCTCGTTTTCACGTGATGACTCGAGGTTTAGCTTAGCATTAGCTTTCTCCGGAGGCTCTGTGCATCATCAAGGCCCTAAGACATTCCCAGCGCAGAAGCATCCACTGAAATAAGTGTTCTTGTCACCGGTTTGAATCCTGGGTGTTTCGGTAACAGAAACACTGATGTGTGTCTTTGTAAAAGTCTCAGAGCTGCTGTAGCTCCGGTTCACAACACATGAAGCTAATCCTCCATGATGACTGTTTACATCTTAGGGCTGGACTCTGTGGGAGGGGGTTCTGCTGAGGAGCAGTGGTTGGTTACTCGGCTGGTGACGAAAGCTCGGAGGCGTCTCCAGGAGGTGGGGGCGTTCCTAGGAGGACTCAGGCAAACCTATCCCTAAAATGGCCGCCATCAGAGTTTTTACAGATTACTCAGAAATACGTGAATGTGCCAAGGCAACACTTCAGGCATGTTTTTAATGAGGGAATGACATAATAACATGATGTAAAGCTTGAAAAAGTCGATTTTGCATAACACCCTCCTTTAAGGATCTGGCAAAAAAAATGCAATCATTAAAAAAAAAAATGTGTTACCTCAGGGTCACTAATCGGTAATGTTTATGAAATATTTACATTCCTAACCTTTAGTGTCTATCCTGCCTGAAGTACAGTGCCTAGGAGTGCCTTGCTGGAAGATTAGCCTATTGTGCATGTTTTAGGAGCACTCATAGGAAACTCACTTATGAACTTGTTTACAAAGCATTCGTCTGTTAAAGGTTCTGCACAAATGGAGCATTTGGTACAAAAGCTAGTCACCAGAGAAACGCTACAACAGCGTTGCTCAAGACGAAGTTGTTATCTTCCAGACAAACAATGGTGCACCACTGTTTGTCTGACAAGCAGCGCTACAACGCAAGCTTTCTGCTCCCTTCGCTCGATCTCCTCTTGCGTTAACATCGCACGCAGCCTCATGCATGTCATTAAGTTGAGATGAACACTGTTTATGTCCCGAGAGAGAGAGAGAGAGAGAGAGAGAGAGAGAGAGAGAGAGAGAGAGAGAGAGAGAGAGAGAGAGAGAGAGAGAGAGAGAGAGAGGGGATGTGGGTGGGTGGTAGTGTGGTATGATCTGTACGAGGACTCGCCATGGGAGTCTGACCTGTCCACCTACTGTGCAAGATATGAAGCTGAAGACAGCACAGAGCGCCCCCCGTCTGCAAAAGCCTTGTCTGCAGTCTGCGTTTAGAGACACAAGAAGAAGAGAGAATCTCTGCCTTATCTCGAGTGCCATCACTTCATGCACTGTTCTCTGTCATGTGATCTATATTAGATTTTCTATACACTTAAGCAATTTTTTCCTTGTTTTAACATTCACACACACTTCTTGGACGACGGTGGCGCAGGTGGTAGAGCGGGTCATCTCGTGATCGGAAAGTCGTGGGTTTGAATCTTCACCCTCCAGTGTCTGCGTACATCGGTGTTTGAATGAGAGAGTGAAGAGAGAGTGAGGCGAGAGTGAAGCGAGAGTGAAGCGAGAGTGAAGCGAGAGTGAAGCGAGAGTGAAGCGCTTTGGGCCCGACAAAGGTTGTTTTAAGCGAGTTGAGATTTGTCTTTTACCTCGAGAGGCTTTGTCAACAGCAAACAATATTTTATTAGCAGGTCGTATGCACACTGATCTCAAACTTTGAGGCTTAATGTGTAAGGAGAGCCTCCATTTCCTGATATAATATTAATAATATCAATATTAAGCAGGTTTGTAAGTCCCTCCCTCTGTCTCTCAGAGACCGCAGCAGCGATGAAGGCTTACCTTATGTACTAATGTCCATGCTCGGCCTTAAATGACTTCGTCTGGCTCATTCTCAGGATGACAGCGTTGGTTTGTTGCATTTGGCGCCGCTCTTGACACGAGGAGCGTTTGGGTGGGCCTCTGAAAAAAAAAGCCGGCCTTGTCATGTTTGACTAGGGGCAGTTTGGCCGGGAGACGACAGCGAGTCCGAGGGCCCTGGCACGGCACGCAGCCTTTTTGGCAGGCGCAGCTTCATAAAGAGTGTGTCACAGCGAAAGCCAACACTGACGCGAACCCACGTGAACAGCTCAAACTGCTGACTACAGAGCCAAGAGGACTTCCTGCTGTTGGAATTAGGTCAGTAGAGTCTCAATTGAGATCTGGATCGATCGTTTTTTAATGAACCATTTTTTTCTCATGTGGGGTTCTCAGTCATCCAGGCATGTTCCGTCATAGCAAAGAATACTTGATCTAGGCCGGCCTGTATGAAAGACTTTCTGTGGCATGAGAGATCTTTACGCTGAGCACAAGACTATACAAAATGTATACTCTTAAAAGATTTTGTGAATGATCGGTGCTCCACACTACACAACTGGATTTAGCGTGATCGCTCCTGCTTCATTTCTCTGTTTGAAGGAGAAAAACTGACCACAGATCAGCAAAGATAGGTGTAAAACACTAGGGGGCGCTGTCTGTATTGACCTGCTGCAGGGTGTCTTCCCAAGAACGAGCCAGATGTCTTTAGAGAAGGTTTATTGACCCAGGGAGTGTATCGTGTGGGTTACTCAAACTCGAGGTAAATAAAGGACTGTATAATGAATAGGAAATGACATAGGAATAATTGTATTGCCCGGGTATAACACTGTAGGAACTGTGGAGTTGCCCAGCTATAGTGGGCCCTTTAAGAGAGCCGAGATGGTGACGTCACCCGAGCCACGCTGCCTTAAACTTAGCTCTGCTACAGAGCACCTTAAACTTAGCTCTGCTACAGAGCACCTCATAATTGCACTTTAAAGATCAGTAATCCCCAATTACCTCTAAACAAATCTTTACAACACGAGACGCCTTAATGGTCACTCACCCGCAGGAAAAGACCGCTCTGGGCCTGTGCTACTCTGGTCTGTTGCAAGTCACGAGGCACACATGCACTATTTGATGTCACGGGCACGTGATGGTGCGACCCCAACGAGAGCAGCCGACTGGATCAGCCGCTGCATCTCTCCACGGCCCCGTGCATGATGGGAAAACACCCACCTGTCCGCGGCTCACGCTCAGGTGATTGGATACGAGTCTGTGTGATCAGAAACATGTGACCCCCTCCTCTCTCCACTCCTCTCAGGGCAACGCTTTAGACCTGAACAAATAAACTATGACTGAAACTATTACAGTTGTGTATCGCCCCTAAAATAGAGCTCATGTTTGATGCTTTTACAGAACAAACTCATGACTTAAATAGAAATATTTTATCTCACAAACTTGAACAAACAACCAAACGGGAAAGTTTCCTCTGATGAAGAATGATGTCTCTGGAGTAAAGGAAACAGAGCAGGAGGTGAATGACTTTTATTCAGGATTAACTTTAAATGAACGTGATATCTGTACGAGACTCTGCGTGATCTGAGGCTCTCGCTGTTCTGCAGGTGGAGCGGTCGGGTGGGCTTCAGACTTTTTTCCCCCGCCCCGTCATCCAGGCGAGCCGCAACCACATCTCGAACGAACATAATATTAGGCCTCTGTTTGTGAGCGTGGGAAGCATGTGTGTGTCCGGATTGGTCGACGATGTCATGTGATCACAGTCTGACACAGTTCAGTGCTGCAGTGTTCCCAGGGTCTGGATTTGTGTGTCAGAAAACATGCTCTTTAGTGTCTCCATCACTTGATTATAATGCACATTTTGAAATATCACATCAATCAAAATCAATCAAATTTTATTTGTATAGCGCCCAACAACAACCAGAAGGTGCCCAGAGCGCTTTCCTGGATAAAAACAAGAATCACAGTAGACAACAATAAATACAAAAACACATAAAAAGCAATCCTAAAAAGTTAAAGTACCTTGGTATATGGGTAACACGTAATTATAAAGACCTGTATAAGAACAATTTTTTGCCGCTGTTATCAAATCTTAAACAAGACTTGGCTCGATGGGAACTGTTACCTCTTTCCTTGGGGGGAAGAGTTAACTCTGTTAAAATGGTTATTTTGCCTAAGTTTCTTTACCTGTTCCAAAGTCTACCCATTTTTCTTTCAAAATCTTTTTTTTCTAATTTGTATGGCCAGATATCTTCCTTTATATGGAATAAAAAACCTCCAAGAATTGGCAAGAAAATATTACAGTTACCTCGCAATTTAGGTGGCATGTCATTACCTAATTTCATGTACTATTACTGGGCAGCTAACTGTAGAGCTGTGCTGTACTGGCTAAGAAGAGATGTCGCAGTACCTAGCTGGGTTATTTTAGAGAGAGACTCAATTACATCGAGCTCTCCTGGTGCACTGATTTGTTCTGAACTACCTTTCAAACAGTCTATTTCATCTTATTCTTCTAATCCAGTTGTCATACACACTGTTAAAATTTGGAACCAATGCAGGCGGTCCTTTAAGCTTACAAAGCTATTGTTCTCGGCACCTGTTTCAAGGAACCACATGTTTATAGGTCATACCGCCTTTGCTATGCCCAATCCCGTCAGATCTTGGAAGCTAAGCAGGGAAGGGCCTGGTCGGTACTTGGATGGGAGACCGTTTGGTAACACCAGGAAGCCTGGGGTGAATGTGGTGTGTGAGTGAGTGGTTGGTGGTGGTCGGAGGGGCCGATGGCGCAGACTGGTTGCCTCGCTTCCGTCAGTTTACCCCAGGGCAGCTGTGGCTACAACAGTAGCTTATCACCACCGAGTATGGAGTGAATGAATAATGACGACAATGTAGCGCTTTGAGAAACTTGTTAATACAGGCTTGTAAAGCGCATTACAAGTGTAAGACATTATTATGTTTATCCCTTCAATGACTGATGAGGTTTTTAATACATGGGCTGGGAAAGGAGTACAAAATTTGTACAATTTATACATAGATAACATTTTTGGTTCCTTTGAACAGCTGGTGGAAAAATTTGATATTTACAAGTCACAATTTTTTAGGTATCTGCAACTGAGAAATTTTGTTCGGTCTAATTCTGATTGTTTCCCTATGTGTCCCTCTCGTTCACTGGTGGATGAACTTTTGGACTTTCGGACAGACACCAAAAAGGTTTTAAGTAGGATCTACTCTCTGCTTTCTTCTTACCATGAGACCAACCTGGAGGATCTTAAAAGGAAATGGGAAACTGATTTGAATGACACTATACCAGACTCAGTGTGGCAAAAAGTCATACAGAACATTCATTCCTCTTCGGTTTCACTTAGACATGCAGTTGTGCAGTTTAAAGTGGTGCACCGACTGCACTGGTCTAAAGACAAGCTGTCCAAAATCAAGCCTGACCTGGATCCTTCATGCAACCGTTGCGGACAAACACCTGCTACACTTTTTCACACATTTTGGACTTGCCCAAGACTTTGTGGTTATTGGCTTTCTATCTTTGAAGCTTTTTCCAGCATTTGTGGGAAATTAGTACGCCCCTGTCCTCTGACTGCTTTGTTTGGAGCAATATCCGTAGACGCTCCTTTTGAGAAGCGTCAAATAAATATGATTGCCTTTTGTTCATTGTTAGCTCGAAGACTTATTTTGTGCAAATGGAAAGATCCATGCCCTCCAACATATGGCCACTGGATGAGAGAGGTTATGGGCCATATACATTTGGAAAAGATCAGATACACCCTTAAAGGTCATACTGGTAAATTTTATGAGCAATGGTTGCCATTTATGCAATATTTTGAAAGTATATCTGCTGACAAACTTATTTAAGTTGCAAAGCACTGTAATGTACAAATTTGTATGTATCGTTTTGATCCGGTATAGCAGGGGTGGGAGGGGGGGACTTTTTGTTTGTTTTTATTTGTTTGTTTAAATGTATGTATGTCAAAGTATGTTAAAAAAACAAAACAATAAAAAGACCTTGATCAAAAAAAAAAAAACACATAAAAACAGCAGTCGAGTCGCTGCACAACAATGTGCATACATATGCACATGCACATACATATGCACATTGCATACGTAACGAGTGACTGAAACACCGGCCCCCACATTCAAAACCCTTAATTTGCATAAAAAGTTTATCCAGTTTATCCATTTGTTAATGTGCATTTTGGAAGATAAATGGAAGAAAATTACAGTGGCGAGAAAAAGTAAGTACACCGTTTGGAATTTCTCAGTAGTACACCGCTGTATTAAACAGCCGGCTCTTCTTTGGCTGTAACAGTAACTGCTTTTCTGTAGTCGCAGATTCGACGCTCACAACCATCAGGATGAATCTTGGACCATTCCTCTTTACAAAACTGCTGCAGTTCAGTGACATTCAGGGGGTGTACTTACTTATTCCACGCTCTTCTGTGAATGTTTACATGTTATGGCCCAAAAAAATATGATCAAATGTAAATGTTTGGATGGTATTAGTTTAAGCTGACACTGTTTAATCATTCTAGTGATTTTGATGAAGATCAGAGCACATTTAGTGACCAATTTAGGCAGAAATGTAAGATTCCTAACGGTGTACTTACTTTTTCTCACCACTATATATAGCACTTTTCTACCTCCATTAGGTAGCAAGGAACCTAATGAAGGTTCCCAGTCACCCATTCACACTCTCATTCCTACTCCAATGTACGCAGACACTGGAGGCAAGGAGGGATTTGATCATGAGACGAACTGCTCTACCAACTGTTTCCAAAGATGGAAACAGATTTATTGCATTAAGTTTCATGTAGCAAATAAAAAGAGAGAACAGAAGTGAAGAGAAAAGTAATCCAAGAGTCGCACGTTGTCTCTAGTCCAAAAATATTTTGCAGATGCAGGAGCTCAGTCATCGCTGCATTGTCTTTGCCCGATGCTAACAGTCTTTGATTTTGACTAAAATCTTGTCTAGAAATGCAGACGCTGCCTGACCTTCATTAGAAAATGTAGAAAACCCACTTGGAGATTCCCCCCTCCCATGGCAGAGTGCAGGCACAGCACCTCTATCGATAACATTCAACTTTCTACAGCAGGGACAAAGTGGCAGCAGACAGCGGCTTCGGAGACTTTTTTTTAAGCTGATGTTACCACGGCGTGGCCTCATGAAGTTAAAGTGATTGTCTGTAAGATTGCAGAACTAGTGAGAGAAAATTTACAGAAGTAAACAATGAAGCCCCCCCACCCCTTCCCTCCTGATTGGACCTGAAAGCCTCTCTTATAGTTTTCACAATGAGGAAAGAGAATCAATCCCCTTCCCCTCCTGACAGGCCTCATCTCATTGGTCAAAGGCACGGCACATTTTATATTACTCACATTAGGTCAAATTACAGGCCCAGACGGTCAATTCTAAGCAATCTATTCGATCTTCTGCCTGACACAAGGACAGCCTTGCTCCAAACAAGACGGTCATCTTTCCCGTGCACAGCTGTTGCGTTCTGTGCCTGCACCACTAGTTAGAGGGAATCGCTTATTAAAAAAAGAGGTCGACTGAGAAGTGATTTATTACAAGCAGCACTGTGAGCTGCTCTCCTTTTGCAGGCTCTTTTCCTCATTTACATTACGCTCCTCATGTTCGTCCTTTAAAAGCATTATAGGCTTTTATCCTAATACCTGTCGTCCCCCCGATCAGGGGGCAAAGGTTAGGGTTAGTTAACCCTAATTTTATTTTATTTATTAGTTTATTTGACAGGGAAAGTACACATTAATGAGCACTTCTGTAAATGTGTCCGCAGTAGCTGCAAAGGTGGTTCTCAGCTGTTGACCCTGGGTAAGGTGTATAATGCCAACAACAATTATAAAACATAAAACAATTTCAAAGTTGAGGCGACACACTTACATAACAGATGTTGATACAATTCATACATAAATACCATCTGAAATGTCCGTTCTGTGACTTGCACAATAGAATGGAGATGTTGGTGCGAGGGCAGGTCATACAGTGGAAACACAGGACATTATAAGGATCAATATGTACAGTTATTATTTACAAGAAAACACCTGAGCAGAGGATCCGGAGCCTCGGCTCAGTCGAGGGTCCATCAGGAGGTCTGTACAGGGTCCAATGAGCACATCACTGAGTGGTTTTCAACCAGTTTTTTAACTGAGTCCTAAATGTGTTAAACGTGGGGCATGAGAGGGCTGATGTTCCAGATGTTCCAGCCCCTGACTGAAAGAACAGTCTGCCCAAAGGTGGTCCGTCTGAAGGCACTTCACAGTCTCCTCTAACCATAGACCGGGTGGCTCTGCCAGAAGAGGATTTCAATTGGATGAATTCCCTTAATGGCGGTGGTGCAAGTCATTGAGTATTTTGTAAACCATACAAGCAAATTTAAAGTATTTCAAATGTTCGAAGTTTAGACGGTTGGACTTCTCAAGAATGTGACAGTGGTGGCATGAAACATTTTTAAAGCTTTTTTATATAAGGATTATATTTGTCTAAAAGTAGTTTCATTTGTAAGAGACCAGTTTGTAAAACAATATTCGATGTATGAGAACATCATAGCAGCAGAAACATCCTGAAGTGTCATTGATGAGCGAATTTAATAGTTTTACACATTTTCTTGACGTGACTTTTGAATGTGAGAGTAGAGTCAAGAACCATTCCAAGGTATAATCAGGATATGATGAGGGTTAGGAACGGCAAATGTATTGCAAGTTGTGTTTCACTCACACAGATCTCACACATATTATTAGAAACTAGAAAGTCTTGGCTTTCAAATCAGATATCACACTGGCATATAGGCTGTAAGCTCTCGAGTCAATACACTTTGAGATTTGGATGTAAATAATTGTCAACCCTATAACCCTAACCCTAGGGTGGCAGTTAAGAAGTTAAAAGCTATGTCAAACAGTGTTTCACTCACGGTGAAACACTGTCCGTTTTCCCAAGAGAAAGAGAATATACTGTGAATATTCCTGCCCGCACACAGGTGAAACGCAATTCAAAAGTACATGTTCACCTCCACTCCCTCACCACCTCTCTCTTGCCCACATACACAGCTCACATATACAGCTCACATATACAGTCCACATATACAGCTCACATATACAGTCCACATATACAGTCCACATATACAGCCCACATATACAGCTCACATATACAGCTCACATACACAGCTCACATATACAGCTCACATATACAGTCCACATACACAGCTCACATATACAGCCCACATATACAGTCCACATACACAGCTCACATATACAGCTCACATATACAGTCCACATACACAGCTCACATATACAGCTCACATATACAGCTCACATATACAGCCCACATATACAGCTCACATATACAGCCCACATATACAGCTCACATATACAGCTCACATATACAGCTCACATATACAGCTCACATATACAGTCCACATATACAGCTCACATATACAGTCCACATATACAGCTCACATATACAGCTCACATATACAGTCCACATATACAGCTCATATACAGCTCATATACAGTCCACATATACAGCTCACATATACAGCTCACATATACAGCTCACATATACAGCCCACATATACAGCCCACATATACAGCCCACATATACAGCTCACATATACAGCTCACATATACAGCCCACATATACAGCCCACATATACAGCTCACATATACAGTCCACATATACAGCTGACATATACAGCTCACATATACAGCTCACATATACAGCTCACATATACAGCTCACATATACAGTCCACATATACAGCTGACATATACAGCTCACATATACAGCTCACATATACAGCTCACATATACAGCTCACATACACAGCTCACATACACAGCTCACATATACAGCCCACATATACAGCCCACATATACAGCTCACATATACAGTCCACATACACAGCTCACATATACAGCCCACATATACAGCCCACATATACAGCTCACATATACAGCCCACATATACAGCTCATATATAGCCCACATATACAGCTCACATATACAGCTCACATATACAGCCCACATATACAGCTCACATATACAGCACACATATACAGTCCACATACACAGCTCACATATACAGCTCACATATACAGCCCACATATACAGCTCACATATACAGCACACATATACAGCTCACATATACAGCTCACATATACAGCCCACATATACAGCTCACATATACAGCTCACATATACAGCCCACATATACAGCTCACATATACAGCCCACATATACAGCCCACATATACAGCTCACATATACAGCTCACATATACAGCTCACATATACAGCTCACATATACAGTCCACATATACAGCCCACATATACAGCTCACATATACAGCCCACATATACAGCTCACATATACAGCCCACATATACAGCCCACATATACAGCTCACATATACAGCTCACATACTCACATATACAGCCCACATATACAGCTCACATATACAGCTCACATATACAGTCCACATACACAGCTCACATACACAGCCCACATACACAGCCCACATACACAGCCCACATATACAGCCCACATATACAGCTCACATATACAGCTCACATATACAGCTCACATATACAGTCCACATATACAGCTCACATATACAGCTCACATATACAGCTCACATATACAGCTCACATATACAGCTCACATATACAGCTCACATACACAGCTCACATACACCGCTCACATATACAGCTCACATACACAGCTCACATATACAGCCCACATATACAGCCCACATATACAGCCCACATATACAGCTCACATATACAGTCCACATACACAGCTCACATATACAGCCCACATATACAGTCCACATATACAGTCCACATATACAGCTCACATATACAGCCCACATATACAGCTCATATACAGCCCACATACACAGCTCACATACACAGCCCACATATACAGCTCACATATACAGCTCACATATACAGCCCACATATACAGTCCACATATACAGCCCACATACACAGCTCACATATACAGCCCACATATACAGCTCACATATACAGCCCACATATACAGCTCACATATACAGCCCACATATACAGCTCACATATACAGCTCACATATACAGCTCACATATACAGTCCACATACACAGCTCACATATACAGTCCACATACACAGCTCACATATACAGTCCACATATACAGCTCACATATACAGCTCACATATACAGCCCACATATACAGCCCACATACACAGCCCACATATACAGCCCACATATACAGCTCACATATACAGCCCACATATACAGCCCACATATACAGCCCACATATACAGCTCACATATACAGCTCACATATACAGCTCACATATACAGTCCACATATACAGCTCACATATACAGCCCACATATACAGCTCACATATACAGCCCACATATACAGCCCACATATACAGCTCACATATACAGCCCACATATACAGTCCACATATACAGCCCACATATACAGCCCATATATACAGCCCACATATACAGCCCACATATACAGCCCACATATACAGCTCACATATACAGCCCACATATACAGCTCACATATACAGCTCACATATACAGCCCACATACACAGCTCACATATACAGCCCACATATACAGTCCACATATACAGCCCACATATACAGCCCACATATACAGCCCACATATACAGCTCACATATACAGCCCACATATACAGCCCACATATACAGCCCACATATACAGCTCACATATACAGCTCACATATACAGCCCACATATACAGCCCACATATACAGCTCACATATACAGCTCACATATACAGCTCACATATACAGCCCACATACACAGCCCACATATACAGCCCACATATACAGCTCACATATACAGCTCACATATACAGCTCACATACTCACATATACAGTCCACATATACAGCTCACATACTCACATATACAGTCCACATATACAGCCCACATATACAGCTCACATATACAGCTCACATATACAGCTCACATATACAGCTCACATATACAGCCCACATATACAGCCCACATATACAGCTCACATATACAGTCCACATATACAGCTCACATATACAGCCCACATATACAGCCCGCATATACAGCCCACATATACAGCTCACATATACAGCTCACATATACAGCTCACATACTCACATATACAGTCCACATATACAGCTCACATATACAGCTCACATATACAGCCCACATATACAGCCCACATATACAGCTCACATATACAGTCCACATATACAGCCCACATATACAGCTCACATATACAGCTCACATACTCACATATACAGTCCACATATACAGCTCACATATACAGCTCACATATACAGCTCACATATACAGCTCACATATACAGCTCACATACTCACATATACAGTCCACATATACAGCTCACATATACAGCTCACATACTCACATATACAGTCCACATATACAGCTCACATACTCACATATACAGTCCACATATACAGCTCACATATACAGCTCACATATACAGCCCACATATACAGCTCACATATACAGTCCACATATACAGCCCACATATACAGCTCACATATACAGCTCACATACTCACATATACAGCCCACATATACAGTCCACATATACAGCCCACATATACAGCCCACATATACAGCCCACATATACAGCCCACATATACAGTCCACATATACAGCCCACATATACAGTCCACATATACAGCCCACATATACAGCCCACATATACAGCTCACATATGCAGCTCACATATACAGTTCACATATACAGCTCACATATACAGTTCACATATACAGCCCACATATACAGCTCACATATGCAGCTCACATATACAGTTCACATATACAGCTCACATATACAGCTCACATATACAGCCCACATATACATCTCACATATACAGCTCACATATACAGCCCACACATACAGCTCACATATAGAGCCCACATATACAGCCCACATATACATCTCACATATACAGCTCACATATACAGCTCACATATACAGCTCACATATACAGCCCACATATACATCTCACATATACAGCCCACATATACAGCTCACATATACAGCCCACATATACAGCTCACATATACAGCTCACATATACAGCCCACATATACATCTCACATATACAGCTCACATATACAGCCCACATATACATCTCACATATACAGTCCACATATACAGCTCACATATACATCTCACATATACAGCTCACATATACAGCCCACATATACAGCTCACATATACAGTCCACATACACAGCTCACATATACAGCCCACATATACAGCCCACATATACAGCCCACATATACAGCTCACATATACAGCTCACATATACAGCTCACATATACAGCTCACATATACAGCTCACATATACAGCTCACATATACATCTCACATATACAGCTCACATATACATCTCACATATACAGCTCACATATACAGCCCACATATACAGCTCACATATACATCTCACATATACAGCTCACATATACAGCTCACATATACAGCTCACATATACAGCTCACATATACAGCCCACATATACAGCTCACATATACAGCCCACATATACAGCTCACATATACAGCCCACATATACAGCCCACATATACAGCCCACATATACAGTCCACATATACAGCTCACATATACAGCTCACATAATGCACCAGGTCTGGAGCTGCAAGATATCACAGTGTGCTCCTAGTAGTGCAAAAGACGCTTTAGTCGCTTTAGTCTATATTTAAAACCACAAGATCGGGCCCTTAAACTTACAGACTATCACTTTAACATGGCAAGTCCACATATGATTTGATTATTACAAAATGAGTAGCAGCGGTGAAGTGCACCTCAGTGAAGTTTTCCGGGTAAAGACACCCTCCCGTTTCCTGACTCGCATCACATGGAGCTCACAATAACACACATGCAGGAGGCTGTATGTGTGTTATTGTGATGCTGACTCCCGCAGGATCAATGGTCCATCCTTCTGTGAAACAAGGGCCATGAACCCAATGCAGCTGCTGCGAAGCCACAGAAAATAAAGCTGAAAGCCTCAGTCAGTAATGTCCATGTAACTTTACTTAGCATGAGCTCATAACAAAGTCACACAGTATGTGGCCGACAAATTAAATCTGTAAATCCAGAATCAAGTCAAATTGTTGGATATAAAACCCCTAATGAAAGCTAAAAATCTAAAAAGTGCTATTTGTGGGAAATATACAGCCAATTAAAAAGCCTATAAAAGCGTTGAATTAAATGAAGACTATTACTTTTCAGCTGAAAGGCTTCGTCTGTTCCGGGCTGTGACCCACTCTCGTTTTTATAATTCTGGCTGGTGTTCCAAAAGAGCTTGACATCTCTGCTTTAGGGTATTAGTCACAAAAGAATAGATGCAGCAGGGTTAATAAATGAAAGCTATAGTTAAGAAGAAGTGTTTTATGAACTCATCAGTGTGAGATTTTTGCATGAATGTAGGCAGAGCAAGTGCAATAGATCAGTCGATGTTCTTTGATTTTGATTGCTCAGATTTCTCACTTTTATTTCTAAGCCTAACTCGCTCAGTGACAGCTCCGTTAACAAAATCATGAAACAGAAGTCTGGACAGTGAGCTTTGCGTCCGCCGGCTTGGATCCAGCTCAGAGCGGCTGTACAGAGATGAGAGGAAAGCCTTTTTTCATAACCCTTTTGAACTTTACATTACAAGTGATTTTTTTATTATTTTTTTTTATTTATTATTTATATTATTTATATTTTTATTGAAGGGACAGTGCACAGAGACATGAAGCTCAAAGACAGATATGTTCTGCACCAGATTATAGCTAGATAGCTAGTTTCCTCCATCTGCAGTCACTGGTTACAAAGATAATACACAGCAACATTGTAGGCAGTACAGGTAATATATATATATATATATATATATATATATATATATGTGTGTATATATATATATGTATATATATATATATATATATACACAATAGCATGCAATGAATAAGCAATCAGAACAAGCCCTCTCGCTGACACTGACCCTCAGGCAGTACATACACAGCATCACACCTGTATAATGCAGCCACATCTCTCATTTACAGCGTCACATTCACATTTATAAGCACTAACACAAATTTAATAATATATTTCCAATTTCATAGTAAAATGTTCTTGTCCATGAATATAAAGTTCCTCGTTTATATCGTGCTGCCTTGTGTTCTTCCTTAAAGGGACTATACAGAGTCTAAAGATGTTCCTCCCCCTACATGTTCCTCCATGTCCTCATGTGTAGAATGAGCTCAGACCTGTTCAGCACAACTGCCTCTAAAATCCTGCACTGTCACTCACAAGGTGTTTCTTTGGGTCAGAAGTGCCGTCATGCACGAGCTTATTATAGAAGGTGCAGTTACACATATGGCCTGAGGTGGCAGTAGTGAGTATAAAATGGCCCCTTTAACCTCTTAACCCCCACCTGAACCGAGCACATTTTCTCCAGTTTGGCTTTACCCAAATCTAAAAGCTACTTGAATAAAGCCAAAAATAGTGACAAAAAAGTAGCAAAAAAGTGTGACAAAAAGAGATGAAAGTGCCACAAAAAAGCCACAAAAACATGTCCAACATGAGATGAAAGAGAACATAAAAAAGCGATGACAACGCAAGGGAAAGGATACGTTTTCATCAGGGGTGTGGAACTCATTTGGGTCGTGGGCCGGAATCCAGCTGCCATGGCGGGTCACGACCGGGCCGCATATAATGCTATCATGAAAACACGATTGAGAATAGTAATAAACAAAAAGAACTGCTTACACACAAGTTTCTCAAAGTACACTGTAGTCATTGTATCGTAGTCATTATTATTTCACTCCACACTCTGTGGAGGTAAGCTGCTACTGTAGCCACAGCCGCCCTGGGGCAGACTGACCATTTACCACGTGGCTGTAATGTCCTGATCTCTTATCATGTCAGTGCCCTCTGCTGGACACATGTTTTTTATTAAAGTTGCCCCCTAGTGGCTTGAGTGAGCATACTGGTAATTTCCTTAAAAACTCCGCACAGAGACTTAGATTGTTTTGTTTTTTTTGACATAGGGAAATCTGTGCTGTACAAATCAGGGGCCGGATTAAATCATGTCGCGGGTCAGCTTTGGCAGCTTGACATGTCTGGTTTAGATACACTGGCCTATAATCTGTAAGATCAATATTACCGAAACAAAAGCACACGTTCACCCCCCACTCCTGAGCTTATCCCCCTTCGTAGTGCTCCGACAGCCAAAAACATCAACAAGTACAACAAAAAAAACATAACAAACAATGCACTGTAGCGCCGGGGAACCACAGGGTGATGGAGGAGGAGAGGATGGACCACACGGTGATGGAGGAGGAGAGGATGGACCACACGGTGATGGAGGAGGTGAGGATGGACCACACGGTGATGGAGGAGGAGAGGATGTACCACATGGTGATGGAGGTGAGGATGGACCACACGGTGATGGAGGAGGAGAGGATGGACCACACGATGATGGAGGAGGAGAGGATGGACCACACGGTGATGGAGGAGGAGAGGATGGACCACACGGTGATGGAGGAGGAGAGGATGGACCACACGGTGATGGAGGAGGAGAGGATGGACCACACGGTGATGGAGGAGGAGAGGATGGACCACACGATGATGGAGGAGGTGAGGATGGACCACACGGTGATGGAGGAGGAGAGGATGGACCACACTGTGATGGAGGAGGAGAGGATGGACCACACGGTGATGGAGGAGGAGAGGATGGACCACACGGCGATGGAGGAGGAGAGGATGGACCACACGATGATGGAGGAGGTGAGGATGGACCACACGATGATGGAGGAGGAGAGGATGGACCACACGATGATGGAGGAGGTGAGGATGGACCACACGATGATGGAGGAGGAGAGGATGGACCACACGATGATGGAGGAGGTGAGGATGGACCACATGATGATGGTCATGTAGAACTGCACGAGGGATGTCACGGTTACCGGTGTAGCGGTAAACCCCGGTAAAAATGTTGACAATAATTAATAATTACCGCCTTGTTTTTGAAAAAAATATGTTACCGCGGTGGATTACGGCGCCCGCGGTTTAGGCAAAGTGAGCCTCATGAGGCGCCGTCTCCTCTGCTGAAGCTGCCGCAGGCGCCTCTGGAGCTACAACCAAAACTAAACTTTCTGGAAGCTGGAATCACGTCCGACACGACAGCGCAGGATCAGCCTCAGAGACGAGCCTGAAGTCTGGACATGTTTGTGTGTTTGAAGAAGCTGAAGGACAGTTGATACAGACAGTTTTCCTGTTTGTGGAACGAGCAGGAAAAAGTGTCTCTAAAGCAGCAAGACTTCGAACCTGTGACTCTCCTGCGTGACCGACTCCCTCTATAGCAGGAAGCTAACGTTAGCGTGACCGTCTCCCACAGCTCTATAGCAGGAAGCTAACGTTAGCGTGACCGTCTCCCTCTATAGCAGGAAGCTAACGTTAGCGCTTTAGCTGAAATGCTGATGTGGAACTTTGGGCTGAGGGAGTATGTAACGAGTCGCCCCATAGTGCGGCTGCAGCGCCACCGCCAGCATAAGCCGTGTCCAGATACCTCCGCACGATGGCACAAGGCGTTACGGGGCTCCCAGGGGCAGATTCACTCTCGCCGCAGTTTTATGAATTTAACAATAATCACTGTCTGAGGCATTTTCACAAATCTGCAAAGCAAAAGCTCACTGGAAGGACAACAACAGTTTTCCTGATATAGACGGTTTATCTTAAATATTCTTCTTTGTTTCTGGCGCTATAAATAGTTCATGTAATACCCTCGAAATGATCAACAACACATCGTTATAGTTCCTTTACTTTGATGTGAAAAGTTGCACTTTTGATAAGGCTTTGTCTGTACTTTTTTTTAAAAAATGTAATAAGCACTGTTAAACTTTTTTGAAACAATTTCAGTTTGTGTAGGACTATCAATGCTTTCTGAACACACATTAAAAAAAATACCGCAATAATACCGAAAACCGTGATAATTTTGGTCACAATAACCGTGAGGTAAAATGTTCATACCGTGACAGCCCTAAACTGCACCAGCAGCTTAAGTTTCCTCAGCTGCCGCAGGAAGAACATCCTCTACTGGGCCTTCTGGATGAGGGAGCTGATGGTTGGCTCCCATTTGAGGTCCTGGGTGATGGGGAAGGAGTCCACGATGGAGATGGGGGTGGGAGAGTCTGTCAGGGGGGCTGTGTCTTTCCTGAAGCTCCAGGTTGTTGTGGCTGCACCAGGACACCAGCCGGTCCACCTCTCTCCTGTAGGCGGCCTCATCCCCGTCAGAGATGAGCCCGATGAGGGCACGAGTTTTGAAACGCATGAGTTGCAAAATCCGTGTTTCATGATTGTGTTCAGAAATGATGTTTAGTTTAGCTCAATTGATTCTGCAATCTCTGATTATTCCTAATTGAAATAACTGGCATAAATCTCAACAAAAACAAATGTAATGAGAGGTGAATGAATGACAGATAAAAACAGCATGTTTGGAGCTGTAGGAACACATTGGGAGAGGCCAAATGCTAACAACATCTTTAGTCGTTTTGTGTGACTGAGCGCACACACAAAGACAGATGCAGGTATGGAAGAACGGGGGCCTGTTCCTGTAAAGACAGTGATCAGTGCCCCCCCCCCCCCCCCCCATTCAAATATTCAGCACTGAAGATTCCGCCTTGTGTGAACCTGCTTTTGAAATGACAGATACTGTACAAGCAAACACAACAAACCCTCGTCTCCGAAACGGCCTGAAATGAAAACGGGACATGTGATGACATTTACTTAACGCTGTGTTCTCGAGCGGCGCGTTTTTCTCTTTTAAGTGTTCGCTTTTACGAGTGGCAGAAACGGTAATACGGGCCCTTTATATATGAATATACGGTCGAAGGAATCGAGTTGACATTTGCGTCTGGGAGGACTAATGGGATTTTCTCCGTGCGGAGCAGCTGATGAATTAATAGGAGGACGTGTCTTTGTCACCGCGATGCTCACTCCAAGGCAACACGCGTGTATGATGGAGTGTATGTATCACAAAAGAGCCAAGTAAAAGCTAAGTGCATCACTCTGTTCTTTGGACTCACATTCAGCTAATTTGACTTCTTTCTGGTTTTGTTTTAAGAGCTTTATCATAAAAAAGTCCTTGTAAACCTTGTAACCATGTTATTTTGGTTTATTCTTTAGTTTCCATGGTCCAGCATATTACAGAAAGCTGTTGGGATACGATCCTGTGACATGGAAGCTACAATCATCCCATCCTGTGAGGCTGGCTGGCATCTGACATCAACACGTGTGTGGGGTTCTGTTGCAGGATTAGTACCATGTGTACTTGCATGTCTCTACAATAGTGGTTCCCAAAGTGAGGCCCCAGAGGAACTGCAGGGCCCCCAAAAGTCGTCTTCACTGTCGACATAAAAAGATATTGGGCCTCATTCACGACACATTCTTACGCAGTTTTGTTCTTAACGTTTTGTTAGGACAACGTTCTTCTGTAAATCAAATCAAATCAAATCAAATCAAATCAAATCAAATCAAATCAATCAAAACAACTTTATTCATCCCAAAGGGCAATTCTGTAAGAACAAATCCTAAGAACACTGAGGAGGACTGCTACGCAATAAAAAGTATCCAGTTCTGTGCACGATGCTCCTGATGGAGTCACTGGTTTTGTATAGCCCGATGTCACAGCAGTGATACAGGTGCCTCACAGGGCTGCACCGAACATTAAGGCAATAAAACAAAACAGTAACTGAGACAATGTAAAGTCCAGGCAAGTGAAGTATCCAGGCAAACATTACCATAATGTCCAATTAAATGTCAGCAGGTGATGAGGAGCGGTGTGGGTGTCCCTTGTCCTTAGACTCTCCAGCAAGGCGAGGAAAAACTAAAGTCCAGGGGGAGAAAAGAGGGAGAACACAGAAGGGGAGATCCACCCCCATGGACGGACAGGTTATAGACCCAGAGCCAATGGGAGTCCCTCAGCAGACGGGCCAAGATCACAGAATGTCCAGTCCATGTTGGAACCAATGGCTTTGTCACGACGACACTAGGGGCTGCCATTGCTGTAGTACCTCCATATAGCCGCTAGGGCCCCATTGGAATGCATTGCACTTTAGACACATTAAAAACCTGGTTTCTAATTTTCCTAAACTTTCTACAGCTTGATTTTCCTTCTGTGATAACGCTGGGTTAGTTACAATAAAAGGCACCAGACTGTTTTTTTGTAAGAATTTTTTTAGAAATGCACAAACTACACGTCACGCAAGGGCGGAGTCTACAGTGAAGATCCCGCCCTTATGCCCATTTTAGGAACATGCTTCAAACGGGGAGGAGTGAGGAGGAGTTGTCTGTTTTACGGTCTATGGTTGGAGCATATTTCTCATTGACTGATCCATGTAGACAGGGTTCCTCCGTTTTCTTCCACTTGTCCTTTGCCGGGTCGTGGGGGCAGCTGTTGGAGCTGCCCATATCACATTGCACCAGCCCCTATGGTTCCTCCTGCAGGTGGTGGGTCCACAGAAGGACGGCCTCATGGTTCTAACCGGGCCTGTTGGTCTCTCATAAGGGGCTTCTGAACCGCTCTTTGTCTGACCCGTCACCTAGGACCTGTTTGCCCTGGGAGACCCTACCAGGAGCACGAAGCCCCCGACAACCGAGCTCCAGGATCATTCGGGTGCTCAAACCCCTCCACCACGTTAAGGTGGCGGTTAATGGAGGGGAGGAGACGCCATGTGAATAGTAATGAACAGACTTCAGATATAAAGAAACATTGTATCATAATAACATAAAGTCTGAGTCATATATATTTGTATATTAAATCTCATATTAATGAATTACAGGAAATGATAATAAATTGCAGATGCCCTGTTTATTCAGAAATATGTTGGAAATACTTACAGTCTTATCAAGGGCAAGTAAAGTACTACTGTATTACTGCTAAAAGGTTTTAATGCCCTAACATTTATAAGTAGGACTGAATGTGCTGCTTTAACGTTCTTTGATAAAGAGGATCTCACAGAATCAGGTGTTCTCCTTGTTGAGCTACGCGGGCGGAACTTCACACCGCTGCATCTATGAAGGACTGACTCGCGGGAAGAGAAGGGAAACGCTTTCATGATGTACAGGTTAAATCTATTTCATCATTTTGTAATGAGACAAAGATGTGGTTTGGTGCTTGAGTGCGTGGCGCCGATGGCCGAGGTTTTCTTCTTTTGGGGTTTTCTTGGTTACTAGTTTTGGTTTTGTGTTTTGCCGTTTGATGCACACCACACTTTTAGTCCTTTTATAAAGAAGTGGAGACTTGTGCTAAGTAGTCCTCACACGCACACGCTTCCAGAACACACATGTACTCTACTACTTTGAAAGAGTATGTATCTTTAACTGTTCTTTTTTAATCTTTTTAATTTGTATTTGTATTTGTATTTATACTTTATTGTCCCCGTAGGGATATTTGTCCTCTGCATTTAACCCATCCTTCGATGCCGCTTTGGCGACCCGTAAGGAGCAGTGGTCGACGGCAGTGCCGCGCCCGGGGACCCATCTCCATGACGTGGAGCCAGGCTGATGGTCAGAATTAGTGATGCGCGGGTTGCGGGTTCCACCGCGGGCCCCGCGGTCTGCCCGCGGTTCGGGTCGGGTCGGGTCGTGAAATTGTCCTTCGATCGCGGGGCGGGTTGGGGCGGGTCAAAAAATGCCGGTCGCGGGCACTCTATGCCTCCGTACGCGCATTCATTGAATTCATTCACAACTTATTCCGTCGTCTTTACAGCAGGTTTTTAGCGTAAATATACGTCGGATTTTCATAAAACAAGCAGCGTTTTGCAGCTTGTGATCCAGAGAACGCTTTTGTGGAGCTCACGTCTCCTGTTTTGCACCGTATGTGTGACTGTGTGTGACTTCGCGTTAGGCCGACCTCTGCTCTCTTCCTCTCTCCCTCTTGCCCAGCGCTCTTCAGAGGGAGAGAGAGAGAGTGCGCGCGGGGCTGACACGCCGGTGCTGTTCATACGGATCATAGTTGTAACGCGTAATTTTTAATGGTTGCGGGTGCGGGTGCGGGGCGGGGCGGGCTGTAAAAATAGAACAACGTTGCGGGGTGGGGCGGGCCGGGTCGGGTTAGAACCTGCTCCAAATGCGGGACCCGCGGGTTGAAAAAAACCCTGACCCGCGCATCACTAGTCAGAATCACCTGGCTGGAGGATTCACCTATTGCACATGTTTTTAGTGGTAGGGGAAACAGGAGTACCTGGAGGAAACCTACGCAGGAGAACATGCAAACTCCACACAGAAAGGCCAGGTCCTGGTGGGAATCGAACCCGGGACCTTCTAGATGTGTTTAAGAAGTATGTAAAATAATCAATGTTACAAAAAGATGACACTGCGGAGAAGCAGATCAACTTTATTTATGTATTTTGTATTTTGTGTTTTGATGTCTTGGACAACAACAACAAAAAAAGACGGCTGCATGAGACAGTTTAAACTTTAAATGAACTGGAACTGTAAATGATTTTGTGTTGATAAGCGGCGGACATACGTTTTTACTTCTTTCTGCTCCTTTTCATTCATGCTAAATGTTGTGTTGCATTTCTTAAATGAATGAAATAAATAAAAAAGTTTTCCATTGCAAACGCAACTGTTGGACAGTCAAACCAGACGGTTTGACATAAATCCACATTACGATGCTTCTCCTCATCGAAAATATTCACTACTTTTAGTTCTTTCATGGTCAAAGCTTAGTCTTCTCTTAATGTCGGACTTGCCACCGTCTTACGTACAGCGGTGCAAGCATAAGAAATATAACCGGGGAATAGCATATACATGCCTCTATATCCCGGTTACTGTTAGAGAATCCAGGTTTCTTATTAACTCATTGACTGCCAGCCATTTTCAAATCAGAGAGCTCCCCAGTGCCAAAGGTTTTTCAGGATTTTGACAGTTTTTTCAAGACCCACAGACATCTTAGGTTTAGGTCTACAGGCCAACACGAAACCCACCAAAAGAAAGATTTGACTCTCTCTCATCTAAAAAAAAGGTTTGTTTGTACTTCTTTCCATTCTTTAGTGAGTAAAAAATTGACGTCTATAGACGTTCGGATTTCAATTGACGTCCATAGATGTCATTGGCAGTCAATGAGTAACCGGGAAACTGGTTTCTATAATCCGATAATAGAATAGGATTAAAGACCAAACCAGAATATTAAAAGCTCCTAATAATAACCCGGAAACTTGTAACCACACTCATGGATTACACCACAGATTGTGTCATAGCCTCAACAATATCCTGGACGACTGAGAGCCAACACAAACATTAAAATCTGTGTGACATAGATCGGAGTGGTGTGGTGGGTTTCTTTGAGCGGGATAAAGGGAGAGCAACTCAATTATACATGACAGAGACAAAACACCACTCCAGGTAAAGAATTAAATGAAAGGGTTACAATAAAAAAGCATAATAGGATGAAATGGTGTAATGCTTGATACAGTGGTTGCGTCTGAATTAGCATGAGCCCCTTGTATATTTGCAGTAGCAGCAGGTGTGCGAGTGTGTGGGAATGTGTACCACTGGAGAGCAGGAAGTCCAGTTCTGATCATTGGGTCTGGCACACAGCTGCGTCTACATGCATCCCAAAGGATCTTCAGCAACCTGCAAAAGTTTACAACCAACTTTTCTTATCAGCCTTCACCTGCTTTGGGGAATAGTGCTGTCGGAGTGAACAGTTTAGTGGAAAAAAGGAGAAAATCCAATTATTTATCCAACACACACTACAATCTCACCGCTCGACTTGACTGCTCTTTTCCACGCCGTGTTACAGTGTTGTTCCTGATCAGTCTTTCCTCTTGATTGAAGCTGCTGCACAGGAAAGGGGAGCAAGAGGAGAAGGGGTAGGAGGGGCTTACGGAAGCTCATTTAAAGATCAGGAAGTGAAACGAGATACTGCAACGGCATCTTCGCAAATGCCCATATATGATCATGGTCGAAGCAGCCAGAGGGGGAAAACAAAGAAGTGGAAAAAAATGTACTCTTTACTTTTACCACCTTTACTTTAACAACTGCTGAATTATGAATATATTTGACTACATTCAACAACCAATAAATACTTAAAAACTGACAGCTTTTATTCTGTCGAATAGTTGCTACATTCCTCATCCAATCAGAGATGTATTAAGATTAGGCACCGCCCACTATCCTTAAAGGCACTTCACCTGATTTTGTTTCTGGCATGGAGCAAAATGTATTTTGTCCTCCCCTAGTATATGGAAATTCAGACATTTGTGGGGAAACACTGTGCATAAAGCATATGTTTCAATGTCAATAACTTCCAGGTGATAACATTTGGTAACATTTTCTATGATGCGTTGGTTTGGTAACCTTAACATCAAGCGAAAAACTCATTCAGCAAAATTGTAAATTGGAGTGCTAAGATTCTGGAGCTCCTCAGACTCCACTTTCTGACCGGTGCTCTGGACAGGTGTATTCTGGCCAATGATGCTCATCCTCTTCATGGTGAATTCTGCTACTTGCCTTCTGGTTCGAGGCTCAGGGCTCCATTGGTGGGAAAAACAGATACAAATGTTCCTTCATACCTGTAGCCATCTCCACTCTAAACGCTGAGTATAAAAGGAGTTACAGGCACCAAATTCAGTGTGAGGGGAAGAAGTTGTTGTATTCTCTTGTTCTGTTGTTGTACAAAAACTGCCAAGGCCTCTGTTTTTGTAAGGTTTTGCACTTCGGCATCTTGTTGAACTGGTGAATGAATGCATTTTTATTTTCTGTTTTTATGTATCTATTTTTATGTATCTTGTGCTGCAAAACTAATGCCCCATCGGGGACATGAAATGAAGTAAAGTGAAGTGAAGTGAAGTGAAGTGAAGTGAAGTGAAGTGAGTTTTCTGGAATTTCAGTGAAAGTGACCCTGAAAAGTGAAACATGCAATTAAACAAATATGTTAAATAATAAAGCAGGGGTTCTGGAAAGCTCTGGAAAATGTACAATTCACAGAAGTCATAGGTCCAAAATATCCAAATGTCGCCAGGGAAAAGTTTTGTAACTGACGACAGTTCCACAGCAACAAGGCAAAAGTGACTTCATTTTGTTCTGCAGCTCAGGGTGCAAGAACAAGAAGTTCTTGCGTCTTGTGAAGCATGAATGAGCCTTTAGTCTGCTAATTTCTTGTTTTACAACACTGTCTCATAAGAGCAGGGCCGCCTTAACCACTGGGCCCAGGGGCCTACAAAAAAAAAAAAAAAAAGTTCTACACCTCTGTGAGAATAAGTGAGCATGGCTCTGATCGCTTACATTAATGAGTCAGCTGAACATGTAGTGGAGCCATGTCAGGTTAGAGTGAGTGGGTGTGGGGGGGGACTATAATTCATGGTTAGCCCAGGGGCCTAGGGGTAGGATGAGTCGGCCCTGCATAAGAGCTATTCATTTTCCATTAAAGTGATAGTCTGTAAGCAGAAAACCCTTCTTAGTTTGCAAAATGAGGAGAGCTGGAACAGAGTTTTCAAAAATAAATGATCAAGCTCCTCCGCCTCCCTCCTGATTGGACCTGACGGGCTGGTTCACAGGTAAAGCTTGTCTCATTGGTCAACACGGGAGGATACAAGACTCTTAACATAAAATAAGATATATATACTATTACTTACTTTACACCAAAATGCAAGACCAGGTGGAAGATTTTGCACATGTTATAACATTTGTAAAACATTTAGACTTCCAGACAATCACTTTAAGAGAAAAATGTGTATATCTATAGTTAGCTACAGCTCTCTGGTCAGCTAAGGGTGTTAAAACAATATCAGTGACACTATCTATAAACAATGACTTTTGATACAAGCGAATAATCTCAACTGGACCTAGAAGAGTGCCATTCCTGCTAACTGTGCTCCTGAAGGGACGGCTCCGCTCTGCTCTGGCCTTCACATTCACAGCACAGACTCACCCCTGGGGTCGGAACAACCTCCAGCTTTGTTAGTGGCTATAGGGCGGGGTCAGGCTGAAGCTGATTGGCTGATACATGTACGACGTTTCACTCTCATGACTTATGATTGGTTGATGGACCAACTATCCTACTAGCTATGCTAGCTTCATGCTACGTATGTTAATGTTAGCAAAGTGATGCTAATAAGTGCAGTACTAAAGTATGCACATGGACCTGCTTCTGCTTGACTTTATTTGTATGTGATACATGTTTATAGTCCACCAGAAAACAGCAAAAAAGAATGAAAAATTGTGATTCCCATGAGAGGTTTTCTCCTTCTTTGAATGACGCGTTGACGTCTGTATCTATACCCAATATTTAGTTTCAGCTAATTTAGATCACCATTGAAAAGGAACGTTTATAATTGCTACAAACTTTGAGATCAACACATAGAACTGAGGAACAAACATGTCAGAGCGATATCAGAAAGAAAGAAAAGTTCACCTGGGGAAGCGCATGGTAATCCACATGGCTTTGTTTACAATAAATCAACTCAGAAAGAGTTAGCTCCAGCTACTGTTCATCCATCCAGTGAAGAGAACTGGTGTTATTGTTTGTTTTGACAGTGCGTCCCATTAGGGATCGTGTTTAGATTAAAAAATAATGCATGGGCTTACCCTCCATACACAGGGCTTATCAGGGCATCTATTATTTATGTTGTGGGTGACATCAAAGGCCCCATTTTCTGAGATACATGTATGTTAAAAAAAAGCAAGTAGGAACAACAACCATCCGCCCACCTGTGTATTGCCATGTTTGTGACCATCAAACGAAATGTATCTGTTAAAATAGGGGGTATTATGCTTTTTGCTTTTTGGAGGTACAGTATTTGGTAATCATTTCAAACACATCTTGAACTCTATCTAGAAAATGCTATATACTGTATCCCTTGATCTTTCTTCCTGGTTCAACAGGCACTCTGTCCCTAAGCTCCTCCCCCGCTCCCCTTCACAACAAACCTCCCCTGTTAGAATAGAGAAATGAAAAGGGAGCTTTTAAATAGTCGCAAAAGCCTCAGTCCGTATCTGGTTTAGCTCCGTGACTTGAGCTTGAGTGTTGATAAGAGGTCCAGCTGCTTCAATCTTCTCTCAGGAGGAAAATAATGATTCCAGTATTAGTTCATCAATTTATAATGAATGAGCTTTTTCTTAGTCCAGGCATTAGTTCAGTTCTCCAGAGGAGGTAGTTCCTTCACAGTTCATCCCTTTTGTCCGTCTCTACAGTGAGCTGCCAGGTCCAATACAACAGTCCACCACTGTGCGCTACTTTTCACTCAGTCACTCCCTGCTCCAAAGTGCTCGCAGCAGGGTACAAGCTGTCCCCTTTCTGACTTTCCGATAAACCAGTGCAGAGCCAGGTCCATACGCAGTTACCAGGAGTCCAGATAAGTAAATATGTTTGATGTCTCTGACCGACAGGACCGCTTGGCAAACGATCCACTTACTCCACGAATCCACCAGAGCTGTGAAAGTCCTTTGTGGCCTCACTTTGTCAAAAAAAGCCTTATCAATTGCGTTGAGATTCCAGTTAATCAATTCCATAGTTTAGTGGTCCAAGAGAAACAAAAAGTCAAACAAAGACAGAGGCAAGAAAAAAGCACAAAAGGAGCAGTTAGAAAGCACGTCTGCACTCCACAGAAACAGGAAGTAAAAATAAACTGGCTGTATGCATTCTGCTCTGCGATTGGCCGCTGCTTTCCGTACGTTCACTTTAGGGTCGGTAAACCCACATTTCTCCTGTTCGCTCTGGAATCAGGCTTTAAAGTTCAAACATGTTTGATTTCCTGTGACTGGGGTTTAAACTGTACGGATTACACATTTTTTTCAGTCTAAAAGGGATATTTCAGGATTTTTGACATAGGGCCTCATTTCCTCATTATCCAGAGTGTTGCTGATTTCTGGAAATATTTTTTTTGTAATTCATGCAGTTCTTATATTTGAAGAGTTTCGTGGCACTAGGCTTGTGCTAGGGTAGCACATTTCTATGGTATCAGCTAGCCTGCATTAAAAACAGTGTGACCCGCTCCACAGAGCACCTGAGGCAAATCACTGATAACACCAGACTAACCATATACATGTCTGTGTCCATAGAGTATTTTGAACCATTTTGCATTTAAAAGAACTTATATTTGAGCAGCATCAGCTTCGTGGTTGTATAAGCTACGCAGCGGCGGAGTGATAGTTCCTCAAAATGCGATCATTCATGTGACGCAGGTCAGTTATATTCCATACATGACTCTATGGACACAGACATTTATTTATATGGTTAGTCTGGTGTTATAAGTGATTTGCCTCAGGTGCTCTGTGGAGCGGGTCACACTGTTTTTAATGCAGGCTAGCTGATACCATAGAAATGCGCTAGCCTTGCACTAGCCTAGCGCCACGTAACTCTTCAAATGTAAGAACTGCATGAATTACAAAAAAATATCTCCAGAAATCAGCAACACTCTGGATAACTAGGAAATGAGGCCCTATGTCAAAAATCCTGAAACATCCCTTTAAAAGATCTTGTGAAGAATGGAGGGATCCACACCACACGACGACTGGGAGTTCACACATAACGAGTAAGAATCATGAGAACGACAGACTACACCAGTCTGTTACAGCTGATGCTTTATAACAGTCTCTCCTTAGAGTGGCCATCCCGCCTTTGCTCTGCCCAATCCCAGCACACCTTGGAGGCTAAGCAGGAAGGGCCTGGTCAGTACTTGGATGCGAGTAACACCAGGAAGTCTGGCGAATATAGTGTGTGTGTGGTGGTGGTCGGAGGGGCCGATGGCACAGATTGGTTGCCCCACTTCCGTCAGTCTACCCAGGGCAGCTATGGCTATAATAGTAGCTTACCACCACCGAGTATGGAGTGAACGAATAATGCAATATAAAGCGTCTGTGAGTGTCCAGAAAAGCGCTATATAAAACCAATGCATTGTTATTATTATTTCGAGGGGAAATACTGACCCCAGATCAGCAAAGACAGGCCTCTTTTTGCGAGTGTGGTAAACACATACATGTCCTGATTGGTCAACAGTGTCATGTGATCACTGTCGGCCAAACACAGTTCAGTGCAGCGGCTACGAGTCTGTCTCCTGAACTTGTTTATCGTTCTGTCAAATGGATATAAAAGTCGGCGACACAAGGACGTTTTTCAGTGGATTTAATAAGAAAAGGAGACGGACCTCAGCCCGAGAGAGAAGCAGCTGGATAGAAGTACGACTCCAAACTCAGTAAACTCTGTTCATGGTTGAAATGTAGCTGGAAAAGGTGGTTCATGTGGACTTTAGGTTATGTAATGTTGTGCTGTTTGGCGTGGTCTTCGTACCGCCGTTATGCTCACACTTCTCCTGTGTGTCCAAAATCAGGCTTCAAAATCAAACATTTCCTGCGACTGAGGTTTAGTCACGTCTTTCTACCGCCCACACTACGCGATTCGAACACCGGTCCAGTCGTGACCCCCAGGAGGAGCATTTTACAAGCTCCAGTTGCAGCATGGAAGGTTCACAGATTACCCAAACATGCCACAAAGATATTCTTGGAGAGAGAACAATATTGTAACATGGTAAAAAGCTCTAAAAGAGTTGATTTCGAATAACACCCCCCCAATAGTGGAGAAAACATGCAAATATGAATCATTTTTCACACCTGTATGTTGATTCCATTTCAATAGTCATTTTGAACCAAACCAAGAAATGTGACTTCACTAAGCTTTTGTCCCCGCGGTTAAGTCGCCTCTGCCTGGTGTAGTTTGGGTCTGCGGCAGAGCGCCTCTCCTCCTCGGTTATGGGGGAGTGAGACTGTCATTACTGCTGTCTGTAAGAGAGTGTGGGCAGCGAGTCAAGGCTGGAGTTCGGACTGTGGAAAAGTACCGCGTGGACACCTTTCATTTGAGAAACTTGCCGAAGACGCAGCATCCTCCCCACTATTTCTACCTTAAGAGGAGAGGGATTCATGTGCTTTGGATGTTTCGAAAGGCACTGCATGTGTCAGCTGTTATTAATATTAATCCAATCCGGAGGTCAGTAGAGAAGCCAGAAGTATTTACAGTGGAGTTTGTAGATAAAGAGTTGAAGCTGGTGTGGACTTGGCAGCAGTCTGAATATGCACCAGTCCAATTCCTCATCGATGGAGACGTCCTTGTTTATGGCTTAGGTATCTGCTGTATCTGCTGTATCTGTACGTAGGACTGTTAGTCTGGAGGATCATCATTTCTGTGCACGCCAGATTCCCATAATCTTTGTTGAGGTGTCTGATGTCTGCTGGCAGTGATGATGATGCTACTCAAAGCTGTTTTTTTCAAGTTTGGGTCAGTCTTGTGAAAGCTGCTTGCTGAGCAGTCATGTTATCCAAACACATTTGTTTCGAGGTGTAATGGCCCTCAAGATTTGCCTTCTTCATCACTGCCAGCCCCTCGCCACATACAATGCGCACTGGCCTTTCACTTCGACGAAGGAGAAGTCATTTGTCAATTTCCTGGAATACGTGGCATTTAAGATCCACCTCCCTTGTCTTAACGGTCGCCATGATGCAGCACTCAAGTCAGTCACTGTCAGACACGTCACTTAAAATCACATGATCCTGGTCTATACTACAGTATATTAAGTATGTAAGTGTACTGTTAGTCCAGCCTCTAATCCAACACGCACAGACTGACCTTGATAGTCAGATAGTACGTGCAAGTTTCAGCAAAACAAGTTTATTTCAATCACTAACCTCGTGTTTTGGCCCAACATGGATCTGCCAGTACTTTTCGAGGTAGGACATTAACGTAACAGTGACACGAGCATAATCATAACACTAAGTTACGAACGTTTTTATAACTTTTGTAAGCAAGCAAATAAGATTACATATTTCACCAAACTCTTCAATCCGTTCTGGCTCGACTCCCAAATATCCAGAAATAAAAATTGAAGGCTGCTGTCTCCAAGAGTTATGATCGCTGCTTCACTCACTCGGTCGCATTACATACGTCAAGGCCAAACGCTAGCGAGTGGGTAAAATCAGATCCAGTCGTTTCAAACTTGAAAAGGAGTCATTCAGGATCATTCAGGTGCTCAAACCCCTCCAGGTTATGGTGGAGGTTCATGGAGGGTTATATCCAGAGCCTTTGTACGAGATGAGTGTGAGGGTATGGTAAGACCAGGCTACCACCCCTGTGTTTCAACATAGGTCCACATCTTCCAAACGCTGGTGCGATTTTAGAGACCACTTTGAACATGCTAAATGAACCATCAATCCCACACTGTAAGACTGAAACAGATGAGTAGAGCCCAGGACTGACCTGCTCTCACTGTACGAGTGGCATGACCAGAGCGGTGTGAGGCGTTACTATGGATACAAGTGGTCTGTACTTCCACCCTGTCAAACAACGCATCTAAACACCCAAAATAACATCCATTAAATAACTTTGGCAAGGCTAACTTCATCAAAAAAAATGTAGCCAAGCTTATATTGCAGCTGAATGTTTGTGTCTGCAGTGATTTCTTAAGGAAGATGTTTTCAGTAGTGTATAGCCCTCACTCACCTCTCAGACTCATGTCAGAAAACCCTGTGATCGTGTTTGTGTGTCATGAGCAGCCAGTGGTGGACGTAAGTTAAGACATGAATAGAAAACTATTGAGAGTCCTGGGTTGCATATGGAAAGTGTTTGTGATCGATCAGATAGACAGAACACATCTGGACAGTCTGACCGTACCCTTTACTGATCTCATGTTCTTTTACCCTTATCCCCCCGGGGTTTTCCGTGATCACCTCGGGTCAAGGAATCTGTAAATATCATGATGCGGGAGTGCAAAGTGAACAGGGGCATTAAATCAGATGCAAATGAGGGAGTTGTTGCTCGTCTTGGAGGTGCTCATGCTGTCAACAGATCAAATATGCGTCTTGTTAGCACTTCACCTCGGGGCATTCCCACCCGCGTAAATCCATGGAATACTGAGCGAGGGTTTCTGGGACACACTCCATGACCCTGCATCATTCCAGTCATAATGAGCTGACTATGGAGGAAGAGTTATGTATGATTCAAGATGTAAACCTTAAACACGCTGTCCCGCGGCGAGCCTCTCCGGACCAGCTTTTGTTTTTAACAATTCGTTAACTCTTTGCCTGCCAGCCCTTTTTCAAAATCAACCCCCAGCCTGCCAGAATTTCTGCTCATTTTGAAAAATCTTCGCTGCCCCGCAGGCAATGTTAACCACATGCTCTGCACTGAAACAAAGAATGAAGTCTGTTATATTCTAGGTTCTTTTAGGACACATTTCATAACGTCAAATGCAAAAACAAGTTCCCATTTCATAAATGTCACAAACTTTAGAAAATAAAAAGAATTCAGAAAAATATATTTGATCGCTACAAAGGCACCTATTTCTCCTTGTGGTTCTTACTTTGCATTGTGTTTTCAGGCATTTCTCAGCCCAATTCCGCAGACTTTTTGTTGGTGTGATGTAGAGGTCTGCATTGGGATTGGGTTCCAATCGCAAATCTCACGGGAATGGGCGGCTGAATAAAACACTGTGGGCCAGGCTAGCCTGCTGTGTTCTGCAGTGTGTTGTGAATGAACCCCTCCCTCACAGGCCCGCAGAGAGAGTATATCAGCTGCCCGGTGTCCGGACGCCAGCAGAATGCGTTCACTACATCTGCTTCAGTTTGCTAAACTCCGGGAATAAGGTATTTCTGCGATAAAGACCAACCAAGCTCGGAAACAGTGGAATAAATATGAGTCAAATACGTTTTATTTTTATTTATTTATTTATTGACCTTTATTTAACCAGGGTAGTCCCTCTTAGATTAAGAATCTCTTTTTCAGGGGAGTCCTGGCCCCAGAGGGGAACTTCACATGGATTTTACATGAATGAAGAAAACAACTTGGTTGGATTATTGCCTTTTTGTCCAAGAGAGGAAGCGATCGATCATTTAACAGCTGGAGCTAAAGGTAGGCAGCTACCGTTAACAGTCTATATTCAAGCCATTTATTTATGACAAATGCGCCACACGTGATTGAAGCAGCTGTTGTCCTTCAGTCGTGTTGTTTAGTTTAAAGACCTGTTCTCCTTTGGCGATGTATTGCATACAGGGAATAGTGAGGCCAGTGGGACACAGCAGAGGGTTGCCGGCGGGAGTGGACATACACATTGCAGTATTGGGCGGTCACACTGCGTATTGAGTTGCCTTGTGTACGAAGTGTGCGGTACAAATAAAGTTGCCTTTGCACACGTTGTGGGCGGTAATGGTCAGATATTCAGCGGGTGCGTGCAGGAGCGGGATGAAAAAAACAGTCCCGTGCAGCTCTCGTGTGATGTATTTTGTTAGATTATCCCACATTTAATGTGAGAAACCAAAATAAATTCAACAGAATTGTTAATGTGTGTTCCAAAATCATCGGTGTCCGACGAGAGAGATCTGACCTCGCCCTGGAAGAGTCGGATCACCAAAAAGGCTGGTCAGATCCTGTTTTAGACCAGGGGTCTCCAACCTTTTGTACCCGGTGAGCTGCTTTTACATCACAAAACCATGGGCCAGCTACTTAAGCTTCAAAGACACTTAAGCTTCAAAGACACCAGTATAATTATGTGACTTAAAGGTGCATTCACTAGCAAGGACCACGCCACAACAAAGTGCAATTAAGATTTTATTCACAAGGTTATAGTGTAGAGTGAAACTGGGCGAGACTGTGGGTGGGGGCTCCGTCTCGGATGAACCCAGCTATCCGGGACCCCCCTTCTAAGCAGGAGAATCATGGAACAGACATGAAGGGAGGGAGGGTGGGGTCGACAGTTTCAAACAAACTGAGATGACGAGGCTTTGCTTGGCATATAATGGCTCGTGAGTAATTAGAGGCGTGGTTAGGTGAAAGCAAGAGTGGTTGGTGTGCAAAGTGTGATAGGTTGAGGCGTAGGCCTGCTCCCGAACCTAGTCAATAAATATTGACTCCATTTATGTAACTTTTTATGGTAACAAACAAACTTCCCAGTGGTCTCAACAGCGCTCCAGGATCAATTGTTTTGTTTCCTGGTGAGAGGGTCCCTCAGCAGTGAAAACCTACCAGAAACTCTTACACCAATTGATCCTGGAGCATCATAGAGACCACTGTGATCGAAATTAGAGGTGCAATGCTAACCACTAGGTCACTAAAATGTAAAATACATTTTTCAGATATAAAGTTCCATAATGCACCTTTAAAAGTGGTTCACCTTGGAGAGTTAGTATATTCAGTCAATATGTTTCAACAAAATTAAAGAAATTGCTTTAATTTGATCCTTTTACGTGACTTTAGTTACCTAATTGGTTTGCAAATTCAGTTAAAAAATATTCAGAACAAATACAAAATGCTTCTAAAATGACAAATGAAGCGCCTAAAGAAATGAAGAAAGCCATTGGCGAGTGACCAAGAAAGGGCTGGAGAGCTCCGGGTTGGAGATCCCTGTTTTAGACTAATGGCCTCAGGGGGGCGTTGTTACCTGCCTGTGATTAGAACGTGGTCAGCTACTTCCTCACTCTGATCTGACTTCGATTCCGTCCCATCGAGTCTTCGTTTGGGCTCTGCTCTGCTTTTGGTTCTTCCTGGATTTCTTTCGCAGGAGTGATGCTCTTCCCCCTGGGACTGGGGCGGGAACACGGGCAAACCAGATCCTGTGTTGTTCTTTTGTAGGAAAAAGTCTAAGACATGGCAGGGTCATTCTCGTCGATGGCAGTTTAAAAGCTGGTGAATGTAGTCAATTACTACTGTGTCCCCTTTAATGATTATGTGCAGTATCTGCGTTGAGAATCAGTTTCCAAAGTGTGGTGATTATGGATGCTTCACTGCATGCCAGTCCTCCGTAGCAGCATGTCATTATTTAATAACACATTAGCCACGGTGAGCTATTTGCACCAGCGAGAAGTCGAACGCTGATTAACGGTGTGCCTGCGCTGCCTCTGTTAACTCCAGCGGCTTTATCACTGCAAGAGAACATTTTAGGAATATTAATCATTAAACTTTTGCTATAGATTACCCACATAAAAATAAGGGAAAATATAATTGTTCCATTTCATGTATAAATTGTGTACTGTGTATTTCAGGTGAGGAAATCTAGATCATTGATCGAGCCAGGTTTAAATTCATGGATTTATTTTGTTGACATGTATGTATTGTAATACATGTATTAAATACAGTAGCAAGAAAAAGTAAGTACACCGTTTGGAATTTTCCCATTTCAGCCTAAATTGGTGACTCAAATTGGTCACCGGCTGACAGAGGAACACGCCTACAGGGGTTGGACAGCAAGGCCTGGACGGTCTGATCTTGGCCCGTTTGCTCAGGGACTCCCATCGGCCCTGGGTCTCTATAGCCTGTCCGTCCATGGGAGTGGATCTCTCCCCCTGGGTTTTTGAGTTTTTCCTTGCTGTGCTGGAGAGTCTAAGGCCAGGGGCCTCCCGTGCCGCTCGTTGCCACCTGATGTCGACGCCTATTTGGATACTTATTTTGCCTGAACTTTACATTGTCTCATTTACTGCTCTGTTTTATTGCCTTAATGTTCGGTGCATGAGGCAACTCCTGCTGTGATATTGGGCTACACAAAACCATTGATTGATTGATTGATTCTTTATCAAAATCACAGGAATGAGTAAACAGTGTCTGCTTAAAGGGGCTAGATGCAAGTTAGCCAGCTATACTCACTACTGTCACCTCTGGTCATACGTGTAACTGCAGCTTCTATGTTAAGCTCATGCATGACGGCACTTCAGACCAAATGAACAGCTTTCTGAGTGTCAGTGCAGGATTTCAGAGGCAGTTGTGGTGAACAGGTCTGAGCTCATTCTACACATTAGGACATGGCAGGAACATGTAGGGGGAGGAAAATACTTTATCTTAACATTTTTAAACTCTGTTTAGTCCCTTTAAACTAATACCACCCAAACATTTACATTTTATCATATATTCATCGGCCATAACATGTAAACATTCACAGGACAGGGAGGTATAAGTAGGTACACCGCCTGAATCTTGCTGAACTGCAGCGGTTTTGTAAAGAGGAATGGTCCAAGATTCATCCTGAATCTTACATAACAACATTAGGTACATATTACACCATCAGAAAATCATATTTTCCCATCGTATGTGTTAAATATGAATTGTTATTGATCATTTTTTTGTGATTTTGGCAGAGATTTTCCTCAACCCGTTATGGACAGATTCAGATTCATTTATTGGCCATTTGCAGTTTGAAAAACCACATTGGAAAAAAATGTGCAAAGAGCTCAAAGTGCAATATGTAAAACAAGTAAAAAGACACAATATAAAAAACAGAACAAACAAACAATGCCACATTAAAAGCCTAAGGGCAAAACATTGTACAATAAAAGTCCACACCGATAAATATAATAGAAGTGCCTGTTTAAAGTGCCTTATTTAAAGTGATCACAGCTTGAGGAAAGAAACTGTTCATATGTCGATCAGTAGAACATATGATGGAGCGATTCCTTCTCCCTGAAGGAAGCATCTCAAAAAAGGCTTTAGCAGGGTGGCCTGAGGCATCTCCTGATAGGAGACACAAATATTTTTTTTCTATAAAACAAGATTTTTATGTTCACCAGATGTCCTAACCAGTAATTAAATAATTGCAAACACTTTTTCATATGAAATGTTACATTTTTAGTGCATCCAGCCATAAATGGGGCTTTAAATGATCTCAGGCCTCTATTCTTTCAACAAAAAAATAATTTAAATTTAGAATAATGGGGTTGAAGACTGTAACGGGGTTGACAGGACCATCTTTGGACATTGTATATTTGAGTAACCAAAAGAAGGACAATAGACAATAACATCAATAGAACTGACTAGGGTTGTGCCGATGGACGATATCATCATCCATCGTGATGGATGATGATATCGTCCATCGTGATCATCGTGATGGACGATGTCATCGTCCGTCGTCGTCCATCGTGATGGATGGGCAACATCACGATGTAGAGCCACCATCGTGATGCCACGCCCCCTCCTGTCAGAAACACGCACTGGTCTTCTGTGGGCCTTGTAAACCTGCAAACTTTGCAGGGATTGCACTGTAAATTAAATCACGGATGTAACTAATATGCACGCTAGTTTCTGTAGCCTGCCAGAAGCCATGATGTGTTAGCCGTAATTATTAAAGTAAAGACGCAGCGCTGCTCTATTTCTGACGCGCGGAGCTCTCTCTCTCTCTCTGCAGCTCAGAGTTTAACAGCGCGTGGTTTTGCTTTGCTTTGCTTCGTATGGAAACTTAAACCGTTTTAAAAATAAAATAACGAGATGGCGCTCACATCGGAGCTAGCATGGGTTTGGAATATTCTCACGAAGAACTGAGAGAGGAGAGGAGAGAAAGAGGCGCGGTGTAGGAGTTACGAAGTTACGAGCACACGGAGCGGCTTCAAAAACGTAAGCTACGACGCAAACGTGTACATATTGTCCCGTTCACCCACTGTTTCCTAAACATTACGTTAAAATTGAGCAAATGCAAATAATAAGCTCCGATTTACATTTGTATTAGTGTGATAAGAGCCTTGGTATTGAGGAGTTCACGCTCTGAATAAGTCGTTCTCCTCTCAGACTTTACGCACGAGTTTTAACACATTTCTGTTGCAAAAGTCGTGTTCCGTGACTCTGTTCAGATCATGTTTAGTTTAGATCCATTTATCCTGCAATCCAACATTTTCCTAACATAAATAGTGATATGCAGCATATACATAGGCTATGTAAATGTCTTTAAAAATGCTTATAATAAGAAATGGACGATATCATCGTCCATCACGATGGTTCACTGTAAACATCGTCAACGGCCAATTAAGGGGACATCGCCCAACCCTAGAACTGACTTTTATTGAGTTTACCAAAAAATCACGAAACAAACAAATACAAGCCATCATAAAGCAAACCCATCAGATGAAATGATCATTTATTCATTATTACTTAATTACTTACTTATTTTTTTACCGCTAAATGTTGGATATAAAACATAACATAGCAGTTTATAATAATAGCAGTTCATGCTTTTATAATGCAAGAGAAAAAATAAATACTTATCACTATAAAAATCAATAACAATGATACCAACAATTGTGCCATTTAAAACCAAAAATTGAGGCAAAGACGCCAACGTTAATGCCAGCAAGAATCAAGATTAATCAGGTTTGTACGCTTTGTTCTTCCTTCATTGAGTTCATTCTGAAACTCTGTTCCACACGTCTTTTAAGACCTTCACGTTTTGTCACTGGCTGTGGGGGAGGGATGAGTTCAAGAATATCTGAAAACAGGTTCCACAGGATAGGGTGGCCAGAAGAACGATGCATGCATTTCACTAAAACATGTGTTTCTTGCACATCGAGTATGATGCCTGGATATAAATCTCCATCGTATCTGAGAATGCACCGCTCCCCAATGACCTCTGGACTATCCCACTGGATCTCCTTTTCTCTTCAGTCCCTGGCTGGAGCAGAGCAGTTATTAAAACTAACTTCCAAAACTAAAGTACTGTGTGTTGTGCACATAGGGTTGGGCGATGTTCCCTTAATTGGCCGTTGACGATGTTTACAGTGAACCATCGTCATTTCTCATTATAAGCATTTTTAAAGACATTTACATAGCCTATGTATATGCTGCATATTACTATTTATGTTAGGAAAATATGAGATTGCAGGATAAATGGATCTAAACTAAACGTGATCTGAACAGAGTCACGGAACACGACTTTTGCAAATGTGTTAAAACTCGTGCGTAAAGTCTGAGAGGAGAACGACTTATTCAGAGCGTCAACTCCTCAATACCAAGGCTCTTATCGCACTAATACAAATGCAAATCTGAGCTTATTATTGGCATTTGCTCATTTTAACGAAATGTTAAGAATCAGTGGGTGAACGGGACAATATTTAGAAGTTTGCGTCGTAGCTTACGTTTTTGAAGCCGCTCCACGCGCCGCCCGGTCCGTGAGCTCGTAACCTCGTACCTCCTGCACCGCCTCTCTCTCTCCTCTCTCTCCTCTCTCGGTCCTTCGTGAGATTAATCCAAACCCATGCGCGCTGGTATGGTATGGTACCATCGCATCAGCCGTTCTTTTCAAGGCTCCACCAACACCATCTGGTGCTCCCTGTCCGTGGCTCCAAGATCCAGTCTTGAATGCTCTTACGTGTACTTCCGTGCTGAAAAGAAAGAAGTTGCCACGCTGCTTGTAGATGCTGGATTCTCGATGCTGCCATATTGCTGGGGGGCTTTGTGTCTACTGGGGGAAGTTGTACTAAAGGATGTTGGCACAGGTTGTCAAAAAAATGTAAAATGTCATGTTCTCGTGGAATGACTTGCAAAAGATTTTGAAGAATTTAAAGCGCTACAGCGCTGGAAATACTGGACTTTTCTCTAAGGTCAAATATTTCAAGAGAACGGCAGCCTACAGGTACATTTACCTTCATAAAAGTGTGTTAAGAACTTGGATGACATTATTCTTTAAATGCGCGTGTTCTCAGTCACACTGACGCGCTGCCCGCTCAGCGACTCCTCTTCAGGAGTGGCCGTGTTTAAAGCCGGTCTGAACACGTGGCCTCAGGTGAGTCCCGGGAGCTGGGTCCGTGGTCAATCGCTCGAGGCTTTTGATACATTTAGCCTGTGCTTCACTGGACCCTTCAGCGGTGAGAGAATTCCTCGCATTTATTATGCACCTGAAGCCACAGCGCAGCGCGGGAGGGCATCCGGCTGCCCTCACCCCGGTGTGCGGTAAACACCACTGACAGAGCTACAGGAAGACGACAGGGTTTGCACCTGTCCCAGTTATTGTGCAGATGAGTGTGGGACGTCCCAAAGGAACCTCGTGAGCTCTCCAGCGTCTCCACAGCTGTGTGTTTGGATCTGCAGCTGTTAGTGCGTCTTTCATTGTAAACAGCTGAGTGTTTTTGGACTCAGTGCATTGTTATTGATACCTATAAACTAACCGCATCGTGTAAACCAAAGCGTGGAGAAAAAGTAGCAGCTTATAGTCCGAAAATGACAGTGAATATATTGGTCGGCTTCGGGTCTTTACAACAGTGTGAAGGCCGTTTTAGTTTCCTTTAAAATTGCTAAAATTGCTATTCCTAAGTTATTTTGTTTTGTAGGCAACAGCTATATTTATGATTTGTGTGTTTGGGCGGGGCCAGGTAGCCATGCAGTTCATTATATGGACAGGTGGGGGAACCCTTGTGGTGTGGAAGCTCGCCTGGGTTTAGGCCCAACAGTTTTTTGACTGTGCTGTGGAACTGTGGTACTGTGGAACTCTGTCTATGTTTGAGCTAGTGGAGCTTGGACCATATTATCCTGTAAAACAGTTAAAACAAAGTTCCATTTGTTTTAACTCAAAAGCACACGTCAAGGCTACAGCCCAGGCTACAGCCCAGGCTGCTTACTACGGCAAATTACCCTCAAAGATAACCATAACAAACAGATATCACTGAACATAATCAGAGGCCCCTGTGTGGTCAGCCTGAGGCCACGCAAACTTATTTCCCACGAGCTTATTCACAAGTTTTCAGTTAAGTCCCAAGTGAAATCCCCAACCATTGAAACCCCCGGAGCCTGAGCAGTGGGTGCAGGCACTGTTTTACTGCTTTACTGTATGTGTTTTTAAAGGGATATTTCAGGATTTTTGACATAGGGCCTCATTTCCTAGTTATCCAGAGTGTTGCTGATTTCTGGAGATATTTTTTTGGTAATTCATGCAGTTCTTATATTTGAAGAGTTACGTGGCGCTAGGCTAGTGCAAGGCTAGCGCATTTCTATGGTATCAGCTAGCCTGCATTAAAAACAGTGTGACCCGCTCCACAGAGCACCTGAGGCAAATCACTTATAACACCAGACTGACCATATACATGTCTGTGTCCATAGAGTAATGTTTGGAATATAACTTGCCTGGCCTGCCAAACTACATGCTTTTTCATAGATATTTCAAAGACATATAGTCTGGGACAGTGTTGTTTTCGTCAACGAAGACGATAATGACATCTTTTCGTTGACGCTCCTTTTTCTAATGACGATAACGTAACGATGACGAGCTAAAATTAGCTATTTTAGAACATGACGAGACGTTTACGAGTTTACGTCAATGAGACGAGACGAGACAAAAATGGGAGAAAGTTTTTCGTCAGATCGTTCACAAACTGAGTTTGTGCGCGGAGTGAGAGAACACACGGTAAACGTGACCCGGAGGCGCCGTGCTGCTCATGATGCGCCGGTGTAACCGGGCAGCGGCGCCTCTTCCTCTCTCTCTCCCCGTGGCGTGCGGTCACTGCTCGCGTACATCCTCCTCGGAGCGTCTGACATCCAGGTCACAGGACTTTATTGTTTCTCAGGACAGTTTTCAATACCGTGGCGTATGAACGCAGAAAGCACCTTGAGGTCGGCTACGTGTGTGCAGACAGTTGGTAAAACTTTTTTTTTTTTTTAATCTCCAAGCGATGATCAGAGGACGAGGAGAGCGGGAGCTTTTGGGAGTACTGTTCACAGTCGGTCTACCACTTCTGCCAGTGCCTGTCGTGGTGTCATCTGTTTGTCAAAAGCTATAGAAAGCCAGTAGAAGCTATTATTTGTCCCAATTTCCAAGACTTATTGAAATTAATTATAACTTCTTATAATGAAACAGACGAAAACTTGACAAAAACCTTTTTAATTTTCGTCTGACTAAAACGTGACTAAAACGATCACATTTTGAAATGACTAAAATGTGACCTAAAAATGTGTAAACCTAAAAGCATTTTCGTCCAAAAGACTAAGACTAAAACTAAAAGGGCCAAAAACAACCGGTCTGGGAGCAGCATGATCTCAACGAGCGACAGGAAGCCTTTCCAAAAACGCCCTTATTTACGAGGAACACTTCGAACGCTGTTTCTTGCTCTGGTTTTAGGCTTCCGCCTCTTGGGGGAATGAAGTCCCGCCTCTCGGTGCGTGATTGGACCGATGTGGGTAAAATCGTGAAATGATAAGCTGCGAGGAGCTGTCCAGACGGTTCTTCTTTTGAACAGAAAGGAGGAGTGTCTGGCAGGCCAGGCAAGAAAATAACTGACCTGCGTCACATGAATGATCACATTTTGATATAAGGTAAGGTATTTTAAATGCAAAATTGTTAAAATGACTCTATGGACACAGACATGTATATGGTTAGTCTGGTGTTATAAGTGATTTGCCTCAGGTGCTCTGTGGAGCGGCTCACACTGTTTTTAATGCAGTGTACTGATGCCATAGAAATGTGCTAGCCTTGCACTAGCCTAGCGCCATGAAACTCTTCAAATATAAGAACTGCTTGAATTACAAAAAAAATGTCTCCAGAAATCAGCAACACTCTGGATAACTAGGAAATGAGGCCCTATGTCAAAAATCCTGAAATATCCCTTTAAGATGCATTTGATTCAAATCTACTCCAAGTCACCATATGCTGCAGTGTTATTTTCATTAGACAGATCTATGACAGCATGTGTGTAATTTAGCACATTGATCTATTAGCAGCAGTGATTAACGGAGAGCCTGCGGTGCTACTGTAAACACGCCGAAGGTTCTGACACTATTAATAACTTAGCATTTATTATAATCTAACGTTGTCAATTAGCTGAAAAGCACAGATCACGTAAACAGATAGCATACTAAATGGATGTAGATCAGATCAGCAGCATAACACAAGTGTAAGAAAAGAAAACAAGTTATAAAGTGTTGCTGACAATAGTGATAAGAGATAGTTAAGAGAAAAGATAAAAAACTTTAAACTGATTTAAGGCCCGTGATTGAAAACCACCAAAGACTGTGGACAGGAGCTGTTAGTGTACGTGGACCTAGTACTTCCAGGAGTGCGATATCGTCTCCCAGAGGAGAGGCTCAAAGAAAACAGGCTGGGTGGCCGGAAGAGTCTCGGATATTTTGTAAAGCTCTGTTCAACAGCGACCTCCAGGACAAGTCACAGCCAACCTCACTTCAAAATGTTTTGTTTGATTTTACAGTTAGATTTCCAGACTATGATGCAATTTGTAACGAACAATCAATGGTGATCAAATTTTACTTTTCTTTTTTGTCCATCAATCAATTCCCCCCCCGAGGCCGCACCAGGTCACAGAGACATAGCCCCTCCAGCGTGTCCTGGGTCTTCTACGAGGCCTCCTCACAATAGGACATGCCTGGAACACCTCCTGAGGGACGTGACCAGGAGATGCCCCAGCCACCTCAGCTGCTCCTTTCTACGTGAAGGAGCAGCAACTCTACTCCGAGCTCCGTAACTGAACTCCTCGCCCTGTTGAGAGTGAGGGGAGAATGTATTTTTCCGGCGGGACAGAGCCGGATCTACGAATACGACAAAGAAAAGGTAAGAAAGTAAAGCAATGCCGAACGATAAGGTGAAAGAAAAGAGACCTTACAGGAACAAGCTCATCCCAGGCGCGAAACAGCGGTGTTTGGAGAAGCTTGTGGACATCCAAGACCTCGACACATACGAGCTCCTGCAGCGGAGCGGCACAGAGACCTGGACCATTTACATGGACACAGTAAATGACCTTGTTTTGGTGTAAGTTACGATGCAGGAGTTTAAAAGCCACAAGTCTTTGGAAAGTTCGGAGGTTTTCTGCTGTGGCTGGTGCAGGACTTGGCTACAAGCCGCCAGCAAATATTTTTTTGTTCCACTCATGCAGCAAATTGGCCACCTTAGTAGCTCCTACAGATTCCAAACTCTCCGGTCAGTAAACTGTGTATTATTTAACTCCCTATTGTTGTGATATTACAGTATGTGTAATATTACTGGAAGTGTTCATATTCCAGCTCAGATCATTTGATCGAGTCACTCCCAAAAACGTCCAAGTGTTGACCATTTGCACCTCAGACCCCCTCCTGGAACTGGAGGGCCTTGAGCACCTGAATGATCCTGGAGCTCTGTTGTCGGGGCTTCGTGCCCCTGGTAGGGTCTCCCAGGGCAAACAGGGCCTAGGTGACGGGTCAGACAAAGAGCGGTTCAGAAGCCCCTTATGAGAGACCAACAGGCCGTCCTTCTATGGCCCCACCACCTGCAGGGGGAGCCATAGGGGCTGGTGCAATGTGATCACGACCCGGAAACGGAAAAGTGGAAGAAAATGGATGGATGGACCTCAGAGTTACAAATTAGAATTGTCAAGTGATTATTTTATCTATTATTTACATTACAAAACTTGAGGTTTTCTTCTTTCTTTCCACTTCAGTGGCTCTGACAGACATGTGCTTCACTTGTAAATGTGTACTTTTGGAAAGACTTTTAGACTGATCATATCGGATCCTTTACCCTGAAAAACTGATAGACTTTTCATTGTGATGTGACGCGTGGTGATTTGGGCACAGCTCTATGTTGGACGACGGCTGGACTCTGCATTGCTAATGTGGCTTCCATCTCGTGTGACAAGTGTCTGTGCGCCCAGTCAGGGTGCAGGCAATCTGTTTTCATTACACCGAGCGGGGTCAATACACCGCAGCCAAAGGAAACTCACCTTTTTACACGCCTCGCCTGTAATCAAGCTTTGGAGATGACTTTTCCGGCATTGTCATTCTGAAATGAAGGTTATTGATCGAGTGAGTATGACGGACTTTATGAGGCGACTGCAAGAAAATCACTGGAGTTATCAATTTGAATTTTTCTCGTTGTAGATTACTGACATGAACATCAGGGGAAAAACACATCAGAAGTTTTCTTTAATCTTTTCATATAAAGCCAAAATGATGTATCAGCCATCTTAAAGTTTATGATTTTATTTAGTTGACATATGTGTTACAAACACATTTTTTCAGAATAAATGTAGGTTTTCTCGTGTCGTTTTTGAATTAGTTGGCTATTACTTAATGAAGAAAAATCTGGGGGGAAACAAATAAAGCCTTGCCTGTTTTTTTAGGGTTTCAAGCTCAATGAATTAGTGAAGGAACTAGTTATTGAAAAATCTCTGGGATAAGTACAAGACTTGATGGTTTGGTGTCTTTTGCTGCTTCGATAGTGACGACTGTGCAACTAAAATGAAAACTCATTTGGAGAACACGGCCTCTGAAGTTTAAACTGTGTGCTATCTCGGGTGACCACCTCAAATAGTAGTGAAAGTGGGACAGGTCATGTGATGCGGTGGGACATGGAGGGACAGACATGACAATCTCAAACTAACATGAACATCTCACACATACAGTACAGACATACAAAATATTCTAATAATGTACATTTGTGCAAAATGAGGTGAGGTTTAGGGTTAGAGTTA